>NC_135720.1:117768221-118368971 GCF_964656455.1 Halichoerus grypus
CAAGCCCCGCCCCCCGCTGCTCAGTCCACTCTCGGTCGTAGAGGGGAGGGTCACACCCGGACAGAACTGGCAGGTAAGGGGCCACCAGGTGAGGTAGCTGTGCTCGCCGTCAGCCCCAACTTTGCCGGATGGGGTGAAGGCACAGCCCTCCCCTCAGGCCCTTCGGATTTCCCACGTCAGGGTTTAACGAAGTAGTTACAGTGTCTTGCTTCGGAGCGCGTCCCGTTTCTGGCACGCGCACTTGCATCCCTGCCCTGAGACTCGGCACCGGGCAGGATGAGCGAGTGCGGAGGTGAAGCACAGTCGTACCGAGGTCCTCTCCCTTGGGAAGGACTGTAGAGTCACACTGAAACCGTCCCCTACCCTCCTCCTCCGATCCCCCAGGAAAAAGTGTGTAGTGGGGACCGTCCTGTAGCCCCGCTCATGCTGGGTGGGAGCACACACTTGGGAAGGTGTGGAAACCAGCACTTCATGCCTGCATGGCCCCAACACCCTGTTTTCACAATGTGTCCGTTGCCTGTTCCCATTCTCCATGAAGCTGTTACTCTGTCAGCATGTCTCTCTGCCCTTTGTGGGACATTATGGTTTGTCACTGTTTTTTTGGTGTGAGGAAATGTCACCGAGCATTCCAAACTGGTGCAGTATCTTTTTTTTCTCACATGTGCACCAATAGGCATGTATAAGAATGTTCTCAGCAGCACTATGTATGATTGCCCCAAATGGGAAATGACATAAATGCATATGACAGGAAAATCGATACATATATTGTAGCATGTCCATACAACGGAATACCACGCAGCCCCGAAAAAGACTGGCCTGTGGCTACGCTCTACAGCGTGGGTGAATCTCACGGACAGGGCACCGAGTGAAAGAAGCCACACACACAAGAGTATGACTCTTTGTATGTGCAGTTGAAGATCAGGACTAATTTATAATGTCAGAAGTCAGAGAGTGGTTACCTTTTGTGGTGACATATTGACTGGGAATCTGTGCGAGGCTCAGCGTGCTCGGCATCTTGCTCTGGGGGGTGGCACGTGGAGGTGTGCACGTGTAAAATTTCCCTGAGCTGTCCACACAGGACCAGTCCTCTCTGTGCTTTTTATTTTTTTTAATTTTTAAGTGATGTCTAGCTGTGTTGTGTTTTCTTTTTTTTGGTTTTTTTTTTTTTAATAGCACTCTGACCAGTTGCATCTACCACTGGGTGAGCAAAGCCCAATCCAGAATACGAGTTCCTGTCAAGGCCCATTTGTAGCCCCTCGGGGTTAGCGGTACTGCTCTGACTTGCCGGCTACGGTCAAGGCTTTCCTACAGTTTGGTTGGCAGCCAGAACAGTTCTTTTTGGTATTTTGGGCCACAGAGGATGCAAGTGGACTATAGAGTTTCAGCCCTTCTCTGCATTGCCACAGCCCCCACTGTCCCCTTATTTCACTGACCTACGTGGCTACCTCAAGAGAGGACGACACCAGGATACCCACTCATCCATTTCAATCAACTTCCAAACTCAGAAGGTGGTTCTTGTGATGAGCATCAGCATGTCCTCCTTTAATGCACCCCTCAAATTCCGGTAGTGATCGAGGGTCCGGCCCCCATGTGGTTATCCCTTTAATAGACCTTGTTTCCATTGCCCGGCTGCCCAACCATGCGGCCTGGCTGTTGGCCACTGCCCATGAGGTGGTAAATTCAAAACACAGGAGCTTTTCTCATTATTCAGTTTTTTCCCTACTATGTATCGACATAAACATTAAAACTACCCTACGACTGAAAGACAAAATAATCCTGAGCCTGATATAGCCTTGTAGTCTTGGATAATGTTGGAAAAACACTCTAATGGAGAGGACAGTGCCCAGAAGAATTCCATTAAAAAGTGGTAACAATTCAAAAATACTTTCACACACTGCTTAAAAAACAGTATGAGAAAATTAATAATAGCACATCGTATATAATCTTCTGTAACCTTGATTTTTAAAACACACAGAAGTGAAAAGCTTGGTGAGCTGACCTGCATGCAGCGGTATAACAGTTCTCCTGTACTAAAAGCTGGACTTTTAAAAAACTAGTATTGTAATGCTTAATATAATGATTTTAATCAGCAGTGGCTTCACTTTCAACTGGACCCCTAATAAGTTTTCAAATTCTCCTTTTTCCTGCAGAACCTTTTGGTTTTGCAAAACTTTGCTTATGTGCATGCTGCTTTGCGTGTACTTCTTCATAAAGGAAGTCTGCTGTCAACTCATCCCCATTGTCTCTCTCGATCTTTCCTTCTTTTTTTTTTTAGTATTTTATTTATTTGAGAGAGAGAGAGAGAGCACACAAGCGGAGGGGAGGGGCAGGGAGAGAGGGAGAAGCAGGCTCCCTGCCAAGCAGGTAGCCGGAAGTGGGGCTCGATCCCAAGACCCTGAGATCATGACCGGAGCTGAAGGCAGACGCTTAACCAATTGAGCCACCCAGACACCCTTATCTTGATCTTTCTAATGACATCCATTTGTAGTTATCTTTCTACAGTTTCTAACAGAGGGCTCTTGCAGCTAGAATATAGCATCCATTATCCAGGCATTGAATAAATAAAAACTATGGACTCCAAATAGTCTCTTTCATGGGAATGTTCATACAGGAAGAAATGGTAACATGCTGAATCCTTGGGAATTCTCTTTGGCAAATCTTTTAGTTCTGTATTTGTTGTGTTGGCCAAAATAATAATTTCGTTTTTATGTCTGTTTCCAACTGCACATAGTTGAGCTGTTACTAATTTTTCCAAAGCCTGAAAAGCTTCTCGAGAAAGAGGAAATGCTACTCCTTGTAGTGTTGATCTTTGTACCCACAGCCATGTCAGTTTATACCTCATTAATTTTAATCTGCCGTAATTCTTCCTCAGCTGCAGTCAATGGGGCAGGAGAAGATTGTGCCCGCACGTGTTTTTTATATCCATGTAATGATGCATCTTCCTTTACTGTTCCAAACACTTCGTCTTTAATGTGGCCACCTCCAAACTCCTTTTTCAGAGTTGCTCTCGTTGCCGCACACAACATTTTTTGACGATCACGAGAATGTTCTGGAGACCAGACAATGAGTATCCATTCATATCCCTGGCATTCTGAGAGTCTAACCTGAATACTATATAGCACGGTTGTCTGTCCCCCAGGAGGGGTAAAACAAACGAGTCATAGTCCTTCCCCCGGGAATCTGAGGGCTGACTACATGATCCGATCACGAGTTTCTCATTTTCAATAGATATTTTTAGAAGTCGGTATTTTCCATTTCTCGCTCTGGCAAAGGTACCTCTAACATCGTCACTTGCTTCGAGGCGGGTGTGATGGGACGTGGCGGCGGCCGCGGGCTCCGGGCTCCGGCACTAAGTCTGTGCAGAGACATTTTGGCACGAGTGGCCTGAGTGTCATCCGGGTGCCAGGAGCAGCAGAGACAGCAGTTCCGACCAAGGGTCAGGTGTCCTGCATCAGAGGGGTCAGTGACATCTGCACCCTCAGCTGAAAACTTCCCCAGTTTGTTGTTCAGGGAGACACTGCTTTGGGAAATGCCCGCGGTGTTCTCCTTTACTTGTCAGTAAAACCCTTCCTTTTCCTCTTCTTCGGCTTGATTGAGTCTTTTGCCTTGAACCCACCAAGAGGCGAGCCTGACAGCCTCACTTGGCGTTTCCTTTTTTTTTTTTTTTCCTCTTAATATTTTATTTATTTGAGAGAGAGAGCACAAGCAGGGGGAGCGGCAGGCAGAGGGAGAGCGAGAAGCAGACTCCCCGCGGAGCAGGGAGCTGGATGCAGGCTCCATCCCAGGACCTAGGATCATGATCCTGGGATCATGACCTGAGCCTAAGGCAGACGCTTAATGATTGAGCCACCCAGGGGTCCCCTCCAGCACAATGTGTAATAGAAGTGGTGAGAGTGGACATCCTTTTCGTGGTGCTGATCTCAGGAGGAAAACAACCCGTCTTTCACCATTAGGTAAGATATTAGCTTAAGGGTTTTCAGAAGTGCCTTTATTCAGATTGAGGAAATTCCCTCTGTTAGTAGTTAGTTGAGTTTTTATCATGAGAGGGTGTCCGATTTTGTCAAATGCTTCTTGTTCATCTGTTGAGATAAGGATGTGGCTTTTGTTTTCTAATATAGTAATATGGTGTTTTACATTGATTGATATGGATGTTTAACCTATCTTGCATTCCTGGAATAAATTTCATTAGACTTGTATTTAACTCTTTATATGTTGCTAGATTTGATTTGCTACATTTTGTTGAAATCTGTGTGTATGTGTGTGTGTGTATCTACATTCATAAGAGATACCGGTCTGTAGTTTTCTTGTCTTATGATATCTTTGTCTGGTTTTGGTATCTGAATAGTCCTAGCCTGGTAGAGTGAGTTGGGTTCCCTCCTCTCCTTTTTGGAAGAGTTTGTAAAGAATTGTTATTAATTCTTTCAGCATTTGGTATAATTCACAAGTGAAGCCATTTGGAACTGGGCTTTTATGTGGAATAGTTTTTGACAAGTGACTCTATCTTCTACCTTATTATAGTCATATTCAGATGGTATATGGTATAGGTATATTCAGATTCTTGAGTCAGCTTTAGTTGTTTGTGTCTTTCGGCATTTTTGTCTATTTTATGCAAGTAAGTTAATTTTTTGGCATGTAATTGTTCATCGTAATCTCATAATTCTCTTTATTTCTGTGTGGTCAGTCCTAATATCCCCTCTTTCATTGCTGATCCCAGTAATTTGGGTCATTTCTCTGTCTTTTTCTTTTTTTTCTTAATGAGTCTAGTTAAAGATTTGTCAGTTTAGTTGATTATCAAAGGATCACATTTGATTTAGATAGTTCCCTACATTGTTATTTTATTCTCTTTTCTCTATTTTATTAATTTCTACTCTACTCTTTATTTTTGCCTTCCTTTTGTTTGCTTTTGGTTTAGTTTGCTCCTCTTTCTTCTTTGACTTATCGTGGAAGTGTACGTAATTGATTGGAGATGTTTCTTTTTCATATAATTTATAGCTATATATTTCCCTCTCAGCACTGCTTTAGTAGGACCCTCTAGGTTTTGGTAGGCTCTGTCTTCATTTCTATTAATCTCAAAGTATTTTCTGATTTCCATTTTGATATCTTTGACCCTTTGATTATGTAGAAGTGTGTTGTTTAATTCTGCATTATTGTGAGTTTCCCAAATTTATTCCAGTTATTGATTTCTGGTGTCATGCCACTGTGATAAGAGAACATATTTGTATTATTTTTACCCCTTTAAATTCACTGAGTTGTTTGTTTGTTTTTTTTTTTTATGGCCTAGGATATGGCTTATCCTCAAGAAAGCTCCATGTGCATTTGAAATGAATGTATATTCTGTTCATGGTTGGAATGTTCTATAAATGTCAGACTTACACTGTTGTTTTATAGTATGGTTCAAGTCTTCTTTATCCTTATTGATCTCTGCATAGTTGTTCTGTCCATTATTGAAAGTGATATATTGATTCTCTCTCAGTTTCTGTCAGTTTTGCTTACGTGTATTTGGGTGTTGAATTATTAGGTGAATATATATTTAGAATTGTTTCATTCTTCTGATGACTTGACCATTTTATCAGTATAAAGTCATCCTGTTTATCTTACTAGCATTTTTAAAGTCCCTTTTGGCTAATGAGTGTATCCACTCCAGCTTTCTTATGGTTATTTGCCTGAGATACCTTTTTCCATCCCTTTGATTTTAATCTATTTGTAACTGAGATCAAGTGCGTCTACTGTAGACAGCATAGGTGGATCTTGTTTTGTGTTCAGTCTAACACTCTGCACTTTGACTTATTTAAGCAACTTACTTGTAATGTTAATATTGACACTGTTGGATTTATGAGGCCATTTTACTTTTTGCTTTTTGTTTTCCATGCCTCACTCATTTCTCTCTCTCTCTTTTTTAAGATTTTATTTGTTTAAGAGAGAGGGAGAGAGAGAGAGAGCGCAGAAGTGGGGGAGCAGCAGAGGGATGGGGGAAAGAGAAGCAGGCTTCCCGCTGAACAGGGACCCAGATGCAGGGCTTGATCCCAGGACTCTGGGATCATGACCTGAGCAGAAGGCAGGCACTTAACCAGCTGAGCCACCCAGGTGCCCCTCAATTCATTCCTCTTTTATCGAAAACTTCTTATTCAGTGAATAAACTGTAATATTTTCATTATTTAATCATTAATCACTCTATTTTGTAGTTATTTTCTTTTTTAAAAAAAGATTTTATTTATTTATTTGACAGAGAGAGAGATAGAGAGCACAAGTAGGCAGAGAGGCAGGCAGAGGGAGAGGGAGAAGCAGACTCTCCACCGAGCAGGGAGCCCGACGCGGGGCTCGATCCCAGGACCCTGGGATCATGACCTGAGCCGAAAGCAGCCGCTTAACCAACTGAGCCACCCAGGCGCCCCTATTTTGTAGTTATTTTCTTAAGAGGTGCTTTTGCTTTTGCATTTTTTCTATATTTTAAATTTTGTGATTTTCTTTCCTTTATATCATATCCATAATATATATTCAAATAACATAAGTTTATATATTTATATCATATCCTGGTCATGTTATATTTTATGTCTTATGATTCCAATATTGAAGTTTCATGAGCCTTTTACTACTCACTCTCCCTAAAGTTACTTAATCACAGTCTTTCTTCCATGTGAACTTTACATTTCTTGCTCTGGGTTGTTTTTTCTCTGTGCAATTTTCTGTGTAAATTTTTTGACACACAGGTTAAATAGACGTTTCCCTAGAGAAATTTCTTTCTTACAATTTTTGGGTCATCACCAATCCAGGACAGTTATAAACTAAACTACTTGGCATGAAGTTATTTTGGCCCAATAGCCAATGGTAAAGAAAATTTGGACTACAAATCACAGACGGCTTAGTCCGTGTCTGCAAATTCTTTGAAATAGTTGTTTGCTCACTTTTTCCTGACTCAAAGGCAAATTTCCTTAGAATGTTCCTGTACTTGAAGATAGAACAGATTTGATTTGTGTCACCTCGTTCTGAGGATATGAATCTTAGGTTCCCTGATTTTTAGGGAGGGGATGTTTCTCCTGCTCCTCACATGAAGAAACTCTTGGCATGATTTCCTCTTTATGACTCATGAGCCTGAGAAGCCAAGCTAAGATTTTCAAGATTTGAAAAATGCCCTAAGACTCAGAACTGTTCTCTCTGGCTTATGGCCCATATTTATTTTGGGCTAATTGATTATTCTCTTGATTGTTCTACCACACTTTGGATGATTTTATGTTTTTTTTCTATCATTTTTAGTTGTTTTAGGAGAAGAGGCAGACTTGTTTTTTAAAAAAAATTTTTATTTAAATTCAATTATCCAACATATAGTACATCATTAGTTTCATATGTAGACTTCAGTAATTCATCAGTTGCATGTAACACCCAGTGCTCATCACCTCACGTGGACAGGAGGCAGCCTTAAACCTTAGTCTACTGTGTTACTGGAAATGGAATCCTCATTAACTGTTTTTCATTTCTGCTATTTATTAGGCACCAGAGTAGGTGCTAGAGTGTAAGTCACCTAAACCAATGATGATTTGTGTCTTCTGTGAGCCAGCACTGGTCTGTGAACTGTTAATCAGCCCTTAAAAAGATACATAGAGAAATTGAAAGTGAGTGTAAGCAAGAAAGCTCTACCTTCTCCTGTCTGAGACTGGTCATTGCCAAGCAAACCTGAGCATGTCTATCATGTCATTGGATCTGCTAAAACACTGTGATAATTAGCTGTTTGTGGACCAGAGATGAAGTAGAATAGTGTCTACACTGGAACGGGTTTTCATACTTTTGTGGAGGCCACATAAAACCAAATAAAATTACGCACACTCTCCCTAGAAATATGTGCATGTAAGAAGAAACATAAATGTCAGTGTATATGTGCAGATCATCTGAAGTGATACAGATCTGGGTTTTTAATCCCAGGAAGAGACCAAGGCCAGGAGAAGACATGTTGAGCAATCACTTCATCACCCAACAATGCTAGTCCACTTACGTGTGAGTAGGAACTGGAGTAGATCAACGCTGGGCCCACAACAACCATCAGGGGACTAAGTTGAAAGAGGCCATTTATCATCAGGGAAATCCAAATCAAAACCTCAATGAGATACCACCTCACCCCAGTCAGAATGGCTAAAATTAACAAGTCAGGAAATGACAGATGTTGGCGGGGATGCGGAGAAAGGGGAACCCTCCTACACTGTTGGTGGGAATGCAAGCTGGTGCAGCCACTCTGGAAAACAGTATGGAGGTTCCTCAAAAAGTTGAAAATAGGGCGCCTGGGTGGCTCAGTTGGTTAAGCGACTGCCTTCGGCTCAGGTCATGATCCTGGAGTCCCTGGATCGAGTCCCGCATCGGGCTCACTGCTTGGCAGGGAGTCTGCTTCGTCCTCTGACCCTATCCCCTCTCATGTGTTCTCTCTCTCTCTCATTCTCTCTCTCAAATAAATAAATAAAATCTTTAAAAAAAAAAAAAAAAAAAAAAAAAAAAGTTGAAAATAGAGCTACCATATGATCCAGCAATTGCACTACTGGGTATTTACCCCAAAGATACAAAAGTAGGGACCCGAAAGGCTACATGCACCCCGATGTTTATAGCAGCAATGTCCACAATAGCCAAACTGTGGAAAGAGCCAAGATGTCCATCAACAGATGAATGGATAAAGAAGATGTGGTATATATATACAATGGAATATTATGCAGCCATCAAAAGGAATAAGATCTTGCCATTTGCAACAACGTGGATGGAACTGGAGGGTATTATGCTGAGCGAAATAAGTCAAACAGAGAAAGACATGTATCATATGACCTCACTGATATGAGGAATTCTTAATCTCAGGAAACAAACTGAGGGTTGCTGGAGTGGGGGGTGGGGTGGGAGGGATGGGGTGACTGGGTGTTGGACACTGGGGAGGGTATGTGTTCTGGTAAGCGCTGTGAATTGTGCAAGACTGTTGAATCTCAGATCTGTACCTCTGAAACAAATAATGCAATATATGTTAAGAAAGAAAAAAAGAAGAAGAAGAATGTAGCAGGAGGGGAAGAATGAAGGGGGGGAAATCGGAGGGAGAGAAGAACCATGAGAGACAATGGACTCTGAAAAACAAACTGAGGGTTCTAGAGGGGAGGGGGTTGGGAGGATGGGTTAGCCTGGTGATGGGTATTGAGGAGGGCACGTTCTGCATGGAGCACTGGGTGTTATGCACAAACAATGAATCATGGAACACTATATCTAAAACTAATGATGTAATGTATGGGGATTAACATAACAATAAAAATTAAAAAAAAAAAAAAAAAGAAAGAGGCCATTTATGAGTCACTCCTTCATCCAAGCAGACTTGAGAGCCTACAGTGTCCAGATCAAGTTCTAGTCTCAGATCACGGCTCCAAATGCTGAAATTTGTCGTTCTTTTCCATTCCTCGTCCCCAACGTCCATTCCCAGAACTCGTACATCTCTTCCCACATGAAGGAATTCCACACTTAAGGAATCTTGTTGGGGACAGAGACCACCTCCATCCATAGAGAGGAGAACCCACTTTGCCAGTCTTGCAGTTGGACATGACATGAAGCGTCAACAGTCACGTGACCCCCTGCCAGACTCTGACTCAGGACACGTGACAGACACACTGGGACAGCGTCCGTGCATTGGGCGCAGGGGGTCCGAGCAGTGTCACAGGGGGTCATGCAGTGGTCAGGGCAGCAGCGATAGCAGTCCCAGCCTCAGGGCCCAGTGTCCTCCCTCAGGGGAGTCGGTGGTGTGGACAGGGGCATCGATACCCAGTAGCAGGGTGCTGGCTGTATGTGGGCCCCCATCGAGGGTCCAGCGTGGATTCTGCTCCCGGCTGTGTAGCCTCAAGCCTGTTCAGTGGCTTTCTTTGAAATAAAACAAGGCCTCAGACACCCTCTCTCGTCCCTAAGTCTCTCTGTAACTGTACGTACGTATCCCAAGGAGTCAGAAGCCCACGTAGGGAGGAGATTCCAAGAGCAAGATTTCAGACATTTTTACCAGCTTTATAGAGATATGATTGACATTCACCCTTGTGTGAATTTAGGGGTACAATCTGATGATTGATACATTTCTGTACTGATAACGATTACAACCATAGCATGGCTAACATGTGCATCATGTCACATGGTTACCATTTCCTTTTGTGTGGTGCAGACATTTAAGATCTACACTCTCAGTAACGCAGAGATTTTATGTATGAAACACTGGATGCCCTCCTTGATTGCTCCTTCTCACCACCCAGAATCCATTAGGAAATGTTGCAAAGTCCATCTGTGAATATCTCCAGCTCCCAATCACTTCCTAGTAGCTTCCCTCCTCACATCCCAGACGTACAGCCCACATCCCCCTCCTGGGACACGGCACTGGTTTCCTACAGATTCCCTACTGGTCGCTCGCCCTGCACCTCCCGATTCTGCACAGAAGCAAACAGATGCTGCTCAAGAAAGTCAATCCCATCGATCTGTTCATTCCTGTAACTCCACGCCTCACTCAGAGAAAACTCAAAACCCTTCTAATATCCTCAGGCCTCCGTGACGAGGCTGACATCCGACCTCATGTCACCGGCTCTCTGCTCCAGCCCCAGTGGCCTCCTCACCCTTCCGTGAACACAGGATGCACTCCTGTCCTAGTGCGTGTGCACTGGGGGTTCCCTGCCTGGAAAGAGCTCCCCCCACAGACCTCCTCTGACACAATTCCTTCATGACCTTCAAACCTCTCAGAGGTCACCTTCTCAGTGAGGCTCCCTGATCCCTGGAGTAACGGAGCCATGGTCCCCGTCCCAGCACGGTGCTCTGGGTCACCTTCCTCAAAGCTCCTGCCAACTTCCATGTAAACACTTCCCTTATTACTGCGTTTACACGGTACACAGTTCACCTCTGCGTGACGCTGGTTTGCACGGGGCGTGTGCACCTGGATGCGGACTTTTCTACAGTAAGTACTGTCCGCGCACTTTCTCTTCCTTATGATTTCTACTATTTTCTCTACCTTCATGCATTGTAAGAACACAGTATATAGTACATGTAACATGCAAATGTGCGAAGCGACAGTTCATGTTATCAGTAAGGCTTCCAGTCACCAGGAGGCTGTTAGTTCTTATGTTTTGAGGGAGTCAAAAGCCGTACTTGGATTTCTGACTGCACGTGGGGGTCACTGCCCCCATCCCCGCATTGCCCGAGGGTCAAGTGCAGGCTGCCCCTTACACTAGAACTAATCTCCACAAGGGCAGCACATTTTCCCTCTTCTTAGTCTCACGGAGCTGTCCCAGATGTAAACATAGCGTGTCCTGTATGTGACACACGACAATTATCAGGTGAATGAATGAGCAGCTAGAGGACCTCCCTCTTCTAGATGTGCCTCAGGCTCAGCTGGTCCGTGGCAGCTCCCCCACCACCCCCCGTGCGCCCACCTCGCCATCCGGGCTGCCTCTCTCTTCTCACAGGGCTGCCCTCCCCTCCCTCTCTCTGCTCAGCACCCCCTCCCCCACACCATGTCTCCCACACACACAGCACACAGAGTTCTCTCTTCAGAAACACTGTACTGAGGCTTTTGGGGGCCTTTTCTCCAACCACATAGAAATCTACGTTAGACTCTGCTTTATAAATCCATGAACTTGGATCAGAGCCGGCACTAGGATCAATGAAGTAAGGGCAGGGAGAGAGGACGGAGCAGCAGGGAAGACAGAAACTAACTGAAGTTTAATAAGGATGAGAAACTGATTCCTCCTCTCTCTACCTCCAGAATCTAAAGAATTAGCTAGAAAACAGCTCTAGAGGGAGGGGAAGACATGGATGAATCTGAAAGTTCATCCCTCCATACCACAGAACTCGTGTGTGCAGGGACAACCTAGGCCTGAGGGGACCACAGCCCAAAGGACACCCGCTGCTGTAACCGACGGGGTCACCCAGGGAGAATGGATAAGAACTCGTACACAAGAGCAAGAACAGGCCTGATGCCCTGGAGGAACACTGAAAAAGAACTACCCCAAAATGGGGGCTGTGACCTGATCCAGGCCTGAGCGTAGACTGACCCAGTCACAGTAAGCTCTTGCTGCACAAGGTCCTGGTGACAGGTGACGTTCAAGTCCCTGTGATCACAGGTCCTGGGGAGACGAGGTTCCACAGAAGGGGCAAGGACACGGAGCAGAGAGATGACCCAGCTGAGGGGTGAGCACGTCACACCCATGATGCACTGAGCACCACTGGGCACGGGCCCTGTCCCCACTCGGCTCCTCACAGCCTTCTCCTGCCCCGACCTGCAACACATTCAGCACAGTAAACACAGGGATTCTGGAAGGTTCTCAGGCTTCATTTATTTGCTGTCTCAACTTTACAAATTTCCTCTTTTATTACCTCATCAGCCCCACATGCCAAGAATTAGGAAACAAAACTTACATCTGGATTCTAATTTTCAATAGAGAAATAAGTCATTGGTACTCAGCCCAACATGAAATAAAGACAGGGATGGAGATGGTCCAGCCCTGCCTCTGCTGGAACAGGAGAGCACATCAGAGAGGAGAATGCAGATCAGCATAGGGAGGGGTCGTGGTGGGCAGGGTGGGCAAATCTCCTCATGTCCTCACGTTGTACTCATAGGAACACAGACACATCTGGCATCTTTTGCACAAAGAGAAGTCAGGGGTTGTTGATGTCACCAAGTGGGAGTGTGAACACATCTTGCATCACTCGGTCCCCACCAGGCAGCTGGTCTCACACTGTGAAAAAAAATCATGCACCAATTTAGGTCAGTCACCTAAGTGCGGACATTCTTGAAAGCCACACCCCCCCATGCTCACAGTGTCCCTAGTGCCCTAACCCTTCCCCACTCGGGGTCTCTAGGGTCTCACCTTGAGGAGCCGTGAGAGACACATCAGAGCCCTGGGCGCTGTCATCACCTAGGGGAGAACAAACAGGACGTGGTCAGAGCCCACAGGAGAGGAGACTAGAGGAGGAGCTATGGGGTGGGTGAGCTCCCCGTCGGGTTCTGTCTACACTATCTCAGGGTCTCAGGGATCACTCCCTCCAAACTTACGTGCAGCATGAGAGTAGCCTGGTCCTTTCCCTCCTGTGGGAAGAAAATATCATGTCAGAGGCCAGAACAGGGCTGGGCCATGGGATCCTAGGGGAAGCTCCCAGTCCTGGTCCTAAATGAAGTTTACAGAGTTGTGACTGAAGACCCAGGACAGGATCAGGAAACATGAAGGACAAGGTGTGGGGTCACTGGAACACCTGACTTGCTGGAGATCTGTCCTCAGCAGGGACCTTTCTCTGTCCTGTGACTGCTGAGAATCAGGTCCCTATCACCAGAGTTACCAAGATGAAAATGTGTCCTTCATTTTCACAAGTGTTTGCTACACAGTGAGCGTTAGTAACCAGCTCCAGAGTGGGCAAGTCCATGCATGAGGATGGTACTTCCCAGTAACAAGGCAGGACAGTCTCCTACCTAGGAAACCCCCCAGAGGGACAAGAAAACTCAGATCTCCCCACTCCATTCCCTACCTGAGCGCTTCTTTCTCCAGATCACAGCTCCAATCATGGCCACAGTGACCGCAAGGAGAACCACACCAGCAATGATCCAGGTGATGGGGATGGTGGGCTGAGGCGGCTCTGGAAAGGGAAGGGAAGGTGAGGGGCTCAGAGCTCCGGCAAGAGTCCTAACCCTGCTGAAATTCTCCAGAAGGTCTTCTGCTTTCCCTGAGTAGAGGCTGTACCCCAAACCCTCCTTACCCCATCTCAAGGTGATGGGCTCGGGCAGCCCCTCATGCTGCACATGGCACGTGTATCTCTGCTCCTGTCCAGAAGGCACCACCACAGCCGCCCACTTCTGGAAGGTCCCATCCCCTGCAGGCCTGGTCTCCACAAGCTCTGTGTCCTGGGTCAGGTCTTCCCCATTGTGGTGCCAGGTCAGGGTGATCTCCGCAGGGTAGAAGCCCAGGGCCCAGCACCTCAGGGTGACCCTTTGGTCAGAGATGGGGTGGTGCGTCACGTGTGCGTTGGGGGGTTCTGAGGAAGAATCAGAAAATCCACACTTGGGCCTTTATGGGCCACTGAAACAGCATTCATGTGACCATCCTGAGGTGGACCCAGCCATTGGTTTGGATGGAAGAAGCACAAAGCCCAGTTACCAACCTAGCCTTTGGGATCTCCTAACCCTGGAAAGTTCTAGATTCAGGAAGACAATCCAGGATAGGAGGCTGCAGGTCTAAGTGAGAGAGCACACTAATGGTCCTGACTGTGGTGGAGGGTGAATGAGTCAGAAAACCCGGAGTCAGAACGCCAGCGATGTCGTCATTGGAGAACAAGGCCTTGAGAGGGAAAGTCATGGTTCCCAAGGTGGCTGCCAGGGTTCAAGGGAACCGCTGATGGCTTATTTCAGGGACGGTCTCCACCTGCCTCCCGGGAGAGACTGGGTTCCCCCACTGCCCCTTAGCGAGAAGCGGCCCTCCGGGTGAGGCCCTCTCTAGTAGGAACAGGAACACCCGGGCGGATCTCCGTCTCCCCACCCGTGGGAGGGGCGGTGTTCTGACACCGAGTCCATTTTCCCTTCCTGGTGGGAAGCCAGCCCCAGCGGAGGGGAGATCGGGGAGGCCCCGCGGCCCCTGGTACCTGCGCGCTGCAGCGTCTCCTTCCCGTTCTCCAGGTACCTGCCGAGCCACTCCACGCAGGTGCCCTCCAGGTAGTTCCTCAGCTGCTCTGCCGCACCGGCCGCCTCCCACTTGCGCCGGGTGATCTGCGCCGCCGTGTCCGCCGCGGCCCAGGAGCGCAGGTCCTCGTTCAGGGCGATGTAATCCGCGCCGTCGTAGGCCCACTGCTCGTGCCCGCGGAGGAGGTTCCCGTCGGGCCCCACGTCACAGCCGTACATCAACTGGTAGGTGTGAGACCCTGGCCCCGCCCGACAGGCAGGGGATTAAGTCCAAACAGAAAGTAAAACCGCCCGAAACTTCCCGCGGGTTCGTCCGGGTCAGGGGTCGGGGCCGGGGGTTCCCTCAGACTCGGGGTGGCGCTCGGACCCGGACACTCGGGGCGACCCCGGCCCGTCCGTGGGGATGGGGGTCGTGACCGGGACCCGGGCCCGCGTCGCTCACCGGCCTCGCTCTGGTTGTAGTAGCCGCGCAGGTTCTGCAGGCTCACTCGGGAAGTCTGTGCGGCGCCCCGGAGACTCCGCGTCTCCCGGTCCCAGTACTCCGGCCCCTCCTGCTCCACCCACGGCGCCCGCGGCTCCATCCTCTGACTGACAGAGTCGCTGTCGAACCGCACGAACTGCGTGTCGTCCACGTAGCCGACGCCGATGAAGCGGGGCTCCCCGCGGCCGGGCCGGGACACGGAGGTGTAGAAATACCTCATGGAGTGGGAGCCTGCGGGCGCGGAGGGGCTGAGACCCCGCGCGACCCTCGTCCCGGCGCGGGGCCGGGGCCCAGGGGGAGGCGGCCGGGAGGGCAGGGGAGGGGCACCGAGGGCGGGAGAGCAGGGCGGAGGCGGGGAGGGGCGGGGGAGCACAGGCCGTGGCGGGGCCGGGGGCGGCTGGGGGGCTGGGGCGGGGGCGGCGGAGAGGCGCCTTCCCCGGGGGTCCCGCGACCCCGCCCCGCGGTCCCCTCGCTCCCGCCCCGCAGAGGCCCTTTCCTCCCGCCGCCGCACTCACCCGCCCAGGTCTCGGTCACGGCCAGGGCCGCCGACAGCAGCAGGACGAGGGGTCGGGGCAGCACGACCTGCATCTTCGCGGTCTGGGGAGACTGTGAGTCGCCGCTGGGCTCCCGGGGCAGGTGCGGAGACCTTATAACCGGGAACCGCGGTGCCGCTGATTGGCTTCTCCAGAAACCCGACACCCAATGGGAGTGCGAACCGGCGGCTTGTCAGGAGTCTCCAGGCAGGAGGACCCGACACAGGTTGTGATACGAAGTGAAACCGGGGAGATGGGGACTCCCCGGCCCTGGGCTTCCCCACCCCAGACACCGCCCTGGGGCCTGAGACCCTGAGAGGCAGGCGCAGGGACCTGGGACTTTGCCCCGACCCCTCACCTACTGCACGGCGCTCTCTTTGTCACACTGTCTTCCTGAGTCGTGGCCCAGGAGCTGTGTGAGTCAGTGATTCTCAAACGCCGTGTTCTCAGGATATCTATACAGTCTCACAGATTACTGAGGATCCCAGGGATATTTTGGGTCTGTGGGTTATATCTATCGGTATTTACCATAGTAGGAATAAAACAGGTTGAGAAATTCATTAATTCATTTAGAATCATATTAATAACCCATGGCATGAAAACAAATATTATTTTTATGAAAAATAAGTATTTCCGAAATAAACAGCGTGGTGAGAAGAGTGGTTTTGTTGCGTTTTACATTCTTGCAGGTCTCTTTCTTGTCTGTCTCCTTAGAACACCCCTGCACGTTCAGATTTGCTTCTGCATTTATTGTGTTGTTTTGGTTGAAATGTATGAAAAAATTTACACACTTGCACAAATAGGGCAGAATAGCATGTTTCATAACCTTTTCAGATACTTCTCTATGTTCATCTTAGATACTACATTAAAACTACACAACTACTTTCTGTAATTTATTTGCAAAGTGGAACGTGAAATTGTATCATGCCTATGTCCTTCTCTGTTACATTAAAATCCGCAGGCCCATCTTGCACACTGAATGGATCTTATACTAATGCATGACTTTTTTTTTTTAAGGAATCTGTTGTTTCATGAAGTTATATACGTGTTCTAGTGTTGATTAGACTGGAATTGAATTATCAAAAAGTCAGATTTGTTTTAAGATTACCACAGATCCCAACAGAAAAGTGTGTCAGGAGTGAGAAGCTGTCGTTTCTTGGTGGATCGCAGTTTTCCCAAAGTTCTGATTTTCTCTTGAGAGCTGACATTTGATCCAGGAAACAAGTACTCTCAGCTGTCATATGTGACTTGATGTTCATGAAAGGGTAAGTTCCTATTCATTTTCCAGAAACTGTGTGCCAAATCTCCTAGTCTAAATATTCCAAGTTTCTCTTTCATTCATTCCTTCAGGAAAAATGGCATTCTGTACAAGAAAAAAAAAAAAAAAAAGGAGGCCAATTAAATTCACACAAATTATCTTCCTTGGGGGCTTATGCATGTAGTGGAAGTGCTGTACATCCCACATCATCATATAAGACATGTTTAAATGTGGATTTGAGAATATTTAATAAAGAGAGTAATATTTAATGCTTTGATCAGGATATTTTAAAGTGACACTAGTCTTGTTTTGTTCTGTTTTTGTTTTTGAGGCATTCTATTTGCAGGTATGTATTACATCCCTAGACAAAGAACGCCAGGATTTTCCTTCCTGTGTGTTTTCGTCTTGCTTCTTCATGGTCCATGATGCCAGGTGAGGTTGTCAGGACAATGAAACCAAACTGGAAGGATTCTTCTGCCATTTTTGTAGATCTTAAAGTTGTACATCAAATCCGGGGCTGCTCACTTCAAATGTGTTTAACCTGCCCCTGAGGTTCCCAACAATGTTCCCAGCTCTGTGATCAGCAGTGATTTCAAATTCCCCAATGTAACCGAGCTTCGTCATCACAGTTAGAAACGGGACAATGACTTTGGAGCATGGCCTAATATGACCTGCGTTTGGCCTCTCTCTCAGGCATTGTTACTGCTCTCGAGAGCATCTGCCAAGATATTCAGACAACCACTATGGTGGCGCAGAAAGATGGCAGCAAGAGTGTTTTTGTTTTTTTTACGGAAGTAAGTAGTGGTGAAGAATAACAACTATTGCAGTTTGCACCCGTCACCTCCGTTCTTGCTAAGTTTTACCTCAGTGTGAACGTCAACATGGTGAAAAGGTAATAATGTCTAAGTAATGTTAAGAAAATAGATTTAACCTCATGGACTCTGTGAAAGGGCCTCAGTGACGTCAGGTGTTCCCCAGAGCACACTTTGAGAACGGCTGTTCTGATAACCCTGGGAGAGTCTCCCGGCTGGTCCTGCCCTGGCCTGTCCTCACTCAGCAGAATCCCTTTCCCTGAGCTGCACTTCCTGCCTCTGAAAACTCAGCTCTGGCTTTAGCCCCCGAGTGCAGCTAGAAGAGAACTCACCTCCTGGAAATGTGATGGCGGAGAGGGTCCCCAGTCTGGGAAGGGAGGTGGGGGGACAGGGGTTTCCCTTTTGTAATCGGGAACAGTTTGCACCCGAAGACACCAGACCCAGGCATATGCGACTTGGATTTTGTGACCCACCAGTTTCATATGTATTCACATCCCAGACGGAATCTGATGTTGTCTGTAAGAGAAATCATGTTGGTCTTTTCACTTTCCATGTGTCTGATGCATCTGACTCGCGGCCCGCAAAGCACGCAGAGCAGTACCGTCCGATACGACATTCTGTGCGGGAGGAATTGTTCTATATCTGCGCTGTCCGGTATGGTGGCCACGAGATGCATGTGGTTCTAGAGATGCAGGTGGCACTTGAAATGGGGCTGGTGTGCTGAGCAGTGGCATTTTTAATTGTTTTAAATGAATATGAATTTAAGTAGCCATATGTGGTTTATAGAGACTATTCAGACCTTACCAATCTAGAATGCTCTTAGTTTTCTGGATCCTCCTCAGAAAAGATACTCTGTGACTCATAGGTCTATGTTTATTAAATTTATGTTCAAATGGAAGTCATGGATTGTCTATGTGGGTCTGAGACATATCCTCAAAATATAGCATGAAAGTTTAATTATCATGCATTATAACAGCTGAAGTGTACAGACATTAGCCAAAATATGATGTATCACATCTAGGTCATAAGTGTTCACAATGCCCATCCCTGGAGCATTGTCTCTATTACTTTGGGTGTCTTGGTGTTAGTTGAGTTCACGTGGTAAACATAAGGAGGCTCATAAGTCTTCACCGAGCCCAGGTGAGAGGATATATTGAGTACAACATGTACCTTGTAGGCTCTGTACATACTTGTAAAAATCATAAAGCAGAAGATGTACATCTTAGATTCCACAACCTTATTATCTTTTACCTCTTGCTCCTCTTCATACTTTTGCCCAAATTCAGACAATTCTCTGTGTATCCCTTCACCCTTGAAACCCTCTGCTCTTCATTTCTACCCAGGAGAAAATATGCATGAAATGTTTACAATTGTGGGATGAAGAATTCTCTAAGCATGGCCCAATGACGAAAACCCATAAAGAAAGACATGAAATTCTTGAATGTCAACCATGCACTCACAAAGATACAAACACATGTCATGATCAAACTAAAAGACACAAAAACAATTTTCACAGACAAAAAGGTAACATGCATCATTATTCTTCAGCCCAAGACCACCAGGAGCACCTGTGGGCACTCAAGTTACATCTATTACTTGTTGCAGTGAGAGAGAAGACACCCCTTTGGGGGCAATGGGGCATCCTAATATGAAGGTGTTGGAACCTATAAGGACATGGCCTTTGGATGAGTTTTTTGGAGAGGATCTGTGGAAGCTGGGGCCCACTCCCGACTGCGTGTTGTCAGGACGTGTGGGCGATTCCATGGTTGAGCATCTCAGTGAATCCCCTCTCTAAGCAGGCCAGACCGGAGCGAGATAGAGCAGTCATGGTAAAGGAGCCCCGATTGCTCACATTGGCTGACACAGGGAGGTGTGTGTTATTCTGTGGGTTGTGCAGTGCCTTGTTTTTGTCTGTAATGACACAAAGTGATGTCATGGTTCCAGAGTGTCCTTGTCTGATGCTGATGTTCTGTGAGGTGACTGGCTTATGTCCCACAGGAGAAGAATGTGGCCAAGGGCTGGACATTAGCCAGCTTCTGACCACACTGAGCCTAGTGTCAGTGTCAGACCAGCTCCCGATGTTGGGGGGCTGCTGTTTCTTCTCTGTTAAATTCCATTTTTAAAATAGCTGCAACACATTCAAAACATAATTATAGAATTGGTGTTTCCATTTTCTTTGGGTAAATACCCAAGGGTGGAAGTGTTTGGATTATATGGCGAAGCACTATGTTATACACCTGAAAGGAATGGAACATTGTTTTTTTTTAAAGATTTTATTTATTTGACAGAAAGAGACACACAGCGAGAGAGGGAACACAAGCAGGGGGAGTGGGAGAGGCAGAAGCAGGCTTCCCGCGGAGCAGGGAGCCTGATACGGGGCTCGATCCCATGACCCTGGGATCATGACCTGAGCTGAAGGCAGACGCTTAACAACTGAGCCACCAGGCACCCCAGGAATGGAACATTGTGTATCAAATGCACTCAAATATTTAAAAAAGGAAAAGGAAGAAAAAAAGAATGAAAAAATGTTAGAAAACAATTTGGAAAGGAGGAAATGAAATGTCAAACAAATTTGTACAAATTTATAAACAAATTTACAAAAACAAATTGTATTGGTAATAAGTAAGCATAAACAAATATGAGAATGTGGAATAAGTAACAGGAATAAAACTTAGAATCAATGACCTTGGCAAAGGTGAAAGTAAGGGATGAGAGTGTCCATCAGAGGGTCAGGAAAACACACCATCATAAAGGTTGATGGGAGTGAACACCGGGATACAATTTTTAACAGGTGTTTTTGTAAACTATCTCCACAATTTAAATGTGCTTATATTATGACACAGACAATTTTTTTAGGAGTTTATCCTAAGGAGACAATCACACATGTTCTCAAAAGTATATTGTCAAGGATGTTTCTTGACTTGGGTTTATAAGGCAAAGAAGGGCTTAAGATGATAATGGTATCAACAGTGGAACATTAACATGTCTCAGGGATTATCACCATGTGATTTACACAGAGAGTCACAGTTAATCATGAAAGCAAACCCAGGAGGCACCCCATAGGGGATCCCTTTGTACGGACAGGAAAGGGAGACTTGGAGAGGAGAAGGGGGTGGTGCAGCCAGGGTTCAAACCAGAAGGTTTGCTCTCAGAGGCCTTGTTGATTTGTCGTTCACTGTTCCCTGTCCATTAGGGGGTGGGTATTATGTGCACTCCATGCAAGTGAATTGTTGCAATGTTCCAGAATTTTCTGTGACAGGAGGTTGCTGGGCTCAGAGCTTAGGACGACATTAAGGGGCAATGTGACTCACCTGCTCAAATCACACTGAAGCCTATCATCCAGTGGACATCTGGAGGTCTCCAGGAGCTCAGAATCAGCTGGACTCCAGAGCTACAACACAGAGCAAGGGTGACACCCTGGTGACGAGACACTGGCAGTGTCATGTGGGAGATGGGCATGGAGCAGAAATGACAGAGGGAAACATAAGTTGCTCCTGAGATGAGTGTTGTGTGGAGGAAGGTCATGGTATCACGAAAGCAGAAACCAGGAGACCCAGCAGGTCCCCTAACTAGGATCAGTCATATCCACAGGATGCAACAGGCATATGGATATGAAACAAAAACACAACTACACACAGTGCTGTACAATCACAGAACAGGAAAGAGCTCTGGGAAATGAACAATATGACCATAGAAATGAATAATTGAGTGGATACACTGGATGACTACAGTTGTCCTTCCCTGAAGTCGTACAATCGGGAGGGTGATGGCAGCAGGAGAGAAGACCTGTTTGTTTCTCAATCAAGTGATTCCAACAAGTTAATAATGATTGTTTTAAAAAGAATGTTGAGTAGGAAATGATGAAAACAATTTCAAGAATATTTCTCCTAGTTCACAAGGAGAAACACACATGTTGAAAGACCCGCCCAAATTCTTACCTAGAGCAGATGAAAGGAGACCCACACCAGGACACATCACAATGAAATGTCAGAAAGAGGGTGGAAGGGCAGACACCCTGAAAACTGCAAGAGGCAACAACACAGGCCTGGGGGCCGGAAGACATGAGACAAGGGCCCCAAATCCTGAGGACAACTCTGTTCAGCACAGAGTCTCTGTCATGTCACCGTGTGACTCAGGGCGAGGGCAGCCTAAGGGCTCCTCAGATGTGAGAGTTTCTGTTCTACTTTCCATGTTTCCTTCCCCAGGACACCAGTAGGCAAAGTGGGACAAATGATGGAGAAAACCAAACAGGGGGAGCACATGGGATCCTGGCCACAGGGAGCCAGCAGGAGAGAGGCCAAGGGCCCCCAGGAGGAGCTGCAGGGGGTCAGGTGTCATCCCTGCCCCAGGGGTGCAGGCATCCCGTCCCCATGGGGCAGGACTGAGGGCTGCAGGCCATGTGGCTGCACGGGCAAGAAGATGGGAGAAGAGTGGATGGGCTTGAATGTGTTCATGAAGACTTGCCCAGGGAGAGCGGAGGAAGTATTTAAACTGAGCTCAACAGAAACTAAGCAAATGAAGGGATAAGATAGTTATTCACTCCGGGGAAAATAAAAAGTTGATTCAGGGAAGGGCACATAATCATAGTCTACTAAATGCTCAGTTGTGACTAGCATGTCATGGTCATAATAATTGAAACACTGCACATTGAGCTTGTCAAAATTATCAAATAATTATATGGGGAAGATGGGAGTGTGTGAAAGAAGAGCCAATTCATTCAAGTTGATGCATAAACCTGAAGACCAGAGAACGGGTGTGAGAAGCAGGTACTTAGAAGCACAGAAGCAATAATCAGAGAATCACTAGAAGAACTAATGCAGGTGGTCTCTGAGATTCAGGAAATGGGGGCATGGAAGCTTGGGCACATCTGTCTTGACATCAAGAACTACAGACATATTTGACTTTCTAGAACTCTGTGCCTCTATCCATTGGCTACAAGGACAACATCGTGGGTGAGATGGGTCAGGAAGAGTTCTGCACGGAGGCCACAGAGATGGGGCAGGAGTTGGAGGAGTCCTGGGAGCAAGCACTGGGTTTTTATAGGATGATTTTGTTTTGGTTTATTTAGTTTTGCTTCATGTTGTTGAACGGGAGTCATGGCAGCATGTTTGTAGGAGGAATGGCTGAGCCAGGAGACAGGGGCAAGTGCATGATGCAGGTGAGTGAGGGGCCATGCGTGCCCACAGGGCTGGGCCACCTGTCTGCGCTCTGGGCAGGGGACTCGCAGAGCCTTTGTTCCATGTCTCAGGACCCTGCTCTCTGGGGGGCCAGGCAGGGTCTTTCCCTTTGTTTTAGGGTGTGCTCTTTGTTTCATTTAGTACTATCTCATCAATATTCATGGTTTCAAAGCAATGTTTTTTTCTGTGTTACATGGCATTTCAAGCTATTTTACCGGGAGAATTTGTCCATACAATGTAGCGCACCTGCTTCAGAAATAGAAATTCAAAGGCAAAATAGTTCAGTGAAAAGATGATTTGTTGTAAAGTAGAAGATCAGAACCTGATTCTTCAATCATGGTCTGAGGATGATCTGTCAATTCTTAGGGATTTTAAAGTAGTTTATTTTTTGAAAACATTATTCATTCACATACAAAATAATTCAATAGATACAAATACACAAAATAAGGAAGTCACATAGTAACCCCTCATCCCCCAGTCACCCAAGTCCTCTATGCCAAATCCAGCACAGTCAGCCATTTGTCATGTCTCTTATCTGAAAAATACACCTGTGCCCTAATGTCTACTGTTACATCAGGAAACTAGCCCAGGTAACAGACTGGAAGAAAACATCAGCAAAACACATATGTGATAAAGGACTTCTTTAGAATACTCATAGAACCTTTAAAAAGGAACAATAAGAAAACAAATCATTTCAAAAATGAGCAAAACTCTGAGGAGACACCTTACCAGGAAGATACACTCATGGGTAACAAGCATATGAAAAGATGTTCAACAAAAAGTGTCACCGGGGAAATGCAAAAGACAACAACAGTGATCTGCCATCACACACCTGTTAGATGGCGGGAATCCAAGCGCTGATAGTGTCACCTGCTGCCCAGGACAGGGAGCCCAGAAAGCCTCAGTCACTAAGGGCAGGAATACAAAATAGCACAGCCGCTGTGGGAGACGGTCAGCAGTTTCTTATAAAGTCACACATGGACTAAGCACACAAGCTGCTGATCCCCCTGTAAGGTATTTACCCACTTCATTTGAGAACTCACGTTTGCACAACAACCTGCATGCAAACTGTCACCGCGGGACAGCCCTCCCCTGTGGGCTGCACATCCTGACTTCCTTCCAAAGACTACTTTATGGAAAGGGACAAAGCAAGAGAAGGAACTTCACAGGGAGCATGTGGGTAAGACGACCTTAGCCAGGGGGTGAAGGTGAACTTCTTCCGTGACGAGCAAGGGATCACTGCGTGTTCTTGCTATGTTGCGTGGAGAACGGCCCAGCCAGGTGTGGTCTTCCCAAACCCCACAGCCTCAGTCAGCCTGATTCACAATGACAGACAGTCTACAATGTACCCGAACCATCTCCTCAAACATGTCAGGGCCATGAAAAATAAGGACATTCTGAGACACGGTCACAGCCAGGGAAGCCTGAAGGAGACATGATGGCACTCAATGTGGTAACTTGGATGGGGTCTTGGGAGAGAAAACAAAACCATGACAGCAAATCCCGTGTGGAGATCCGCAGTAACGTATGAATATTGGGTCATTAGCTGTGACAAATGCATGACGGTGAGATTGGTGTTAACGACAGGACAATTGAGTGTGGGGCACACAGGGACTCTGCACTACCTTTGTCACTTCTCTGTAAATCTCCAACTGTTCTAAGATAAAGGAGTGTCTTTTGTAAAAGAGCCCTCAGCGAGGGAATCAGTCCAGGAGGAACAAGGATCTACTCTTCAGTTTTCCTGGGCTTGTCATCCAGGGGCTGGAGAGAGGGGAAATGGGGAGGACAGATGGAAACTTAGACACGGGGCAGGGCTCCAGAGCGCTCCTCTCCTCGGATCCCAGCCCCACCCCTGCACCTGCCCCCAGGGCTGCTCAGAAGGCCCCTTCCTCCGCCCCCCGCCCCCATGCCCAGCCTGCAGGTCATCCCTCTGGGCCTGACTCAGCTCAGCCCAGTGCTCCCCCTGGCGGTGCAGGACCGGAGCGCCGCAGCGCCCCCGTGTGGCCACAGGGCTGAGGGCGGGAGACCTGAGCGCCCTTTGGGCTTCTCCCCAGAGACCTCCCCAGGGTCTCCCTGGGTTCCCAGCAGGGGCACGGGGCTGTGCACACAGGGGAAGCCCCCATCCAGTGTCAAGTCCTCCGTCTGAATTGTCTCCAAAAATACATGCTGACATAGGTGGTTTCTCCCCATTGAATGACCATGGACTCTGGCCTCAGGGAGGAACAGATCTTCAGGCCATCACGGCTGGTTCCCAGGTCCGCAGTGGACTCCACACACATGCTGGGTGCCCTCAGTTCCTCCTGGGACCTTGACCCCGGGTCCCTGTCACTTGTTCCTGCTGCTGCTTCAGGGCGAACGGGTCCTCCTCCAGGGAACCAGCTCTGGATTCTCAGTTCCTAAGGTCAGGTAGAAGGAGGGGAGGAGGAGGGGAGGGGCTCCGCTGAGGGATGGCCTGGAACCTGGGGCTGCTCCTGGAGGAGTGAGCAGAGGGAGGAAGTACTGACATGAGGGGGTGGGGGCCAACAAGAGTGCAGGCGGAGGAACCCGGGACGAGAGGGTCAGGGGAAGGGGTCGTCTTAGGGACACTTGTGGGAGAGGACGGGTTCTGTCTGGAAGAGGCGCAGGGACTCCTGGCTGGGGCCCTGGTAGAGGTCTCTGGTTGTCACCTGATGGTCATCACACAGGGGTGAGCTCTGTCATTGGTCAGGAAACTGTAATTAAGTTCAGGCATTTTCCACACTGACACTATGAATAGTTCAAACATTCTGGAAAGAAGGGAAAAGCAGAGAGAGGGGAGGTGGCTAAGGGGCTTCCCCTCCTCCAGAGCAGGACCCCCTTATGCTGGGGAGGCCCGGGGCCTCAAGGAACTGAGAGGAAGGGGGAGCAAGTCCCGTGCACCCTGAAGGGCCGGCCCTGGTTTCTGAATCTGGAGTTTCCAGATTCCCACTCCCTGGGCTAGGGTTTCTCAGCCCCCTGCCGTCCACCCCTGTTTCACAGCCTCTGCCACCTGGAAACCGTCTCTACTTGTGAAGTCGGTGGAACCCCTGCTCCATGAGGAGCAGCCCCAGGGCCTCTGACAGCGAGGGGCCCAGCAGCTGGAGCCATGGAGATGCCATCCTGGAGCTCGGAGGCTGGACACCGCAGTGGTACAAGGTCATAAGTCAGGTGTCAGGCCCAGGCTTCTGCCTCACATTTCCTCCAGGACCCGCATAAGTTCCCTCCCCTATCCCAAGGCCTGCAGAACCCAGGCGTCTGAACACCATGCCCAAATGACCAAGGGGGGAAGCTCCTGTGCAGGGGTCAGACCCCACCTTTTGGAACCTGGAGGGTGGCCCCTCTCCCCCGCCTGGAGAGGCCAGGACCCTGGCCTGCTGCCTCTTCTATCCCTTGGTGCAGAGAAGGAAGACCTCTGTGTTTCTTTGTTGGCAAGCTCAGAGGGACGAACCTAGAAAGGTCTAAAACTAGAGCTTATAGCGGTGATTGGTCTGAAAAATGATCCAGTACAGAGAAAAGAAGAAATAAGAGATGGGGAGGTTTTAGCTGCATTCCACACCCTGGTTCCAGTCACACTGAGGACAGTAGCATCCTTGCTAGTTTCGTGTGCTCACTAAGACAACAACCCCCCCATTCTGACAGCCTGGGTTGCATTTCTGCCACTTTCAGCCAAAGCATATCTATGGAATGTATAATGAGTTTCTTCTCTAGAAATCCCATAATGTTTTCATTTGTCCAAACAGTATTGCTCACTCAAATAAAAGCCCCATTTATCTAGAGCTTGTTTGCTATACAACTTTGTGTCCAATGCGGTTTCTTTCACACTCAGAAATCTCAAGGGGATTTTAGAGAGAGTGTAAAATCCTAGAGCAACACTGAAGTTTTTGTATTCGACGGGAAGACACATTGTAATGCCTTTTGGTGCCTCCAACATCTAGAAGTGAATTAGTATGCATTCACAAGTATTTTTAACAATAAAACCCACGATTGAAAGAGAAGCTTCTTGTATTATTTTTATGTTTAGAATACAGCAGTTCAAAAGCCAGCAGGAGAAGAGAAATTATAAAGATCAGAGCAGAAATCAATGAAATAGACACCAAAAGAACAGTAGAACAGATCAACGAAACTAGGAGCTGGTTCTTTGAAAGAATTAATAAGATTGATAAACCCCTGGCCAGACTTATCAAAAAGAAAAGAGAAATGACCCAAATAAATAAAATCATGAATGAAAGAGGAGAGATCACAACCAACACCAAAGAAATAGAAATAATTATAAGAACATATTATGAGCAACTATATGCCAGCAAATTAGATAATCTGGAAGAAAAGGATGCATTCCTAGAGATGTATCAACTACCAAAACTGAACCAGGAAGAAATAGAAAACCTGAATAGACCTATAACCACTAAGGAAATTGAAGCAATAATCAAAAATCTCCCAACAAACAAAAGCCCAGGGCCAGATGGCTTCCCAGGGGAATTCTACCAAACATTTCAAGAAGAATTAATACCTATTCTTCTGAAACTATTCCAAAAAATAGAAATGGAACGAAAACTTCCAACCTCGTTTTATGAGGCCACCATTACCTTGATCCCCAAACCAGACAAAGACCCCATCAAAAAGGAGAATTACAGACCAATATCCCTGATGAACATGGATGCAAAAATTCTCACCAAAATACTAGCCAATAGGATCCAACAGTACATTAAGAGGATTATTCACCACGACCAAGTGGGATTTATCCCTGGGCTGCAAGGGTGGTTCCACATCCACAAATCAATCAATGTGATACATACATTAATAAAAGAAAGAACAAGAACCATATGAGCCTCTCAAAAGAAAGCAGAAAAAGCTCTGACAAAGTACAGCATCCTTTTTGATCAAAACTCTTCAGAGTATAGGGATAGAGGGTACATACCTCAATATCATAAAAGCCATCTATGAAAAACCCACAGCAAATATCATTCTCAATGGGGAAAAACTGAGAGCTTTCCCCCTAAGGTCAGGAACACAGCAGGGATGTCCACTATCACCACTGCTATTCAACATAGTATTAAAAGTCCTAGCCACAGCAATCAGACAACAAAAAGAAATAAAAGGCATCCAAATTGGCAAAGAAGAAGTCAAACTCTCACTGTTTGCAGATGATATGATACTTTATGTGGAAAACCCAAAAGACTCCACCCCAAAACTGCTAGAACCCATACAGGAATCCACATGGTGGCAGGATATAAAATCAATGCACAGAAATCAGTGGCATTCCTATACACCAACAACAAGACAGAAGAAAGAGAAATTAAGGAGTCGATCCCATTTACAATTGCACCCAAAACCGTAAGATACCTAGGAATAAATCTAACCAAAGAGGCAAAGAATCTGTACTCAGAAAACTATAAAATACTCATGAAAGAAATTGAGGAAGACACAAAGAAATGGAAAAACGTTCCATGCTCATGGATTGGAAGAACAAATATTGTGAAGATGTCCATGCTACCTAGAGCAATCTACACATTTAATGCAATCCCCATCAAAATATCATCCACTTTTTTCAAAGAAATGGAACAAATAATCCTAAAATTTGCATGGAACCAGAAAAGACCCCTAATAGCCAGAGGAATGTTGAAAAAGCAAAGCAAAGCTGGTGGCATCACAATTCCGGACTTCAAGCTCTATTACAAAGCTGTCATCATGAAGACAGCATGGTACTGGCACAAAAACAGACACATAGATCAATGGAAGAGAATAGAGAGCCCAGAAATGGACCCTCAACTCTATGGTCAACTAATCTTCGACAAAGCAGGAAAGAATGTCCAATGGAAAAAAGACAGTCCCTTCCACAAATGGTGTTGGGGAAACTGGACAGCCACATGCAGAAGAATGAAACTGGACTATTTCCAGTTTCAAAATCCTAGAGGATCAAAATCCTAGAGGAGAACACAGGCAGCAGCCTCTTCGACCTCAGCTGCAGCAACTTCTTCCTAGAAACATCGCCAAAGGCAAGGGAAGCAAAGGCAAAAATGAACTATTGGGACTTCATCAAGATAAAAAGCTTTTGCACAGCAAAAGAAATAGTCAACAAAACCAAAAGACAACCGACGGAATAGGAGAAAATATTTGCAAATGATGTATCAGATAAAGGGCTAGTATCCAAAATCTATAAAGAACTTATCAAACTCAACGCCCAAAGAACAAATGATCCAATCAAGAAATGGGCAGAAGACATGAACAGACATTTTCCCAAAGAAGGCATCCAAATGGCCAACAGACACATGAAACAGTGCTCAACATTGCTTGGCATCAGGGAAATCCAAATCAAAACCTCAATGAGATACCACCTCACACCAGTCAGAATAGCTACAATTAACAAGTCAGGAAATGACAGATGTTGGTGGGGATGTGGAGAAAGGGGAACCCTCCTACACTGTTGGTGGGAATGCAAGCCACTGCAGCCACTCTGGAAAACAGTATGGAGGTTCTTCAAAAAGTTGAAAATAGAGCTACCATACGATCCAGCAATTGCACTACTGGGTATTTACCCCAAAGA
The DNA here is from genome assembly GCF_964656455.1 of Halichoerus grypus. Lineage (NCBI taxonomy): Eukaryota > Metazoa > Chordata > Mammalia > Carnivora > Phocidae > Halichoerus > Halichoerus grypus. The sequence continues at coordinate 117,797,656 of NC_135720.1, forward strand.
TACAAATGTAGGGATCCGAAGGGGTACATGCACCTCGATGTTTATAGCAGCAATATCCACAATAGCCAAACTCTGGAAAGAGCCAAGATGTCCATCGACAGATGAATGGATAAAGAAGATGTGGTATATATATACAATGAGATATTATGCAGCCATCAAAAGGAATGAAATCTCGCCATTTGCAACGACGTGGATGGAACTGGAGGGTATTAATGCTGAGCGAAATAAGTCATTTAGAGAAAGACATGTATCATATGATCTCACTGATATGAGGAATTCTTAATCTTAGGAATAAACTGAGGCTTGCTAGAGTGGTGGGGGTGGGAGGGATGGGGTGCCTGGGTGATAGACATTGGGGAGGGTATGTGCTGTGGTGAGCGCTGTGAATTGTGTAAGACTGTTGAATCACAGACCTGTATCTCTGAAACAAATAATACATTATATGTTAAAAAAAAAAGAAGAAGAAGAAGAAGATAGCAAGAAGGGAAGAATGAAGGGGGGGAATCGGAGGGGGAGACGAACCATGAGAGACTATGGACTCTGAGAAACAAACTGAGGGTTCTAGAGGGGAGGGGGGTGGGGGGATGGGTTAACCTGGTGATGGGTATTAAAGAGGGCAAGTTCTGCACGGAGCACTGGGTGTTATACGCAAACAACGAATCATGGAACACTACATCAAAAACTAATGATGTAATGTATGGTGATTAACATAACATAATAAAAAAAAAAGAAAAAAAAAGAATACAGCAGTTTACTTTTTTGTAATGCCTCTGTCCCTGCAAAATGAACAAAGCTTTCAGAATTTCTAAAAGAAAGGAAGCTAGTTTCACTGGAGCCAAGTAAGGACAGCTGCTGGGGACACACAATCCTCACAAAAAAGAGAGTGCCCTGGGGGGAAAGAACATTTGGGGCAGGGTTATACATGTTTTTACATAAAGAGTTACAAACGATCATGATGAAAGACATTCCAGAAAGTTACAAAGTTTAACTATGCTTTTAGTATGTGCAAGGTTGCAGACATCCAAGGTGTGGGAACAGAACTTAGGAAGATTTTTACCCTTTCCTTTTTCAGGTTTTTATTTGAATTCCAGTTAGTTAACATACAGTGTAATATTAATTTCAAGTGTGCGTATAGTGATTCAGTGCTCATCACAAGTGCCCTCCTCAATCCCCATCACCTATTTAACTCATCCCCCCACCTACCTCCCCTCTGGTGACCGTCAGTTTCTTCTCTCTACTGAAGAATGTTTCTTTTAGGTTATTGACTAACGAATCAGATGCACAATGTGTGCTCGGGCAGAAATAGAGCCCTTGCTTTGAAGTTCGCTTAAGTCATTCTGACCTTGGCAAACATTAAAGTATAGTTTCCCTGGGAGTCTATGAGCAGGGCCCATGACTATGAAAAGTTGAAAATTTCCTTTATAAGTCTAAAGTCAGTAATAGCGTAAGCCACGAAAGCTCTGTCCCAAATTTAGACAAGACAGCATACGATTCCCTCCCTCCTAAGACCTGGCATCTTCCTCCTTCTGCGGCACTGGGTGGCCTTTTGCTCTATGAGATGCTGCAAACCACACACAGGAATGCGGGTCCTCCTGGCAATAGCAAAAGGCCCTTTCCTTGTGCTGCTCACAGAAGCGCACTGAAACCACGCTCCAGAGCGTTCCTGAGGTTGGAACTAGCAGAAAATGTAAAGCTGGTTTTTCAGAGAACTGCTTCTTCCCAGTGAGCTATTGTTTCTTTGCAGACCCCACTCACACATACACCAGCTGTCCTTGCAGAAGCCTGGGCTCCAGGTCCATTGATAGGCTCCAGCCTATGGACAAGTCTTGCATTCCTCATGGGGATAAGGAGCCCAAGACCCCATCTCATTTATACCTGCTCTCGGAGCTCAGAGCCCCTTCTCCTTGTCCGAAGAGCATTCCGGGAGATCAGGGGCTACGTTTTGCCTCCTCCTGAGGTTGTCTCCACCCCACAGTGAACACCAGATGCACGTTACACATGTTTGTTCAATGTGCATGTTCGATATGTTGGGCGGGAAGCTCGCTGGGCATGAGCGACAGGAGGATGGACCTTAGATGTCTGATGCCTTGACAGAGAGCCCCCACAGGGGAGCACCTCCTTCCAGCTATCTGGCAGTCAGTTTGTGGTTACAACATCCCCCAGCAGAGAAAGTCAAGTGTGTTGTGCCTGCAGAATGCGGGGGCTTGTCCTTATCGACCTGTGCCTCTAGAACAGAACCAATGTTGTGGTTTTCGACCCCTGCAGGCATTTCGATGCATCTTGGGAAAGGACATGGTTGTTGGCTAATTATTATACATTCCAGGCCTGTCACTCCAATGCTGCGACCCCAGGTTTCACCCAAAAGAAAACATTGGTATAAGCCCACACCTCGGAGTTACCGGGGCCTTAGCGTCTGTTGACGCCCTCCCCTCCCCTGGAGCGACTTTAATAAAACCTTGCTCTGCTTTACTCTCCTTTCCTGTCCTGTGATTCTGCTGTTGGCAGCAAAAAGAACCGAGGCTTCTTTCCTTTTCCAGGTAACTCTCCCCAACACACCTTTCCTCATGAATAGTCATAAGTGAGCTCAGTATTTCTTCTCATCTCAGGTTGACCTGTGACGGGAGGACGATGTGGTGAGGAGTGTGGAAAGGACTAGAGATGGCAGAGGGGTCGTTCAGGAGGGAGAGGGCGGACGTAGGCCACGAGTGCGGCACCCCTGCCGAGGCCTCCTGACCCGCCCCTGCATGCACTCTCCTCCGGTCCCATCTCCTCTCCACACGGCGCCCCAGCGGCCTCCTCCACATGGACTCCCACCCTCACTCTGTGTTTCCCACGCCAGGCCACCTGCTCCCCTCCCTCCCACCTGTTTCCCTCCAGCCACGAGAGGAAGCAGTGGTCCAGCCGCAGCCCCGTACCAGCCACGGTTCTGAGCACGTCACAGGGGTCAGCTCATCCCTGCAGCATCGGCCACGGGTCAGGGGAGGAGGCTGAGGCGTCCATGGATAAGGAGTGTGTTTGGTCCCGCAGCTCAGGGGGTGGTGGAGAACATTCTGGAATCCGGATGGTCCGGGCCCAGGCCTGCCCGCTTCAGCTCCACGCTGCCGCCGCTGCCGGCCACTTCCCTGCACCCAGTCCATCCTGAGAACCGGCCCCACTGTCCCGTAGCTAGGACTTCTCCCCAGCTGCTGGCCTCCATCCACCATCCCTCCTCTGTCAGCTCCTGTCCGTCCTGGGGGCTCGGGTCACATGGCCCCTGCTCAGGAAGGATGTCCTGAGCTGCTCCCAGGATGGGGTCCTTGCTCTAGATTCCAGATGCCTGTCTCCTCAGGCCGAAGGTTGCATATATAAACACACCAAGCCTGTTTTACCTGCTCGCGGCTGCATCCCCACTGCCTGGCGGATAGCAGGCCCCAAATGCAGATCATCAGAGTCAGTAAATTACTCAGCCTCATCAGAAAGGCCTCCCGGAGAACCTCACACTTCGGTGATGCTGGGCTGGATTAATCACATCAACCTTTGTACTGAAAACAGCCATCTTGTGTTTGCTTTTAGCCTGATGCAATAACCTTGCTCACGACAAGAGTTCAGATGTTTGAAGGGTGCTGTGTGAAGACTTGTACTTATTGATTGACTCTAAGGGGTCAGAAACGGGTCTTTTCCCTAGAAGCTTCAGGGAGACAGAATGGGGCATCATCAGAAGGTTTGTGTGTTTGGGGTTTAGTTTTTTTTCTTTTCATTTTCCAATCAGACTTCTCACAGGAGTGACCCTCCTTCTCAGGTGGCGAGTCCTCCAGCACTGGGAGATCCCACTCCGTGGGGCTGATGCTGCACAGGGAACTGGGGTGTCAGGAGGGACCCACCGCATGCCCTCTGACCCCCGTTCCTCCCTGGAGTTGCTGCAGGAGATGGGGCGCTGGGGCGGGGGTCACAGGCTTGGGCTCCACCAGCTGTGTCATCGGGCACTTCTGGTCGCCTTCCTCACACGGGACAGTTACGCTGTGAGAGGAATAGCGGGCTGACGTCACAGAGTCAAACATGGCTGAAACTCCCTCTCACATGGGAATTCCTGTTTGTTCCTTATTTTGTTTTCATGTCTCTTTGCCTTATGAGAGCCTAAGTCAATTCTCTCCTTCTCCCATTTCCCATTCTTTTTTTTTTTTTTTTTAAGATTTTAGTTATTTTGAGAGAGAAAGAGAGAGAGAGCATGTGCAAGCCGGGGACGGGCAGAAGGTGAGAGAGAATCTCAAGCAGACTCGGCGCCCAAGGCAGGGCTAGATCCTAGGACCTAAGCAGAAAACAAAAGTCAGGTGCTCAATGGACTGAGCCATCCAGGTGCCTCACTCATTTCCCATTTCTGATTGCACCATATTGTGTAGCAGCACAGGAAAGAATTTTAAAATGGAGAAAAACAAACCCTCCCCTGCAATCCCTCTACCTAACGGTGTCCTAGGTTAATTGGACACTTAGGTAGTCAGGGCCAGGGTCTGCAACAAGAAAACAGGGAGCAGGACAGCTAAGACAGAACCGCCCTAGCATCCTGTTCTACAGCTTAGACAAGACCATGATAGCATCCTGTCTAACAGCCTCTACAGCAGTGATTTTTGCAAAACATCCTGAAACAAAACAATTAATCATAAAATACTGGTCACTGGGGCGCCTGGGTGGCTCAGTCGTTAAGCGTCTGCCTTCGGCTCAGGTCATGATCCCAGGGTCCTGGGATCAAGCCCCGCATCGAGCCCTGCATCGGGCTTCCTGCTCAGCGGGAAGCCCGCTTCTCCCTCTCCCACTCCCCCTGCTTGTGTTCCCTCTCGTGCTGTGTATCTCTCTGTCAAATAAATAAATAAAATCTTGGGGAAAAAATAAACTATTGGTCACTATCACAAGTTGGGGCAGTTAGTCTCCAGATGTCAGCCCAAAAGACCAGCAACATGTGAACAATAACCCGATAGGTAGACAGGTGCATGATCAAAACCCTGATTGGCACACCCTAGCAGCCGATCAGGATGTTTAAGATAGTTCCTCGAAAGAGCTTATAGAAACCCCTAGATTTAAACGCCAAAACAGCAACACTCTGGGGTCCCCTCCCACTCCGGGAGCTTTATACTATCACTCAATGAACTTTGCTTTGCTGCCCACCACTCTTCGTCTGCTCTTCCTCTTCATTCTTCACAGAGGCGTGACCAAGAACCACAGACACTAAGCGAACAAAAATCCTGTAACAACAGAATAGTAGCATTTTCTCTGCTGCATTGCGGTGTGAGCCGGGATGCAAGGATGGCTCTGGCTCTAACTGGAACCATCGAGAGAAGAGTGCACGAAGGCCCAGTGGCCCCTGAGCCCCTGCCCCACCCCAGCTCCATGTGCTAGAACATTAAAGGTGCTGGTGCTCCGGAGGGCTGCCGGGGAACCCGAAGTGCGGGTGTACTGGGGTGAGAGACGACGAATACACATGTTTCTTCTCCTTTCTCCAGCCCACTGAGCAGTATTAATTGTTGCCTCCCCTCTGCTCTGCTGCTGTCTGCTCAGCTGCTATGTGTGGCTATGTGATGAGTTCCAGCCAGTCCTGCCTGCGCTTCTCTCTGCAAACATCCAGACCAGGAGAATTCATCCTGAACAGGCACAGGGTGAGGATGGAAGGGAGGAGGGGGGAGGACAAGCCTGGCTTTTGCCTGTGACCCTCCCCCTGCTGCAGCAGGAGCGCTTAGCCTGGGAGAGAGGGGAGAAACCCGCCACCAGCCCTTCCCTCCACTGGGAGCTGCTGGGGACTGAGATGTTCATGACCTCTGCCCACACGGGCGCAGCCCTGCAGCCGAGCGAGCGCTGGCCCCCGAGGCCCGCGAACAAGGCCTGGGCTTCCTGAGTGCACAGACGGAGAAGCCCAGCTCTGCCGCGCTCGGCTCCTGGGGTCAGACGGAGATGCGCTGCTGCCTGAGTCCGCAGCCTCCCACGCGCGGGGACGCGAGCAGGAGAAGCCCCAGCAGGGCAGCGACTGTGTTCCTCCCGCCGCGGGCGTGTTCTTCCTGGTTCTAGACGTCTCCGCCGACACAGCGTCCGTCCGCTCCCTGAACGCTTGCCTCTGACCCGTCCCGGCTGTCCCCCTGGTCCTCTGCAGGTTTCTGTCACGTCAGACATTCCGTCAGTCAGCGACTCCTGCAGGCAAAGCGCGTGCAGATAAGGAGAGCGTTAACTACATTTGACCGTCAGTACAATAATACGGTGTATAAATAAGGTTATATATATATAACATGTATATACATCATATATATACACATATATAATGCAATGTATAAATAAAGGTTATATATATAAAAGTTATAGCCTTTCTGTGTTCTAACTAAACCGTGTGTTATAAAACTGCTTCCAAATGATGTAAGTTGTAGTACCTTTTACTTCTTAAGGCATTATACAAATGTCTCAGTTAGTTGTTAAGATTCAAAACTGTTTTGTGATTCTTTTTGTATAGTTGTCATTAGGACAGTGACAGGCCAGTGTGAACAAGGGAGCCCCATAAAAAGTTTTCAGTGGGTTCATCATTCAATTGTCTTTTATGTATGTGAACTAAATTGTTCATGATCCTAGATCTCCTCTCACTTTAACAACTGCATTTAGAATATCCCCCCTGTAATGTTGTCTGAAATTCTTATGTTTAATGTCTCTGTAGTTCACTCAGTCCAAAAAATCATTTATTATAATGTATTTGATCCATGTGATTGATTTTATTATTAAATCCATATAGTTTTGTAAATAATCAGGGTTAATTAAATTAAAACTGAAAACTTCTTTATGTGTTTATTTTATTTAAATTATAATCCAATCACATAATTTATTAAATAATCTAATTGTTTTTCTCTCTTGATATAGGCATTTTTCTATAAAATGCTATGTCATGGGGCAAGTGGGTGGCTCAGTAGGTTAAGCCGCCACTCTTGATTTTGGCTCAGGTCATGATCTCAGGGTTCTGGGATTGAGCCGCATATCATGCTCCAGGCTCAGCAGGAGTCTGCTTTAGCTTTCTCTCTCCCTCTCCCTCTCTGCCGCTCCCTGGCTTGTGCACACCCGGGAGTGCTCTCTCTCTGAAATAAATAAATCTTTAAAATAGAATAGAATAAAATAAAATGCTATGTCATATTAATTTTTGAAAAAAATATCATCTGCCTTTTCCTCTTTGATTCCTGTATTACTTGTGTATGCTATTTAATTCTTCTTTTCTCAAATTAATCCAGATTCTGTAATGAGTAATACACCACTCTGTTAAAGCTAAAGACAGTATTGGCATCTCTGTTCATAGACAAGTCATTAAAGCCGACTCTGGAAAAAAGTTTATTTCCCAAACATTTTTCTACTCTGATTGCACGATTACTTATAAAGTGACTCTGACAGGTGTGACATCATGTTCAGCTGCTTTTGCCACCTTAGCGCTGTGGGAAGGCCAGACCTGCCCAGTGTCATGCTTTCCATTCAAATATTCAGATACAGCATTGAATCTTCTCAGATGTTTATTTATTTCTATTTTTAATTTTTTTTTACCACTGACTCGTGTAAGGTAGATGCCATCATTATACATTTTATTTAACAATTCCCATTCCCAATATTAGAGTTTGCTATGTCAATTCACTTAAAGTAAAATGCAACTCAAGTTGTGATAGGATTATTTTTTAAAATATTTAAATTTTGAGTATAGTTGACACAATGTTCCATTAGTTTCAGGTGTACAAGGTAATGATGTGACAAGTGCGCACATCATGCTCTGTTCATCACAGGTGTAGCTCCCATCTGCCCAGTGCAGCCCCATTACAGTATTATCCACTGTGTTCCTCGTGCTGTGACTGGTATTCCCGTCACTTACTCATTTGGGAACCGGAAGCCTGTGTCCCCACTGCCCCTCCCCCATGTTCCCAGCCCCCACCCCCGCCCCTCTGACAACCGGCTCAGATGATCATTTACTGGATGCGTAATACCTGTGAACAAGATAAACCTGTGGATACAAAATGTACTGAAGTAAATATTTAAAGTGATTTATCTGAGTTAACATTTTGCTGTATCAGCCTGAAATCACTGACTACAGTGACTCCCGCAGGACCAAATGAGAACATCCAGAAATTCCTCTAGCACTTTGTCTGAGACCCGGAACTTTGTGGCAACACGGGCACGGTCTGTCCCACCATGTAACGGTTTCCCAGCTTCTTTGAGCCCCGATGACGACACCCGATGCAGTGAATTCCTCACATCAACAGAACCCTCATGCTTACAAGTCTTAAATCGAGCATTTAAGTAAGTGATTAGAACACATTCTCGTGACATACGTGAAAAGACATGGATACGGATTTATTGCCAGACTGATAACTTTTTTTCCCCAAGATTTTATTTATTTATTTGACAGAGAGAGACAGTGAGAGAGGGAACACAAGCAGGGGGAGTGGGAGAGGGAGAAGCAGGCCTCCCCGAGGAGCAGCGAGCCCGACACGGGGCTCGATCCCAGGACCCTGGGATCATGACCTGAGCCGAAGGCAGACGCTTAATGACTGAGCCACCCAGGCGCCCCACCAGACTGGTAACTTTTCCCACAGGTGTCTCACTCTGTTAGATGCAGGGCGGCCGCCAGCAGAAGCAGGGACAGAGCCCGCGGGGACAGGCGCGGCTCCCAGTCTGGTCACAGCCTCGGTCACCGCGTACGACGCTCCGCTTCACGGCTCAGAGGACAGTGCGACCTTCTGATGACACCGTTTCCATGTTCGCTGCTCCTATCACCCCGTCAGTATTAGTATAGAAAGTTCTACCGTTCCCAAGACGTTCCCGTGTGAAGCTCACTTACAATGTTCTTCAACTGTTCTTCTTGATGTGGCTAACGACTTCCGGTGCATTCTGAGCGCTGACACCATGTGCTCAGCACGCTGAGCTCTCACACAGCTTTGCGGCGTGGTCTGCATGGCATGTTCACACGGCTAGTGAGAGCACGACACCAGTGAGTCTGGACAAGGTAGAAGGGATTTTTTTTTAATTGTAGAAATGCCAAATAGTGTTTCCTTTGCAGTAAATCATACACAATCTCTGCATTCTATGGGTGCACCATGGGGTGGGATTGGAATATGACTTTCACAGGGGGCAGGGGACAGGGCGGGTAGTTGTATAATTGTCTTCCCATTGTGTTATGTTGTGTGCCCTGTCTCTCCTGTCACACAATGCACGTGTGTGCACACACACACGCACACACAGACATACCCATGCGTTCCCCACATGTGCATCACTAGGTTCTCACTCAGTAAATCCTGGAGCCGCCTCTGAATCCCCTGCTTCCTCCCTCAGGACAGTGCTCTCTGCAGCATTTCCCCTCAGCGGGGTCTGGTAGGAGCCGCTCCAGGAGTCCCTGCATTTCCTGCCTTGGGCTTCTGCTCCTGTAGGAGGGTCCCCAGAGCAGGCATGCATGGGATCCAGAAAGTACCAGAATTTCTGGAGAGTGGGTCTCTTTCTGGTGGGACACAAATTCTCAGGTCCCTCTCCCTCATGATCCGAAATTTTTTAAAAGATGAAATGGGAGTAGCTCAGACCCCAGTTGAATTTGCAAATGTGAAGGGAGTGTGTTACGTTCATGTGTGTGTCTGTCTGCGGAGGGGTTCACCATCCTGTAGAAATGTGTATGGGTATTTGTGTGTGGCGGCTTGTGTATACGTGTGTGAGTGAGCATGTACAAGCATGTCTGGGTGTTTGTATATGTGTGTGTGTGTGTGTGTGTGTGTGTGTGTGTGTGCGCACGGGCTGCTCTGAGGATTCCTCATCCTTGCCTCCAGCCGGGCCAGTTCATGCTTGCCCCACCCCCACCCCGTGGGTTATAAGGGACAGAGCAGCTCTCCGTCAGCAGCAGGTGAGAGAGGCTCGGGGTGATGAGTGATGGGGACAACTGGCATCTTCATAGTAGGAAGAAGAAAACAGAAGCTACATTGGTGGGACTCTCTTCCTCCCCAGGGTTCTGCCTGATAAAAGTGTCAGACACTGTTTTAAGGATGTACATGAATTGAATCATTTAAAGTTTCATAATAACCATATGAGATGGGGAAAACTATCACCCCCAACTTATAGTCAAGGAAACCAAGGTCACTCAGAGGTTAAGTGACTCAATTGGCTGAGCCATGATTCTAATAAAACAATCAGGTGCTGCGCCCAAGTGCCCACCATTTCTTTCTTTTTTTTTTTCTAAAGATTTTATTTATTTATTTAACAGAGAGATAGAAAGAGAGCACAAGTAGGCAGAGTAGCAGGCAGAGGGAGAGGGAGAAGCAGGCTCTCCGCCCAGCAGGGAGCCTGATGTGGGGCTCGATCCCAGGACCCTGGGATCATGACCCGAGCCGAAGGCAGATGCTTAACCGACCGAGCCACCCAGGCGCCCCCACCATTTCTTTTGACTCCTGTATACTGTTCACCCGCCTCATTAAGGGTCACCTCCTTCTGTGGCTCTGGCAGCTTCTCCTTCTCCAGCAGTGAGTCTTGTCAGGAGTAGGCATTCCTCACTGTCCCTCTAGGGGAGTCCATGGGGTCTGAAGTGACAGGAGAGCTGCATGTACATTGGCTGATGGAGTGTGTTTGCTGGAGGTGGCAGGAAGGGAGGTCACATCTAGGCTGTAGGGAATCAGTGGTGTCTGCATCTGGGGTGTGAGGTGGGCTGTCCAGAATTTGGAAAAGGGGGAGACCAGCAGTGGGTGGGCAGAATTCATTCCTCGCCGTTTTATTCAGTCTGCAAGCACATCCTGTGTGGGCCTGAGAGACACTGGGGTGACCACTCATGTCCTTCCAATCCCTGCTGTCCCTGACTCCTCTTCTTCCAACTGACTTCCTGGTGACGCCTGTTCTCCAAGGTGAGAGGTGAGGCGAAGTCTAGCCTCACCCTTACTCAGGGCACTTCCTCCCACCCTGCCTATAGCTCCCTCCTCGGGCCTTCCAGTTGGAGTGAGAGGAAAGGAAGTAGGATGGTAAGACTTGACATTCATGTTGTAAAGGGAAAGCAGGATTTCTGTCTTCACAATTTCATGTCAGCACATGGTCACTCAGATTAAAAACAGATTCATTCACCAGCCTCCCCTGAAGTTTCCTTCTCTGTGTGACTACATTGCGGCCATTATGGTCCCGGGGAATGAGGTAGTAGGTGTTGCCCTTAAAGGAGGGAAGCTTCCTCTTTTTCTGCTCTCCCTGCCCTGCTCATGGACCACGGACATGGTCTTAGGTGCCCTGGGTCATGCTAATAAGGGAACTTCCCAGGGCATCGGCACCAGCGTGCCCGGACAGCCCTGTGGTGCAGAGCGACCCTACAGCCCCGAACGGCTCGCCTCACACGTGGGACACACACACACACAAGCTGCTGTCCCGCTTACAGCACTGTTAGCTGGGTTTCTGCTGCGCACCCTGAACTAATGCATGTGGAGAGGAGAGGACTTCCAGGACGGGTGGCCATGGTGGTCTGTTCTGGAGATGAGCAGAGAGGTAGATACACAGGGGGCAGCACCGTGGGCTCCCTGGACACTCTCTGTGTTGGAGGAAGGGAGAGCTGGGCCCCAGGGGCAGCACAGAGAGACTGGAGACTGTTCTCTCATCTTTGTAGCCACGGGGGTGCCTGGAGGCATGTGGGGGCTCACCAGCGGTTATATTTGGGGACCTGTGTCTCTTCCCTTCCCGTCCTTTTCCCAGAATTCCTCTGTTCACTGCAGCCAGGATGAGAATCCCTGCTGGTGATTCCTCTTCCTCCTCCTGTCTGAAGGTGGTGGCTGTGGAGGTCGAGATCTGGAGAAGAATCAATCCCCTCAGATGGAGAAGGAACGCAGGGTCACTTGTCATGGGGTTCCATCAGAAATCTGCTCTTAGATTTCTGTACGTCCAAGGCTGCCTTGGATGGCGCACCTTGAGACAGTTGACTCCAGGTCCCTCGCATCTTGTCTCCTGGTGATCCCAAATACTCACTGCATGACTTCACCCTATTCTATGTGTCACCAGCAAGTCACTATGTCCAGCTTCTGTTCCCAAAGTGGGTATTACACAAGGGCATGAATACTGGAGGATGGGAACACTGGAGCCACCTTGGAGTCTGCCTACAACAGGGGTGACTTTGGGAACCACCTGAATGCGTGGCCTTTCGCAGGCCTGTGGCTAGAAATGCAGAGACCAGACTGAATGAAGGGTTCAAGTCCAAGGGTGTTGGTCACTCCCCAGGAATCCAGATCAGAGTCGGGATGTCACACATTGTTGCAGGTGGACAGGGAGGCTCCACCAGTCAGGTGAGCACAAGCCAGACTCTGACCCAGGATGTGGTGACACGGAAACTGGGACAGCGCTGCCTGCACTTGGCACAGGTGGCATGAGTGGCCGTCGTGTCATCCAGCTGCCAAGAGCGGCAGCGACGGCAGTCCTGGCCTCAGGGTGCGGTGATGTGAACAGTGGGATCTGTGCCCAGCACCGGGGGCAGTGATTCCTATTTGGGCCTTGACCTAGGGTGGGATGGTGGATTCTGTTCCTGGCTCTGCAGCCTCGGGCCTGTTCTGTGGCTTTCCTTGAAATAAAATGAGGCCCAGTACTCTCTATCTATAGTATATATTTTCCTATTCATGTAATTTATATATTTCATATATTTTAAAATATGCTTTAATATTTATATTATTCATACTTTATATTTTTATATTATGTATTTATAATTTATATTATAAGATACATGTTTCTCTATAAATATATGTAGTTTCAATTAAAACAACTTGGAATCTGTTGTTCAAAACAAGGAACAAGAAATCCATGAGGGAATACTTTCAGAGAGCAGGGATTCAGAAATTTTTTCTAGTTTTATTGAGAAATAATTGACATAAAACATTGTAGGTTTAAGTGTACAACCTGTTGATACATTTATATACTGCAAATTGATTACCACCATAGCCTTGGCTAACACCTGCATCATGATACATAGTTCCTTTTGTGTGTGTGTGTGTGTGTGTGTGTGTGTGTGTGACCATTTAAGATCAACTCTTAGCAATGAGAGTTTTTATGTTGAGCTGATAATCACTTCCTAAATCTTTCATCTGGTTTTACCCCACGGGAGAGAAAATATGTTTCTTTCTCCCAGCATGTCTTGCATTTTTCTTCCTACAAAAAAACTATTTATTTATTTTTTAAGATTTTTTATTTTTTGACACAGAGACAGGGAGAGAGGGAACATAAGCAGGGGGAGTGGGAGAGGGAGAAGCAGGCTTCTCGCCGAGCAGGGAGCCCGATGCAGGGCTTGATCCCAGGACCCTGGGATCATGACCTGAGCTGAAGGCAGACACTTAACGACTGAGCCACCCAAGCACCCCACAAAAAAACTATTTAAATGTGTCTGTAAGACCCTGTCCCACAATGAGGGCTCTCATCAATGGCTTCAGTGCTTCCCTATCTGTGGAATCCCATGATGGCTTGTGGCTTTGTTACCAAATACTCAGGCCTCTCCCCAGACCCACCAGCTTAGAATGTTGGGCGTGAGCCCAGGAATCACTTACTTAATAATCCCTACAGGAGAGGCTGATGCACGGCCATGTGGGGATCCTGCTTCATGTGCTTGCTACTCAATGTGGGATCTGAAGACCAGCAGCATCAGCACCAACCTTGTTATCAACCCAGAATCTCATACTCTACTCCAGACTGTCTAGATGTTCATAGTCCAGGAATTTTCTGTGCACACTGAAGGGTGGGCCTCCCTGGTCTTTGTGTTTTCTAGGTGCAGAACCAAACTATGCAGTACACTCTGGGTGTGTGCTCTGATCAGCTTGCTTAGCCTTGAGGAGTCCAGGGTTTGGTCCTGTTCCTTTCTCTTCTGTGGCCCTCACCCCCTTAGGGACCTCATCTCTTCATCTCTAGTAAAGGCTTTAAACCTGGTTTATATGGCATGACCTCCCACATCTATTTCTCCAACCCAGATGTTTCTCTTACCCTGAACTCTATATCCACCTGCCAACCTCACCTGTGTTTCTTTTTTTAAGATTTATTTATTTATTTTAGAGAGGGTGGAGGGGCAGATGGAGATGGAGAGAGAGAATCCTAAGTGATTCCCTGTTGAGCAGTGGGGTGGGGGTGGGGTGTCTGATGCAGGGCTTGATGCGATGACTCCAAGATCATGAGCCAAAATCAAGAGTCGGATGCTTAACCAACTGAGCCACCCAGGTGCTCCTCACTTGTATTTCTAGTAGACATCTCAGATTAATCATTTCCTAAATTGGATGCTTGTGATGCTGCTTACTCAAATATGCTACTTCCAGACACTTCCCCATTTCCACTGAAGGCACTCACATTTCTGCTTGCAGTCTGAAATGTTGGATGCCCTCCCTGATTCCTCATTCTCTCTCCCTAGAATTAATCCATTAGGAAATGCTGCAAAGTCCATCTTTAAATATATCCAGAACCCAATCACTTCCTACTATCTTCCTTCCTCAACCCCAGATGTACAGCCCACATCCCCCTCCTGGGACACTGCACTGGTTTCCTACAGATTCTCTACTGGTCACTCACCCTGCACTGCTTGATTCTGCACAGCTACAAACAGATGCTTCTAAGGAGAGGTGGTACCGGGTGGATCGTCTGTTTAAAACCGTCTTGTAACTCCACATGTCACTCAGAGAAAACTCAAACTGTTCTAATATCCTAAGGCTTGGACATCTGATGTCATTTCAGCTGCTCTCTGCTCCAGCCCCAGTGGCCTCCTCGCCCTTCCGTGAACACAGGACACGCTCCTGTCCTAGTGCGTGTGCACTGGGGTTTCCCTGCCTGGAAAGAGCTCCCCCCAGACCTCCTCTTATGCAATTCCTTCATGACCTTCAAACCTCTCCAAGGCACCTCGGTGAGGCTCCCTGTGATTGCTGTAGTGAAGTAGCCATCATCCCCTCCCAGCATAGGTACCTCTCTGGACCACTTTCCACAGGTACTCCCCAACCTCTAACACACACACTTCCCTTGGTTACTAGCATACAGTCTGCCCCTCACTCCAGAACATATGCCCCACAAGGTAGGCAAATTTTGCCTGTTTTTCACTTGAGGTGTCGTAGATGCTAAAATACTGTTCCTGTATCTGACAATTACCAGTTGAATGAATGATCTGCATAGAGCACCTCTCTCTTCTAGATGAGCTTCAGGCTACAGCTGTTCGTGGCAGCTACCACTTTTCTCCCCATTGCTGGTCTCCCTGCTCCACCCCCATTGCCTCTATTCCACACCATCCCTCCTGCACAGCACAGGAAACAATTAACAGTTCTCCATTCAGAAAAGTTGTACGTAGGCTTATGGGTCATATTTTCCAGACAAATGTGAATTCAAATTACACACTGCTTTATAACTCTACGAATTAGGATTGGAACCAGAACGAGGATCACTAGATCTAAGGTCAGGGGGGCAGGTAAGTGAGCAGAGAAGACAAACTGATATTTAATACGGATGAGAAACGATCAGATCCTGTCTCTAACTCCAGAATCTGCTTTTTAAAAAAGATGGGGGAAGGATGGAAAGAATGATCCAGAACAGCTGTAGAAGGAGAAGAGATGGGTCTGAAAAAATTCATCTTGCGCTACCACAGGAATCCTGTGTGCAGGGGCTCACTGGGCCTTGTGGGAACAAGGAGAGGCTATAGGACCCCTGTGGTGGTCACAGACTGGGGGACACCAGAGGAACATGAGACCAGAACTCATACACAAGAATAAGCATAGGCCTAATTCTCTATATAAACCACCCGAAAGTTGGGGGCTGAGGGCCTGATCCAAGCTGGAGCCTAGGCTGACCTGGTTAAGGAAGCTCTTGATGCCCATGGTCCTAGAGACAGGTGATGTCTGAGTCCCTGTGATCACAGGTCCTGGTGGAACAAGTTTCCACTGAAGGGACCAGGGAATAGCAAAGATGACTCAGCTGAGGAGTGACTATGTTAAAGCCCACAGTGCACTGAGTACTAACCCGGCACAGTTCTGACCACAGTTGGCTACTCACAGCCTCTCCTGCCCCACCTACAACAGACAGCACAGCAATCAGACAGCTTCTGGAAGGTTCTCCGCTTCCATTTATTTCCCATCTCAACTTTAGGAGTCTTCTCCTTTACTACCTTTATTACCACCTTAGTCCTATATGACAAGAATAGAAAACAAATTCATATCCAGATTTTCAGTAGAGAAGTAAAATATTACTTCTCAGTCAAACATGAAGTAAAGACAGGGATGGAGATGACCCAGTCCCATCTCTGCTGGAACAGGAAAGCAGATCAGGGAAGAGAGCACAGGTCAGTTTGGGGAGAGGTAATGATGGGTAGGGGTGGGCCAGTTTCCCCACCTGCTCACATTATGCTAATAGGAACACAGACACATTCAGACACCATTAGCAGATAGAGACGTCCTGGGCTCTTGATGTAAAAAAAAAAGCGGGAGTGTGGGGCACCTGGGTTAAGCGTCTGTCTTTGGCTCAGGTCATGATCTCAGGGTCCTGGGATCAAGCCACGCGTCAGGCTCCCTGCTCAGCGGGAAGCCTGCTTCTTCCTCTCCCTCTACTGCTCCCTTTGCTAGTACTCTCTCACTCTGTCGAATAAATAGATAAAAAAAAAAAGTGGGAGTGTGAACAAATCTTGCATCACTCAGTCCCCCACAAGGCAACTGGTTCACGCTGTGAAAGAAAATAATCATGAACAAATTCAGGTCAATCATGTAAATGTTGACATCTCCACAGCCCACTAAATGCTATACTGTCCCATTCAAACAATCCTCATAACCCAGGCCCTCCAGGGTCTCACATTTAGGAGCCATGAAAGACACATCAGAGCGCAGGGCACTGTCATCACCTAGGGGAGAACAAACAGGACATGGTCAGAGCCCACCGGAGAGGAGACTAGAGGAGGAGCTATGGGGTGGGTGAGCTCCCCATGGGGTCCTGTCTACACTATCCCAGGGTCTCAGGGATCACTCCCTCCATACTTACTTTCAGTCTGCTGTGAGTAGCTCCCTCCTTTAACACTGTGGGAAGAAAACATCATGTCAGAGGCCAGGGAGAAGGCTGGTCATGGTATCCAGAGGAATACCCTAGACCTGTACCAAAATCAAGTTTCCAGAACTGTTAACTGAAGACTCATGGCTGTATCAGAAAAACACGAAGAAAGGATGTAGGGGCACTGGACCAACTGTCTTCTGGAGGTCTGTCTACATCAGGGAATTGCCCCTGACCTTCAACTGCTGGGGATCAGGTCCCCAACAACAAAATATAAAGGTAAAAAATTTGTCCTTCATTTGCACAAGTCTACTAAAGAGTTAATGTTAGCAACTGGCTCCAGAGTGGGCAAGCACAGGTATGTGGATGGTACTTCTCATTAACAAGGCAGGACAAACGTCTACCTGGGGCTTGAAACCTCTCAGTGGGATGAGAAAACTCAAATTCCCCTCCCACTCCCTTCCCTACCTTAGTGTTTCTTCCTCCACATCAAAGCTCCCACCACCACAGCTCCAGTGACCACAAGGAGAACCAGGCCAGCAATGGTGCCCATGATGGGGATGGTGGGCTCAGGTGGCAGCTCTAGGAAGGGGGAAGGTGAGGGGCTCAGACCTCAGGCTTGAGTCATAACCTCGCAGATGTTTTGCAGAAGAGCTACTTTCTCTGCAAAGAGGCTCCACCCCAAACCCCTCCTTACCCCATCTCAAGGTGATGGGCTCGGGCAGCCCCTCATGCTGCACATGGCACGTGTATCTCTGCTCCTATCCAGGAGGCACCACCACAGCCGCCCACTTCTGGAAGGTCCCATCTCCTGCAGGCCTGGTCTCCACAAGTTCTATGTCTTGGGTCAGGTCCTCCCCATCATGCTGCCACGTTAGGGTGATCTCCGCAGGGTAGAAGCCCAGGGCCCAGCACCTCAGGGTGACATCATGGTCAGAGATGGGGTGGCGGGTCACGTGTGTGTTGGGGGGTTCTGAGGAAGAAGAATCAGAAAGTCCACACTTTGGGTTACCTTCATGGGTCACTATAAGCAGCACTCGTGAACATCCTGAGGATGGAAAGGACAAATGGTTTAGAAGGGAAAAGCACAAAACCCTGACAACAGCCTAGACTCAGGGATCTGGAATAATGTTTTAGAAGCAGTGAGAGATCCCAGGACAGGAGAGTGCAGGTCTAGAGTGGGGAACACACTAATGGTCCTGACTGCGGTGGAGTGTCAGTGACTCAGAAAACCGGGAGTCAGATCTCCAAGGATGTTCTCAGATGGAGAACAAGGCCTTGAGAGGGAAAGTCATGGTTTACAAGGTGATTGCCAGGATGGAGGGACCGCTGATGGATTATTTCAGGGATGGTCTCCACCTGCCTCTGGGGAGAGACTGGATTGTCCTTTAGCGAGAAGCGGCCCTCCGGGTGAGGCCCTCTCTAGTAGGAACAGGAACACCCGGGCGGATCTCCGTCTCCCCACCCGTGGGAGGGGCGGTGTTCTGACACGGAGTCCATTTTCCCTTCCTGGTGGGAAGCCAGCCCCAGCGGAGGGGAGATCGGGGAGGCCCCGCGGCCCCTGGTACCTGTGCGCTGCAGCGTCTCCTTCCCGTTCTCCAGGTACCTGCCGAGCCACTCCACGCAGGTGCCCTCCAGGTAGTTCCTGTGCTGCTCTGCCTCACCGGCCGCCTCCCACTTGCGCCGGGTGATCTGCGCCGCCGTGTCCGCCGCGGTCCAGGAGCGCAGGTCCTCGTTCAGGGCGATGTAATCCGCGCCGTCGTAGGCATCACGAAGGTACCCGCGCAGGAAGCGCCCATCAGGCCCCACGTCGCAGCCGTACATTCTCTGGAAGGTATGAGACCCTGGCCCCGGCCCACCACGACCTATCGTCATTAAAGCCTAAACTGAAAACCAAACCGAGTAGACTCCCCAAGGGTTCTTCCCCGTTCGGGGGACGGCGGTGTCCCGCAGCCTCGGGGTGTCGCTGGGACACGGAGACTTGGGGCGACCCTGGCCGGCCGTGGGGATGGGGATCGTGATCTGTCCCCTGCCCGCGTCGCTCACCGGCCTCGCTCTGGTTGTAGTAGCCGCGCACTTCGTTCAGATTCCCTCGGAGAATCTGTGTGCACGTCCTGGACTCCCGCGTCTCCCGGTCCCAGTACTCCGGCCCCTCCTGCTCCACCCACCGCGCCCGCCGCTCCATCCTCGGACTCGCCGCGTTGCTGTCGAACCGCGCGAACTGCACGTCGTCCACGTAGCCGACTTCCACGTACCGGGGCTCCCCGCGGCCGGGCCGGGACACGACAGTGACCAAATACCTCAGGGAGTGGGAGCCTGCGGGCGCGGAGGGGCTGAGACCCCGCGCGACCCTCCTCCCGCGCGGGGCCGGGGCCCAGGGGGAGGCGGCCGGGAGGGCAGGGGGTGAGGGGTTCGTGCGACGGAAAAGGGGCAGTGGGTCGGAGAAGAGTCGGGACCAAGGTGTGGGTGGGGCGGAGGTGAGGGCTCCGAGTGCCAGGCGGCGGAGCGGAGCAGCGCTTGGGTCCGGCAGCCCCCTCCCGCCTCCCACGCTGAGGCGGTTTCTCCCGCTCTCACCCGCCCAGGTCTCGGTCATGGCCAGGGCCCCGGACAGCAGCAGCAGGAGGAGGGTTGGGGGACGCATGGCTGGCAACTACCTGTTCCGGAGAGAAGCTGAGTCACCCCGCGGCCGGTGAAAACACCCGGAACGCTGATTGGCTTCTCTGGAACCCCGACACGCAATGGGAGTGCGAACTGGGGTCGCATTATGAGGATCCAGGCAGGAGGACCTGACAGAGGTTGTGAGAGGGAGAAGTGAAACCAGGGGAGATGCGGACTCCCTAACCCTGGGCTTTCCCGCCCAAGACACCGCCCTCGCGCGGGGACGCTGAGAGACGGGCCCAGGGATTTGTGACTTTGTCCTAACCCCTCTTTTCCTGCACTGAGTGGTATCAATATTTACCATACTAGGAATAAAAGAGGTTTTAAAATTTTTTCATGAGCTCATTTGAATGATATTATTAAACCATTGCATGTTAACAAAAAATTGTTTTGTGAAAAATAACTATTTCCCAAAATAAACAGGGTAGTGAGAATATTGATCTTTGTACATATTGCATCGTTGGAAGTCTCTCACATTAGAAGACTGCTGGATGTTCACATTTGCTTTCTTTTTAATTTAAATTCAATTAGCCAATGTATAGTAACATCATTAGATTGTAATATGTTCAGTGATTCATTAGTTGCGAATTACACCCAGTGCTGGGTCCTTAATGCCCATCACCCATTTCCCCCATCCCCCACTCCCCTCCCTTCTGAAACCCTCAATTTGTTTCCTGGAGTCCAGAGTCTTTCATGGTTTGTCTCCCTCTCTGATTTCTTCCCAGTTTTCCCTCCCTTCCGCTATGGTCTTCTGTGCTATTCCTTATATTGTCTTTCTCTGCTTGACTTGAACTTAGCATAACCCCCTCCAGTTCCATCCCTGTGGATGCAAATGGTAGGTATTCATCCTTTCTGATGGCTGAGTAGTATTCCATAGTATATATGGACCACATCTTCTTTATCCATTCATCTTTTGAGGGACATCTCGGCTCCTTCCACAGTTTGGCTATTGTGGACATTGCTGCTATGAACATTGGGGTGCAGGTGCCCCTTCTTTTCACCACATCTGTATCTTTGGGGTAAATACCCAGTAGTGCAATTGCTGGGTCATAAGTAGCTCTATTTTTAATGTCTTGAGGAACCTCCTACTGTTTTCCAGAGTGGCTGTACCAGCTTGCATTCCCACCAACAGTGTAGGAGGGTTCCCCTTTCTCCACATCCTTGCGAACATTTGTTGTTCCCTCTCATGTTAATTTTGGCCATTTTAACTGGTGTAAGGTGGTATCTCATTGTCTTTTTTTTTAAATTATCATGTTCAATTAGCCAACATATAGTACATCATTAGTTTTTGATGTAGTGCTCAACGATTCATTAGTTGCATATAACACCCAGTGCTCATCAGATCATGTGCCCTCCTTAATACCCATCACCCAGTTACCCCATCTCCCCACCCCCTCCCTTCTGTAACCCTCAGTTTGTTTCTCGGAGTCCAGAGTCTGTCACGGTTTGTCTCCCTCTCTGATATCTTCCCCTTCAGTTTTCCCTCCCTTCCCTTTTGGTTCTCAGAGCTATTCCTTATATTCCACATGAGTAAAACCATATGATAATTGTCTTTCTCTGCTTGACTTATTTCACTCAGCATAATCCCCTCCAGCTCCATCCCTGTGGATGCAAATGGTAGGTATTCATCCTTTCTGATGGCTGAGTAATATTCCATTGTATATATGAACCATGTCTTTATCCATTCATCTGTCGAAGTACATCTCGGCTCCTTCCACAGTTTGGCTATTGTGGACATTGCTGCTATGAACATTGGGGTGTATGTGCCCCTTCTTTTCACTACATCTGTATCTTCAGGGTAAATACCTAGTAGTGCAATTGCTGGGTCATAGGGTAGCTCTATTTTTATTTTTGTTGTTATTGTTGTTGTTGTTTTTTAAAAATTTCTAAATTTTTTATTGTTATGTTAATCACCATACATTACATCATTAGTTTTTTTTTTTTAAGATTTTATTTATTTATTTGACAGAGAGAGACACAGCGAGAGAGGGAACACAAGCAGGGGGAGTAGGAGAGGGAGAAGCAGGCTTCCTGTGGAGCAGGGAGCCCGATGCGGGGCTCGATCCCAGGACCCCTGGATCATGACCTGAGCCAAAGGCAGACGCTTAACGACTGAGCCACCCAGGCGCCCCACATCATTAGTTTTTGGTGCAGTGTTCCATGATTCATTGTTTGTGCATAACACCCAGTGCTCCATGGAGAACGTGCCCTCTTTAATACCCATCACCAGGCTAACCCATCCTCCCACCCCCTCCCCTCTAGAACCCTCGGTTTGTTTTTCAGAGTCCATTGTCTCTCATGGTTCCTCTCCCCCTCCGATTCCCCCCCTTCATTCTTCCCCTCCTGCTATCTTCTTCTTCTTCTTTTTTTTTTTTTTTTTAACATATATTGCATTATTTGTTTCAGAGGTACAGATCTGTGATTCAACAGTCTTTCACAATTCACAGAACTCACCATAGCACATACCCTCCCCAGTGTCTATCACCCAGCCCCCCCATCCCTCCCACCCCACCCCCCACTCCAGCAACCCTCAGTTTGTTTCCTGGGATTAAGAATTCCTCATATCAGTGAGGTCATATGATACATGTCTTTCTCTGATTGACTTATTTCGCTCAGCATAACACCCTCCAGTTCCATCCACATCATTGCAAATGGCAAGATCTCATTCCTTTTGATGGCTGCATAATATTCCATTGTATATGTATACCACATCTTCTTTATCCATTCATCTGTTGATGGACATCTTGGCTCTTTCCACAGTTTGGCTATTGTGGACATTCCTGCTATAAACATTGGGGTGCACGTACCCCTTCAGATCCCTACATTTGTATCTTTGGGGTAAATACCCAGTAGTGCAATTGCTGGATCATATGGTAGCTCTATTTTCAACTTTTTGAGGAACCTCCATACTGTTTTCCAGAGTGGCTGCACCAGCTTGCATTCCCACCAACAGTGGGAGGGTTCCCCTTTCTCCGCATCCCCGCCAAAATCTGTCGTTTCCTGACTTGTTAATTTTAGCCATTCTGACTGGTGTGAGGTGGTATCTCATTGAGGTTTTGATTTGGATTTCCCTGATGCCGAGTGCTGTTGAGCACTTTTTCATGTGTCTGTTGGCCATTTGTATGTCTTCTTTGGAAAAATGTCTGTTCATGTCTTCTGCCCATTTCTTGATTGGATTCTTTGTTCTTTGGGTGTTGAGTTTGGTAAGTTCTTTATAGATTTTGGATACTAGCCCTTTATCTGATATGTCATTTGCAAATATCTTCTCCCATTCCGTCGGTTGTCTTTTGGTTTTGTTGACTGTTTTCTTTGCTATGCAAAAGGTTTTATCTTGATGAAGTCCCAATAGTTCAATTTTGCCCTTGCTTCCCTTGCCTTTGGCGATGTTTCTAGGAAGAAGTTACTGCGGCTGAGGTCGAAGAGGTTGCTGCCTGTGTTCTCCTTTAGGATTTTGATGGACTCCTGTCTCACATTGAGGTCTTTCAACCATTTGGAGTCTATTTTTGTGTGTGGTATAAGGAAATGGTCCAGTTTCATTCTTCTGCATGTGGCTGTCCAATTTTCCCAACACCATTTATTGAAGAGACTGTCTTTTTTCCATTGGACATTCTTTCCTGCTTTGTCAAAGATGAGTTGACCACAGAGTTGAGGGTCCATTTCTGGGCTCTCTATTCTGTTCCATTGATCTCTGTGTCTGTTTTTGTGCCAGTACCATACTGTCTTGATGATGACAGCTTTGTAATAGAGCTGGAAGTCCGGAATTGGGATACCGCCAGCTTTGCTTTTCTTTTTCAATATTCCTCTGGCTATTCGGGGTCTTTCCTGGTTCCATACAAATTTTAGGATTATTTGCTCCATTTCTTTGAAAAAAGTGGATGGTATTTTGATGGGGATTGCATTGAATGTGTAGATTGCTCTAGGTAGCATTGACATCTTCACAACATTTGTTCTTCCAATCCATGAGCATGGAACGTTTTTCCATTTCTTTGTGTCTTCCTCAATTTCTTTCATGAGTATTTTATACTTTTCTGAGTACAGATCCTTTGCCTCTTTGGTTAGATTTATTCCTAGGTATCCTATGGTTTTGGGTGCAATTGTAAATGGGATCGACTCCTTAATTTCTCTTTCTTCTGTCTTGTTGTTGGTGTATAGGAATGCCACTGATTTCTGTGCATTGATTTTATATCCTGCCACCATGTGGATTCCTGTATGAGTTCTAGCAGTTTTGGGGTGGAGTCTTTTGGGTTTTCCACATAAAGTATCATATCATCTGCCAAGAGTGAGAGTTTGACTTCTTCTTTGCCGATTTGGATGCCTTTTATATCTTTTTGTTGTCTGATTGCTGTGGCTAGGACTTCTAATACTATGTTGAATAGCAGTGGTGATAGTGGACATCCCTGCCACGTTCCTGACCTTAGTGGGAAAGCTCTCAGTTTTTCCCCATTGAGAATGATATTCGCTGTAGGTTTTTCATAGATGGCTTTTATGATATTGAGGTATGTACCCTCTATCCCTATACTCTGAAGAGTTTTGATCAAGAAAGGATGCTGTACTTTGTCAAATGCTTTTTCTGCATCTGTTGAGAGGATCATATGATTCTTGTTCTTTATTGTTGTTGTTTTAATGAGTCTTGTTTTTTAATTCACTCTGTCACCCTGTGTCTTTTAATCAGAGCGTTTAGGCCATTTACATTCAAAGTGATTATTGATAGGAATGTATTTATTGCTATTTGGTTGCTCTGGTCATCAGTTTGGTGGCATTCCCCTGATGGAACCCCCTGAATCCTCACCTCTCATTTGTCATCTTTCAAAGCTCCTAACAGGAATTTTGTCAGGGAGCCCTATGACATAACCAGAGCACAAGATGGTGGAAAAGAGTAGAGCTACCTCAGGGGCTACAAGATCTGTGGGGTCAAGCTCAGCAATTTAGGACAAGTCAGTGTAAGTGTGTAAACTGAGACTGAGTGTGTAATTTGGTGAATGTCTGAGACTATGGACATCAGAACAACATGGACTTAAAAGTCACCTTGGCCAGCAAGGAGAGTGTGGGGGTTTCTTTGGTCAGGGATATGGACCATTATCCTGGCAAGAGAACCAATCTCTGACCCATCAGGTCCCAGCCAGGGAACAGTGGCTACCATTTATCTGACCAAGAGGCTAGGCCTTGAGGGAATTTCTGCCTTAAAAATAACTGCATAAGGAAATGCTGGAATGCTGGAAATCTTAGCTCATATGTAAGCATAGATGTTAATGGAAACAGGACCAGCTGTGGTCTTAAAGGTACACTGAACATCTTTTCCCCTACATACAAAACAAGCAGGAAAAGGAATTCAGAGATCATTGACAAGCATCCCAGGAGGATTCTCATCTTGGTAAGGGTGAACATGGAGCCCTTAGATGGAGATTGAGGATGGAAAGTCCTGCGTGCCCTTAGTCCATCTGCAAATTATCTTCCTTTGGCCTTGTCCCTTCCACATGCAGGATTTGATCTCTTTACATGTTTTTCCCACTTAATGCTGATGCAATTCCACAGATTGAACTAGAAAACTACAAATTCCAAATACTGGGTCAAAACAAAAGCAAAAACAAAACCAAAAACACCCCACATAGGGGCGCCTGGGTAGCTCAGATGGTTGGGTGTCTGCCTTCGGCTCAGGTCATGATCTCCAGGTCCTGGGATCAAGCCCCACATAGGGCTCACGGCTCAGCGGGGAGTCTGCTTCTTCCTCTCCCTCTGCCTTTCCCCTGCTCATGCTCTCTCTCTCTGTATCTCTCTGTCTCAAATGAATAAATAAAATATTAAAAAGAAACACCCCACATCAATAAAAGAAGCAAGAAAAAGTCCTCCTTCCTTTAAAGTGCAGAAAGGCAGCCACGGTCCTGGGGCAGGAAGTAGTTCTGGCAAGTGTTACTCCTTTTCTTTTTTTTTTTTTTTTAAGATTTTATTTATTTTTTGACAGAGAGAGACACAGCGAGAGAGGGAACACGAGCAGGAGGAGTGGGAGAGGGAGAAGCAGGCTTCCAGCCGAGCAGGGAGCCCGATGCGGGGCTTGATCCCAGGACCCTGGGACTATGACCCGAGCTGAAGGCAGACGCTCAATGACTGGACCACCCAGGCGCCCCTGGCAAGTGTTACTCTTAAAGACACCCAATTTCAGTGGTTGATGGTATTCCTGTGAAAGGACCTGCAACCTCTAAATCTCTAAATCTCAGGAGTTCTGAGGGGCTGTCTCTGTTGTTTGCCCAAATTCGTTATACTGAAATGAACCTGTCCTCTGAGAAAGGGGGCCTTGGGGTGCCTTTGGTAGCTAGGGAGGAGGACTGGCTCTTCTCCTTCCTCCCACATACAATAGCCAAAGTCTGTACATCTTTTAAGTTACTGTAGGAAGTAAAAGAACCAAACCACACTCCTGGGCTCTAAAAGAAAAAGGGCTTTAATATAATAATATTCAAACCTATCACTTACTATTTAAGACAATTAAATATTGCCCCTCCAAATAAGTAAAGAGATGGGAGGAAGAGGTGTCGAACAGATGGGGCGCATGCACCACAAGTGCCCCAGCTGCTGAGGAAACCTTGCACTGCCATTGGATATTCGCTCAGCCCTGAGGTTGACTATGGCCACTTTTTCTTGAGTGCTGCTGGTCAGCTAGGACCAGGGCTCCAGCTGGCGGGACAAGATGTAGCAAAGGACAGAGTGACACCTGTGAGTTGACCAGGAGCTTCAGTTCAGGAGTCCTTCCCACTGTTTTCCCAGTAGCTGGAGTCTGGTCCCCCGGCAAGGCCTGAGGCTGCCCAGGGAACCACAGAAGAAGGATCCCTGGAATGGCCACCAGAAAGAGTCCACCCTACCCTCACCAGCTCCTTATGGGCCTCACCTCTCCTTGCCGAGCTGCTCCATAGACTGGAATCAGGCCCGAAATGGATCCTCGGACTCTAGGTTGTAATTATCTGCAGCTACCTGGAGCAGCATGATCTCTGTCATTCTTTATTATCAAACTATCCCAGTAAAGGTGAGATGGAGGGGATGGAGCCAAGGAATGTTCTTCCCAGGGACATATCGGATATCCATTCTGTTACCCTTCCCTACAGGAAGTGGTACAGATGCTCACCTTATTCTTCTTCTGGTGGTTGATCTCATTCCCCTGGAAAGCAGACAATCAAAGTCCATCAGAAAAAGCCCCTGGTTATTACTAGCTCCTTATACCCACCACTACTCATGCTGCATTAAGGCCAGGACGCATGAGGGGGCTGTGCATACACAGATAACAGGACTGGGACCTAGGCCAGGCTCTGGGGTCCAGCAAAAGGAGGATATGGGTTGGACAGTCTGGCGCCCTGTAGCACAACCCTCTCTGATGACAGAAGGGGAGGCCAAAGCTTCAGGTAGGAAGGTGCTGCTAGGCTACTGAAGTGCTTGCTGATGTGGAGGGTCCTGACTTCACTCTCCTCCCACAGGCAACCTCAGAGGTAGAGGCTCAGGTCAATTCAGACAAACCTGGTGCAGCTTTGCATTCAGGCAGCCTCACCGGTCTTGGGCACCGCAAGCTGTGCCCTAAGTGCAGCCTCCCTTCACTCATCACTGAGATGGGCAAGAAATCCCAGCCCACAGGGGCAGCTGTGAGGCTGTCACGAAGGGAGGTTTGCCAAGTCCTGAGAGCTCAGGGCTCAGTACAGGGGCTCTCTGCTCCCAAACCTCAGGATTGTGGTCCCTCCTCCACAATCAGGCTCACCCTCCTCCAGATAGTCCTCCATTGCAATGTCCAGCATCACCACGTCAGTGAGGAAAGTGCCAAGGAAGGGGGAAACACCCTGTGTAGGTGGGATGAGTCCCTGCTCTCTGGTGCCCACATGGACCCTCCCCTCAAAACATTTCAGCCTCCTGGCCCACCCCAGGTTCCCACGTGGAGCGGCCTAGGGCGCTTAGCAGCCTTCCCTCAATTCCCCTGCCCTTCATCCTCCAAGAACATCAGACTCCTCCTAATCACCTCCAGGGCCTGCTTTTAGAAAATCAAGGGTCAGGGTGCCTGGGTGGCTCAGTCGGTTAAGCGTCTGCCTTCAGCTCAGGTCATGGTCCCAGGGTCCTGGGATCGAGCCCCGCATCAGGCTCCCTGCTCAGCGGGAGGCCTGCTTCTCCCTCTCCCTCTGCCTACTGCTCTCCCTGCTTGTGCTCTCTCTCTCTCTCTCTATCAAATAAATAAATAAAATCTTAAAAAAAAAAAAAGAAGAAAATCACAGAGTATGTAGCCCTGGGCCCCTCCCCATGCACAAAACCATTCTGTATCCAGCTTTATAGACCCTCCTCCTGGTCACTTCAAAATAAGAATTTTAGAAACTGTGGCAACAGGAGGCAGAGCTAGAGTTGGAAGGCCCCACCTGTCTTGATTTGGAGGCTTCCAGCTATCAGGAAGGAGACCCTCTCCTCTGACTTTGGAGGCCCTGTACCTCAGGCACACTCACCTTCTTCTGCAGCCTCTTCTGGGTTCTCTGGAGGTCCATCACCAGGGTGGCAAATTTAGATTGCTGCTCCTGCAGGACGAAGGACAAATTCCTTGAGACCATAATACCCTCAGTCTACTTCCCGCCATCATCTTTTACTTCAGAACCTGGACATCTGACCCAAATCAGCTGATACCAATGCCACATTATCCTTAAGCATGACATGAGTGATTTTAGAACAATCTCAGCTCCAGCATTCACTCCATGTGTGATCTTGAGCTTGCAGCCTGGCTTCCCTGAGCCTGTTTTCTCATCAGGAAAAGTGAGAACCCACCTACCGCCCATGGTCTCCTGAGGACTTAGTGTCATTGTTCACATCATCGTTGTGGCCCTCAACCCATCCCAACCCCATCCCTGAGCAGAGGCCTGTCCTCTGGGCTCTCAAGGTTTGTACCGGCCCCCATCTGGACCAGCTGTCGACACAGAGAGACAGGGTGTGCAGGCTAGGGAGTCTGGTTGAGCAGCACCTGATCGTCCCAGCCCCAGTGAAATCTTCCCCCCAGGTTGTCACCACATTCATGCCAAAGGCTTCCCCTCTCCAAGGAATGCTTCAGGCCATTCCCTACTTCATCCACTCAGGACCCTGTTCCCTGCACACCCCTCCTCTCTTTCGAGACCTGCACATTTCCTACTCTGTGGGCTGTCTTCAATGCACAGCATTTTAAATTTTTGAAAGCTCTTCCTGAATAGGGGGAAAGAAGGCAGGATCAATGTAGTAATAATGTGGCAGGGTTGAGTGCAAGTCCCTTTTATTTGAGAACCCAAATGTGTCAAACTGCCTGGATAAGGGTTTCCTCTGAGTTCCTCTGAGCCTTAAGGTCTTTATAGGATGTGGGAGGGAGCTCTCATGAGGGTCATCTAGTGCCTCCATTCCCATATTATTGGAGTAGCTCTGTTTTGGTCAATTTTGGTTTCAGTTGGGCAGAGAGTTTAGTAAAACTGTAAAGTAAAAGTGAAAATATTTAATTCGTCTCAGTCTAGTGTAGGACATTTAGGAAAACTGATTTCTAAAGCAGGAGGTAAGGTGGTCTATTCCCCAGGGAGGCTGAGAGAGCAGCCCACCAGTCCAGGTCCTGTTTTCAGGGTTTACTGCCTCCCAGGAGGTCCAAGCTGACTGACGGGGGGAAAACAACAGGCCTATGGAAGATCCCTCATCCATCCTGATCCTTTTATGGAAAGAGGCACACTTACCTGGAAACCTTCTGCCATGTCTTCTTCAGGCGGTGAACTGAGGCAGTCTGCAGAGCCGAGAGAATGGCAAGCAGGGAGGAGTTCTGCAGGATTTGACAGGCCTGGGGAAGGAAGAGAATGAGCTGTCAGGTGGGAAGCAGGAACCCTATTTGCTCGAGAGCTTCAGTCCCCCTCAGTTTAAATCTCCGCTCCTGGATGAGACAGGGACCTGCAGAAAGGCACGTGTAAGACCCAGAGTAACTCTCCTGGGGAGAGGCAGGATTTTACCTCACTCCAAGGAAGCAGCCAGGTAGGAACTGAGCATTCCAACATTGGGCCATGCAAGTAAATGTCAGTATGCCCCTGGAAGGAAGAGTCTAGGGACTGCACAGTCCCTAGGGCTTAGACCAGGGACTTCAACCCTGAGAACTGATACAAGGAAGAGCAGATCCTGAGACTCAGGAGCGCAACTCAGCTGGGACTCCCATAGCATACCTGGGCCACCTTTGTCCAGTGCTCCACCACTATGACCCTGTCTCTGGAGTCCCTGGATTTCATTCCATTCTTTTCCACTGAAGGAACCTAGTACAGGATGCCCCAGGGGCAAATATTGGCAGGGAAGGAGGGAGAGCATTTATACCCTGATCATCCTCACTAACTCCAAGCTCCAGGTGGCAGTTCAAGATGGCTCCTCACAAAGGAGCATCTTCCCCTCCAACTGTTCATCCCTCTGGTCCTACTTCCCTTTCAGATACACATTCTCACATGATAGATACAATCACAGGTTTGTCTGTCTGCCCTGAACTTAAGTACACATCAGATGCCTAATAAGTGCTGAGGGTGCTCAGCATCCAAGGCAGATGGGTGACCCATGGACTTGGCTGCACACAGTGAGCTGCCTTCCCCCACCCAAAGGACCAGGGCCTGCCCATTTGTCTATCTCTTCTGGCTCATTTATCTATCTCTTCTGGCTCATTTATCTACACAGTAACTCTGCATCACTTCTCATCAGTGTCTATCTCTATAATCCGCAGCTGGACAGTGAAAGCTTGGGTTTAAGGACCTTGACAGGTTGACATGGTTGGTGAGTGGTGGAGCTGAGATTTGGACTCCGACCTTAGGAGTCCACAACAGGGAAAGGCAGGTGTGGGACAGCTGAGAGCAGAAGAAAAGCCTGCCCCTGCCCTGCCCTGAGCGCCCAGCTGCTCAATGCATCTATGTGTGACAGTTGCTCTGCCACCCGCTTGGGAGGGAAGTCCAGGAGGTCGAGCCTCTCCTCATTCAGCTGGTTCTTTGGGGTTACACACCAGTAGCAGGAAGCCTCTGGGGCTGGAGTTGGATCTGTCTCTATTTTTAGAGCTGGGGTTATAGTACCCAGTAAAGTTGATGGTTGAGCAGACTGCAGCTCAGGACCTGGCACACATGCAGAAGATGTTAGCACTTGTTCCAGTTCTGGAACAGCTGATGGAGATGATGCTGGCTTTGACACTTGAGGTGATGATTGAAACAGAGCTGGGGTGGTCTCTAGCTCCAGAGGAGGCCCTTTTAGTGGGAGCCCTGGACCTGGCATTGGAGCAGGATAAAGGGAAAGATTCATCCACATCACTGACTTTCCTGTACCTTTCCAAAAACAGGAGAGATCCCATGGCTTTTAAAGGAATACCTAGCCCATGTACCCCATCTTAGATAGTCTTCCCAGCTTGCAATCCCCCTTACCCTCTGACTCTGCCTCAGTGGGCTCCAGAAGTTCCCGCTGCACCAGGATAAGGGGGGCATGGTTCTTCAGGTCCCAGTCATGTAACTTTTTTTGCACATAGGTCACCTTTACCTTGAAACGGGCACACTGCAGGGACTGTCAGGTATACTGAAATTTCTGGTCAGGCCAGGTACCCAAGATGGGAGAGAGGGTGCTGGGGAGAGTCATATGTGGAGCAGAGTCAGAGGCCTGGCCTTTCATTCTACACGGTACTCCAACAGCACCATTCTTTCTGTGTGGTTCCTAGACAATGGCCCCAGCCCTCTTCCAACCTCTCTGTAGCTCTCCTTCCAGTGGAAGGCCTGGTCATCCAGAAAACCTGTATAAGTCTGGTTTTTCCAGTTATACTCTCCATGGTCATGGGCTACTCTATTCCATCCTTGAAGCAGACCAGTGTTGGGGCTTAGGTTTGAGGCAAATTGTGAGCAGTCTGCTCACCACATCTTCTGTTCTTGGCCCCAGTTGTGGTGGTCAGCAGAGGCAGATATGGAGGGGAGAAGGCTGAGGAAGATGGGGCAGTTGAAGGGATAGGTGTTTTAGGTACCAACTCAACTCAGACTGCTCTGCTTCCCAGAGGGCTTGAGACTCCATCCATAGCTCTCTTTGACTCATTTCCTTCTTCACAGGAAACCCCCCAAATTAAGCTTTCCCATGGAAATCAAGAGATCTGTGAGATCCATGGTTCTGAAAGTCCCTCCCTAACCATAACCCCTGTAGTCTCCCACCCTGCTCTGTGGAGGCAACAGGCCCCTCTTCTGGACCCAAAGACCTATCATGTTTTTTCTTGATCTTATAGTTCATCATAATGATCCAAATATGGGTGGGTCCATTCATACCTAGAGTAGGTCATGAAGATGTTACACCTAACGAACTATGGATATGGGTGCTTATGATTTGTAGAGTGACTATCTGACCCTCTGACTAGAATTGAGATCCAGACATTGTATCTACTTTATTCATTGAATTATCTTAGTGACTAGAAAAGTGCCTGCATTACTAGGTGCTTAATATATATTATTGAATGAATGAGTCCCAAACAGTAATTTTCCAAATACTAAGTGTACTTGGGCTGCTACGCTTACCCCCCAATGACCCCTAATCTGGCCACATAAAGGACAAGTACCAGGACCAGCTAGATGGAATCTCAGAAGTCCTTTGCAAACAGGAAAACTGCCTGCTTTCCATGCGCTTTTGTAAACACAGAAGGGCCACAGGTCCGCGAGGGTTGAGGTTGAGAGCTTCTTCGCTGGAGAGAACTATTAAACATGAAGATGCCCAGCATGTTCAGCAGCCCTTTCTACAGAGTCAGGTACCAGATAAGTCCATTCCACGTTTTCTCCCATGATTTCCTACAGTAACCCTATGAGGTTCATCGTCTTTCCACCCCACTTTTCAGAAGAGGAAAGTGAAGCTCAGAGAGGTACAATGACATTCCCAAGACACAACCAGTAGATGGGAGTCTCACCCCAGTATTGTGCATGCTGTGGGCACTCACCTATTGAACTGCTGGGTGTGGTGAACACCTTTTGGGTGTGGTGAACCTTTTGGGTGTGGTGAACACCAGGTATATGCAGGAAATAGTTGTGACGTTTGAGATGTTTCTATCCTGGAAGGATGGTTCCAGGGACTGTACAAAATTCTCCATTGTGCCTTCCTTGAGCACCAGCATCTTTCAGACCTCATCCAGGGACAGGGTTGATTGCTTTTCATACCATGTAGACAAGGAGGGGCAATTAGCTTCAACACCAAGAACCACCAGGAAGATCAGGGTCTGGTGCTCAGACCAGAGTCTCTCATCCCTTTGGGAACTTGTACAAGAAAAGGATCTTGAGTGCCCACACAGAAAAAGGTTCTAGGCTTAAAAGCACAATTGGTTTTAGACGTGAAATGATAAACCTTTGGTAACTTCAATGCAGGTTCCTGTGGCGTCCAGCGGCATCCCCACCCATCTACAGCCATACAGGCTCCGAGGGCTCCTAGGGAAGCGCCAGTCCAAACCCCGCCCAAGCATGACCACCCTCCCTTGGGCTAGCTGACTTGCCAACACAGCCTCCTGGGGGTGGGCTGTGTGTCTGTGTCTGTGTGTGCACCTGTGCCCCTTCCCTCTCACTGTCCACATCCAGGTCAGAGTCCGCGGGTGCGTCCTGGGGTCTGACGGGGTCTCTGTGTTGGACACTCTGTCTCTCTGTCTCTGTCTCTCTCTTCCACTCAGTATACATCTTCCTCCCTCTGTGTCTCTCTCTGTCTTTCCCTGTGTGTCTGTGTGTCTGTCTATGTCAGCCGGCCTCTCGTGTCTCTCCCTGGCTACTGGAGTTGGTGCGTGGACAGGGGAAGGGTGGCTGAGGAATGGCCACGGGGTGGAGCTGATGAGGCTGGTGCCTGGTGGTGCCTTTAGCTGCGGGTTGGCTTTGAGCAAGGTGGGTTGGAGAGGAGGCCAGGCCAGGTGGCGGACCACGCTAGCCCATGGTCGGCCAGGGCGGGGGTTGGGGGCGCTGAGAACAGCGCGCTGGTTGGGAACCCCGCGCCCCGACGAACCCCACTGCCTTCTCGGGAGCGAAGCGGCCGCGGGGCTGGAGAGTCCCGGGATGGGGGAGCGCCGGGACTTGCGCGACTCCTGCGTGCGCCCGCCCCGCCCGCAAGGGCATTCCCTTCCTTCACACCGTCCACCGTCCCTTTGCCCCGGGTCCCGGGGTCCACGATTCTTGTGCCCGGGACTCAAGACGGCCAACCACCTGGGGCCTCAGGCCCCGTTGGCACCGGGGTCCGTGCACAGTCTCCCCGCAACAGCGAAGCCAACGGCAAGGCTCGCTCGCTCAGCAAGACCCGGGGCTCCTGGCACCACGGCGATGATAGGCCCCGAAATAAAGGACAAGACCAGGGAAAGAATCCCTCGCACGCCCCCAAACCTGACGGGGCCCTGGGCACGAATGGGATGAATGAATAGGACCCTGACGATGCCCGAAGCTGACTTTTGAATGCACAAGTGATTTTGGAGACCAGGCCAATGCCAGATTCATCTGGAAGGAAAAGAGAGGGGAAAACGTTCCCTTTGTAACCCCACTTGCGGCTAGACTCCAGGATTCAAGTGAAACAGTAAAACGTGAGGAACACACTGAGCACCCCCACCGACGCTGTCCGGGAAGTCAGAGACCCACACTAAGACAAAGACAGTTCAGCTGGCCACCTGGCCTGGCCTCCTCTCCAACTTGCCTTGCTCGGAACCAACCCGCAGCCATGGGCACCACCGGAGACCATCCTCATCAGCTCCACCCGGTCGCCATTCCTCAGCCACCCTTCCCCTGTCCACCCACACTCTCCAGGACCTGACGGAGAGACCCGAGAGTCCCCTGACATAGACAGACACACAGACACACAGGGAAAGACAGAGACCAGAGGGAGGGAGATGTAGACAGAGAGGAAGAGAGAGACAGAGTATCCAACACACAGACCCGCTCAGACCCCAGGACAAACCTACAGACCCTGACTGGATGCTGACGGGAACAGGGTCAGGGACGGAGACACAGGTGCACACATCACCCACAGACACACACTACAGACACTGGAGGCTGTGTTGGGGAGGCATCCAGCCCCCGGGGGGCTCGTCATGCTTGGGCGGGGTTTGGGCAAGGTGGCCGCGCCCTGGAGCTGCCAGAGGAGCCGGAGGACGAGCAGCCAAGCTGTCAGGAATCCCATTGTGCTCCCATTCGTGCCCAGGGCCCCATCAGGCCTGGGGGCATGCGAGCCATTCCATCTTTAGTCTCGTTCTTTATTACCGGGGCCAATCTTTGCCGTGGTGCCGGGGGCCCAGGTCTTGCTGAGCGAGCAAGCCTCGCTGTTGGCTTCGCTGTTGCGGGGAGACTGAGCACGGACCCGGGTGCCAATGGGGCCTGAGGCCCCGGGCGCTCGGCCATCTTGAGTCCTGGGCACAAGAAACGTGGACGCCGGGACCCGGGGCAAAGGGACGGTGGACGGTGTGAAGGAAGGGAATGCCCTTGCGGGCGGGGCGGGCGTGCACCCCAGGGCTGGTGGGGAGAAGGTGTAGGCGGGCCCAGGCATAAGGTGGGGCCGGTAGCTGGTTGGCTTGGGCGATCGCGGCGGTCAAAGAGAATGGGTAGGGGCTCCTGGGATGAGGGCCCGGAGGCAGAGCAGAGGCCGAGGACCGAGGGAGCGCATGCCTGTGGAGACGGGAACAGCCCGGCCCGGCTCCCCCATGCAGCCCTGCCTCGGTCCTAGCCGCCGGCCCCCTGTCCCTCCCTCTGCACCCGCCGCCCCCTCCACCGTCTCCACCCTTCCAGCCCAGCCCCACCACGCCCCTTCATTCAGTGTGGGTGGGCGTTGGGGCTTGGACGTGGAAGGGTTATGTTATAGGCGCCTGCTGGTGCAGCGGGTTCGCTTAGAGGGCCAGGGACCCGCCAGGCGGTGCGCGCATTGCGAGGGGGCAGTGGGGCAGGGGGTGTTTGCGGGAACTGGTGTTGGGCAAGGAGGGCGATGGCGGCAAAGTGCGAGAGGAAGGGAGACCCTAGGGTAAAGAAAACGAAAGAAAAAAACGAAAAGGAAAAAGCCTACAGCACCCAGCATTCCCCGGCGGTCTCCCATCCATACTAACCAGGCAATGGCTAGGACTGCCAAATCTGTGGGGAACTCAAAACGGATATTGGCCATAGTAAAGGCCATACCCAGGCCTCAGGATAGGGTCAGGTTGCGGCTCAGAGTACAGGTCAATTGGATTGCAGCCCGCCATCACGCCCTGCCGGCAGGTTGATGGGTGAGCATTAAGGTTAAGTTCAGGGATAGGGTTTTGGTTTCAGACTTTAGGGACAAGGTGGGCCTGATGTGAATTTATCCCCAGCATCATGATATCATGCACCAACCTGGTGGTTGCACGTGGCACATTATTTTCTTTATTCTTGCCTGAATCGTCCTGCACCAAATTTGAGCGTGAAATCAGCTTTCCTGTGGGACTCCGCATTCGAGCAGAGGTAGGGCCAGAGAATCCAGAAGATGGTAGTCACCTATTCGAAGTCATGGTTTGAGAGGCTGAGCTGTGAGTTAGTGTTGGTATGGGTCTCCGACTTCCGGAATGGGGTTGGTGGGGTGTTCATGGTGTTGCTGAGGATTCCGTGTTTCGCTAGTGTCCAGCAGCAATCAGAATTATTAATGACACGTGGTCCCTCGTTGTTCCACTCAGATGAGTCTAGCAATAGCTAGGTGTCCCAAATCCATTGTACACTCCAAAAGGTCGTTGGGTGGTTGTCATGGCCACTGGCTGGACTAGGGTTATGGTTGGGTTCCGCAGTAATGTCCCGGCAAATGTGACATCAGTGCGGTGTCCTCCCTAGGGCAGAGTGGAGGTGTTAGGGTGGAGTTTAGATTGAGGGCTTGTTTTCAGGGTTTAAGCACATTGGGCTTACGTCAGGTTCTGTCCAGAACCCACCTCACTGACACTGTCCCGTGGTTGCTTGTTGCAAATCTTTGTTCGCTCTTCTTGCCTGAAATGCCCCACACCACACTTGAGTTCCAAATCCGGTTTCACGTGGGACGTAGCCTCGAGCCCAGGTATGGCCAGAGCCATGCCAAGCATTAGGGTTCAGAATCCTGAAAATGATAGGCACTGATCTGATGTCATGGTTGGAGACCAGCTCTCAGCATAACTTTAGGATGAATCTCGGTCTTCGTGGATGGCGTCTGAGCGGTGCTCATTGAGTTGCCAGAGTTTTGGTGATTCTCTAGAATCCTGGTGTTCGGGAGCTACAGGTTGGGGGTAAACAAACAGCGGGTGTTCCCTCTGTGTTTCTTCCTAATGAGTCTGGCATTGGCCCCTTTCTCAAAAATCATTGGTGCCTTCGGGTCTTCGTTTCAGACATTATCAGGGCCGAATCTACACTAGAGTTTGGGGTTTGTTCTGGGTGTGTTTAGGGGGTCAATTTGATGGCAGGATGTAGACGTCCCCTGAGGCCTGAGCTGAGATCTAGCATTGGGTGGTGGGTCCAGCTTGTGGTGTTGCTTTCAGCAGGATGCTCCTGGTTTTGGTGAGGTCTTGATTTTTCCTAGAACCTTGCTCTCTAGCAGAACCCTGGTCTGAAGGGGCAGGGTTTCCTTCTCTGCTCCTGCATTCGTAGTCTGGCAATGGGCAGGTCTCCCAAATCTGTTGCTCATTCAGAATGGACGTTGGCCATAGGCGAGTGCTACAACCAGGGCTCGCGTTACGTTTAGGTTCCAGAAAACTCTCTGGGCCCGTTTGATGGCAAATTCTAGAGGCTGAACTGAGGCTTCTTCTTAGTGTGGGTCTTTGACTTCTGGGATAGCGTCTGTGGGGTTACTCAGAGTGTTGCTGACCTTTTACTGTTTCGCTAGAATCCTGGAGTCTAGCCACAAGTGGGGTTACAAAGAGAATGTTTTCCCCTCTCTGTTCCTTCCGGATGAATCTGGCATTGGCCAGGTCTTCAAAATCACTTGTGCAGGGGCGCCTGGGTGGCTCAGTCGTTAAGCGTCTGCCTTCGGCTCAGGTCATGATCCCAGGGTCCTGGGATTGAGCCCCACATCGGGCTCCCTGCTCGGCGGGAAGCCTGCTTCTCCCTCTCCCACTCCCCCTGCTTGTGTTTCCTCTCTCATTGTGTCTCTCTCTGTCAAATAAATAAATAAAATCTTTAAAAAACAAAAACAAAAACAAAATCACTTGTGCATTCAAAAGTCGGCTTCGGGCATCGTCAGGGTCCTATTCATTCTAGGTCCGGAAATCTGTATGGGTCTGAAACATCGCAGGGTAGAAACCTGCCCTGAAGACTGAGCTGAGGACTAGCATAACTGTGAGGCTCCATCTTCCAGTGTGGCTTCGTGGCGATGCTCCTAGTGTTTGAGAGGTCTTGATTTTTCACAGAATCTTGCTCTCCAGCAAATCCGGGGGTGGCAAGTGGCATTGTTTCCTCTGTGTTCCTCCTTGAATAGAAGGGCAATGGCTAGGTCTCCCAAATCCGTTGTGCACTCAAAATGGATATTGGCCATAGTCAGGGTCACAACCAGGCCTCAGGATATGGTCAGGTTGCAGCTCAGAGTCCGGGTGAATTTGATTGCAATGTGCCGTCACGCCCTGCCGGCAGGTTGGAGGGTGAGCATTAATATAAGTTCAAGGATAGTGTAAGGTGGAGCTGACGTGAATTTTTCCCTAGTATCATCCTGTCATGCACCACCTCGATGATTGCACGTGGCACATTCTTTTTGGTAGTCTTGCCTGATTCGTCCCGCAAAGCTGATTTGACCAGACTTGAGGGTCAAATCAGCTTTCCTTTGCGATTCCGCTTTTGAGCCGAGGGAGGGCCAGAGGCATGTGAAGGGTTACGGGGAGAATCCAGAAGATGTTAGACATCTATCCAATGTCAGGGTTCGAGAGGCTGAGCTGAGAGTTCGTGTTGGTATGGGTCTCCGACTTCCAGGATGGAGTCTGTGGGTGTTCATAGTATTGCTCAGGATTACGTGTTCTGCTAGAATCCTGGTGTCCAGCAGTAACCGGGGTTACTAATGCAATGTGGTTCTTCAGTGTTCCTTTCTGAGGAGTCTAGCAATAGCTAGGTCTCCCAAATCTATTGTACACTCCGAACGGATGTTGGGTGATTGTCATGACCACTGGCCGGACTAAGGTTAGGGTTAGGTTCGGCGGGAATGCCCAGGCAAATGTGACATCAGTGCAGTGTCCTGTCCTAGGGCAGAGTGGAGGTGTTAGGGTGGAGTTTAGATTGAGGAGTTGGCCTCAGGGTCTAAGCACTTTGTCGGGCTGACATCAGTTTGTCTCTAAAACCCACCTCACCGACAACGTTCCGTGGTTGCACGTTGCAAATATTTGTTCGATCCTCTTGGCTGAATGGTCCCGCACACACTTGAGTTCCAGATCCGGTTTCACGTGGGAGTAGCTTTGAGCCCATGTAGGGCCTGAACTATGCCAAACGTTAGGATTGAATCCTGAACATGAAAGGCACTGATCTGATGTCACGGTGGAGACCAGCTCTCAGCGTAGCTTTAGTATGAATCTCGGTCTTCCTGGATGGTGTCTGTGCGGTGCTCATAGTGTTGCAGCCACTTTAGTGTTTGGCTAGAATCCTGGTGTTCGGGAGCTACAGGTTGGGGATAAACAAACGGCAGGTGTTCCCTCTGTGTTTCTTCCTGATGAGTCTGGCATTGGCCCGTTTCCACAATCATTGGTGCATTCCCGACTTCGGTTCGGACATTACAAGGGCCGAATCCATGCTAGGGGTCCGGGTTCGTTGCGGGTGTGTTTACGGGTTCAATTTGATTGCAGGAGGTAGATGTCCTTGAGGCCTGAAGTGAGGGCTAGCTTTTGGTGTGGCTCCAGCTTGTGGTGTTGCTTTCAGCGGGATGCTCCTGGTTTTGGTGAGGTCTTGATTTTTCCTAGAATCTTGCTCTTCAGCAGAACGCTGGTCTGAAGTAGTACAGTTTCCTTCTCTGCTCCTGCATCAGTAGTCTGGCAATGGGTAGGTCGCCCAAATCTGTTGCTCATTCAGAACAGACATTGGTCATAAGCGAGTGCTACAACCAGGGCTCCCGTTACGTTTAGTTTCCAAAAAACTCTCTGGGCCAGTTTGATGGCGTGTTGTAGAGGATGAGCTGAGGCTTAGTCTTAGTATGAGTCTCCAACTTCCAGGATATCGTCTGTGGGGGTGCTAAGAGTGTTGCTGACATTTTACTGTTTCTCTAGAATCCTGGAGTCTAGCGCAAGAGTGTTTACAAAAAGCACATTTTCCCCTCTCTGTTCCTTCTGGATGAATCTGGCATTGGCCAGGTCTGCAAAATCACTTGTGCATTCGAAATTGGGGTTTGGGCATCGACTGTGTCCCATCCATTCTCTATCCGGAAATTGGTATGGGTCAAAAACTTTGCAGGGCAGAAACCCGCTCTGAGGCCTGAGATGAAGACTCACCTAAGTGTGAGGCTCCATATTCCAGTTTGGCTTCGTGGCGATGCTCCTAGTGTTTGAGAGGTCTTGATTTTTCACAGAATCTTGCTCTCCAGAAAAACCCAGAGGTGGCAAGTGGCATTGCTTCCTCTGTGTTCCTCCCTGAATAGAAGGGCAATGGCTAGGTCTCCCAAATCCGTGGTGCACTCATAACGGATACTGGCCATAGTTAGGGTCAGAACCAGGCCTCGGGATAGGGTCAGGCTCAGAGTATGGGTCAATTTGACTGCAGCACATCGTCATGCCCTACTGGTAGGTTGGAGGGTGAGCATTAAGGTTAAATTCAGGGATAGGGTTTTGGTTTCAGGCTTTAGGGACGAGGTGGGGCTGATGTGAATTTATCCCTAACATCATGCTGTCACCCACCGCCCTGTTAGTTGCACGTGGCACACTGTTTTCGGTACTCTTGCCTGATTCATCCCGCACCAGACTTGAGTGTGAAATCCGTTTTCCGATGCGACTCTGCATTCGAGCCGAGGTAGGGCCACAGCCATGTCTAGGGTTAGGGGGAGAATCCAGAAGATGGTAGACATCTATCCGATGACATGTTTCGGGAGGCTGAGCTGAAAGTTAGTGTTGGCATCGGTCTGTCACTTGCAGGATGTGGTCTGTGGGTGTTCATAATATTACTGAGGATTCCCTGTTTCGCTAGAATCCCGGTGTCCAGCAGCAACCGGGTTACTAATGACACGTGGTCCCTCGGTGTTCCTTTCTAAAGAGTCTAGCAATACCTAGGTCGCCCAAATCCATCGTACACTCCGAACATACATTGGGCATTTGCCATGGCCACTGACCGGACTAGTGTTAGAGTTAGGTTCCGCAGGAATGTCCCAGCAAATGTGACATAAGAGTGGTGTCCTCCCTAGGGTGGAGTGGAGGTGTTAGGGTGGAGTTTAGATTGAGGGCTTGTTTTCAGGGTCTAAGCCCATTGGGCCAACGTCAGGTTGTATCCAGAACCCACCTCACCAACACTGTCCCGTGGTTGCACGTTTCACATCTTTGTTTGCTCTTCTTGGCTGAAATGTCTCGCACCACACCTGGGTTCCAAATCCAGTTTCACGTGGGACGTAACCTCGAGCCCAGGTACGGCCAGAGCCATGCCAAGCGTTAGGGTTCAGAATTCTGAAGATGATAGGCACTGATCCGATGTTGCCGTGGAGACCAGTGCTCAGCATAGCTTTAGAATAAATCTCGGTCTTCATGGATGGTGTCAGGGAGGTGGTTTGCCGGAGTTTTGGTGATTCTCTAGAATCCTGGTGCTTGGAAGCAACAGTTTGGGGGTAAACAAACAGCGGGTGTTCCCTCTGTGTTTCTTCCTGATGAGTCTGGCATTGGCACCTTTCTCCAAAATCATTGGTGCATTCGGGACTTCGGTTCGGGCATTATCAGGGCTGAATCCACGCTAAGGTTCTGGGTTCGTTCCAGGTGTGTTTAAGGGGTCAATATGATGGCAGGTTGCAGACGTCCCCTGAGGTCTCAGCTGAGAACTAGCATTAAGTAGTGGTTCCACCTTGTGATGTTGCTTTCAGCGGGATTCTCCTGGTGTTGTTGAGGTCTTGATTTTTCCTAGAATCTTGCTCTCCAGGAGAACACTGATCTGAAGTAGCACGGTTTCCTTCTCTGCTCCTGCTTTCGTAGTCTGACAATGGGCAGGTCTCCCAAATCTGTTGCTCATTCAGAACGGAGGTTGGCCTTTGGCGAGTGCTATAACCAGGGCTTGCATTTCGTTTAGGTTCTGAAAACCTCTCTTGGCCAGTTTGATGGCGTGTTTTAGAGGCTGAGCTGAGGCATAGTCTCAGAATGGGTCTTCGACTTCCGGGATCGCGTCTGTGGGGGTGCGCAGAGTGTTGATGACGTTCTAGTGTTAACGCTAGAATCCTGGAGTCCATCCGCACTCGCGTATACAAAGGGCAAATTTTAACCTCTCTGTTCCTTCCGGATGAATCTGGCATTGAACGGGTCCCAAAGTACTTGTGCATTCAAAAGTGGGGTTCGGACATCGCCAGGGTCCCATTCATTCTAGGTCCGCAAGTTGGTACGGGTCAAAAACCTTTCAGGGCAGAAACCTGCTCTGAGGACTGAGCTGAGGACTAGCATAAGTGTGAGGCTCCATCTTCCATTGTGGTTTCACGACGATTCTCCTGGTGTTCGAGAGGTCTTGATTTTTCACAGAATCTTGTCTCGCCAACACAGCCCTCACTGTCTGTGGTGTGTGTCTGAGGGTGATGTGTGCACCTGTGTCTCTTCCCTGACCCTGTTCCCGTCAGCATCCAGTCAGGGTCCCCGGGTCCGTCCTGAGGTCTGAGCGGGTCTGTGTGTTGGATACTCTGTCTCTCTCTTCCTCTCTGTCTACATCTCCCTCCCTCTGGTCTCCGTCTTTCCCTGTGTGTCTATGTCAGCCGACCTCTCGGGTCTCTCCGACGGGTCCTGGAGTCGGTGCGTGGACAGGGGAAGGATGGCTGAAGAATGGCCACGGGGTGGAGCTGATGAGGATGGTGTCTGGTGGCGCCCATGGCTGTGGGTTGGCTTTGAGCAAGGTGAGTTGGAGAGGAGGCCAGGCCAGGTGGCCGGTGGCCCTAGCCCTTGGGTGATGGGGGCGGGGGTTGGGGGTGCTGAGAACAGCGCACGGGTTGGGAACCCTGCGCCCTGATGAACCCCGTTTCCTTCACGGGAGCCAAGCGGTGGCAGGGCTAGAGAGTCCCGGGATGGGAGAGCGCATGGTCTTGCGCCACTCCGGCGTCCCGGTGGCCTCTTGTCTCAAGGGCATGCTGGCAGGCTGTCTTCAGGCAGAGGGCAGGTGCAGGGGGTGTAGAGGGGTCAGTGCTGGGGCTGGGAGTTGCAGAGCAGGCTCTTGGGCTCCAGCTGCAGCCGTATGCCTCTTAGGCCATACCACCCTGAACTCGCACCCTCTCGTCTGTATTGGGAAGGTGGGCAGGATCGGGCCTGGTTAGTACGTGAATGTGAGATAGCCTGGGAATGCAGGTTGCTCTAGGTTTTTCCTTTTCGTTTTTTTTTTCCGCTTATCTTTCCCCTAGGGCCTCCCTTCCTCTCTCCCTTTGCTGCCGTCGCCCCCGTTTCCCAACACGGCTTCCCGCCAACACCTCCTGCCCCCTGCCCCCTTGCAATGCGCGCACCCCGCACTGTGGGTCCCTGGCCCTCTAGGGGTACCAGCTGCACGGGCAAGCACCTACAACACAACCTACCACCTCCAAGCCACAACAGCCACCCCCACTTCATCCAGCGGCAAGGCGGGGTGGGTCTGGGAGTGCTGAGGCACTGAGGGGGCGGCAGGTGCAGAGGGCGGGAAAGGGGGATGGCGGATAAGACCAAGGCAGTGTTGCGGAGGGAGCCAGGGCGGGCCCCTCCCGTTTCCGCAGGCATGTGCTCCCTGGATGCTTGGCCTTTACCTTTCCTCTGGTCCTTCATCCCAGGAGCCCCTAGCCATTAGCTTGGACCGACCCGAGCACCCAGCCAACCGGCAACAGGACCCACCTTATGCCTGGGCCTGCCTACACCTGCCCACCAGCTCAGGGCTGCCCGCCCGCCCCGCTGCAAGGGCATTCCCTTCCTTCATGCCCTCCACCGTCCTGTTGCCCCTGGGCCCAGGGGTCCACGCTGCTTCTGCCGAGGAAACAAGATGGCCGACCGCCCTGGGCACCTGGGTCCGTGCTCAGTCTCCCCGCAACAGCAAAGCCAACAGCAAGGCTTGCTTGCTCAGCAAGGTCAGAGGCTCCCGGCAACACGGAAAAGATAGGCCCCCGAAATAAAGGACGAGACCAAAGAAAGAATCCCTCTCATGCCCCCAAACCTTACGGGGCCCTGGGCATGAATGGGAGCACAACGGGATTCCTGACAGCTTGGCTGCTCAT
Source organism: Halichoerus grypus (assembly GCF_964656455.1). Lineage (NCBI taxonomy): Eukaryota > Metazoa > Chordata > Mammalia > Carnivora > Phocidae > Halichoerus > Halichoerus grypus. The sequence goes on from NC_135720.1 coordinate 117,841,522, forward strand.
CCTCTGGCTCCTCTGGCAGCTCCAGGGCGCGGACACCTTGCTCAAACCGCGCCCAGCATGACGAGCCCCCCGTGGGCTGGATGCCCCGCCAACACAGCCTCCAGTGTCTGTGATTATCTGTCGGTGCTGCATGCACCTGTGTCTCCGTCCCTGACCCTGTTCCCGTCAGCATCCAGTCAGGGTCCCCGGGTCTGTCCTGGGGTCTGAGCGGGTCTGTGTGTTGGATACTCTGTCTCTTCCTCTCTGTCTACATCTGCCTCCCTGTGTGTCTGTGTGTCTGTCTATGTCAGCCGGCCTCTCGGGTCTCTCCGACGGGTCCTGGAGAGTGTGGGTGGACAGGGTAAGGGTGGCTGAGGAACGGCCACGGGGTGGAGCTGATGAAGATGGGGTCTGGTGGCGCCTGTGGCTGTGGGTTGGCTTTGAGCAAGGTGGGTTGGAGAGGAGGCCAGGCCAGGTGGCCGGCGGCACTAGCCCTTGGGCGGCGGAAGCTTGGGTAGGAGGCGCTGAGAACAGCGCGCCCCGACGAACCCCGTTGCCTTTCGGGAGCTAAGCGGGGCGGGGCTAGAGAGTCCCGGGATGGGGGAACATCGGGACTTGGGCGACTCCGACATGCCAGTGGCAACTTGTCCCAAGGTCGAATTGGCACGCTGGCTCAAGGCACAGGGCAGGAACAGGGGGTGTAGAGGGGAAAGCGCTGGGGCTGGGGATGATCAGTGCCTATCATCTTCAGGATTCTGAACCCTAATGCTTGGCATGGCTCTGGCCATACCTGGGCTCAAGGCTATGTCCCACGTGAAAGGGATTTGGAACCCAAGTGTGGTGCGAGACGTTTCAGCCAAAAAGAGCGAACAAAGATGTGAAACGTGCAACCACGGGACAGTGTCGGTGAGGTGGGTTCTGGATACAACCTGACGTCGGCCCAATGGGCTTAGACCCTGAAAGCAAGCCCTCAATCTAAACTCCACCCTAACACCTCCACTCCGACATAGGGCAGGAGACTGCACTGCACTGATGTCACATTTTTCCGGGCATTCCCGAGGAACCTAACCCTAACACTAGTCCGGTCAGTGGCCATGGCAAACACCCAACGTATGTTCACAGCATACAATGGATTTGGGCGACCTAGGTATTGCTAGACACTTCAGAAAGGAAGAGCGAGGGACCACATGTCATTAGTAACCCCGGTTGCTGCTGGACACAAGGTTTCTAGCGAAACACGGAATCCTCAGCAATACTATGAACAGACCGCACCCTGGAAGTCGTAGACCCATACAAAAACTAAATCTCAGCTCAGCCTCCGAAAGCATGTCATCGGATAGATGTCTACCATCTTCTGCATTCTCCCCCTAACCTTAGACATGGCTCTGGCCCTACCTCGGCTTGAATGTGGAGTCACACGGGAAAGTGGATTTCACACTCAAATCAGGTGCGGGACGAATCAGGCAAGTGTACCGAAAACAGTGTGCCACGTGCAACCAACGGGGCGGTGCGTGACAGCATGATGTTAGGGATAAATTCACATCAGCCCCACCTCATCCCTAAAGCCTGAAACCAAAACCCCATCCCTGAACTTAACCTTAATGCTCAACCTCCAACCTGCCTGCAGTGTGTGACGGCATGCTGCAATCAAATTGAATCGGACTCTGAGCCGCAACCTGACCCTATCCCGAGGCCTGGTTCTGACCCTGACTATGGCCAATATCCGTTATGAGTGCACCACGGATTTGGCAGTCCTAGCCATTGTCCTTCTATTCAGGGAGGAACACAGAGGACGCAATGCCACTTGCCACCCCCGGGTTTTGCTGGAGAGCAAGATTCTGTGAAAAATCAAGGCCTCTCGGACACTAGGAGCATCGTTGCGAAGCCACATTGGAAGATGGAGCCTCACATTTATGGGAGTCCTCAGCTCAGGCCTCAGAGCAGGTTTCTGCCCTGCAAAGTTTTTGACCCGTACCAACTTCTGGACCTAGAATGAATGGGACCCTGTCGACTCCCAAACCCAAATTTCCAAGGCACAAGTGATTTTTCAGACCTGGCGAATGCTAGATTCATACGGAAGGAACAGCGAGGGAAGAATGTGTCCTTTATAATCCTGCTTGCGGCTGGATTCCAGGATTCTAGTGAAACAGTAAAACATCAGCAAATCTCTGAGCACCCCCACAGACGCTATCCCGGAAGTCGGAGACTCACACTAAGACAAAGCCTCAGTTCATCCTCTAGAGCATGCCATCAAACTGGCCCAGAGAGTTTTTCAGAACCTAAACATAGCTCGGGGCTACGTCCCACGTGGAACCGGAATTGGAACTCAAGTGTGGTGCGGGGTGTTTCAGCCAAGAAGAGCGAACAAAGATGTGCAATGTGCAACCATGGGACAGTGTTGGAGAAGTGGGTTCTGGACACAACCTGACATCAGCTTAATGGGTTTAGACCCTGAAAACAAGCCCTCAATCTAAACTCTACCCTAACACCTCCACTCTGCCCTAGGGAGGACACCGTACTGATGTCACATTTGCCAGAGTTACCGCGGAACCTAAACATAAGCCTAGTCCGGCCAGGGGCCATGACGACCACCCAATGACCTTTTGGAGTCTACAATGGATTTGCGACACCTAGCTATTGCTAGACTCATCTGAGTGGAACATCGAGGGACCATGACTCGTTAATAGTCCCGGTTGTTGCTGGACACCAGGAATCTAGCAAAACACGGAATCCTCAGCAACACTATTAACACTCCAAAGTAGCCGGGCAGGGAAAAAAAGTAGCCACACTGGAAGATGGAGCCTCACACTTATGCAAGTCCTCAGCTCAGGCCTCAGAGCAGGTTTCTGCTTTGCAAAGTTTTTGACCCGTACCAACTTCTGGACCTAGAATGACTGGGACACAGGTGATGCTCAAACCCCATTTTCGAATGCACAACTGATTTTGCAGACGTGGCCAATGCCAGATTCATCCAGAAGGAACAGAGAGGGAAAAATGTGCTTTTTGTAAACACTCTTGTGGCTGGACTCCAGGATTCTAGTGAAACAGTAAAATGTCAGCAACACTCTTAGCACCCCCACAGACGATATCCTGGAAGTTGGAGACCCATACTAAGGCTAAGCCTCAGCTCAGCCTCTAGAGCATGCCATCAAACTGGCCCAGAGAGTTTTTCGGAACCTAAACATAACTCGAGCCCTAGTTGTAGCACTCGCTTATGGCCAATGTCCGTTCTGAATGAGCAACGGATTTGGGCGACCTGCTCATTGCCAGACTACTAATGCAGGAGCAGAGAAGGAAACTGTACTACTTCAGACCAGTGTTCTGCTGAAGAGCAAGATTCTAGGAAAAATGAAGACCTCACCAAAACCAGGAGCATCCCGCTGAAAGCAACACCACAAGCTGGAACCACCCCCAAATGCTAGCCCTCAGCTCAGGCCTCAGGGGACACCTACACCCTGCCATCAAATTGACCCCGTAAACACACCCGCAATGAACCTGGACCCCTAGCATGGATTCGGCCCTTGTAATGTCCGATCCGAAGTTGGGAATGCACCAATGATTTTGCAGAACGGGCCCATGCCAGACTCCTCAGGGAGAAACACAGAGGGAACACCTGCTGTTTGTTTACACCCAACCTGTTGCTCATGAACACCAGGATTCTAGAGTTTCACCAAAGCGGCAGCAACACAATGAGCACTGCACAGACGCCATCCCGGAAGACCGAGATTCATCCTAAAGCTATGCTGAGATCTATTCTCCACTGTGACATAGGATCAGTACCTATCATCTTCAGGATTTTCAATCCTAACACTTGGAATGGCTCTGCCCTCCCTGGGCTCGAGGCTAAGTCTCACGTGCTACCGGATTTGCAACTCAAGTTTGCTGTGGACGATTCAGTGAAGAAGAGTGAACAAATATGTGCAATGTGCAACCACGGGACAGTGTCAGAGAGGTGGGTTCTGGAGACAACCTGAGGTAAGCCCCACAATGTGCTTAGACCCTGAATCCAAACCCTCAATCTAAACTGCACCCTAAGACCTCCACTCCACCCTAGGGCAGGACACCTCGCACTGGTGTCATATTTGCCCGGGCAATAAGCGGAACCTAACCCTAACCCTAGTCCAGCCAGTGACCATGACAATCACCCAACATCCGGTCGGAGTGTACAATAGATTTGGGAGACCTAGCTATTGCTAGACTCATCAGAAAGGAACACTCAGGAACCGCTTGTCATTAGTAATCCTGGTTGCTGCTGGACACCAGGATTCTAGTGAAACCCGGAATCCTCAGCAATACTATGAACACCCCACAGACCCCATTCTGGAAGTCGGAGACCCATACCAACACTAACTCTCAGCTCAGCCTCTCGAACCATGACATCGGATAGATGTCTACCATCAACTGGATTCTCCCCCAACCCTAGACATGGCTGTGGCCCTACCTCAGCTCAAATGCGCAGTCGCACGGAAAAGCAGATTTCACACTTAAGTCTGGTGCAGGATGAATCAGGCAAGAGTACCTAAAACAGTGCCACGTGCAACCACCGGGGTGGTGCATGACAGCATAATGCTAGGGATAAATTCACGTCATCCGGCAGGAACAGAGAGGGGAAAATGTGCCCTTTGTAAACCCGCTTGCGGCTGGACTCCAGGATTCTAGCGAAACAGTAAAACGTCAGCAACACTCTAAGCATCCCCACAGACACTATCCCGGAAGTCGGAGACCCATACTAAGACTAAGCCTCAGCTCATCCTCTAGAACACGCTATCAAACTGACCCAGAGAGTCTTTCAGAACCTAAACATAACTCGAGCCCTAGTTGTAGCACTCGCCTATGGCCAACGTCCGTTCTGAATGAGCAACGGATTTGGGTGACCTGCTCATTGCCAGACTACTAATGCAGGAGCAGAGAAGGAAACTGTACTACTTCAGACCAGTGTTCTGCTGAAGAGCAAGATTCTAGGAAAAATGAAGACCTCACCAACACCAGGAGCATCCCGCTGTAAGAAACACCACAAGCTGGACCCACCACCCAATGCTAGACCTTAGCTCAGGCCTCGGGGGACGTCTACATCTTGCCATCAAATTTACTCTTTAAACACACCTGGAACGAACCCGGAACCCTAGCATGGATTTGGCCCTGATAATGTCCGAACCGAAGTTCCGAATGCACCAATGATTTTTGAGAAAGGGGCCAATGTCAGACTCATCAAGAAGAAAGACAGAGGGAACACCTGCTGTTTGTTTACCCCCAACCTGTTGCTTCCGAACACCAGGATTCTAGAGAATCACAACTCCGGTAACTCAATGAGCACCGCTCAGAAGCCATCCAGGAAGACCGAGATTCATCCTAAAGCTATGCTGAGAGCTGGTGTCCACCGTGATATTGGATCAGTGCCTATCATCTTCAGGATTCTGAACCCTATCGCTTGCATGGCTCTGGCCATACCGGGCAGAGGCTACATCCCACATGAAACTGGATTTGGAACTCAAGTGTGGTGCGGGGCATTTCAGCCAGGAAGAGCAAACAAAGATGTGCAACGAGCAAACATGGGATGGTGTCAGACAGGTGGGTTCTGGACACAACCTGACGTCAGCCTAATGGGTTTAGACCCTGAAAACAAGCCATTATTCTAAACTCCACCCTAACACCACCACTCCGGCCTAGGGAGGACACTGCACTGATGTCACATTTACCGGGACACTACTGCGGAACCCAACCATAACCCTAGTCCAGCCAGTGGCCATGACAACCACCCAACGACCTTTTGGAGTGTACAATGGATTTGGAACACCTAGCTATTGCTAGACTCATCTGAGTGGAACACCGAGGGACCACTTGTCATTAATATTCCCGGTTGCTGCTGGAACACCAGGAATCTAATGAAACACGGAATCCTCAGCCACACTATGAACACCCCACAGACCCCATCCCAGAAGTCGGAGAACCATCCCAACACTAACTCTCAGCTAGTCTCTCGAACCATGACATCGGATACTTGTCTACCATCTTCTGGATTCTCCCCCTAACCTTAGACATGGCTGTGGCCCTACCTCGGCTCCAATGCGGATTCGCACGGGAAAGCGGATTTCACGCTCAAATTTGGTGCGGGACGATTCAGGCAAGAGTAAAGAAAATAATGTGCCACGTGCAACCACCGGGGTGGTGCGTGACAGCGTGATGCTAGGGGCTCCTGGGATGAGTGCCTGGAGGCAGGGCAGAGGCCGAGGACCGAGGGAGCGCACGCCTGTGGAAACTGGAACGGACTGCCCAGGTTACCCGCGCAGCCCTACCACTGTCTTAGCCACCGCCTCCCTCTGCATCCGCCGTACCCTCCGCCGTCTCCACCCTTCCTGCCCCGCCCCGCCGCGCCGCTGGATTCAGTGTGGGTGGGCGTTGGGGCTTGGACGTGGAAGGGTTGTGCTGTAGGCGCCTGCCGGGGCAGCGGGTTCGCCTAGAGGGCCAGGGACCCGCCCTGCGTTTCCCGTGTTGCGAGGGGGCAAGAGGGCAAGGAGTGTTTGCGGGAAGCGGTGTTGGGCAAGGAGGGGCGATGGCGGCAAAGTGCGAGAGGAAGGGAGGCCCTACGGTAAAGAAAAGCAAAAAAAAAAAAAAAAAAAAAGAAAAGGAAAAAGCCTACAGCACCTGGTTTTCCCCGGCGGTCTCCCATCCACGTACTAACCGGGCCCGACCCTGCTTAGCTTCCCAGTACAGACGAGAGGGTGCGGGTTCAGGGTGGTATGTTCTAAGAGGCGTACGTACAGCTGCCGCTGGGGGCCCCAAGAGCCTGCTCTGCGACTCCCAGCCCCAGCGCTTGCCCCTCTACACCCCTGTGCCTGCCCTGTGCCTGGCGCCAGCCCGCAAGCTCGCCCTCGGGACATGACTCCACTGGCACGCAGGAGTCGCGCAAGTCCCGGCGCTCCCCCATCCCGGGACTCTCCAGCCCCGCGGCCGCTTGGCTCCCGAGAAGGCAGTGGGGTTCGTCGGGGCGCGGGGGTCCCGACCGGCGCGCTGTTTTCAGCGCCCCCACCCCCGCCCTGGCCGACCAAGGGCTAGCGCCGCCGGCTACCTGGCCTGGCCTCCTCTCCAACCCGCCTTGCTCAAAGCCAACCCGCAGCTAAGGGCGCCACCAGACACCAGCCTCATCAGCTCCACCCGGTGACCATTCCTCAGCCACCCTTCCCCCTGTCCACCCACACTCTCCAGGACCCGACGGAGAGACCCGAGAGGCCGGCTGACATAGACACACAGGGAAAGACAGACAGAGACCAGAGGAAGGGAGATGTAGACAGAGAGGAAGAGAGAGACAGAGTATCCAACACACAGACCAGCTCAGGCCCCAGGACAGACCCGCGGACCCTGACTGGATGCTGACGGGAAACAGGGTCAGGGACGGAGACACAGGTGCACACAGCACCGACAGACACACATCACAGATACTGGAGGCTGTGTTGACGGGGCATCCAGCCCCCGGGGGGCTCGTCATGCTTGGGCGGGGTTTGGGCAAGGTGGCCGCGCCCTGGAGCTGCCAGAGGAGCCGGAGTACGAGCAGCCAAGCTGTCAGGAATCCCGTTGTGCTCCCATTCGTGCCCAGGGCCCCGTCAGGTTTGGGGGCGTGCGAGGGATTCTTTCCTTGGTCTCGTCCTTTATTTCGGGGGCCTATCATTGCCGTGGTGCCGGGAGCCCCCGGTCTTGCTGAGGGAGCGAGCCTCACCATTGGCTTCGCTGTTGCGGGGAGACTGAGCACGGACCCCAGTGCCAACGGGGCCTGAGGCCCTGGGCGGTCGGCCATCTTGTGTCCTGGGCACAAGCAGCGTGGGCCCCGGGGCCCAGGGGCAAAGGGACGGTGGACGGCGCGAAGGAAGCGAATACCCTTGCGGGGGGGGGGGGGGACGGGCGCGCACCCCAGGGCTGGTGGGGAGAAGGTGTAGGCAGGCCCAGGCATAAGGTGGGGCCGGTAGCCGGTTGACTTGGGCGATCACGGCCGTCCAAGGAAATGGCTAGGGGCTCCTGGGATGAGGGCCCGGAGGCAAAGCAGAGGACGAGGAGCGACGGAGCGCATGCCTGTGGAGACGGGAACGGCCTGGCCCGGCTCCCCTCCTGAAGCCCTGCCTCGGTCCTAGCCGCCGGCCCCCTTGCCCTCCTTTGGCACCCGCCGCCCCCTCCGCCATCTCCACCCTTCCAGCCCCGCGGTCCCGGATGCTTGGATGCAAATGGCAGGACATGGGGTGAAGTCTCGCCAGAGCACTGTGAGATCTCAGGAGATTTAGCCCAAGACTGCATGAGATTTGAGCGAGATCTCAGGAGGGTTGGAATGGGAGGTCTCGGAGGCTTGGATGCCCCTGGCGGGAATGGCGTGAAATCTCGCCCGATAGCCATCAGATCTCATGAGATTTCGACAAGATGGGGTGAGATTGGGCAACATCCCGAGATTTGGACTCCAAAGACTTGGAGGCTTGATGCAAATGGTGGAACATGGGGCAAAATCTCTCCCCAACACAGTAGGAAATCCTGAGATGTCGCCCAACCAGGCTGAGATTTAGATTGCAAAGTTCTGGAGTCTTGGATGCACCTGAAGGGAATGGTGCGAAATCTCGCCCCGAGTTCCGTGAGCTCTCAGGAGTTTTTGCCCAAGACTCGGCCAGATTTAGGAGCGATCTCCTGAGATTTGGACTGGGAATTCTGGGAGTCTTGGATGCACTTGGCGGGAATGGCCCAAAATTTCGCCCAAGCTCCTTGAGATCTCACGAGTTTTCTTCACGATGGGGCGAGATTTGGGTAGGATCCCCTGGGATTTGGACTGTGAGGTCTTAGAAGTTGTATAGGAACAGGCGGGAAAGGGGTGAAATCTCGCCCGAACTCCGTGAGCTCCCACAAGATTTCACACAAGACAGGGCGAGATTAGGGCGGGATCCACCGAATTTGTCTGTGAGGTGTCGGAGGCTTGGATGCAAGCTGGCGGAAATGGCCTGAAATCTCACCTGATGTCCTTGAGATCTCACCAGATTTCGCCCTAGACCTGGCGATATTGGGTGAGATCTCATGAGATTTGGACTCTGAGGTCTCAGAGGCTTGGACGCAAATGACAGGACATGGGGTGAAATTTTGCTGGAGCACCTTGTAATCTCACAAGATTTCGCCCCAGACTGCGTGAGATTTGGGCCCGATCTCTCGAAATTTGGACAGCAAGGTCTAGGAGTTTGGATAGGAGCTCACGGGATTGATGGGAAATCTCGCGGAGCACCTAAGTTTTCACGAGATTTCACCCAAGACTGGGCAGGATTTAGGCTAGATCTCACGAAATTTAGACTGTGAACTCTCAGGGATTTGGATACACCTGGCAGTAATCACAGGAAATCTCGCCTAAACTTCGTGAGATTTCACGAGCTTTCAACAAATCAGGGGCAAGATTTGGACGAGATTTCCCGAGATTTACACTGTGAGATCTAGGAGGCTTGCATGGGAGCTGGCGGGTATGGTGCAAAATCTCGCCCGAAAAAGGTGAGATCTGAGAATTCGCCCAAAACTGCGTGAGATTTAGGCGAGATCTCAGGAGATTTGGACTGGGAAGTATAAAGGCTTGTATGCACCTGGAGGGAATGGCACAAAATCTCACCCAAGCTCCATCAGATCTCACGAGATTTCACTCAAGATGGGGCGAGATTGGGCTAGTTCTCGAGATTTGGATTCTGAGGTGTCAGAGGCCTGGATCAATTGGCAGGATGTGGGGTGAAATCACGCAGGAGAACCGTGAGATCTCACGAGATTTAGCCTAAGACTGGGTGAGATTTCGGTGAGATCTCACGAGATAGGGAATGGGAGGCCTCAGAGTCTTGGATGCACCTGGTGGGAATGGCATGAAGTCTCGCCTGAGTCCCGTCAGACCTCTGGGGACTTCGCCCAAGACGGGCCAAGATCGGGCAGAATCTCACGTGATTTGGACTCCTAGGTCTCGGAGGCTTGGATGCAAATGGCGGACATGATGTGATGTCTCGCCCGAGCACTGTGAGATCTCATGAGATGACATGCCGGCGAAGAGAGATTTGGGCTGGATCTCTCGAGGTTTGGACTGCGAAGTCTCGAATTCTTAGATGCAACTAACGGGAATGTCGCAAAAGCTCCCCCGAGTTCCATGAGCTACCACGAGTTTTCTCCCAAGACTGGGTGAGATTTGGGTGAGATCTCACCAGACTTGGACTGGGAAGTCTCAGGGTCTTGGATGCACCTGGCAAGAATGCCACGAAATCTCACCTGAGCTCCATGAGATCTCAGGAGATTTCGCCCAAGAGGTGGAGAGATTTGGGTGAGTTGTCCCGGGATTTGGACTGTGAGGTCTCAGAGCTTGGATGGAAGCTTGTGGGAAAGGTGCGAAATCTCGCCTGAACTCCGTGAGGTCCCACGAGATTTCACCCAAGACAGGGCGAAATTAGGGCGAGATCTCACGAGATTTGGACTGGGAAGTCTCAGGGTCTTGGATGCACCTGGCAAGAATGCCACGAAATCTTGCCTGAGCTCCGTGAGATCTCAGATTTCGCCCAAGAGGCGGAGAGATTTGGGTGAGATGTCCCAGGATTTGGACTGCGAAGTCTCAGAGCTTGGATGGACGCTTGTGGAAAGGTGCGAAATCTCACCTGAATTCCGTGAGATCCCATGTGATTTCACCCAAGACAGGGTGAAATTTGGGCGAGATCTACTGAAATTTGTGAGGTGTCAGAGACTTGGAGGCAAGCTGGCAGGAAAGGTGAGAAATTTCACTCCAGATCTATGAGATCTCAAGAGATTTCCCCAAGATGGGGGATACTGGGCGAGATCTCACGAGATTTGGACTCGAGGTCTCAGAGGCTTGGACGCAAATGGCAAGATGGGGCGAAATCTCGCCAGAGCATCGTGAGATCTCACGAGTTTTCGCCCAAGACTGGGTGACATTTGGGCGCGATCTCACGAGATTTGCAATGGGAGGTCTCAGAGGCTTGGATGCACCTCCGAGAATGGCACAAAATCATGCCCAAGCTCCATGAGATCTCACGAGATTTCACCCAAGACTGGGTGACATTTTGGTGAGATCTCATGAGATTTGGAATGGGAGATCTCAGAGGCTTGGTTGCATGTGGCGGGAATGGTGCATTTTCTCGCCTGAGTTCCGTGAGCTCTCCGGAGTTTTCGCCCAAGACTGGGCGACATGTGGGCGAGATCTCTTGGGATTTGGATTGGGACATGGATAAAGCTAGAGAGTATTATGCTAAGGGAAATAAAGATAAATAACATATGATTTCACACTCACGTGTAATTTAAGAAACAGAACAGATAAACATAAGGGGGAAAAGACAGGCAAATCAGGAAACAGACTCAACTATAGAGAATAAACTGAGGGTTACTGGAGGGGATGTGGGTACGGGGATAGTGTAAATGGGTGATGTAGGAGGGCAATTGTAGTGATGAGCACTGGATGTTGTGTGTAAGTGATGGATCACTAAATTCTACACCTGATACTAATATTACACTCTATGTTAACTGCACTAGAATTTAAATAAAATCTTTAAGAAAAAAGAAAATAAAAGAAGGTATTATTATTACACACTTATCAGAATGGGCAAAATAAAATATAGTGAGACCACCAAATGCTGATGAGGATGCAGAGAAACTGGATCATTGATGGTGGGAATGTAAAATTTAAAGCCACTCTGGAAAACATTTTGGCAATTTCTATTAAAATTAACATATGCAGCTATCATACAATCTAGTTATTACACTATCATTGAGAAATGAAGAGTTCTATTTATATACACAAAATAACTATACATGAATGTTTATAGCGGCTTTATTTGGAATAGCTAAAAACTGGAATCAATTCAAATGTCCTTAAGCAGAGAAATTGTTAAATAAATTGTGTTACATACATACAGTGGAATATTAATCAACAATAAAAAGGAATGAATTACTGATACACAGAAAAACCTGGATGAATCTCCAGAGAATTATGCTGAATGAAAAAAAAAAAAAGCCTATCGTAGAAAACTACAGACTGTATGATTCCTTTTACATAACATTCTTCAAAGGACAAAATTGTTAAAAAGACAACAGATTGATGATTTCTAGGGATTAAGGTGGGTGTGGCTATAAAGGGCAATATGAGGGATTCTTATGCTGATAGAAAAAATATTCTGTGTATTGACTCTATCAATGTCAATATTTTGGTTATGATATTATACTAGACTCTTGCAGGTGTGTTACCATTGGCATAAACTGGGTAAAAAGTACACAGAATTTCTCTGTATTTTTCCTTCTACCACATGTAAATCTGCATTTGTCTTTTAAAAATTTTTTAAATTTAAATTCAATTTAGTTAACATATACTGTATTATTAGTTTCCGGGGTAGAATTCAGTGATTCATCGGTTGTATGTAACACCCAGTGCTCATTACATCAAGTGCCCTCCTTTAATGCCCATTCTCCATTTACCCCATCCCCCACCCACCCCCTCTCCAGAGATCCTCAGTTTGTTTCCTAGAGTTAAAAGTCTCTTATGGTTTGCCTTCCTCTCTGTTTTTATCTTTTTATTTTTCCTTCCCTTCCCCTATGTTCATCTGTTTTGTTTCTTAAATTCCACATATGAGTGAAATTATATGGTATTTGTCTTTCTATGACTGAAATAAATCTGCATTTATCTTAAAAGAAATGGTTTAAATACAAAAAAGTAACTGCAGAATGCACAAGACATTCCTGGGCAAAAAAATAATTATATCCACAATAGTATTAATTTCTATAAATCCCTATCTTATAAAATGATACAACTTTATGATGAAATGAGAAATACTGTACTTGTAAACAAGGAGACTCAATATAGCAGAGATGTGAAATCTCTCTAATAAATCTAAAAATTCAATTGCAAACCTAATCACAATCACAGTGTAATTTTTCATGAAGTTTTAGAAACTCAGTCTCAAGTTTGTTGGATACCAACATTGTCTTTCTCTTCTTGGCCTTCAGTTGGCTCATTTGCTTCTTCCTCCAATTGGCCCTCATGGAAGGGAGGGATCAGACAGAGTGGAACTATGGCCGGGGGATACCATTCCCTCTTCAACTTTTGTAAACCTCACTGACCCACTGATTTGCACTGGTCAGTTTTCTCCAACTGCAAAGCCAATGATACTTATAAAAACATATCACTTAAATATTCTGAGTTACTTACTGTTGGTCATATGTTTCTTTTTTCTCCTACTTCATCCCTGATCTTTCTTTCTTGTTATACCTATTCTCTAATAGTTTCTTAAATGTCAGTGTTCCTCATTTCTGTCCTAGATCTCTCCTTGTTTCTTTTCCTCTTTGCTCCCCTCCTTTTCTTCCTTTTTGTTCCCTTCCTTTCTCTTCTCCTTTCAATCTTTGTACCTCCTCTACATGGTCTCATCCTTTCCTAAGATTTACCCACTATGTGATCTTGATCTCATCTTCAGACCTCTTTCCTCAGTCATTGCCTACTGAACATCTCTACATTTATGTCCCATAGGTACTTTGAGCTTGTTCAAAACAGACTATGTAATTTTCCTTCCAAACTTACTTCTCATCCTTCATGTTCATCTTGGTAATGGCCTCCCCATCCAAGTATTCATCCCAGCCAGATACTTCGCATTATCCTTGCTTCTTTTTGTTTTTAATCAATCTGATTGTGCCACTCTTATTGGCTCACAGGCTAAAATCCAAGCTCCTGGAATATCACACAAAAAGTTCCATGATCTGAGACTGCTGACTTCTCTCCAGCCTGATTTCTTACCATCCTCACTCCCTACATATGGGCATCCACACTCATTGGAATGTGCCTTATGTTGTACATTGGTGCTTTTTGCTGATACTGCCCTTTTTGAGGGAATCTTCTACTCGCATTTGCCCATCTTTTTTTTTTTTTTTTTAAAGATTTTATTTATTTATTTGACACAGAGAGAGAGATAGAGAGAGCACAAGCAGGGGGAGCGGCAGGCAGGCAGAGGGAGAAGCAGGCTCTCTGCTGAGCAAGGAGCCCGATGCGGGGCTCGATCCCAGGACCCCGGGATCACGACCTGAGCCGAAGGCAGCTGCTCAACCGACTGAGCCACCCAGGCGCCCCTGCATTTGCCCATCTTAAGAATGTATGCCTTTAAAGACTTACCTAAAGTTTTTGTGATATTGCCATAAAACTATTCCTGTTCTCACAAGTAAAATTAACAGCTTTTTTAAAGGTCTTCTGTGTTCTGGGAAGACTTATTTTTACAGCACCAAAAGACTTATTTATTTGTCTTCCTCATTAAACAATAAGGTCCTTAAGGATTAATTATGCACAGGATTAGTCATACTGGAAGCCCTCAATGAATGTTTATGGAATGAATGAGTGAATTAGTAAACGAATGAGAATAAATAACTAAGCATAACTAAACTGATGAATGCTCCCACTACAAAGGCAAAAATCATTTTTTTGTCTCAGTGGCCATCTGAAAATCCATAGTATCACTACATGGATTTGGGAGTGGGCAGTTTGGGTGACAGAAAAGTTATGCTTTTCATTGTATTATCCCACCTTCAAGCAGCCAAAGAACTAATATATTTGAAAAATTTTGAAAGAGTACCAAGTTATGCAGTACTAACTATGAATGGACTGGAAGTCCAGAAACAAGAAAAATGTGTGTGTGTGTGTGTGTGTGTATCTCCATGCCTCCTTAGGATTTCATGTAGGAGCAGCAGGAAGGATGGGAACAATCTAGAAAGTAGAATGAGCAATATCTCTTTTTAAAGGAGCAAGCAAGCAAAGCAACTACTAAAAATTCTCATTATCCGGTAAGCTAAAAAGTTCAATGCTCTTCACAAATACAAATAGTGATATTTAAATGTGATATTTAAACATGAAAACAATGAATCATGGATCACTACATCAAAAACTAATGAGGTATTGTATGGTGACTAACATAATAAAATAAAATAAAATTTAAAAATAAATAATACAATTACAATTTTATAAAGATTTTATTTATTTGAGAGAGAAAGAGAGAGAGAGAGAGAGAGAGAGAGAGAGAGAGAGCATGTGCACACAGAGGGAGAGGGAGAAGCAGGCTCCCTGCTGAGCAAGGAGCCCAATGCTGGGCTCGATTCCAGGACCCTGGGATCATGACTTGAGCCGAAGGCAGACACCCAACTGAGCCACCCAGACACCCCTACAATTTCAATTTTTAATTTCAAATATAATTTCACTTGTAGTTCTACATATAGAAGAAGCTAAGTATGAGAGGGGGTCATTTATGGGGTGTTGGAAGCAGAGAAAGGATGACAGAACTTCTTAGATCTAACAGGCCAGGAGATGATCTCATCTCAGGAATCAGGAGATCTAGGCACTCATAGAATGTAGGAGTTGACAGAGACCTTAAACATTCATCCAGCCTATCTCATTACCCAGTATCCTTGACAGATCTTGAGGTCGTTCAGCCTCTGCCAGGACATGACCAATAATGGGAAGCTGATTATCTCACAAGGGAAAAGAAGATGGGGAAATCATTCTAAGCACAAAGAAGAAAAGTTATGTTTGGAAAAA
The DNA here is from genome assembly GCF_964656455.1 of Halichoerus grypus. Taxonomy (NCBI): domain Eukaryota; kingdom Metazoa; phylum Chordata; class Mammalia; order Carnivora; family Phocidae; genus Halichoerus; species Halichoerus grypus. Next base: position 117,857,048 of record NC_135720.1, read on the forward strand.
TGCCAGGGTAACAGAATGGGCCTAGTGATGGGGATATTCTGAGAGAAGATACGCTCACATTTGGACATGCTGAGTTTGAAAGGATATCGGTAAATTTATTAAAGATTTTTATTTATTTATTTATTTCAGAGAGAGAGAATGAGAGACAGCATGAGAGGGAGGAAGGTCAGAGGGAGAAGCAGACTCCCTGCCGAGCAGGGAGCCCGATGCGGGACTCGATCCCGGGACTCCAGGACCATGACCTGAGCCGAAGGCAGTCGCTTAACCAACTGAGCCACCCAGGCGCCCAAGGATATCGGTAAATTTAAAGGGAGCTGGACTGTGGTCCTGCACAGTGCTAATCTAAGTTTAAGTGAAAGATTAGACTCCTGTAGGGAAAGATTCATATAGAAGCAGGAGTTGGAGTTATGGGGGCAAATACAGAAGTTTATTTTAAAACCAACTTGTCAGTAAGAAAAAGTACAAGAGGCGTGTCTTGTGGGAGAAAGAAGTCACAGGCTCCAGGAATGAAGAAATGATTTCATATGCTTGATGAGAAGTACCCAAAATGTACTTGGATATTTGGACTAGTGTACTTGAAACAGTCTGTTTTAAAAGTGAAAGGATCTGTTATTTCTTTTCACTAGGTAGAAGTCGGTGTAAAAAATCTGCTTTGTAATGGCATAAGATTGCTTAGCATGAATTAAATCACAGAAAATCTAAAATATATAATGGAACCAACTTACTTAGAATGCAATCAAATTCATACAGAGTGCTGAGATACCTAGCTGAATAATGTTTCAATCCCCACACTTCTGTCATTTTCATTTTGAAAGTTACATTGAGGAAAAAAAATAACTCCCCTGAGTATTTTTATGATATTTTTGGTTAGTGAAACAGTAATCTCAGCAAAGTTCACTTTTGGTATCAGAAAGCAGAATTTCAGGTTGTTTTGGCCTAATTGCCATTTAATACCAAAGTCAATACTTATTAGCACTTATTTCTATTGAGAAAATAGTCATTTATGCTTTTATTTATTTTTTTTTAAAGATTTTATTTATTTATTTGACAGAGACATAGCGAGAGCAGGAACACAAGCAGGGGGAGTGGGAGAGGGAGAAGCAGGCTTCCCGCAGAGCAGGGAGCCCGATGTGGGACTCGATCCCAGGACCCTGGGATCATGACCTGAGCTGAAGGCAGACGCTTAACGACTGAGCCACCCAGGCGCCCCTCATTTATGCTTTTAGATATTGTGTTATGGCGTGCTGAAGTATCATATGTTTCTAGCATATTATGGAATGAAATTCCAGACAAAGGTAGAATATTTACTAGAAAAAAGGTCACATTCAGCAGTCTCTCAGATATTACACATCTATATAGGCCTAAATTTAAAAATGTGAAAGTGATATAATAGATTATATGGGCCTTTCTACTAACAATTGGCTAATTTTAAAGCCTATTAAAAATTATATATGTGTTAGTCTTTACTATTATTGAGAAAAATTGAGATTCTACTTTGCTTTTTTAAATTTTTAAAAAAAAATTTAAATTTTATTTTATTATGTTATGTTAGTCACCATACAATACATCATTAGTTTTTGATGTGGTGATCCATGATTCATTGTTTGTGTATAACACCCAGTGCTCCATGCAATACGTGCCCTAGTTAATACCCATCACCGGGCTAACACATTCCCCCACTCCCCTCCCCTCTAGAACCCTCAGTTTGTTTCTCAGAGTCCATAGTCTCTCATGGTTCATCTCTCCCTCTGATTCCCCCCCTTCAATTTCCCCTTCCTTCTCCTAATGTCCTCCATGCTATTCCTTATGTGCCACAAATAAGTGAAACCATATGATAATTGACTTTCTCTCCTTGACTCATTTCACTTAGCATAATCTCCTGCAGTCCCATCCATGTTGATGGAAAAGTTGGGTATTCATCCTTTCTGATGGCTGAGTAATATTCCATTGTATATAGGGACTACATCTTCTTTATCCATTCATCTGTTGAAGAGAATCTCGGCTCTTTCCACAGTTTGGCTATTTGTGGACATTGCTGCTATGAACATTGGGGTGCATATGGCCCTTCTTTTCACTACATCTGTGTCTTTGGGGTAAATACCCAGCAGTGCAATTGCTGGGTCATAGGGTAGCTCTATTTTTAGTTTTTTGAGGCACCTCCACACTGTTTTCCAAAGTGGCTGTACCAACTTGCATTCCCACCAACAGTGTAAGAGGGTTCCCCTTTCTCCACAACCTCTCCAACATTTGTTGTTTCTTTCCCTGTCCATTTTTACCATTCTAACTGGTGTAAGGTGGTATCTCAGTGTGGTTTTTATTTGAATTTCCCTGATGGCTAATGAACATTTTTTCATGTATCTGTTAGCCATTTGTATGTCTTCTTCAGAGAAGTGTCTTTTCCTGCCTTCTGCCCATTTTTTGACTTGATTATTTGTGAGACAGGAATCCATCAAAATCCTAGAGGAGAACACAGGCAGTAACTTCTTTGACATCAGCCACAGCAACTTCTTTCAAGATACATCTCCAAAGGCTAGTGAAACAAAAGCAAAAGTGAGCTTTTGGGACTTCATCAAGATAAAAAGCTTCTGCATAGCAAAGGAAACAGTCAACAAAACAAAGAGGCAACCCACAGAATGGGAGAAGATATTTGCAAATGACACTATAGATAAAGGGCTGGTATCCAAGATCTATAAAGAACTTCTCAAACTTAACACCCAAGAGATTCTGCTTTGTATTATAAAGTTAATCTATGGTCACTTTATTATATTTATAAAATGTTTTACTAAGAGGAAAGCCATTAGCTATATTAACTCTGCAAGGGGCTATAAAGTCTCTTGGTATTTAAGTCAACACATCAGAGATCAGCAAGGTAATAATCAACAGGCTAGTCATTGCAAGGTTAGGGAATTAGACCAAACCTCAGTGGCAGACATAGATCCCAGCATGAAGTGAACATCAGTTTTCTACAACAAACACTCCAACAAATATCATTTCCTTTGATAAACATCCATGATCCCACAATGGAAAACTTAACAACAAGAAAAAAACAAACCTTTTGGTATTATCTAAAAGTTTTGCCCTATCTAGACTATGATGGAATATTATGCAGCAATCAAAAAGAATTAAATCTTGCCATTTGCAACGGTGTGGTTGGAACTAGAGGGTATTAGGGTAAACAAAATAAGTCAGTCAGAAAAAGACAAATACCATATGATTTCACTCATATGTGGAATTTAAGAAACCATACAGATGGACACAGGGGAAAGGAAGGAAAAAGAAAATAAGAGGGAAACAGGAAGGCAAACCATAAGATGACTCTTAACTATAGGGGAAAAAACTGAGGGTTGCTGGAGGGGAAGTGGGTGGGGAGTTGGGGTAACTAGGTGATGAGCATTAAGGAGAGCACTTGAAGTAATGAGCACTTGGTGTTGTATGCAACTGATGAATCACTGAATCTACCTCTGAAACTAACAATACAGTATATGTTAATTAAAATAAATTAAAAAACCATAAAAAATAAACAGACTGAGTGTTCTGTAGTTCCTAGAGTATAGATCCTTTACCTCTTTGGTTAAGTTTAGTCTGAGGTATCTTATGGTTTTTGGTGCTATTGTAAATGGAATCGATTCTCTAATTTCTCTTTCTACAGATGCATTGTTAGTGTATAAGAAAGCAACTGATTTCTGTGCATTGATTTTGTATCCTGCCACATTACTGAATTGCTGTATGAGTTCTAGTAATTTGGGGGTGGAGTCCTTTGGGTTTTCCACATAAAGTATCATGTCATCTGTGAAAAGAGAGAGTTTGACTTCTTCTTTGCCTTTGTTTGAATACTTTTATTTCTTTTTGTTGTCTGATGGCTGTTGCTAGGACTTCTAGTACTATGTTGAACAATAGTGGCGAGAGTGGGCATCCTTGACGTGTTCCTGATCTTAAGGGAAAGGCTCTCAGCTTTTCCCCATTGTTGATGATATTCACTGTGGGTTTTTCATAGATGGATTTTATGAACTTGAGGAATGTTCCCTCTATCCCTATACTCTGAAGTTTTAATCAAGAAAGGATGCTGTATTTTGTCAAATGCTTTTTCTGCATCAATTGAGAGGACCATATGGTTCTTCTCTCTCCTCTTATTAATGTGTTCTATCACACTGATTGATTTGTGAATGTTGAACCACCCTTGCATCCCGGGGTTAAACCCTACTTGGTTGTGGTGGATGATCCTTTTAATGTATTGTTGGATCCTATTAGCTAGGATTTTGTTGAGGATTTTGGAATCCATGTTCATCAGGGATATCAGTTGAAATTCTCCTTTTTTGATGGGGTCTTTGCCTGGTTTGGGGATCAAGGTAATGCTGGCCTCATAGAATGAATCTGAAAGCTTTCCTTCTGTTTCTATATTTTGAACCAGCTTCAGGAGAATAGGTATTATTTCTTCTTTGAATGCTTGGTAGAATTCCCCAGGGAATCCATAAGGCCCTGGACTCTTGTTTGAAGAAGACGCTAAAAGATGGGAAAACATTCCATGCTCATAGATCGGAAGAATAAACATTGTTAAAATGTCTATGCTACCCAGAGAAATCTATACCTTCAATGCTATCCTGATCAAAATTCCAATGACATTTTTCAAAGTACTGGAACAAACAATCCTAAAATTTGTATGGAATCAGAAAAGACCCCGAATCACCAAGAAAATGTTGAAAAAGAAAAACAAAGCTGGGGGCATCACGTTGCCCAATTTCAAGCTATATTACAAAGCAGTGATCACAGCTTGGTACAGGCACAAAAACAGACATATAGACCAGTGGAACAGAATAGAGAGCCCAGATATGGACCCTCAACTCTATGGTCAAATAATCTTCGACAAAGCAGGAAAAAATATGCAATAGAAAAAAGACAGTCTCTTCAATAAATGGTGCTGGGAAAATTGGACAGCTATATACAGAAGAATGAAACTCGACCATTCTCTGACACCATACACAAAGATAAACTCAAAATGGATGAAATACCTCAATGTGAGACAGAAATTCACCAAAATCCTAGAGGAGAACATAGGCAGTAACCTCTTTGACATCGGCCACAGCATCTTCTTTCAAGATACATCTCCAAAGGCTAGTGAAACAAAAGCAAAAATGAACTTTTGGGACTTCATCAAGATAAAAATCTGCATAGCAAAGGAAACAGTCAACAAAACAAAGAGGCAACCCACAGAATGGGAGAAGATATTTGCAAATGACACTACAGACAAAGAGCTGGTATCCAAGATCTATAAAGAACTTCTCAAACTCAACACAGAAAAAACAAATAATCCAGTCAAAAAATGGGCAGAAGACATGAACAGACACTTCTCTGAAGAAGACATACAAATGGCTAACAGACACATGAAAAAATGTTCATCATCATTAGCCATCAGGGAAATTCAAATAAAAACCACATTGAGATACCACCTTACACCAGTTAGAATGGCAAAAATGGACAGGGAAAGAAACAACAAATGTTGGAGAGGTTGTGGAGAAAGGGGAACCCTCTTATACTGTTGGTGGGAATGCAAGTTGGTACAGCCACTTTGGAAAACAGTGTGGAGGTGCCTCAAAAAATTAAAAATAGAGCTACCCTATGACCCAGCAATTGCACTGCTGGGTATTTACCCCAAAGACACAGATGTAGTGAAAAGAAGGGCCATATGCACCCCCAATGTTTATAGCAGCAATGTCGCAATAGGCAAACTGTGGAAAGAGCCGAGATTCCCTTCAACAGATGAATGGATAAAGAAGATGTGGTCCCTATATACAATGGAATATTACTCAGCCATCAGAAAGGATAAATACCCAACTTTTCCATCAACATGGATGGGACTGCAGGAGATTATGCTAAGTGAAATAAGTCAAGGAGAGAAAGTCAATTATCATATGGTTTCACTTATTTGTGGAACATAAGGAATAGCATGGAGGACATTAGGAGAAGGAAGGGAAAAATGAAGGGGGGAAATCAGAGGGAGAGATGAACCATGAGAGACTATGGACTCTGAGAAACAAATTGAGGGTTTTAGAGGGGAAGGGGGTTGGGGGATGGGTTAGCCCGGTTATGGGTATTAAGGAGGGCATGTACTGCCTGGAGCACTGGGTGTTATATGAAAACAATGACGCGTGGATCACCACATCAAAAACTAATGATGTATTGTATGGTGACTAGCGTAACATAATAAAATAAAATTAAAAAATAAAAATAAATAAACACACTGATAAACACTTTTTAAAAATGACAACATACAAAATAAGTATAGATTCAACTTAAAATTTATCATAAAGGATATGTATTTTCAAACCTTCTCTTGTCTTTCTAAACAAAGTCTAATGGTTAATTAAGCACTTAATCTCAAAAGCAACTGCTTTCTCCAAGGCTGAATTCAAGATATCTGAAGTTTACAATTTTCTTATTCCACTTAATGATGTAAAGAAGTTTATTTGGACATGAACATTACATTTAGACAAAATGCAAATATCAGGTAACACTTTCTAGCAGTAGTAATAATGAATAAGTAAAGAAAGCAAGAGGAAATTTTGGAGGTGATGGATATATTATGGCATAGATTGTGGTGATGGTCGTGGATGTATACTTATTACCAAACTCATCAAGTTATATACATTATATATGTACAGTTTTTTAAAATGCCAATTATATCTTAAAGTGGTTTAAACAAAAAGAGTAGTTAAAAAAAGAGCAGGCTTCTTAAAAGGTAATGAAGCTTATTTCACTGGAAGTGACAAATGGCCTTCCAGGAAGGTTGCGGAGAGGATGTTTAATATCCCATTCAATTATGAGATTCAGAAAGTGCCAGCCCAAGGTGCCATAAGCACCAACAAAGGACCTTAGCCTTACTTTCAGATGCTGGTGACTCAGGAATCCTACTGTTTCTTTACACACCTTTTATAACTGGGTACCATTAAAATTGTATTTAGGGAAAGTTATAGTTGTATATCTCTTAACCTTAATTCATAGAAATGTGTATAAGGTGAACCGTAATGTTGATTAAGGCACTAACTTGAGGTTTTGATTCTTTGTCTCTTCTCCCAACTCAGGCCTTACTTATTTCTTCCTGTGTCCATACTTCTGCTTCTGAATTCCCATGTGGGTACAGGCATAAAACTAGAGAACCTGTTACTGAAAGAGTAAATATCCTCCACTCAACAACCACAAGACTTCCTTCTGAATGTCAACTTTCTGCTTCCAGAATAGACTGCCTGAAGTCCATCTCCTCTCCACTTTAGTCCGAAGAAGCGGTTAAAGAATAGCAGGAAGCTGGGAGACCCACACTCTGGGGGCAGGGGGAAAAGGTGCCCTTTGTTTTGCTTTTGTTCCTCTCCAGGTGGTCCAAGTGGAAACAAGTGCTACACAGCTTATGGGGTAGCTCAGAGCTTCCTTACTGACAATTACAGAGCAGTGGAGAGAAAAAGGTATGTCCAAGGACTGCAAGTTAAGAGGAACTTAAAGGTAACTGGGAAAGATTAACTAGAGTATACTCTGCTTCATATACTCTCTGCTGCTTTCCACCCCAACTCACCCCCAAGGTGGTTCTCCAGAGGCAGCAGCTGCTAAAGTTGAGCAAGGTGAATTAGGGAGAGTACCATCTTAGGGAAAGTACCTTCAAATCACCCACATGCCTTCTGCTACCTTCTTAAGAATATAAACTTCTAGTATCTTTTCTAAGGCTGGTCTTCCTGGAGTGACCATAGCTTCATTTTAGTCATACTATTATTTATCCCATGTACAAACGAGAACTATTTCTGTGTTCATGTCTAACTCGAGCAAGCTAGGAATTTAAAGTATGGTCTGTGCCCTTTGAGAAATGCACCTCTCAAAAATTTTGTTTCAGATTTCTTACTTTTGCCCTTCTAGACCATGGGTGACTTACCGGAGTGACCACACAATGGCCCCTTGCCTTCTAGCTTCTAGTTGGTGTTGGCCAATGGAGATCCTGGAGGAGATCAGAGCAGGGAGGAGAGCATCTTTCCTTTAGACCCAACTGTATTGGTACTAGCTGAGTCTCAGCCATCATTATTCCTCTTTAGATGGCCCTTTCTATTCAACTCTCCTTCTGGCTTCAGGGCTTTCAGTATACATAGGAGTGGTAAAAGCTTCCTTGTTACAGGGCAGGAATAAACTCCACTTTCCTTTGTGGTTTCTTGTCCACTTTTATAAATAGGCTCTTGTTAAGCCCCACTCAAATATCCTAATTTCAAAATATTCTAATCATGTTTTCTGTTGGAACCTTGAAACAAATATCAATCTTACATAAAACAAACTATTTAAGAGAAAATATTATATTAATGTGTTAGTAAGAACTGTGTATTTCAGAGATGCAGAAATTGATGAAGAATCTTACTGCAAGGTTTCAACCAATCCCAACAGCCACCATGGCATGGAAATATTATTTGTGGTACAGGTACAGCTCCTATATCCCTAAAGTATCCTAACTAGGGCTCTAAGCACAATATTAAAGAGCCTTTAGTTTGGTTTTGTTATTGCTTGTCCTTGACATTTTCTTTTGGAATGAAACCCTCCTACAGAGATGTAGGATAGCATTCAAAGTTACAGCTACAGTGGGATGCAGTGAACCAGGTATTTTCTTCTCTGAGCAGGAAGTATTTGAATGCTCCAGGAGTTCTTCTCTCCTTTGGATGAGTATGCCAAACGTGGTGGCAGAATAGGGGCGTTGGAAGGGCAAGTACACTCCTGAAAAGCAAAATGGCATATGGAATCTCTTCCCATGCCCAATTTATTCTCCTTATTGTGTTTAGGGCTTGATCTTGCTTTTAAAAAAACAGGCTAAAAACAACCTAAAAGCCTAACCATTATGGTCCAGCAACACAGTGAAGTATGCAGGATAATTGTGAAAATTGTGCAAAGTTTATGTTTATGATATAAAGTAAAATGAATAAAGCAGAACATTAGGTATATATGAGTCATGGTTACAACCCTAATATATATTTATACATGTATTATTACATATATTACATATATATGTAATAATATATACATATATTATTAAAACTCTAATATAAATATATACATATTTACAAACATGGGTAAATTATGGAAGGATGAAATAAAAAAAGAAAACAGTGTGTTAAAGTGATAGGATTATGGGTATTATTATTATTATTTTTTTTTGGTTAACCTTAAAGTAAAGCCAACAATAATAATAGACAACTTATTGAGGAGTTACTATGTACCACACTGTTCTACACTCTTTATGTGTATTAACTTGTTTAACCATCACACCTACTCTGTGAGTAAGTAGCTTTATTTTCCTATTTTACATTTGAGAAAATTGAAGAACAAAGAGGTAACTGACTTTTCCACAGTCAACTGGCTTCTGAGCATCAGAAGAACAAGTAGTCATGCTGATACCAGAGCTAATAGTCACTTAAGCTATTGTTTCAAAGAAGAGGAAAGTGAAGAGAGTAAGAGTAAGTCCCTCTGTTTAGATCAGCCAGCTACTAAGTGGCAGAGCTAGGACACATACCCAGCTTACTTATGAATAACGCTTGGACCTAAAACCAAATCCTAGACCTAATAGTCATAACCAACCCCAAAATAACTTTCTTGCCCTGATTCTATGGTCTGAAGCACCTTACAGTTCAGCCACCGTAGCTTTCTCACTACTCTTGCCAGTTCTGCCTGCCTAGTGGCTGCTCATAAAGCTGCCTCCCTCTGGCCCATGGTCTCAAACAAACTTTAAAGAGAAGGGTTGGTCATTGCAGCAGCAAAGAGGTCAGAGTTCTCATTTTCATGCTCCTGAATCTGAAGGCATGATTCTGATGTGAGGGTTCTGAGTCTTGTAGTTGTGTGATTCTGAATCAATCACATTATCCTCAGAGCATTCTCATTAGTGACAGGACTGGACCAAATGGTCTCTGAAATCCCCCCCCCCCCCTGCTTCTCATGCACAATGTATTGCATTATTTGTGACTCCCTTTGGAAGGCCTGAGATTTTTCAGTCCCAATCAGATCCACTAAGTGAGTGATTCCTTGCCCCTAAATTCCTTTTGCTTAATTTCCCTAATTTCCCATTGCCCTTGGCAGCCCTAGGCCTCTTCTGGGCTTTATGAGTAAATCACACATTACACATCAAAACTTTACTACCCTATGTTTTTTTCCCACTGGGTCCTGTGCTTATCTGTGACAAAAGATGGTTATATTTTACCATATGTTAGAATTTTAGTTTTCCTGTTAATACATTATTTCTTCCAAGAAACACAATGCCTTAACTCTTTTAAACTATCTACACTGTAAAAGGTTAATATCCCCCAATATTTTCATTCTTACAGATCATAAAAAAGTCCACTGACTTACAGGATATTAATCTTGAAAGTGCCAATATTTTATTTGTATGTGGTAGAAAGAAGACAATGAATTTGCTAGCATGTTATTGATTTATTAAGTCAACAAACATCTATTTACTGAACAGTTACTATGTGCCAGGCACCATGGCTAGGTGAAAGAAGACAAAAATGAATAAGGAAAGAAATATATACTCAAGGGTTCATGGTTTAAGGGAAAGACAGATATGCATAAATTATATTTTGTGCCATAATGCACCAACACACATGAACGAGTGACAAACCACTTGGGGACATCCAAAAAGGCTTCACAAAGGAAGAGGCATTTGAGCTGAAAGCTTCCTCTGAGTTTCACCCCACAGACCGTGTTCAGTGACTCTTTTCCCCACAGTTATGGGCAGGAGTTGACAGGAAGATAGATCAACTAGTGTGGGTGAAACCATAAAGTTTCCCCCTCACTTTTGAGTGGCAAAGGGGTCCTCTAGAGGGAGCTACATGATTGTGTGAGAGGAGCAAGCCACCCTCTCTGGTGTGTTTGGTTAACTCCTTAATCATGAAACATTTTTGTTTTAATGACAGTTGTCCCCAGATCCCAAATCACTGTGTTTATATTGTCAGTGATCTTATAAATCTGACTCTTTCTTTCTAAGTAACTTTTACTTGATGGAAGTGAAACCTGAGTTGGCTAATAGTACTTAATGTACGTAACAAATCCAGATCTTTCCATGAAATTTAATGTAAGGGCTCCTGTGGGCAAAGTTCCTTCTTCTTTGAATGTGGACTCTCATACAAGATTGGCCTTATCTCTGCAGGTGTTTTCTGAAGGAAAAAACAAGTCTCTGATGCCTTTCTGTGAATTCTTGTTATTTCAGAGCACAGTTCTTTCTTTTCTGCTTTTCTTTTTTTTTTTTTTTTTTTTTTTAAAGATTTTATTTATTTATTTGAGAGAGAGAGAATGAGAGAGAGCACGAGCGGGGAGAGGGTCAGAGGGAGAAGCAGACCCCCCGCTGAGCAGGGAGCCCGATGTGGGACTCGATCCTGGGACTCCAGGATCATGACCTGAGCTGAAGGCAGTCGCTTAACCAACTGAGCCACCCAGGCACCCTCTTTTCTGCTTTTCTTAAAACACACACACACACACACACACACACACACACACACACACACACAAATTTATTCTTTCACAGCTTTGGAGACCAGAAGTCTGAGATAAAGGTGTTGGCAATTGGTTCCATCTGAGGGTCTCTTGTAGTTTTCTGGCAATCTTTGGTGTACCTGATCCTTGCCTTCATCTTCACATGACTTTTCCCTGTGTGCATGTCTGTCTCTAAACCTCCCTTTTATAGAAGTACAGCAGTCATATCGGATTAGAACCCACACTAATGACTGTATTTTAACTTGATAACTCCTGTAAAGTCCCTCTCTCCAAATAAGGTCAAATCCTGAGTTATTGGACATTAAGACATATAAATTTGAGAGGGACAAAATTCAACCCATAACAATGCCCAAGCTAGAAACCTTACTCTTAGCTATAAGTGTTCCCTCTCCCTCCCCAATCTTTAGCTATGTTTCATTGCTTCTCTCCATGTCTACCCCCGTAGTCTGTCATTTCCTCTCCAGGTGACCTCTGCCCCCCAAACTCACCTCCTCCAGCCAGTCCTCCCTACAAAAAGCTGTAGTCCTAAAACCATACAGTACTAGATTTGTTGCATTGTTATGGTTGCTCAAGGACACAGAGTGACTCACACAGAGTGACCCTCTAGTACTTCCAAAATCAACTTAGAAAGTCTCTGCCTTGTTCCAAAGCTCTCCATATCTCCCTGGTAAATTAGCACACTCTGGAGAGGTTAGCCAGAAAGGTTTCACATATACATCAAGTATATATTCTTGTTTCCAAATCTTCTTGCTATTTCCACTGACTAGAATGCCCTCTTCTACCTACCCCCAACTTGTACAAAGCATCAAAGCCAGCCTAAATTGCACTTCTTCAGTGATACCTTCCCTGATGTTTCCCTTCTTAGAATTTTACCAGGATTTTCTACAACCAGTATCTTACAGCTGTTTTTTGTTTGTTTGGTTTTGTTTTTGTTTTTAACTATTTTTTGTATGTGGAGGCCCTCCAAGCAAGCTGTGAGCTGCTTGAGGGCAGGACCATGACTGGCATTTCTCATATGTCCTCCTCTCTGCCCAACACAGGGCTGAGACATATAAGATATCAGGAAATGTTGGTTGAATAAAGCAATACATAAGTCAATGATCTGGTGAGTGAAAGAGGGACTGACTTAAGGACTTCATGAATGAATGATGATGCTAAGGGTAAGGTTCTGAACCTGCTGGGAGCGCCACTAAATATTCACTTATAATGATGAAGGGTGCCTCAGTGTGATGGAGGCTTCCTTCTTAAGGGGAATGCTGCACCTAGCTTTGTCCTTACTTGGAGGGTTGAGGTGAACATAGAAATGTCCTCTAGCTAATCAGAAAATGAAGAGAGGGCTGGAGCTCACCCCATCTCCCACTTTACACCCTGTAGCTCAAAGTTATTTTCAAAGAAGTATTATATTTTAGACCTCCACAGACACAGGAAGAGTGATTTAGATTTTCACGGGGAGGCTAGGGTGCAGTCTTTGGGGCATTGGGGTAGGTTTATTCACTTGTGCCCCTGACAACCATGGCTTATCAGGAGGCAGGTAAGGGAGTATTCTGATGTTTTTCAATGTGCTGACCAAAGGGCAAGGATTTAGCCCTGGCGATTGTTCAGGGTACTGTAAAAAAACATGGCTTAAGAACATCTTAACCGATGGGCTTCCTGATTACCTTTAGCAAGAGAGAAATAATAAAGATCATTGACCAAAGGGTAACCCCCAAGATCAGAGGTCATTGCTTATTCACATACTGTCTACAGCAGCCATCACCAGACTAGAGACAGATGCTACCTCACAATGAAAATGCAAGCAACATACACAAGCATTTAAAAGTCCCCAGAAGAGGGGTGCCTGTGTGGCTCAGTAGATTAAGTGTCTGACTTGGTTTCAGCTTAGGTCATTGATCTCAGGGTCATGAGATTGAGCCCCACATCAGGCTCTGGGTTCAGCATCAAGTCTGCTTGAGATTCTCTAACTCTCCCTCTGCCCCTCCCCCTGCTCATGCTCTCTGTCTCTCTCTAAAATAAGTAAATAAAATAAAATCTTTTAAATACATTAATAAAAAAAAAAAAGTCCCCAGAAGAAAGAAGGGCCACTCTCAGCTCATGATGGAAGCCCCAGATTCTGTGATGGGTGGAGAAGCCCTTGAGAGCCTATTGCTCTTGGGGTATGGGCAGAAGACAGAAATAAAAGGGCTGGCTCTCTCTCTGAAGGTCCTACTTTGGTTTGTGTTAGGACTAGAGTTGGAGAAGGTTGTAGCATCTAGCCATCAGAATAGGCCAGTGAAGGACCAGCATGGAAGGAGAAACAGCCATTTCTACTCTAAAGACAGGTCCAACCAGGGCCAGCTACATAATTTGCAGGCACTGTGCAAAATGAAAATGAGGGATTCCTTGTACAAAAAATATCAAAAAATATTTTTCAAAAAATCTCAAGATGGTGATGGCAAAGGACCAAGTGTGTGGTTCTTTTGAGCACAAGATCTTGTGTGACAACCCAGGATGCATGCTTGGGAAGCCAACCTTAAACCCAGTCCATGGAGGAGCACAATGTTCAGTATAAACTACTCACAGTAGCTTGGTTACACCCAAGCTTTCCTGTGTCAGAGCCTGTGTACTTGCAGTTGTTTCCACCTAGAACACCTTGAATACCTGTCATCCCTGCAGTGTACAGTTTTCCTCTTGGATGGTGGCTAGACTGTTTGCTAATAATAATTTATTAAGGGCACATTTTTATGTGTTATATCTAAACATAAAAATGTTCTTTAAGAAAAACAACTTTAGGGGCGCCTGGGTGGCTCAGTTGTTAAGCGTCTGCCTTCGGCTCAGGTCATGATCCCAGGACCCTAGGATCAAGCCCCACATCGGGCTCCCTGCTCCGTGGGAAGCCTGCTTCTCCATCTCCCACTCCCCCTGCTTGTGTTCCTGTTCTCCCTGTGTCTCTCTCTGTCAAATAAATAAATAAATAAAATCTTAAAAAAAAAAAAAGAAAAACAACAACTTTAACTTGCCATCTTGACTCTTGTTTGACAAAGTAAATTGCAGTGAAGCTCAGTGTGGATCATGTTGAGGTAAGAAATGAGCACTTCTAGTACCAGTGTAGGGAGTGAGAAGTTGACATCAGCTGCTCAGTGAACTGGGCCTGCAGCAGGGCCTGGAGGAAAGCAGAACTTAGAGAGGAGGGAGGAAGACTTCTGGGAGGAGGGAAAAATGGAGCCTGAAGACTCAAGATGGGAATGAATCTGTTTGTGCTAGGGCAGGCACAAGATGGTGGTGGCTACCCAGAATGGGAGGCAACTGAGGAACCAACAGAGACAGTGTTGATTGATCAAATTAATGTTAATTTTACTTACAACCAAGAGATGCTGTCATGTGGGTTGTGTGTGTATGTGCATATGCATATGTACATGTGCACATGTTTGCATAGAATCTGATCATTTTATGATGGATAATGCCTGAAAACTAGTGAGACAGTGGTGGTATTACATTACAATTTTGTACTCTGGTTTTAGAAACTTAACTTCAAATTTCAGCACTGCCACTTTTGAACTGGGTGACCTTGGCAAGATTCTGGGCCTCAGTTTCTTCAACTATAAAAAAAAGAATAATAATAGTATCCACATTTTAGAGTTGTTTGTGTGAGGATTAAATGAATTAATACATGTATTGTGTTTAGGTTACCAGGACATGGTAAATTCTCCACAAATGTCACCAATTATTATTGAGGTTAAATCATCATCATAGCAGGACATGATTTCTAAGTCAAATTGTTGTCTGAGATAGCTATAAGGGTGAGAATTACAAATTCTGTCTGTACTTTTTACCTTATGAATTTTTAAGAAGTGGAGCACCTTGGGGCATTCCCACTGACGAATGACTCCTACACATAGGCAGAGCACAATTTCCCTAGAACGTTGTGACTAGTCTTCCAGATCGGATGCCACTCAGAGGAACACCTTGCACGTTTCAAAAAAGTAACTTCCTTAATGCACATCTGCTTGGTTTTCCTTCCTCTCTCTCCTCTTTGTTTCCTTTTTCTAGTCTTACTTTAAATCTCTTGAGCATACTAACAAGATTGAGAAAATTCCCCCAGTCCCATTTTTAACTGCATCATGATTCAGCATACTTCTGATCATTCTTTTACTCTGGATGCCTAGATTTTTCTTGACCTTTTTAGGGACCTAATTTTATGTGCTTGTCCTTTGTGACTTACTGTGACACCAGAAATAGACTATGATGCTTATATTGTTGCCTCTTTTCCCCCCAAAGCCACACACTAAGGGTATTTGTGATATACTTAATATCTTCAGGAAAACTTTTTGTGGTTTACTAATCCCAGGTTTGGATTCAGAGGAAGCATAATTCTCATAAAATTAGTTAGATGCTGAGAGAATGTGTTCAAAACCACAAGGCAATTCAGAGATAAAATTGGAATTTGATTTCTAAAATTTCAATGCATTGAATTTCACCCAAGAACAAAATATCAGCAAATAGAAGATAGCCCACTTATTTTGTTATGGTGAAATTAAAAATCATATATTATCAGAAATTTCATTCTCCTTCTGCACTCTCTGGGGTAGATGCTTAGCTGAGGTTTTCTGTAATGAATGTGGTAAGAAGTAATAAGAAGAGATGTGGTGGGTAATATCAGGTGAATTTGTTTTGTTGTATTTTCTTCTAGAAAGGTGGTAGAGATCTTAATGGGAGAGAGAAACAAGAAATATTTTATTTCAATTTTTTTGAGCATAGTTGACACAATGTTACATTAGTTTCGGGTGTACAACATAATGATTCAACTCTATATGTTATCTATGCTCACCACTAGTAGAGCTATAATCTGTCACCATACAATGCTATTATAACATCATTGACTATATACCCTATGTCATGTCTTTTGTTCCCATGACTTATTCATTCCATAACTAGAAGGCTCTGTCTCCCACACCCCTTTGCCCATTTTGCTCTTCCCACTTTCCTCCTCCTCTCTGGTAACCATCAGGTTATTCTCAGTATTTATATGTCTGATTCTGCTTTTTGTTTGTTTAGTCATTTGTTTTGTTTTTTAGATTCCACATATGAGTGAAATCATGTGATATTTGTCTTTCTCACTTTGACTTATTTCACTTAGTATAATATCCTCTAGACAACAATGGCAAATGGCAAATTATCGCAAATGGCAAAAATCTCATCCTTCTTTATAGCTGTGTAATATTCCTGTGTGTGTGTGTGTGTGTGTGTGTGTGTGTGTGTGTATACACCACATTCTCCTTATCCATTTTTTTAATCAATGGACACTTATGTTGCTTCCATATTTTGGCTATTGTAAATAATGCTACAGTAAACAAAAAAGTTCATACATCATACATATTTTTGTTTTGTTTTGTTTTGTTTTTTAAGATTTTATTTATTTGAGACAGAGAGAATGAGAGAGAGAGAGCACATGAGAGGGGAGGGTCAGAGAGAGAAGCAGGCTCCCTGCCGAGCAGGGAGCCCTATGCGGGACTCGATCCAGGGACTCCAGGATCATGACCTGAGCCAAAGGCAGTTGCTTAACCAACTGAGCCACCCAGGAACCCCATCATACATATTTTTGAATTAGTGTTTACCTTGGGTAAATATCTAGTAGTAGAATTATTGGGTCATACGGTATTTCTATTTTTAATTTTCTGAGGAACCTACAATACAATCTTTATCCAAATACCAACAACCTTTTTTATTTAAATTCAATTAGCCAACATATAGTACATCATTAGTTTCAGATGTAGAGTTGTAATTCCTCAGTTGCATATAACACCCAATGCTCATTGCCAACAACATTTTTAACAGAACTAGAACATATAATATTAAAATTTGTATGGAACCACAAAAGACCTCAAATATCCAAAGCAATCTTGAGAAAGAAGAACAAAGCTGGAGGTATTACAACTCCAGATTTCAAGATATATAACAGAGCTGTAGTAATCAAAACAGTGTGGTCCTGGCACAAAAATAAACACACAAACCAATGGAACAGAATAGAGAGCCCAGAAATAAGCCCAGACTATATGGTCAATTAAGCTATGACAAAAAGGGCAAGAATATGCATTGGAAAAAGTAGTCTCTTCAATAAATGTTGGCTGGTAAAGCTGGACAGCTACATGCAAAAGAATGAAATTGGACCACTTTCTAACATCCTACACAAGAATAAACTCAAAAATGGATTAAAGACCTAAATGTGAGACCTGAAACAATAAAAATCCTAAAAGAGAACACAGGCAGTATTTTCTCTGACATCAGCCATAGCAACATTTTTCTAGATGTCTCCTAAGGCAAAGGAAACAAAAGCAAAGATAAACTAGTAGGACTACGTCAAAATGAAAAGGTTTTGTCCAGTAAAGAAAATCATCAACAAAACAAAAAGGCAACCTACTGCACAGGAGAAGATATTTACAAAAGATACATCCAATAAGGGGGTCATGTCCTAAATATATAAAGAACTTATAGAACTCAACACCCCCTCAGAAAAAACACCCAAATGATCCAATTAAAAAATAGGTAGAGGAATTAAATAAACATTTTTCTAAAGAAGACATTCAGATGACCAACAGGCACATGAAAAGATGCATAACTTCAATCATCATCAAGGAAATACAAATAAAAACCATAATGAGATATCACCTCACACTTGTCAGAATGGTTGAAATAAAAACACAAGAAACAACAAGTATTGATGAAGGTGTAGAGAAAAAGGAACCCCCATGCCCTGTTGGTAAGAATGCAAGCTGGTACAGCCACTGTGGAAAACAGTATGAAAAGTCCTCAAAAACTTAAAAATAGAAATGAAGTATTAAAAGACATTGTTTCTAGAAATATGAAAAGGTACCAAGAATTGGAGGACAATATAGAATTATTATTAATGTTGTTAAGGATTATAATGGTTGCTTGTGATGTCATCGTGTAATGAAATATAAGGAGAGAAATGTCATAATGCCTTAAATACCTGATATCTGAAATATTTTAGCAAAACTAAAATAAGGAAATGAGAAGAATAAAGATGGAGGACTCACACTACTTATTTCAAGAATTACTATATAGCTACACTAATTAAAATAGTGTGGTATTGACCTGAAGTTAGACAAAAAGATCAATGAATTACAGTAGAGTCCAGAAATAGACCTACACAAATATGGTCAATCAACTATCAACAAAGTACACAAACAGTTTGAGAAAGGAGAGTCTTTTCAACAAACAAACAGTGTTAGGATAACTGTACATCCATATGCCAAAAGATTAGCCTCAAGCCATACCTCATACCTGATACCAAAGATAACTCAAAATGGATTGTAGACTTACAGGTGAAACATAAACTATAAAACTTCAAGAAGAAAATATAATAACTGTTAACATTTTGGTAGGTGTTTTTGTACTATTCCATTCATATACAGTTGTATCAGATGGTATATACTGTGTTTGTAGCCAGCTTTTGGTCACTAAACATTGCATAATTAACATTTTTCCATTTCACTAAAAGTCTTCTCTTGCCTCTTCACTGAAGGCCATCATCAGAGTCTAGAAGTAGAGAAGAGATATAAGGGGATTCATCAAGAACTTGGGCTCCTTGATTGGGAATCTAGAAACACACTTGGTCCCCAGCTCATCTGTTCCATAGCGGTGGCCTTGGAATGAGGAACACTGACCTTTCTGCAATGACAAACCTCAGAATTGTTCTGGAAAGTCATGCACCTCAAAAGGATACTGAAATGAAAATACCTGAAAAGAAAGCTGTACTTCATGAGTCACCTGCTATAGCTGTGGAGGATGGAATCTTTCTGACATTGAGAGTATTTGGTCTTTTACCTTTAGCTTCATGGTTTGTGTTTTCCAGAACCATATACACTCCCTAATGTCTCTGTCTGTGCCTGTCACTATCTTATTTAAGAAAAACCCAAACCACATAAATTATAATAAACAAAGATATTTTGAATTCCACCCTTTAGGTTTATTACCACATAGAAAAATCACGTGCTGGGTATAGATTGGTTGATACTGGTGAATTCATTATAGGAAATGGTCATATGACTTCTTTCTGAAGGAGGCCTGTGGAGGAGGGAGTGCTTTGACCCAGGTCCAGGGGACACTGAGATATATTTAGCATCTCATAACCATGAACTGTTGGCTTTGAATCATACCAGTTCTACTCCTCTGTGAGGTCCTCAGGCATCACTTGATATATTGAGTAGATCCTATTATTGGTCTCAGTTTTTCCACTTGAATGTGAGATTCACTCTATGAGAACAGAGACTGGATCACATCTGTTTTCCTTTGCATTCCAAGAATCAGTCAGAGTGCCTGGCATCTGATAGGTATGAAATAAAAACTGTGTCAGATAGATGGATGAATGGATGGATGGATGGATGATGGATGATGGATGGATAGGATGGGATGAGTTGAGATGAGATAGCACTGATTTGTTGGTCCTGTAGTTTAGTTTGGGTGCTTTATTTAAGGGATGAACTCAGGTTTCACTCACATACCCCAAATCAAGCTTCTGTTTAGACAGTATTAGAAAGTTGCTTAAAGAGAATTTATAACTTTTTTTGAAGGGAAAAGATTATATGATTAGAGATGAGCACAAGGCAAAATATACTTAGAAGTTGAACTCCAACCCCTCTTAGTCTAAGGGAGAAAAGGGGTCTTTCTCTGCCTTCACATAGAGAGTTATCCAGCAACTCCTGAAGTTAATCTCTCTGTAAGAGGGAAAGTTTTAAAAAATGTAAAATGTAAAATGTAATAATGTCACACAGAAAATCATGACAAGTATGTGTCGGAAATTGCCAATAAAATGAATTGAAACAACCTACCAAAACAAACAAACAAACCAACCTTCAGAGATTTAGGCTCCAGTTTCAACTATCTGAAATCCAGTAGCAAATTTAGGAGTAAAGAACAAAAGATCTCTAAACAGAAAAACAGATGCTACAAAGTTTATGCATCATACATGAGTGTGACCTTCACCTTCATAAAAATCTATTTACCCTTTAGGCCCAATTCTAACAAATGTGACAGTCCTACTTACTAACTAAAACTAGTTAACAGAAGGTATTTAAAACAGAAAGAATTCTCCCAGAAATGGAAACTGAATTTACGGTGGGGGGAGGCAGGTGAAAAACTACACAAAACTGTTTTAAAATATTAAGCTCAAGAATTCAAAAGGCAGAATAGTCCAAGACAATTTACTATTCAAGCAACCAATTTTACATTTTCATGGCTCCTCAAAGTACAATACACTTCAAACATTACTCAGTTTTCTAATATGTTATTCTATATATAACAATAGGCTAGATGTTTGGAATCCTAAGTAATTTCTCTTAGATATAATGGTAAAAATAATGGTTTTCTTTTCAGATCAGCCTCTAAGAGTCAGTGACTTCCGTAATACAACTGCAATATTTATAAATTGCAGTAAACATAACAGAAAATAATTCTGGAGCCACTTTTTTCTTTTCAACATGTGAAAGCCATATGGCAATTATTAATAAAATGGATCCATAGCTTGCAACACTCTCCAAACTACTGATCTGGTCCAGCCCCCAGGCCCATTTGGTGGAGATTAAATCTCCCTCAGGGCTAGTGTCTTTGCCTGATTATCCACACAGACCACTCGAATCCAAAACAGAGAGAAATGTGGGATGGAAATGCTTTGTGTAAAATAATGGTGTAACACTTGCCTCAGTGAGGCCAGAAAAATCTGATTTGCCACTAGGACAGGGTTAAGGGTATTCTCATTAATTTGTTGCATCCAGTTATAGGGCATCTATTCTTTTTTTTAAAGATTTTATTTACTTATTTAGAGAGAGAGAGAGCAAGAGTGAGCAGGGGGAGGGGCAGAGAGAGAGAGAATCTCAAGCAGACTCCCCATTGAGTGTGGACCCTGACTTGGGGCTCGATCCCAGGACACTGGGATCATGACCTGAGCTGAAGGCAGATGTTTAACTACTGAGCCACCCAGGCGCCCCTATGCAGGGGTCTTTTTTTAAACATCTCTTAATTTTCAGGCTTATTAACAATGAAAATGATCTTCAGCTATGCCCACCACAGGAAAACAGCTGCAATAACCAAAAGTAAAGGACCCTTTAATACATAGAACCAAAACTAATACAGGTGAAAGTAGGTTGTGGTTTTTATTTTATTTTATTTTTATTTTTATTTATTTTTTATATATTTTTTAAATATTTTATTTATTTGAGAGAGAGAATGAGAAAGAGAGAGAGAGCATGAGAGGGGGTAGGGTCAGAGGGAGAAGCAGACTCCCCGCTGAGCAGGGAGCCTGATGCGGGACTCTATCCCGGGACTCCAGGATCATGACCCAAGCTGAAGGCAGTCGCTTAACCAACTGAGCCACCCAGGCACCCTTATTTTTATTTTGAAATTTAATTTAATTTTATTATGTTAGTCACCATACATCATTAGTTTTTGATGTAGTGATCCACGATTCATTGTTTTCATATAACACCCAGTGCTCCATGCAGTACATGCCCTCCTTAATACCCATCACCAGGCTAACACATTCCCCCACCCCCCTTCCTCTCTAAAACCCTCAGTTTGTTTCTCGGTGTCCATAGTCTCTCATGGTTCATCTCCCCACTCCGATTTCCCCTCCCTTCATTGTTCCCTTCCTTCTCCTAATGTCCTCCATGCTATTCCTTATGTTCCACAAATAAGTGAAACTGTATGATAATTGACTTTCTCCGCTTGACTTATTTCACTTAGCATAATCTCCTCCAGTCGCATCCATGTTGATGGAAAAGTTGGGTATTCATCCTTTCTGATGGCTGAGTAATATTCCATTGTATATATGGACCACATCTTCTTTATCCATTCATCTGTTGAAGGGCATCTCGGCTCTTTCCACAGTTTGGCTATTGCGGACATTGCTGCTATGAACACTGGGGTGCATATGGCCCTTCTTTTTACTACATCTGTCTTTGGGGTAAATACCCAGGAGTGCAATTGCTGGGTCATAGGGTAGCTCTATTTTTAATTTTTTGAGGAACCTCCACACTGTTTTCCAAAGTGGCTTTTTTTTTTTTAAATTTTTTTATTGTTATGTTAATCCCCATACATTACATCATTAGTTTTAGATATAGTGTTCCATGATTCATTGTTTGTGCATAACACCCAGTGCTCCATGCAGAACGTGCCCTCCTCAATACCCATCACCAGGCTAACCCATCCTCCCAACCCCCTCCCCTCTAGAACCCTCAGTTTGTTTTTCAGAGTCCTCCAAAGTGGCTTTTAGGAGACTTTTATGTTAAGAATTTTAACCCCTTGTTGTATTTTATTATGTATGTATGTATGTATGTATGTATTGCAGCCTGCTGCTTTCTTATCATGTTTTGATATGTTGAGGAATAATCAGGGTGACTCACACTGACCAAAATTCCTAGGCCTTCAGATGGGATTCCAACAAAGGACTGGCAACAGAATTATCTATCTAGATAACTTAAATGGACCATTTTGAAACATATCACTTCATCCTCCCTTGCTAATGATTAACCTACTTTCTCCTCCTTGTCCAATAAGCTATTTAGCAATGAAATAAATTTAAAAACCACCATGAGATGGTGGTCAACATGAAAAAGTCAAACATGAAAAGTCAAACATGAAAAGCAAAAACAACTCAATTTCAAAAAATGACAAAGGATATAAGTAGACAGTTCACAGAAGAATTGCAAATGGCTAATATGGATTTTAAAAGATTCTCAATCCCCTGAGGATCAGAGATATGCAAATCTGATAATAAGACAGCATTTCCACTTATCAGATGAACAAAAATTTAACATTGCTCATATCCACTTTTGGGAAAATGCCAGGATTGGTTTTCCAAGCATGATCTGAGGGCCTTTTGCATCAGAATCATTTGGTGGGTTTATTTAAAAGGCAATTCCCAAAACTTGGAAACAACCCATATGTCCTTTAATGGTTGAACTGACAAACTTGGCACACCCACACCAGGGAATACTACTTAGAAATGAAAAGGAGCAAACTATTGATACAGGCAACTACGTGGATGGATCTCAAAGGCATTATTCAAAGTGTAAAAGCCAGTCTCAAAAGGTTATATACAAAATGATTCTAGACTTGAAAAGAAAAAAAAATCAATAGTAATAGAGAAAATATTGGTGTTCACCAGAGATTTGAGGTGGTGATAAGGAGTGACTATAACTTGATAGCATGAAGAAACTTTTTAGGGTAATGAAACTCTTCTCTATCCTGATTGTTACACCATCAGGTGGTTCTACAAATCTACTACCTGTGTTAAAATTCACAGACCTGTATACTCAACCTCCTCTAAAGTCAAACTTACTGTGTGAAAATGTTAAAAAAACAAACAAATAAGACACATATATGGAGCCCACCTCAGATTTAGCAATCAAAATTTCTGGGCAGGTGGAGTTCAGCTAGTGACCTCTTGTAATAACCTCTTACTGATTCTTGTGGATATTAAGTTTTAAGAAACACTGGCTTGTCATAATTTTCCATATGAGTGTAAAGTTGTACCACATTCTGGAGGATCATTAGGAATATATAGCAAAATGTAGAATGTGTATAAGCTTTTAATCAGCAATTCACTTTTAGTAATATATCATATGGATACACTCACAGGAGTTTGCAAAAACATGTACAAACATGGGCACCAACAGCAATGCAGCAGTGAAAATTAGGAACAACTTAGATTTCCATCAATAGCAAACTGTTAAATAAATTATGCTACAGCAATATTGTGCATTTGTAAGCACACAATGGAAAAGGAAAATACACCTATAATTTTATGTATTTATTTACATTCTAATGTATCTGGAAAGAACTCTCCAGGCTGTTAGTGAACATTATGCAGTCTCAGGCAGTGACTTTACCCACACTCATCCTGCCCTCTGAAAAAAGGAGAATTGAATTGCCTCCATTTAAACAAATAGGGAATTGTTTAAGTTCTTCTTTGATTTCCAATGGAACAGAATAGAGAACCCAGATATGGACCCTCAACTCTATGGTCAAATAATCTTCGACAAAGCAGGAAAAAACATGTAATGGAAAAAAGACAGTCTCTTCAATACATGGTGCTGGGAAGATTGGACAGCCACATGTAGAAGAATGAAACTCGACCATTCTCTAACACCATACACAAAGATAAACTCAAAATAGATGAAAGACCTCAATGTGAGACAGGAATCCATCAAAATCCTAGAGGAGAACATAGGCAGTAACCTCTTTGACATCGGCCACAGCAACTTCTTTCAAGATACGTCTCCAAAAGCTAGTGAAACAAAAGCAAAAATGAACTTTTGGGACTTAGTCAAGATAAAAATCTTCTGCACAGCAAAGGAAACAGTCAACAAAACAAAGAGGCAACCCACAGAATGGGAGAAGATATTTGCAAATAACACTACAGATAAAGGGCTGGTATCCAAGATCTATAAAGAACTTCTCAAACTCAACACAGAAAAAACAAATAATCCAGTCAAAAAATGGGCAGAAGATATGAAAAGACATTTCTCTGAAGAAGACATACAAATGGCTAACAGACACATGAAAAAGTGTTCATCATCATCAGCCATCAGGGAAATTCAAATCAAAACCACATTGACTAGAGGGGAGGGGGGTGGGAGGATGGGTTAGCCTGGTGATGGGTATTGAGGAGGGCACGTTCTGCATGGAGCACTGGGTGTTATGCACAAACAATGAATCATGGAACACTATATCTAAAACTAATGATGTAATGTATGGGGATTAACATAACAATAAAAAAATTAAAAAAAAAAAAACCACATTGAGGGGCACCTGGGTGGCTCAGTCGTTAAGCGTCTGCCTTCGGCTCAGGTTGTGATCCTAGCGTCCTGGGATCGAGCCCCGCATCCGGCTCCCTGCTCAGCGGGAAGCCTGCTTCTCCCTCTCCCACTCCCTCTGCTTGTGTTCTCTCTCTCGCTCTTGCTGTCTCTCTTTCAAATAAATAAATAAAAAAAATATATAAAAAAACCACATTGAGATACCACCTTACACCAGTTAGAATGGCAAAAATGGACAGGGAAAGAAACAACAAATGTTGGAGAGATTGTGGAGAAAGGGGAACCCTCTTACACTGTTGATGGGAATGCAAGTTGGTACAGCGACTTTGGAAAACAGTGTGGAGGTGCCTCAAAAATTTAAAAATAGAGTTACCCTATGACCCAGCAATTGCACTCCTGGGTATTTACCCCAAAGACACAGATGTAGTGAAAAGAAGGGCCATATGCACCCCAATGTTTATAGCAGCAATGTCCTCAATAGCCAAACTGTGGAAAGAGCCGAGATGCCCTTCAACAGATGAATGGATAAAGAAGATGTTGTCCCTATATACAATGGAATATTACTCAGCCATCAGAAAGGATGAATACCCAACTTTTCCATCAACATGGATGGGACTGCAGGAGATTATGCTAGGTGAAATAAGTCAAGCAGAGAAAGTCAATTATCATAAGGTTTCACTTATTTATGGAACATAAGGAATAGCATGGAGGACATTAGGAGAAGGAAGGGAAAAATGAAGGGGGGGTGGAAATCGGAGGGAGAGATGAACCATGAGAGACTATGGACTCTGAGAAACAAACAGGGTTTTAGAGGGGAGGGGGAAGGGGTGATGTGTTAGCCTGGTGATGGGTATTAAGGAGGGCACGTACTGAATGGAGCCCTGGGTGTTATACCAAAAAATGGATCGTGGATCACCACATCAAAAACTAATGATGTATTGTATGGTGACTAACATAACATAATAAAATTTAAAAAAATAAAAAATAAGCAAATAGGGAAATCTCACATACAAATCTAGATATGGCATTGATGGTTCAGTGGTAGAATTCTCACCTCCCAAATCCAGATACGCAGTTCCTCCTGAGGAATAAGAAGTCCTATCATCCACAGCCTGGACTTGCTGTCAGTACAGGCATACACACTTCAGGCTTTCTCTCCACTACACTGGAGACCTTAAAGTTTGACTTACCTAATAGGCTGTGGGAAGAGGTAGAGAGTCCTTCAAATTCTGTTTTTATATGTGTGTACCTGTGTGAATAGAAATTGTTATGAAAAGTCTAACAGAGGGATATAAATTAAATCAAATTTAATGTTTTCATTATTATTGTTCTTCTTGGGCATCTTCTCTGTGCCAGGGTCTTTACACATATTCTGTTTAATTCTCACAATAGCCTTTATGCTGGATTTTATTATCTCTCTATTCAGATGAGGAAACTACAGCACTGGAAGGTTAAGTCACTTGCCCAAGTCTCCTTGCTCCCTCCTTACGCAAGCAAAGGCAAG
This sequence comes from Halichoerus grypus, assembly GCF_964656455.1. Classification (NCBI taxonomy): domain Eukaryota; kingdom Metazoa; phylum Chordata; class Mammalia; order Carnivora; family Phocidae; genus Halichoerus; species Halichoerus grypus. The sequence continues at coordinate 117,883,856 of NC_135720.1, forward strand.
GGCCCATCTCTTTTGTCCCCTAGGATCTGCTTGCCTTTCCAAGTAATACTGCTCTGAACTGACAAACCAAAAATTCATCCAATATATATTTCCATCATTCCACATTAATTAAATAAATAAAAGTTTATTTCAAATATTTAAATAGTGTATGAATAGATTGTTTCTGTTGTAGAATCTATTCATACGCTAATTAAATATTTGAAATGAGCAGCATCCATTCCATTTTCTGGGCTTCCTTGGTGATGTCCCCCAGCTGGCTCCATGAGAGTTCTGTTGCTCGTCTACAGATCTTATCCTTCTGACTGGGGTACCATCATTCTGATGGGTTAGTTCCCTTGCTTATCAGTTGTTGAGTATTTTGAATATCACTCCTGGTTACATGACTGTTTCCTAATAACTATTCCCTGATATTTATAACATCTCCTCTCTCCCTTCATCATTATTGCTATCTTGCCTTCAAAGTGTGACTCTTGCTGTTCCTCCTGTCTGAATTGGCCTTGTTTTATATTCCCTTGACCTGTTTAAAACCATCCAAGCTTCTGGGCTTAATTCAAGTCCCATCCTTCTGAAAGCCTTCCCTGCCAGCCCACCCCAATCCCTGGTGGTCTTGTGCTCACCTCTGTCATGGACTATCCTACAACTTGCTGTGAGCTTCTTGGGTGGGGGGAGGAATGCTCATATTATTGTATCTTCCACACATAGCGAAATGTCTGTCACCCATTGTGTACCTGATGCATATTTCTTGACTCAGCTGGAGGTAGGCCAGATGAATGACACTTACAACTGACTGAGCAGGCGGGGACAATTCTGATTAAGAGGGCATCAGTGCCTAGACTGCAAGATGCCTTCTCTCACCAGGTGGTTGGAGGACCGGACACATTCAAGCCAGACAGGAATGAAGAATGGTCTTGGAAAGTCTCTCATAGCTTCACTAGCTTCTGGTGCATTACTGGTCCCTGGTTGTGATGTAATTTCAACCTTGTCCATGAATTGTTTCAGGCAAACCTCCTGTGGGGAGGCCTGCACCAGAACTCACCTCTGTCAATCAACTTTCTTTCTCCCTGGAACTCATATGCTATTTCCTTTACTCAAAATATTGTTCTCAGCCAAGGTCAATTATGTCCCCAGGGGACTTGTAGCAATGTCTGAAGACATTTTTGGTTGTCACAACTGGAGAGTGGGTGCTACCAGCATCTAGGGGGTAGAGGCCAAGAACAATGCTACACATCTTATAATGCACAGTACAGCCCCCACAGCAAAGAATTTTCTAGACCCTAATGTCAATAGGTCTGAGGCTGAGAAGTTCTGTGCAGCTCTCTACATCAGTAGTCAGTCCTCAAATTCTTCTCCAAGTCCCACTCCCTCACCGAAATTTTTCCAGGTCCCCTTTGTCTGCCAGGATCCTTCCTTTCTTTAAATCCTGTCCTGCTTAGCATCTTCCTCACCTCCTCCCAACCCGGCACCATACAAATCAGGACTTGACACTAAAACAGACGTCACCAAATCTTCATTTGTTTTATTCCATATTTTCAATTAGGTTATAAGATTATTAAGTACAGTGACATTTATTTTTCTATAGGTCTGAGCCCTAGGCAAATGTGTAATAAATACTTGTTGACTCAAGTAGGTCCATTATGCATAGAATGAAATATAAATATGCTTATGTTTATTAGCTCCTCTTAAGGATTTCAGGATATGGAAGCAGAGGAATCTTGTTTAAATGTAAAAGGGAAGTTCTAGAATTTCCACAGAATTTAAACTCTTCTTATTCTTAGGAAGATACCTGGAAGTGGAACTGAAGTATCAGCTACAGTCACACTGTTCTCTAAAGTTTAAATAAAATATGGCTCAACCCCTCAACATGGGAAAAGTAGCATTTTTCCCATCCGGGACTCTTTGGGATATTATGTGTTCAGAAGTCACGTCTGCCTCCACACATCTGCTCTGCTAAGACCCCTCTTTGCCCTTCACCTGCCATAGCCAAACTCTCCTTCCTACCCTGGGCAGACTCTGCTTTGACAGTTCCTTTTTCCCAGTGTCCCCTAAAATCTTCTACATAGGGCATTTATATGTGTATAAGTCTTTAGAGAGGGTTGGAAATACAGACCCACAAATAAAAGAGTAGACAGCCCTCCCTTTTTTTTTTGATAGCTCTATTTTTAAAAATCTTTCATCAACTCTAGTCCATGAATTTCTTATAGACCTACCTGCTTTTTGCTCCAGACTTCAATCTTCTGATTTGTAGCTCTGTACCTTCTCTGTCTTCCTTCTTTTTCCTCAAATCTTTCCTAGCCCTCACTCTCAAATTCCTCTGAACTACTTTTGCAGAGTAGCCAACAATTCCTGAAACTTCACCTTCCCCACTCCAAGCAGTCTAGGATGGTATTACCCTAACAAAGATTGTTATCTCCCTAAAACAAAACAAAACAAACCAAACCAAAACAAAAAACAAAACAAAACAAAACAAAACAAAACAAAAATCTCTTCATGTCTTGTGTTCATTTCACTCTGCAAGGACAGAGCTCTGAGATCTTATGGAGAGAAATGTCAGCCATGAAGGGAAATGCTTTCAGCAGAGACAAGGAACAGAGCTCCACAAAAGAAGAAAGTGTGGCACAGGTGTGGAGTAGGTGACCTGAAGAGTGAGGAAAGTTCTATTAAGACTGTCATGGTTTGGTTATGTGTCAGCCAACTGGTTTTCTTTCTAACCAAATCTTGGAGGGCTGGGGACACTGTTAAACCACCCATGTGGCAGGGCCAGCCATGAAGCTGGTATGAGCCACTTTCCCCTCTGGGAATAAGAAAGAGGCCAGCACTACACACAGCAGTATGCTAGCATACATGTTCCCCGGAGGTGCCAATAAATGTCTTGTTTGGGCACTAAAGAAAGGTGCAAAGACATCATTTGTGTAGCACTCACTTTTGTTGATACATACAAAGTGCTAAAGTTAATAATTCTTATTTTATAAGTGATATAATCTCATTATAAAAAAATTATAGCTGGTGAAACTCACTCCTAATCTCAGTGAGAAATAATCTCTGAATATTTTAGTGTATTTCCTGCTTTAATAAGGGTCTTAAGGAAAGAAGGGCTTTTCATCTCTAAGGAAATGCTTGGGTCAGTTTTACCACAGAAAAAGACTCTTATTTTGTAGGATCAGAATTGGATATCAAAAATCTCATCTTTATCTGCTCCTGGAAATGTCATGATCCATTCTTTAAGTTAATGTGGTTATCCCCTAGGAAACTCAGAGGCTTTCCTAGTCTTCTTCCCCCTTAAAATTAATTTAGTTGTTCAATAAATACTGACTGAGTGACAGCTATTGTTACCAGGCATTGTTCTAGACAGTGCGGATATATCACAGAACAACACAGAAATCTTCGCTCGTGGAGCTCTTCCTTGTAGGAGGAGATAGCAAGGAGATAGGCAAGTCTCTTCATTTCTCTAGGTCTTAATTTTCTCTCTGATCAAATAAGCTGAGGAAGTTGTACCAGAAATTAAACATCTTCAGAGCTTGGGAAAATCATTTGAAATGCCTATCTGTCTTAAATGGGAACACTTCTTTAAGGTTCTTTTTAAAAAATCTTTTAAAGTTCTAATGAGCTCTTCATTTTACTTCCTGACATGTCCAAGTATTTAAAATATAAAAACAATGTTTAAAATAATTTATCACGGAATAAGAATGATGCTCTGGGAAAACATCCCTTGATTATGCAGTGACTATACACCTGCCCAGAAAAGGCACTCCACCTTGAGGAGCGAGAATATTCCTACTCTGAAAGAACGTGGCAATAATTTCTTCTGATATTTTTCTTGAGAGTCAGTGCAGTAGGCAGGATATCCAGACACTTGGTGTCTGAATTGTGCAGGAGAAACCACTAAGTGGGAGCAAATTTTCAGAAAAAGGAAGCTGAAGACAAACTTCCCAGTCATACTTCAGATAGGCCCTAAGTCTGAGTTCTGTTGCTTCAATCCTTGACACATTAAATTATTATTATTTTTTTAGAGATTTAATTTATTTATTTGACAGAGACAGAGACAGTGAGAGCAGGAACACAAGCAGGGGCAGTGGGAGAGGGAGAAGCAGGCTTCCCGCCAAGCAGGGAGTCCGATGTAGGACTCCATCCCAGGACCCTGGGATCATGACCTGAGCCGAAGGCAGATGCTTAACGACTGAGCCACCCAGGCCCCCAACACATTAAATTATTTAACACACGTTTTGCAGCTCCCAGACTCTTTTCATGACCCAAGGTAATCCTCACAGTTAGTCTGGGATAGACAGTTCCTGTTTTATAGATCTAAAAATTCAATCAAAGAGGTATGGTAACTTGCTGAAGGTTACACAAATAGAGCATTCAAACAATGTCTCCTAATACCAGATTGGGTGCTTCTTCCCTGTACTACATATACTCTCTCTCTGGACCTAAAATTCCTATGATTAGTTTAAAGTATAGGCATGCCAGACAAGTACAAAGTGGCTTTGTGTTTTGTTTGTTATCAGGTAGCAATGAAATTAAGCAAGGTAACTAATAAAAACAAAAAGGCCAACTGGGAACCAGCCCCTCCACTGACCACATCTTCCTTTTCTCTAGATGAACAGCAAGAGTCCATTGATAGTTTCACAATAATTTTTTGGTGTCTCCATGCTGTAGGTCCTAGTGTTCCTGTGTCTTCTAGTCCCCCATATGCACCTGCAGCCCCAGGTTGCCACCTGGCTAGTTTTAGTTGATCTGGCCCATAACCTGAGCATTTTCCAAAGTAGCCAGGATGTGTGAACTCTGCTGGGAGTCCCCTAGAAAGAAGAAAATTTCTTCTTAGAAGAACGTCTTTAGAAACTGAGTTCTAAAGAAATCAAAGTGTTCTTCACAAAGTGAGGACTTTTCTCTGCTTAACAGATCATTCAGTGGCTGCTGAAGCAGAATGAGGGGCATACTACAGTGTCTCCATCTGGAGAGCTTTGGTAGGACACTTAGAGCATTCTCCTCCTTCTGCTTTCCCCCTCCTAGGCAGAAGCAGCTTCAGTTTCCTAATTTGTAAAGTGGAAATAATAATAACCTACTTCAATGGTGTTTTCATCTGAGTTTAGAGAATTCAGCCTTGACTATCTTCAGCTCTATTCTTTGCTACTCATGTGTCCTCATTTGAAATCTGAATCAACAGTTCTCAGAATAATTCAGGTTTGGGTGTGTGTGGTAGGGAAGGGGTTTGGGGGAGCTGGTCAATGGTTTAGAACTTTGCAGAAAGGTTGGAGCTGTCACATCAGTTGTCAGCAGAGGTGTGTGAGAAACTCAACCACAGAGGTGTCCTGGGAGGGCAGGGCTGGGTGAGGGTGAGGTTATGCCCATGACTCTGCTTATCAGAGAGGTGAGGACAAGTAGTATGGGGACCACTAGGGAGAGACTTGAGGAGCACAGGAAAAGAAGAGAGGGAGAGACTTTTTCTTTGGCTCATAAGGGAGCCTGTGTCTCTGGAAGGGGAAATTACAAAATTGACCACTGTATAAATAGCTACATTGCATACCAATTTTCAAATACTGTTGAGATCAGTAAAAAGAGAAAGGGAAGGAGACCATATATATCATGAAACCAAGCCATAAATAATGAAAGTACCAGTTACTCCCTAGGAGTATCTGTTTCTAACTGACTTTTTGTCAGAGACAGCAGGTAAAAGCAAAAACAGCAAAACCAAAACAGCAATTACTTTGTGTGAATAATAACCTAACATTATAAGATATTTCTACAGTGATATCTGTGAAGGGCCAAGTGCCAGCTGAGGTCTCCCTATCCTTGAGATTTGTTTAATAGCTTGGTCCCTTTACTCTACATTCTGTGGGAAGTCCAGCAGCCCCTCAGATGCCCCTGTCTCTTGGGACACAGGGACTCTCCTGGCCACTGCTGGCTCCCACACACGCACTCCCTGAGCTCATAATCTCCCTTGGGTCTTAGTTCCCACACAGTCCTCATCCCTCTCTATTACACAGATCTGAATATGGAACTCATCCCTCTTGTGTGAATCCCACACACCAACACCATCGTCCAAGATATTAGGTATGTTACAAAATATTGCAGGTTCAGTGTGAGAGGGACTGGAAGTAGATACGCTCAGACACCAATCTACATGCTCCCTCTATCTCTTCCCACCAGCCTGTTTTGCTATCAGGCTATACTCCTTTGCAGAATTCCACTCTCCTACCTCTTCACTCTCTCCCTGTCTCACTGACTCACCTCCCCACTTGGCTCCCCATTAGCCCTTTCCTCAGCCTCCCACTCCCTACTCAACTCATACTTTCCCTTTACTCATCAAAAACTCAAAAATGTCCCTTCTAAAATGAATGGCTTTATACTTTAGCAACATAGAAATATTTAAGATCCTTCGAAAACTTTAGTCTTCTTTTCTCTCTCCTTTATCAATCTCTCTAAGTGTAAGGGAAATATATAGACATTTTTCTCATTGATACCAATTGTGCACCCTTTCCCTAGAATGCAGAACATAGAAAATAAGCAGTAGTTTTGTTTAGCCAATTTGTTTTTGCTTCTTCAGTAAGCAAAGATGAATACAATTTAATAATGCAGCGACATATCATTTGTTCTTGAAGCAACTCTTGCTATGCCATATTCACCTTAATACAGTGTGAAGGCCTTTGCTCATTCTGTTTTCTCACCCCCAGCCCTTTCTCTCCTATGCCTGCCCTTTCCTTCTCATCCCAACTCAGGTATCCTCCTCTTCTTCCCTCTTCTTCATCCATTGGAATCCCATTCTGTCAACTTCCAGTTTTTTTATTTTATTTATTTATGTATTTTTTTAAAAAGATTATTTATTTATTTATTTGACAGAGAGAGACACAGCGAGAGAGGGAACAGAAGCAGGGGGAGTGGGAGAGGGAGAAGCAGGCTTCCAGCTGAGCAGAGAGCCCGATGCGGGGCTCGATCCCAGGACCCTGGGATCATGACCTGAGCCGAAGGCAGGCGCTTAACTACTGAGCCACCCAGGTGCCCCAACTTCCAGTTTATATCTCCCTTCCATGAAGATCACTTGGCCTCCCATGATGATCCTGCTATTTATTTTCTTTGTACTCTGTTTAACTATTGCACATATCTTTGTCTTCTCTTTTCAATTTTGAATGAATAGATTGCTTAAGGCTTCAGGAATTTTAAGTCTTGAGGTCACCTACAAATATATACACCAGCAGTGATGTGCCCTTGGGTAAATGACCCCACTGGTTCCAGTGTCAATTTCCCCAGCTACAAAATGGAAATGAAAATAGTAGCTTCCTCATAAGTGATGCTGTAGGGATTAAGTGGGATTATGTTTTAAAGAGCTAAGCACAGTGTTGATACATGGAATGGTCTCACTAAATGTCAGCTCTTATAATGCTGAAGGTATAGGCTGGGCCAAGAAGATAAAAAAAAATTGACCAAATCAGTATAATAACTGATTGGTCAGTCAAACAAGGAGAAACATATCAGCCCAAGAAGTTATCTGAATTATAGATCAGAAAGCAGCCTTGTTGTTAGCTTGCCTATTAAGCTTTTCAGCCTGTGATAGCATGTTTCACAGACCATATGGTTTCTTGGGAGGTTTCTAACCAGCAGGAGGAGCACAGTGTATTCCCTCTACAAAGATCAGTCTTGGCCAACAGTAAGAATAGGAAGTGATGACAGTGCTCATTTCCCTGGCCAACTGGAATAGAAGGGGAATTCTCCCACAGATTATTGTAATTTCCCAAATCAGAAACTTGACCAAGTAGCCAGAATGTTTGCAAGGGGCCTCTTCTTGTCAACCCATGGCAACCAAGTTGGGTTTCAAACAGAGTATCACTATGAGCTTCTGCTGTAGCACAGGCTGGCATGTTGCTCCTGTCCTGACTCAAGGAACCACTCGTGACCTTCTGACTCACCAGGACCTCTTCCTGCAGCTTCTTTGTATGAGTTCCCCTCCCCCAAGGACTAACCAATGATAAAAATTACAACCAACAGTTATTGAAATGTTCTTCTACATGTAGGTGAACATTGCTGTATTATTATATCATCACATCAGCCCTATGAGATGTATACATCTGTTATCCTGTTTTTACAGAGGAGGAGACCAGGCTGATGGTCTCCTTTGGGAGACCATCATTTGGGTAAATTGCCCAAGATCATATTTTGCAGGTAGCAAAGTGCGAACCCAAGCTTCACAGATCCAAAGTCCACATTCTTAACTCTTGGACAGTGGAGACTGTGTAGACCTTAGCTCACATAACTTAGGGTTAAGATCAGTATTATAGTAAACAGATTAAATAAAGGCCTACCTAGTATGATTTGAAAGGTAGTAAGTGGCTGTGTATTTAAAATAATCAAGCAAAAGCAACTAAGATATCATCCATATTTCCTGAAATTACTGTACTGCTCATTTCTTTAGACCAACACCTTAAGACTCTATGCAAACATTATCTCCTAGGGAAGGAAATCTATTAAATATGTACCATGTGTTAGGTAACTGTACCAAGGCTCCCAGGTGATTCTTGAGCACATTAAAGTTTGAGAACCTCTGCCCTCTTGATTCTCCCTGCTTCAACCATTGCTACTTGTAGATGACCCAAAACTCTCTCTGTTCTTGTTCTTGAACTCAGCACTCTTTCTTCCTGTAATTTGACAGTATATCACCCAGCTTTCCCTCTGTCACTCAACAGCCTCAAAAGTAAATTTTTTTAAAATCCAGACCAGATCTTCTTTGACTTATCCATTCACCATGGGATGGTGCACCATCTCTCCATTACCTAGGCTAGAAAACTCAGTTACCCTGGGTTTTCTCTTCAATTTCAGAGAACCAGTTAAGTCCTATAGATTCTGCCCTTAGAATGCTTTCTTGAAATAGCCTTCTTGTGCTTTCCAATACTGTGGTTTTATCCTTGTTCAAGAACACATTCCAACACCTTTGTTCTCCACCTTGTCCACTACCAGGGCCCAACTTATGGCCTGGGATGACAGGCTTCTCTCTGGTCCGTAGTCTCTTCCTACTCCCCACCCCTCTCCATGGCACTGCAGCTCTCATCACATCATTGCTATGAACGTGCAAAGGCTTTCCATCCCCTCTATTACAAATGCCCTATTGCTGAAAGCCATTCACCGTTTATCTCTAACCTACCCCCTATACCATTTTCTCTCTACTCCCAAAGAAGCCCTGACTCTTCCTGCCCCTACTACAGCTCATGTAGTTCTCTCCTTTGGAATGTCCTTTTCCTTTTCTCCACATAAATACTTTAATTTTATTAAGACCTTTTCAAAGGCACACTTTCACCAAGGCCTTTACAGGTTACTCTCAAACAGCTCTGTCTTAGGAAAGAACAGCAGTCTTAGGGACAGGACATCTAAGCCTGAATCCAAACCTTCCACTTAGCAGCTGAATGGTCACCAAGAAGCCAACTCTACAAGATTGGATTAAAATGGAGTGGTAGATAATGGTACGAAATCATGGGAATCAGGTTGACTTGGGGTCCAGAAAGACATGTGTTTGAATTTCAGTTCTGCCCATTGTTAGCTGCATGGCCATCATCAGTTTCTCTGGGCTGTAATTTGATTTTCTCATCTGCAAAAATGGGAACAAGAGTATCTTTTCTGGAGGACTTTTGTGAGGATTAGAATTAACAAAAGTAAATGTGCTCTGTATGTGCTCTGTACATAGCTCTCAATGATGGTATTTATTACTGTGTACTTACTCATCCTAAAAAGCATCATCCTAAAAAGCTTCTCATCCTAAAAAACATCATACACATTTACTATGATTATCTCCCTCAGCCATTTGCATCTCCCTCAAAGCTTTTATTATTCTTTCCTATGTTTTCTACTTATTTTAAAGTTGTCTTATCTCTTGACTAAACTTTGATTTTCCTGGCCCAGCATTGTTTCTTGCTTATCTTTACACAGAAACAGATCAGGAAATGTGGATTTAGTTAACTCTAAGGAGGAAAAAGGAGCCCCACCCCAGTGTGGAGAGTGGGAGGATGTGTTTTTTAAGGGACTGCAGTAGGTACCCCCTGGGGCCACTAGGGGACAGCCTGAGAACTGCCTGCACCTGAGGGACACAGAGCTGTTGAAGATCAAGGGGTTTTCAGGATTTGCCAACTTCACAATTTGTCTAGCTGGAGATGATAAGGGGCTGTGAATTGCAGTGCAGTGCAATGTTCATTATGGAACAGAACCTGCAGTCACTCAGGTTGAGTTCAAATTTATATTCTGCCTTTAACTTCCTTTAGCTTCCTGAGGTTCAGTTCACCATGTCCAAATGAGAATAATATTACAAACTCCAGAGGGTTTGGGAGAAGATAAATTCTATGTGAAGTGCCTGGCATAAATATTTTTATCTTTGAGTGCGATGTCTGAGAAATTTGAAGGAACATGGCCAAAGGGCAGGATTAGCCTGATTTCTAATCCCAAAGAAACTCCACCACATTACACCATCTCTTTGGTTACAGGAAATCCCCCTCATGGTCCCTGCCCTCCCATGGGCTATTAACACAGATGCCAACTACTGGAAGTGATGCTCTAAATCATGTGTCATAACCACCTGCATTCGGGTCCCCACAAGATGGAGGGGTATTGGTGGGGAGGGAAGGGATGTAGGTGACACTGGCTGCCGTCCATGCTTGTTAGAGGCCAAAATGAGTTGAGAAGTCCAACAGTAGTCAAGTTATTGCTGAGTTAGCTGAGTTAGTGCTGAAGGAAGCCTCAAATTCATGCTTGTCTGACTCTAAAACCCAGGGTCTCTCCTTGAGGCCATTTTCTCAAAGATGAAGAAAACATAGTACCAGTACTTGGGAAGCTTGCAGTCTATCCCAGCTTTCAGAGAAGAAATTAACTAATTGATTGATATGATCAGAAGGAAGAAACACCACATGCCCTTAGTGACCAAAAATTAAGACCAAAAAAGCCCCTAAATTCTTATTGATCCATCACCACCTCCTACCAACTCCTATTAGCTGAAGAAACCTCCTGCCCTTTTTATTCTCCCTTCAAAGCAGAGGAACAGAACAAAGATCTGACAAAAATCTTTTCCCATGTCAGTTTTGGGCATGGGGAGAAGAGAAATGAGTAGGAAAGGATACTGCTCCCTGGATGCCTGACTTAATTACAGAAAGCAGAGCAACTGAAGCCAAGGAGTTGCCATAAAATTTCTAAGTCCCATCATACAAAGTAAGTGTGTATGATGCTCTATGGTGTGGGAATCTGATTTTGTAAAAGGGAAATGCCCCCTTATAGCCCCAGCATACATACTCAAGGTGGGTTGCAGCACCTCACTACTCTGAGGGGCTGGAAAGCGGCCAAGAGAAACATCATGGATTCCCCTGGGGGAGAGTGGAGACCCAAAATTTATACTGATCTGTTGACTCGAGTCAGATCTGTTGATCTGCATGTAACACTGGCTTTCAGCATTTAATGTGTTTAAGTTCCTCAGTGTGGCACCCAGTTACTTTCTGACAGATTTAACCTGGAAGAAAGGACCAGGCTTCAAGAAACAGGGGCCTTCTGTTTTTAAATGAGTAGCACATAGTAGAACTGGAAGCAATCTTGAAGATTTAGTTAGTCCACCCCCACCCCATTTTATAGGTAGAAACAAAGGCCCAGAGAAGTGAAGGAACATGCCTAAAGATCACACAGCCTGCTAATGGCAGTAACCAAATTTTCTTAGCAACAATTCAACACTCTTTCCATTACACCCAACTGCAGAATAATACATTATAGCACCGATGGGAAACGAGAGGCTCATGCACGGATCCCAAAGCAGCCACACAAACATGGCTTTATCTCAAGCCACAACATTCCCTGACCCCCTAGAAATTCTAAGTCCATCCTTTCCTAGCCTGGAATAGTGAAATTAACCTGTCAATATCCTTGAGGAGAAGAAGCATGAATTGTTCATTTTTTTAATGCCTCCCCAGCCCCGATCTCACCTCTCCCTTCTCTCCTGTTAAGCACCACACCTTGCAGGGAATGGGGAGTGGGTGCTGAGGGGCATGGGCTACTATGCTGGAGTCCAGTATGGTGAGTTAATATTAACTAAGCAAATGTAAAATAAAACCATGAATAAATGAATCATCTATATTTTCTTTTTACAATTTGAATTAATATCCTCCCAAATTCATAAAAATGAGTGAGTTTTCAAAATTTAAATATAAAAGTATTCCATATTTGTTCATTTCCATAATGATATGTAACTTTTTTCACATATTCAGACCACATTTTATACTCTTAAATATTATTTTATATGCTTATTCATATAGGTCCTATATCTTTGTTATATTTATTCTTAAGTATTTTTCCTAATTTTTAAAAAATTCAAACCTAAAAAAAAAGATAAAAGGAACACCTAATTTACCTTTCATCCTGTTGATTGATTATTAACATTTTGCCGTATTTTCATTCTCTTTCTCTCACAAACCATTTGTAAGTAAGTTGCACAATCATATCACATCACACCTAAAGTTCTGCATGTACTCCCTAAGAACCAGGACCTTCTCTCACATAACCACAATACCATCAGCACCCTCAAGAAATTTAACATATAAGTCATTAAATGTAATTTAATTCAGAGCAGAATGCACTGAAAGAAAACTGAATGTTCATAGCTTATTTCCAGTTACTGGAGAAATTGAACCTCATGTTTCTTCAGCCTGGTTGACTTGAATCTTGAAGTCTTGATTTTGCATTAATGCAAGTCTGGAGTTCTGCCTTGGCCTCCTTCGCTTCACCTCACCACCCTGTAGATGTTGAATTTTTCACACTGTAAGCACAAGGACTCTAAAGAAACAAACTCAGGTAAGTCTGCATCTTTTCTCATCTAGAGGCTAGTTTCCAGGTTCCTCAGGTGAAGTCAGGAAATGTTAATATTAGACTGGCTTTGGAGAGGTCTGGGAACTGGAGGGAAACAAGACAATTATTGTTGATTTAAACATATATATAGTTTATTTCCATTTCATGGAAGCTTCTTGTTTTAAACTCAAAAACAGAGCAGACAAAAACAATATGCAGACATATTTTCCACACTAATGTTGTGTTATCTGCTCTGCTTTCTGAGGTGGCACTTCTAATCGAGGGTGCTAGTAATGCTCCCAGTTTCCTGTAAATGCCACCACGGGCTCCACTTAGCTGGTTGTGTGAAACTACAACTGAGTGGTAAAGTAATATTTAGTGATACCAAAAGAGAGAGAGAGAGAGAGAGAGAGAGAGAACAAGTACACGGAAAAGCACAGACAAATAGCTAAATTTGAAAAGAGCCACAAGATGAAACAGGGATCAGTCATTCATTAAGAGAGAATAGCAACTTCAAAAAAATTAACAAAGCTGCCAAAGACATAAGGAAGTAATTTGCAACCCCTAGCAAGTATCTTTTTTTTTTTTTATTTTTTTTTAATTTTTTTATTGTTATGTTAATCCCCATACATTACATCATTAGTTTTAGATATAGTGTTCCATGATTCATTGTTTGTACCCCTAGCAAGTATCTTCAGAACACTCTTATCTTTGAGCCTCCTGAAAAGAGAGTGAATTTAGAATAGTATCTTGCGTTTAAGGAGTGAGATACTCAATCAAAGGATTGAGGAACATTTGAGAGTGGAGTGCGTGGTCAGCAGACACCTTTGCCACTTGCTGCATCAAAGTCCTCAATTTCAGTTATTTAAATGCATCTGGGGGAGAACACACTTTCTGATAGGAAAGGAAACTTACTTTTTTTTCAAAACTCGTAAAAATTGTCAAGAATTTGTAATTGCCAGACCTGAAAGAGCTATATTACCAAAGGAAGTGAAGACTCTGAGGTTCCATATTTGTAAGATGACTAAAAATAACAAGAGAAAAATGAATGAACTTCACATACACATTGACAAATATGAAACTTCAACTTTGGCTCCTTTCCTAATAATTGTTTTTATTTGTCCCATATTTTCCTCAAAAGAAAAGAAATGCAAGTGGGTTGTAAAAATAGATAGTTGGCTCTGTTAAGGTAGAAACTATTGTAAAGAGTATTTTGTAACAGCCAGAATGAAAACATCAAAGGATGCATGCAAGCTAAAAGCTTTGCATCTATACCCATTTTGCAGATTCAATTTTTAAGTAGATAAGCAAAATTTTAAGAACTTTTAAACCTAATGGATCTGTAGAGGTGGAAATCTAGATAGTTCTATCTGCTGCAGTAATAAAAAGGACTTTAACTGCAGGAGGTTAGTATGAGTTTCTGAGATCTTCTTTGTGTATGTGAAGGGTCAATGTTCTTTTTCTTTTATTTGATAGTGGAAAATGACATAATGATACATCCAATTATATAATCTGTTGCCTTTTTTTCTTTCTTGTATTTGTCTGAGATCACACATTTGACTTTCCATGTCCCCATATGGCCCGGGGAGTGGAAATTCTGAGAGGTCTTACATGGGGAGTCCCCTTCCCTCTGCCCCTCACACCTAAAGGCAAAGCAATCAGATGCCTGCAGCTTGACAAGCTTGGCTCTAAAAAGAAACATTTTTTTAGTCCTGTGCATTTTCTTATAAATGTGGGGGTATAATTTCTTTTTGGTGAAAGACTATACAAAAGTGGTTTAGTAGGAAGCACATTAGAATTATGCTTCTTATACTATTCATGCTTACAGCTTAATTCCTAATTCATAGTTGTCAGAACTGAGGCAATTGTGTTTTGCAACAGTGACAGTAACAAAAGCCTTCCTCACTTTCAGTCAATTTTCCAGTGAATTCTGGGAAGAGGCATTTGGCTTTGACCAGTCCTTCATTCAGTCATCTGCTTTTTGTTGTCTCTCCATAGCCAAGACACAACATTCAGTTATCAGAACAAACTTATATTCCCACTTCAAACATAGACTTTTTATTATGTTCATTTGGCAGGTGATAACCCTCCTGGAAGTAATTTTCAAGAAAATTTTCTAACTCATGTGGCCCTTATTAGGCTTACTTGGTACTTAAGTCATGTAATTTTACATTGTTTTGTTGCTATGTCCTGTCTCTACAACTACTGTTTAAGTTTCCCAGAGAGGGGGACTAAAGTTTCATCAGCACCCAGCATGGCCACCTATATGTAGTGGACATGTATTCCATGCACTCCCTATTTTAGTGATAATCATGGCTACTCTCCACCACCTTTACCTAGTATATTACTTGGAATATTTAGGCATGCAAAGTAGGAAATCACTTTTTAGGAATAAACAAAAACCAAAAAAACAAAACAAACAAAACACAAAACTTTCCAGTCATTTTAAAGCCCTCATGTTTCTTTCAAACTTATCTGAACGAGTTGAAAATGAACACATTTTCTAAGAAACACAAACTCCCCCTTTCCCTCTTTACAAATATCAAAGAACACAGAAGACCTTTTGCAGCTATAGCTAAGGCAACTATGAATATAAGACCCCTGAGACTGTTCCAGATCAAACAGACATACCTATGTCAACCCAGATCCAGACCCTGACTGTCCTCTCCCCAGCCAAGCTGAAAGCCAGTGGGTGTGGTCAGCTGGACACAGGGCACGTGAAGCAGATGTCATCCTTTATTGGCCAGTGGTGCCCCCTCCTCATTCTTGGAATGCCTAGAAGTGGTTTTTCTCCGAATGCTTGCACTGGCATTAAAAAAAAAAAAAAAAGATGAAGAAAGTTTCATTCTAGAAAGGACGGGAGGAGGCTGGCCCCATAGAACCAGGTAGTTGGTTGTGGAGTTCAGTGTTTTTGTCATGGAATCCACTCATGTCTTATGGGTTGAGGGCAAAGCTAAGATTTTACACAACAATTCAGCAAGGCATCTTGCTTAATGAGGGTGTGAGCTGTTTTCTCTCTTGGCATATGTCCTAGTCATGGCTGTGCCTCACCAACACACATTCCACCATGAATTTCTTTCCTGTCATTGGCTGCATACATAGGGGTTTATAATGTTCTGATGTTCAGGTTCTATTGCAGACAAACTGAATCTGAACCTTTAAAGATGGAGCCCAGCCTCTCTTTTAAGTTTGGTGTGTATTCTACTGTACAGCTTAAGGTAAGAATCACTGGGCTACGCTCTTTCCAATGACTGGTTTTGGAACATGTACATGACTCTATCCTAGCCACTGAGACTTGAAGAGAGGTCCACTGGGAGCTTCTAGGAAAGGATCTGTCACTCCTAAAGAGGACTGATTTGCCTGGTTGTGACACCTGGCAGAACAGCTACATTAGAAGACACTAGAGTCTCAAGAATCACAGCATGTGCAATCAGAGCTTGATACAGTCTGGAGTTTGCCTAATTATGGGCTTCTTATGGTAGGTATTATCACCTTGCTTTATTATTTAAGCCTGTTTGAGGTATGTTTTGGGATTGTTTTGAGAGAAAAACATTGTAACCAATTTCTGAATATGTTCCTTCTGACCCTAAGGACAAAGCCTGGGAGTCAGGTACATAGTTCAGGCACCCATTTCCTATATGAATTCCTACCAAACACTTGATTTAATTTATGTGTCCTCCATCTGCAATGTGAGAGAATGATGGCTCAACCATAATCTAGATTCTAAAAGGTTTGTGAAGGCCCCCTGATTCAGTCTAGATGGGAAGGGGATGTGGGGCTTTGGATGGGGTCTAGGAGTCAGACTCCAAAGGCTATACCTCTTTGGAAAATGAAGGTGCTTTCTTCTGTATGCAACCAGCCAACTAATCACCTAGGGTAGGGAGCTAACCATGGTACAGGGCCCAAGTTGGGCGTTGTAGGTACATCTGCTCCCTAAATCTTTACAAAAATGCTGTGAGTTAGATGAGATTACCATCCCATTTTTAGAAGAGGAAAGCAAGGCCCAGAGAGGGCTCACAGTGGTGAAGCAGGGTTAGAATACTCCTTTTAGTTCAGCATGGCAGGTTGGTATATATTGGGTGCCCTCAGAATGCCCTGCCGGTATGGTGGCTGAAAAGACATAGCCTGATTTGGGCATTAGGTAAACAAAGGATCTCATTCTTGTTTTACAAGTTTCTCTTGGAGTAACCTCAGCAAAATTACTTAATCTTTGAGCCTGGGCTCTCTCAGATGCAAAATGGAGATTAGAATATGTATCCCACATTCACCATGTGAGAGCAATTAAGTGAGGGCCTGGACTGCCATCAGTACTCAGCAAATGTTAGCTGTCCTCAGCTCATCTTTCTGCACTCCCACTTAAATGCCCATGCTATTTACCCACAACCCATGGGAAGTTGTGACAGAGAGTCACTGAAATATGAATGTGCCAACATGGCAGGCTCAAGTGCGGAAAGAGGGATGGGTCCCATATGATGCTGGTAGTGGAGAGAAGGGATGGAACCAACTGGGAGCAGTGTCCTAGAACAGACAAATCTGGATCTGAGCAGATAAAAGCTGTTGATAGATCCTCACTTGGCTACTTTGTTAAGGTCTAAGACATCATGGTCTGTTTTGGAGGGCAAATGATTCCTCCTGTGGTGTTGTAGTTCATTAGGGCCAGACATGAGGAGAGCAAGATTGGCTGATCACTTTAGTATCTGTGACTAAGGCTTCTTTAAAATTGTTTGCTCTACAGAGGGCCAGCAGTACAAAATAGAACTATATCCAGAAATCACTCATCCCCCCCATCTTGAATCTGAACATTTTGACAGGGCCTTTCACAAAACTAGGTTTGGAGAGAAGGGTTTGACTCATATCACAGCCTAGTTCAACCTCTCCCCTGTCATGGCTGGAGGGCCTACTGCCTGTCTCACATCCCTAGGTGGTGGCAGAGTGGCCAGATGGAACTGCCACCAACTACCCTCCCACTGAGAAGTAGTATCAGAGGATGAAAAAGACTTGTTCTCTTAGGAATGTAAGGTGGAAATTTCCCAGGTTCTGCTTTCTGTCTCTTAATTGTATTTACGAGGTGAAATTTAGTAGGGCTACTGAATGGTGTTTACTTCCAGGGACCAGGTGATAGGGAAGCTTGGTGTCCTAAATCAAAACTGCAGGAGGCCTAGATAGGAAAGCATGTTGTTCTGAAGCATCCAACTGTGAGACCCTTTGGAAATATCCAAAGGACTTGAGAGTGTGGCTTATGAGCTATTACTATGTACTGGACAATATTAAAAATAAAAAAAGGGGAGGAGTCCAAGTTGGCAGAAGAGTAGGAGACCTTAATTTTGTCTGGTCCCAGGAATTTAGCTAGATAGCTCTCAAACCATTCTGAACACCTGCGAACTCAACTGGAGATCAAAGAAAAGAATAGCTGCAATGGAGAAAAGACAGTCTCTTCAATAAATGGTGCTGGGACAATTGGACAGCCATATACAGAAGAATGAAACTAGATCATTCTCTAACACCATACACAAAGATAAACTCAAAATGGATGAAAGACCTCAATGTGAGACAGGAATCCGTCAAAATCCTAGAGAAGAACATAGGCAATAACCTCTTTGACATTGGCCACAACAACTTCTTTCAAGATATGTCTCCAAAGGTTAGTAAAACAAAAGCAAAAATGATCTTTTGGGACTTCATCAAGATAAAAAGCTTCTGCACAGCAAAAGAAACAGTCAACAAAACAAAGAGGTAACCCACAGAATGGGAGAAGATATTTGCAAGTCATACTATAGACAAAGGGCTGGTATCCAAGATCTATAAAGAACTTCTCAAATTCAACACTGAAAAAACAAATGATCCAGTCAAAAAATAGGCAGAAGACATGAACAGACACTTCTCTGAAGAAGACATACAAATGGTTAACAGACACATGAAAAAATGTTCATCATTGTTAGCCATCAGGGAAATTCAAATCAAAACTACATTGAGATACCACCCTACACCAGTTAGAATGGCAAAAATTGTCAAGGCAAGAAACAACAAATGTTGGAGAGGTTGTGGAGAAAGGGGAACCCTCTTACACTGTTGGTGGGAATGAAAGTTGGTACAGCCACTTTGGAAAACAGTGTGGAGGTGCCTCAAAAAATTAAAAATAGAGTTACCCTATGACCCAGCAATTGCACTCCTGGGTATTTACCCCAAAGACACAGATGTAGTGAAAAGAAGGGCCATATGCACCCCAATGTTCATAGCAACAATGTCACAATAGCCAAACTGTGGAAAAAGCCAAGATGCCCTTCAACAGACGAATGGATAAAGATGTGGTCCATATATACAATGGAATATTACCCAGCCATCAGAAAGGATGAATACCCAACTTTTCCATCAACATGGATGGGACTGGAGGAGATTATGCTAAGTGAAATAAGTCAAGCAGAGAAAGTCAATTATCATATGATTTCACTTATTTGAGGAACATAAGAATAGCATGGAGGACATTAGGAGAAGGAAGGGAAAAATGAAGGGGGGAAACTGGAGGGAGAGACGAACCATGAGAGACTATGGACTCTGAGAAACAGATTGAGGGTTTTGGAGGGTTTTGGAGAGGGGGGTGGAGGGGATGGGTTGGCCCGGTGGTGGGTATTAAGGAGGGCATGTACTGCATGGAGCACTGGGTGTTATATGAAAACAGTGAATCGTGGATCACTACATCAAAAACTAATGATGACTAACATAACATAATAAAATAAAATTAAATTAAAAAAAAGAAAAGAATAGCTGCAACTCTGATTAGAAAAGCGACCATTTCCCACAAGGTAGGAAGTGCGGAGAAGTGAATCGAAGGCAATATATGGGAAGATAGGCTGAAGGGGGAGGGAGCCTCCATCAGCTGGCTACTGGCAAGTGATAGAGCAGAGGAGGACAAAATCAGAACTTTTAGAAGTCTGCTCCAGTGAGGGATTTCACTCTGGTGGCTAAGCAGGAGGTGGAACCCTCGCTGGGACAGTGTGGTCTCAGGACCTTGGGGGTCACAGGAAGACCAGGGGTGCCTGAGTGCAGCAGAGCTCCCAGGCATTGGATCGGGGAAGCTGGCTGCAAAGAGTGAGCCCAAGAGTGAGCCCAGGAGTGAGCTCTCAGCTTGGGATTGCCAGAAACTGTGATCTGAGGCACAGTTGGGCCACTGCTCTTTGAGTAGGGGACCAACAAGTGGCAGGACTGGGGAGAACCCCCTTCCTCCTCCAGGAGTTGTGGCCTGGGAGAGTGCAGCAGGAGCCTGCTGGGTTTGGAGACTCCAAACGGGGTCATGTGCTTGAGATAGAAACACTTGGTCACAGGCCGGGTGAGCACAGAATGTGGCCGGAGACCGGGGAGATGGAGTGACTGACTGCTTTTTTCTGAGGGCTCACTGAGGAGTGGGGCCCTGAGTTTTTGGCTCCAGGGCCAGAGACTGGGAGGTCGCCATTTTCATTCTCATCCTCTAAAGCTGCATGGAAAGCCTTCAGGGAACAAAAGCCACATAGAGCAAACCAGAGCAGATTATTAACCTGGTCCCAGGCAAAGGTGGAGCAATTCTGCCTGGGGCAAAGACATTTGAGAACCAACTCAACAGGCCCCTCCCCCAGAATATGTGCGAGTCTGTGGAGTTTGGTACGTGAAGAGGTGGAGATGGATTGACCTGGACGATCTGTTGAGGGGGGTGGACTGCAACCTTGCGGCTCTGGGCCAGAGATTCCCACATGGCCATATTTGCTCTGACCCTCTAAAGAGAAGCAGAAAGACACAAGGGAACAAAGCTGCACAGCCAACCACCTCACATTAAGCCCATCCCCCTGACAAGGGGTGGGGTAACTCCACCCAGGTGAAGACATCACAGAAGCTGACCAGCAGGCCCCTCCCCTAGAAGACAGACTGGAAGAATGAATGAATAAGAATGGTGAATAAGATCAAGCTTATTTCCCACAGGACTGTAAAACTCAGCGCCAGGGGAAAATAATATAAGGAGCTCCAGATATTCCCTCATGACTTGCTTTTACTTCAGGCTAAAATTTTACATTTCTTTTTTAGTTTCTTTCTTTTTTTTTTAAACGCTGCTCCCATTTCAAACCTATGTTTCCCAACCTATGTGTTTTTTTTAAATTTTATTATTTTTATTATTATTATGTTATGTTAATCACCATACATTATATCATTACTTTTTGATGTAATGTTCCATGATTCATTGTTTGTGTATAACACCCAGTGCTCCATGCAGAATGCACCCTCCTTAATACCCATCACCAGGCTAACCCATCCCCCCACCCCCCTCCCCTCTAGAACCCTCAGTTTGTTTTTCAGAGTCCATAGTGTCTCATGGTTCATCTCCCCCTCCGATTTCCCCCCCTTCATTCTTCCCCTTCTGCTATCTTCTTTTTTTTTTCCTTAACATATATTGCATTATTTGTTTCAGAGGTACAGATCTGTGATTCAACAGTCTTGCACACTTCACAGCGTTCACCATAGCACATACCCTCCCCAATGTCTATCACCCAGCCACCCCATCCATCCCACCCCCCACTCCAGCAACCCTCAGTTTGTTTCCTGAGATTAAGAATTCCTCATATCAGTGAGGTCATATGATACATGTCTTTCTCTGATTGACTTATTTTGCTCAGCATAACACCCTCCGGTTCCACCCATGTCCTTGCAAATGGCAAGATTTCATTCTTTTTGATGGCTGCATAATACTCCATTGTATATATATATATACCACATCTTCTTTAACCATTCATCTGTCGATGGACATCTTAGCTCTTTCCACAGTTTGGCTATTGTGGACATTGCTGCTATAAACATCAGGGTGCACGTACCCCTTCGGATCCCTACATTTGTATCTTTGGGGTAAATACCCAGTAGTGCAATTGCTGGATCGTATGGTTCTTTTTTTTTTTTTTTTTTTTTAACATATAATGTCTTATTTGTTTCAGAGGTACAAGTCTATGATTCAGCAGTCTTACACAATTCACAGTGCTCACCATAGCACATACCCTCCCCAATGTCCATCACCCAGCCACCCCATCCCTCCCACCCCCCCACCACTCTAGCAATCCTCAGTTTATTTCCTGAGATTAAGAATTCCTCATATCAGTGAGATCATATGATACATGTCTTTTTCTGATTGACTTATTTCGCTCAGCATAACACCCTCCAGTTCCATCCATGTCCTTGCAAATGGCAAGATCTCATTCCTTTTGATGGCTGCATAATATTCCATTGTATATATATACTACATCTTCTTTATCCATTCATCTGTCGATGGACATCTTAGCTCTTTCCACAGTTTGGCTGTTGTGGACATTGCTGCTATAAACATTGGGGTGCACATACCCCTTCGGATCCCTACATTTGTATCTTTGGGGTAAATACCCAGTAGTGCAATTGCTGGATCGTATGGTAGCTCTATTTTCAACTTTTTTGAGGAACCTCCATACAGTTTTCCAGAGTGGCTGCACCAGCTTGCATTCCCACCAACAGAGCAGGAGGTTTCCCCTTTCTCCACATCGCCGCCCACATCTGTCATTTCCTGACTTGTTAAATTTAGCCATTCTGACTGGTGTGAGGTGATATCTCATTGAGATATGGGCAGGACCCATCCATAAGCTGTCTAAAAGAGATTCATTTTGAACCTAAAGACACCTCCAGTTTGAAAGTGAGGAGATGGAGAACCATTTACCATGTCAATGGAACTCAAAAAAAAGCTGGGGTAGCAATTGTCATATCAGACAAATTAGATTTTAAACCAAAGCCTGTAGTAAGAGATGTAGAGGGACACTATATCATACTTAAAGTGTCTATCCAACATCAAAAAAAATCTTACAGTTGTAAATATCTATGCCCCCAACATGGGAGCTGCCAACTACATAAACCAACTAATAACCAAAATAAAGAATCATATCAATAACAATACTTTAATAGTAGGAGACTTCAACACTCCAGTCACAGCAATAGACAGATCATCTAAACAGAAGATCAACAGAGAAACACAAGATTTGAAGGACACACTGGACCAGATGGACTCCACAGACATATACAGAACATTCCATCCTAAAACAACAGAATACTCATTCTTCTCAAGTGCACATGGAATTTTCTCCAGAATAGATCACATACTGGGTCACAAATCAGGTTTCAACCAATACCAAAAGACTGAGATTATTCTCTGCATATTTTCAGACCACAATGCTTTGAAATTGGACTTCAACCACAGGGAAAAATTTGGAAGGAGCACAAACACTTGGAGGTTAAAAAGCATCCTGCTAAAGAATGAATGGGTCAACCAGGAAATTAAAGAGGAACTTAAACAATTCATGCAAACCAATGAAAATGAAAACTCATCATTTCAAAACCTATGGGATACTGCAAAGGCGGACCATAGAGGAAAGTACATAGCCATCCAAGCTTCTCTCAAAAAAAGAAAAATCTCAAATACACAAGCTAACCTTACACCTAAAGGATCTGGAGAAAGAACAGCAAATAAAGCCTAAACCAAGCAGGAGAAGAGAAATAATAAAGATTAGAGCAGAAATCAATGAAATAGAAACTAGAAGAACAGTAGAACAGATCAACAAACCTAGGAGCTGGTTCTTTGAAAGAATTACTAAGATTGATAAACCTCTGGCCAGACTTATCAAAAAGAATAGAGAAAGGACCCAAATTAATAAAATCACAAATGAAAGGGGAGAAATCACTACCAATATCAAGGAAATAGAGACAATTATTAGAAGTTATTACCAGCAGCTATATGCCAACAAACTAGGCAACCTGGAAGAAATAGATGCATTCCTGGAAACTTATAAACTACCAAGACTGAAACAGGAAGAAATAGACAAACTGAACAGACCAATAACCAGCAAGGAAATTGAAGCAGTAATAAAAAACCTCCCAAAAAACAAGAATCCAGGGCCAGATGGCTTCCCAGGGGAATTCTACCAAACATTTAAAGAAGAAATAATACATATTCTACTGAAGCTGTTTCAAAAAATAGAAATGGAAGGAAAACTTCCAAACTCGTTCTATGAGGCCAGCATTACCCTGATCCCAAAACCAGGCAAAGACCCCATCAGAAAGCAGAATTACAGACCAATATCCTTGATGAATATGGATGCCAAAATACTCAGCAAGATCCTAGCCAAGAGGATCCAACAGTACATTAAAAGGATTATTCACCATGATCAGGTGGAGTTTATTCCTGGGATGAAAGGATGGTTCAATATTTGCAAATCAATCAACGTGATAGGTCACATTAACAAAAGAAAGGACAAGAACCATATGATCCTCTCAATCGATGCAGAAAAAACATTTGACAAAATACAATATCTTTTCCTGATTAAAACTCTTCAAAATATAGGGATAGAGGGAACATACCTCAATGTCATAAAAGCCATCTATGAAAAGCCCACAGCGAATATCATTCTCAATGGGAAAAAACTGAGAGCTTAAGTCAGTAACGCGACAGGGGTGCCCACTCTCACCACTATTGTTCAACATAGTACTAGAAGTCCTAGCCTCAGCAATCAGACAACAAAAAGAAATACAAGGCATTAAAATTGGCAAAGAAGAAGTCAAACTCTCTCTCTTTGCAGATGATATGATACTTTATGTGGAAAACCCAAAAGACTCCACCCCCAAATTACTAGAACTCATACAGAAATTCAGCAACGTGGCAGGATACAAAATCAATGCACAGAAATCAGTTGCATTTCTATACACTAACAATGTCACCAATGAAGAGAAATTAAGGAATCTATTCCATTTACAATAGCACCAAAAACCATAAGATACTTAGGAATAAACCTAACCAAAAAGGTAAAGGATCTATACTCTAGAAACTACAGAACAGTTATGAAAAAATGGAGGAGGAAGACACAAAGAGATGGAAAAGCATTCCATGCTCATGGATTGGAAGAATAAACATTGTGAAAATGTCTATGCTGCCTAGAGCAATCTACACTTTCAATGCCATCCTTATCAAACTACCATTGACATTTTTCACAGAGCTGGAACAAACAATCTTAAAATTTGTATGGAACCAGAAAAGACCCCAAATCACCAGAGGATAGTTGAAAAAGAAAACCAAAGGTGGGGGGCAAGACAATGCCTGACTTCAAGCTATATTACAAGCTGTGATCATTAAGAAGGCATGGTGTTGGCACAAAAACAGACACATAGATCAATGGAACAGAATAGTGGTCCCAGAGATGGACCCACAATTCTATGGTCAACTAATCTTCAACAAATCAGGAAAGAATATCCAATGAAAAAAGACAGTCTCTTCAATAAATGGTGCTGGGACAATTGGACAGCCACATGCAGAAGAATCAAACTGGACCATTCTCTTACAGCATACACAAAGATAAACTCAAAGTGGATGAAAGACCTAAATGTGAGACATTAATCCATCAAAATCCTAGAGAAGAACATAGGCAGTAACCTCTTTGACATTGGCCACAGCGACTTCTTTCAAGACACGTCTCTAAAGGCAAGGGAAACAAAAGCAAAAATGAACTTTTGGGACTTCATCAAGATAAAAAGCTTTTGCACAGCAAAGGAAACAGTCAACAAAACTAAGAGGCAACCCATGGAATGGGAGAAGATATTTGCAAATGACAGTACAGATAAAGGCTGGTATCCAAGATCTATATCAAGAACTTCTTAAATTCAACACCCAAGAAACAAATAATCCAGTCAAGAAATGGGCAGAAGACATGAACAGACACTTCTCCAAAGAAGACATACAAATGGCTAACAGGCACATGAACAAATGTTCAACATCACTAGACATCAGGGAAAACCACAGTGAGATACCACCTCACACCAGTTAGAATGCCAAAAATTAACAAGACAGAAAACTACAAGTATTGGCAAGGATATGGAGAAAGGGGAACCCTCTTACACTTTTGGTGGGAATACAAGATGGTACAGCCAACTCTGGAAAACAGTATGGAGTTTCCTCAAGACATCAAAAATAGAGCTACCCTACAATCCAGCAATTGCACTACTGAGTATTTACCCCAAAGATACAGATGTAGTGAAAAGAAGGGGCACCTGCACCCCAATGTTCATAGCAGCAATGTCCACAATAGCCAAACTGTGGAAGGAGCCGAGATGCCCTTCAACAGATGAATGTATAAAGAAGATGTGGTTCATATATACAATGGAATACTACTCAGCCATCAGAAAGGATGAATACCCACCATTTGCATCGACATGGCTAGAACTGGATGGGATTATGCTAAGTGAAATAAGTCAAGCAGAGAAAGGGTTTCACTCATATGTGGAACATGAGGAATACGCGGAGGACCACAGGGGAAGGGAAGTAAAACTGAATGGGAAGAAATCTGAGAGGGAGACATGACTCTTAACTATAGGAAACAAAATGAGGTTTGCTGGAGAGGAGATGGGTGGGGGATGGGTAACAGGGTGATGGGTATTAAGGAGGGCATGTGTGGTGATGAGCACTGGGTGTTATATGAAACTAAGGAACTGTTGAAAACTATATCAAAAACTAATGATGTACTATATGCTGGCTAACTGAACATAATAATAAAAAATAAAAATAAAAATAAAAAATGGATATTACTTTATGAATGCCTATTTTGTGCCAGGCATTGTAAGAGGTTCCTAACCTATCTTATTACTAATTTTCACACCAACTCTATGAAACAGATATTACTATAACCATTTTAGAGATTAAGAATAGTAAAAACAGAGAGATGGAGAAAGTGGCAAAAGCAAGATTCAAATCTGGAGCTATCTGAACACATATATACCTTATCCTGCCCATTTAATCTTTGTCTTCTCACCTCCATCTGTTATATCCCTGCTTCACCTCTCTGATTTGGGCAGAAAATATATCCCCCAATCCCAGCTTTGTGACTTCACCACAATTATCTGAGCCTTTATGCCTCGCTACCAGACATCACTCTTGCCTCTCTTGAATGAGTAACCACATCCTAGTCAGGTTAGCGTGACCACCACTCTGCTCCCACTCTCCTGAGTTCCAAATCACCCTGCCAAGTTAAAAGGACCCTTCCCTTCTCTGCTTTACATCCTTCCATTGAGCCTCCAGCCCTGAGTCCCATGATTCTATTAACACACTCACTCACTCATGTGTAGATGTAGTACACTCATGTAGTACACATCTTACACTACATGTAAAGATGCAGCCTTTAGCAGGGAAGTAAATTTGGGAAGGATGAGAGAGAGGTAGGTGGTGGAGAGCATGAAGCCTCCACCACTCCTTGTGACTCATCTTGCAAAGCCCCATAAATGGGGCATAACCTCCTCTGTGGGGCACTAACTCTGACCCTGCATTTCTGTTGCTTTGGGTGAGAAGCAATGTGTCATGGTGCTTAGAGCACAGGCTTTGCTGTCACAGGGAGCTAGGCTCATAGCTGAGCTCTATGTGTGCTATGAGACTTAGGCCATTTACCCAAATGCTGCATCACTTGTGAAATGGGAATAATATCTTTTAGCAGGACCATCATGGGGATCAGATAAAAAAATAAAAAGTTATTTGGCATGTCTCCCACTACTGAAGTTCAATAGATGGTAGTTATTATTATGTTTGCCTTTGTTATTATTTTCTCTGAAAAATGGGATTGAGCAGCAGCAAAACATTTACATGCTGGCCACAGTACTATGTCCTGTGATGAGGGGTCACAGTGATAACAATGAGCTGCCTCAGAGGCCAGTTGGGATGATTTTTGTTCTCCCTATTTTTCTCAGATCTCTTCACTCCTGACCCCCCCAGCTCCTTTCTAATGAAAGGTAAGCATTTTTCTGAAAGAGAAGTCAGTCTGTGTGCTTGAAGTGAAGAGAAGCCTTTTTCATACCCTGGATTAAAGACCCCAGCACTCAGGCTTCTGTAGGATAGGCCCCGGGCTACACCACACCTTCCATACAATGCTCTCTTCCAAATTTGAGTCACTTTTCACATGTACAGTGATGTAACTTCTGACACCAACTACCCGAACTTGGCTAAACTTCACAGGTGAAGAGCGCTATCCCTCCCAAGACTGCCCTTGCTTCTGACATTAGCCACAAGCTCCAGTGCCCCCAGACAACCTGCACATCTGGCCAACTGGCTACAAGTTCAGAGGGTCCCATAACCCCTCAGTTTCAATAATTCACTAGAATGACTCACAGAACTCAGGAAAATGCTGTATACATGATTATAGTTTTATTATAAAGGATATAAATCAGGACTAGACCAAGGACCTGGATGAAGTCCTAGACACAGAACTTCTGTGCCCTATCCCTGTGTCCTCAGGATGTACCACCTTCCTGACATTTTGATGTGTTTACAAAGCAAGAAGCGCCACTGAGTCCTGGGGTCCAGAGTTTTTATTGGAGGTTCATCCCATAGGCACAATTGATTGAATCACTGGCCATGAGATTGACTCAATCTCTAGCCCCCTACCACTCTCCAGAGGTTCGGATGACCTTACATGACTCAAAGCCCCAATCCTCTAATGACATTGTTGGTCTTTCCAGCATGGCTACTGCCATCCTATTGTATTTAGGGACCACCAAGAATCACTTCATCAGCATAAACTACCAGGGACCACCAGAAATAACAAAAATACTCTAATCACTGGGAAAATTCCCTCCCAGGAACTTGGACAAAGGCCAGGCAGATTCTTTATTAGGCAGGAGGAGTGTGTGTATCTACATGTCTGAATGTTCATGAATGTACACATGCACACCTCCCCTGTCATCCAAAGAATAAAACTGTATCTTCTTAGCATGCCATGCCAAGTCCATAATTACCTGGTCTCATCTCACCTTCCCAGCTCTCCCTCCTGCCACACTGAACTCCTCACTATTTCCTGGACACCAAGCGCCTCTATGACTTCCAAGATGCACCTCCCACCTTCATTGCCTGACAAGAGGCTCCTTCATAAGGCCAACATTCATGGTCCTTCTCAGGTAAGCTCTCTCCAGCTCCTCTGAGCAGGCCTGATTGTTTAATCTTTTGTGTGGCCGAAGCCCTTTGATCATATTTATGTAGTCATAATTAATACTATTACTTTCCTATTTAACTTAATAGTTTTCCCCACTTGATTTTTAAGCCTCTGTATATATTAAAATGTGTTTTCTTGGCTACAAGCAACAGAAAAACCTGGCTTAAAGCATGAAGATATTTCTAGTTTACTTAAGAAGTCCAGAGATAGCTGAGCCCAAGGTGTTTCAGCCACTCAGTGGTGCTGTTAAGGACTAGCTTATTTTTTTCCTTCTACTCTGCTATGCTTGGAGAGTTGGGCTTTCTACCAAGTGTAGAACAAACAACAGCAACAGCAAAAGGCAAGGTTCTAGCTTGTAGATATTTTAAAAGATGAGTGTACTTTACAATTAAACCATATCATGATGATTTACTATGGCTTAATGGTTTTCAAACTTTTAGAGCAAACAAATTTTATGTCAAAAAAAATTCTGTTTTTTTTTTCATTGTGTGGGTCAGTATAAAACAAAGATAATCCATTTTCCATCCAAAAGTGACTTGCACCACACACTTTTTGGCTTATTTCTGGTTTGCTCTTGGAAAAAAATATTTCTCACCTATTTTCTCACCTGTAAGCACTTTCTTTGGAGATTGACAGGGGAACAGAACAGAATTAAATAATAAACTTTTGCAAACTTATTTTTTTCAAAGATGAAATTTCTCCCAAACCCTCAATGTGTGGTGCCCTTGTTAAAGCAATTCTAAGACTCTTAAGCAGTGTTGGTGGAATCTCAGCAACCCCATTCTGGAAAGCCCAGATTGATGAACCTTCCTTCCATGAAGCCTGTGTTGGAATAAGGGCAAGACAGAAGATGCACATCAGAAGTTGTGCCCGAGAAACCAAGGGACTAAGGGGAAGGTTTGCACCCCTCCACACAATGTCTAAATTTAGAGAGGGGTTCAGCCAGGCCATGGGTGGTGATATGTGGACCTATTTTCACTTCCCTGCTGCCGGGTGGATCCAAGCCAGTTTCAATGGTTTTGACAATGAAAGTCACCTGGGTGTGTGTGGTTTGGCTTTGGTTCTTCAGGTTTTGATGTTCCCCAAGGTCAAATTGAAACTCTCAAACTGGTGTCTTATAATAGGCTGACCCTTATAAAGTAATGTAATGTATGTGTAATGTAATGTGTGCTTCAAATTCACATCAACTGAAATCAGTGGGCTTCTTACAGCTAAACAGGACCCACTTCCTTGACCAGCAACTCCCTGGAGTCATGAACTAACAAGTTGGCCCTTGTGTTCAATGCTGACTCAGAATGAAGGACATCTTGAACCCCAAAATAAACTCCATTCACTTTAGACCCTGTCCCCTTAAACCTGTTTCCAATATACAGAGATGATGTAAATCCTTCACATTTATACTAAAATGAAATCATTATAAATATATATACATATATAAATATATAACATACCTATACACACATATGTTTATATATGGGTGTTTATGTATATGGTTCAGAATCTCACTTTTTCACTTAACAATATGACTTGTAGAACTTTCCATATCAGCATATTTAGATCTACTTCATTCTGTTTAATAGCTGCAAAATATTCCATGGCATGTATATATCTTAATTTATCTAGTCATCTTTTTCCTCCTCCCCAACTATTTTGGCCCTAAAAATAATGCTGCAATAAACACCCTTATATATAGATATCTATAGATAGATGATGATAATGATGATGATAGATAGATGACAGATAGGTAAATAAAGATGTACTTAAAAACACATATCCATAGGGTAAATTGCCTGGAAAAGGATATATGCATTTTTAAATTTCGACAGCAATTGCCCACCAAAATGGTTGTACAATGTTACCTTCACACCAGTATCACCAGAGACTGCTGGGTAAACTCCACCAATGCCAAATTTTATCAAGCTTTATGGGGTGACAATGGTATATAGGTAGCCATTTATACTGCATTGTTATTTTGATTTACATTTCTTTAATTATGAGTGTAACTGAAAAATCTGTACCATGTTTAATGGCTAGTTGCATTTTTATTGCCATGAACTAGCTATTAATAGCCCATCTTTTATTTTATTTATTTTTTTAAAAGATTTTATTTATTTATTTGACAGAGAGAGACACAGTGAGAGAGGGAACACAAGCAGGGGGAGAGGGAGAAGCAGGCTTCCCGCTGAGCAGGGAGCCCAATCCGGGGCTCGATCCCAGGACCCTGAGATCATGACCTGAGCCGAAGACAGACGACCAAAGACTGAGCCACCCAGGCGCCCCTAGCCCATCTTTTAATAGAATTATCCACTTTTTTCTTAGTGATATGACAGAGTTCATTGTACAGTAAAGAAAGAATCTCGTGGTCTACCATATGTTGCAAAATTGTATCTTTTGGCTTCTTGTATTTTTATGTAAAAATTTAATTTCTTTTGAAAAGTTAATATTTTCCTTCATTATTTCCTGACCTTCTCCTTCATCAAGATTATTTTTTAAATCGGGGCACCTGGGAGGCTCAGTTGGTTAAGCGACTGCCTTCGGCTCAGGTCATGATCTTGGAGTCCGGGGATCGAGTCCCGCATCGGGCTCCCCGCTCAGCGGAGAGCCCGCTTCTCCCCCTGACCCTCCCCCTCTCATGTACTCTCTCTCTCTCTCACTCTCATTCTTGCTCTCTCAAATACATAAATAAATAAATCTTTAAAAAAATTATTTTTGAAATCAACTATCTTTTCTTAGAACTTACCATTATGACTAATTGCAATATATAACACACCTTTTAACAGATAGTGGTTATTAACTCACAAACTCAGTGATTCTTGGGTGATGTTCCTGTGCAACATTTGGCAGTTGCAGGTGAACTTTTATACTAAGTACCCTTTTCCCCAGGGGTTACAAAGTCAAATGCCATTAGTTGCTTGTCCTTTTCATCATGTGAAAAGATGACTATTTGAGAAAACTTGAAAGCCAGTTAAATAATTATATAAACATTCACAGTAACAATTGTCAAGTTTCCTAATTTTTTGTTGTTGTGAAAGATTCCTGGGCTGTCACAGTTCTAATTAAATCTACAATTTACCTCATTCAACTGTAGTGTCATTTCTTTTTTGTTTCATTAGGATAATATTTCTTTTGCTGAAATTCTGTGAAAGAATGTTGTAAAGGCTGTAGAAAATTGCTGCAAAAACTTTTAAAGATATTTGATGGGTTGACAGATGAATGGATAAAGAAGATGTGGTATATATATGATTAATAAATAATAAATATTATTCAGCCATAAAAAAGAATGAAATCTTGCCGTCTGCAAAAACATGGACAGAGCTAGAGAGTATAATGCTAAGCCACATAAGTCAACCAGAGAAAGACAAATACCATATGATTTCACTTATATGTGGAATTTAATAAACAAAACAAATGAGCAAAGAAAAAGAGAGAGAGAAGCCAAGAAGCAGGCTCTTAACTATAGAGAACTAACTGATGGTTACCAGAGGGGAGGTGGGAGGGGATGGGTGAAATAGGTGATGGGGATTAAAGAGTACACTTGTCCTGATGAGCACTGAGTAATGTATAGAATTATTGAATCACTATATTGTACACCTGAAACTAATAGAACACTGTATGTTAACTATACTGGAATTAAAAACTTAATAATGAATAAGTAAATAAATAAATAATACCTCAGGTAGTTGGGGGGAATTCAAAGTAGAATACAAATTATAGCAATGACCTAGCTATGTAACAGATGAATAATATAACCATAATAAAGAGGTTGAGAGGGCGCCTGCATGGCTCAGTTGGTTGGGCGACTGCCTTTGGCTCAGGTCATGGTCCTGGAGTCCCGGGATTGAGTCCTGCATCGGGCTCCCTGCTCAGCAGGGGGGTCTGCTTCTCCCTCTGACCCTCTTCCCCCTCGTGCTCTCTGTCTCTCATTGTCTCTCTCTCAAATAAATAAATGAAATCTTTAAAAAAAAAAGAGGTTGAGAAAGAAACCAAAATAATAATAATAAAATATATTTAAAATACAAAAAATTCTTAAGTTAAAAAAAGATATTTGTTGTGGAGACTGTAGTTATCACATAATGAAAAAAATGCTAGTCATACTTTATTTGTTTCAAAATGAGAGAATTAAAAATATCTGACCTGAGTCCCAAGAATCCCATCACATGTTTTAAAGAACTGAAAGTTATCAAGAATGCGTTCAGATGAAAGTAAAAGTGTTAGAGGCAGTTAGTTAGGTTCTAACAGAATATCTGGAGGCCAGCAAAGAGAAAATCATGGCCTGTCCTGGGAAAATCAGAGGCCTGTCCTGGCAGCACTCCAAAAGAAGCTGATCAAATCACACAGGCCCAAGATGGTTGGTGCCATGACAGGAAACCCCTGACCAAATAAGGAAGAAAAGACATGAAAAGCCTGCTTCCAAGAAATCCCTGCCCCAAGTAATGAATATCCCTCTTCCCAGGTAACAGCTGTCAATAAAAGATAGAAACCCAACCTCCCAGGGCATGCAGCGCTCTCTTGCTCTCTCTCTCTCACTCAAGCTCTCCTACTTTCACATCTCAAGAGTGTACTTTCACTTTAATAAACTTTCCCCCTTGTGTTGCTCATCTACTGTATTGTGTGTCCATTCTTGAATTCTTTCTCCTGAGGAGACCAAGAATCTTTGGCAACATTCTTGGGATAGCCTGGGTCGAAGCCCTGGGGCCCAGGGTTTCATCAGTCCAGCCGGCAACAACAGAAAACATGGGTAACAACAACTTAAGTAATAGGGTATTTGTTTGCCAGGGCTGCCACAACAAGGCACTACAGTTTATTTTCTCACAGTCTGGAGATTGGAAGTCCAAGATCAAGGTGTCAGCAGTATTGGTTTCCTCTGTGTCTACTCTCTTTGGCTTGCAGATGGCTACCCCTTCACATGATCTTTCCTCTGTGCTTTAATATTCCTCTGTCTCTTACTGTGTGTAAATTTCCTCTTCTTATAAGGACACCAGTCACATTGGATTGGGACCAACTCTAATGGCCTCATTCTAACTTAATCACCTCTTTAAAGAACTTATCATCAAATATAGTTATATTCTGAAGTACTAGAGATCAGAAATTCAACATATGAATTTTAGGAAGACAAAATTCAGCTAAAAACAGTATTTAATTATCAAAAAATGTGAGGTGTAGAGATAGGCAGTCCAGCAGCTGGTGCAGGAGCTCACCAATATCAGAAACAGCTTTTCTGTGTTCCTTGTTGTCTTCCCTTCATGGTTGCAAGATGGCTCCAGTCCCCGGCTCTGCATTTGCAATCAAAGACGGAATAGGAAAAGATGGTGCCAGTGCTTTCTGTTTTTTGTTTTGTTTTTGTTTTTTTAGATGGTAAGAACTATCATACAAGCTTCCTGGTAGACTTCCTTTTCCACTTCATTAGCCAGGACTGTGCCACATAGCCATTCCTGGATGCAAAAGAGCCTGAACATGCTCAATACTTATGTCTATAGTAGAGATACAAAGGGAAGAAGGAGGATGGGAGTTCGGTTAGCCAACAGTGTCTGCCACATGGATTCTTCTCTGCTGCTCTGGGTTCATGCTTCCCTTTCTATATTTGTGTATAATTTGTGGTTCTGGTGCCTTTTGAGAATGGTTTATGTCATGCTAAAGGTTACTGTGGTGGAGACATTTATGACGCACCAAAATGGGAAATTGCTCTTCAATCACTCATACCAACACTACATTATTTTTTTCACTTACATTTACTTTTCTATAATGCTAATGCTTATGTAATAACATATATTAATTTTACATTTTCTTTTAAAAAATATTTTATTTATTTATTTGAGAGACAGAAAGAGAGTGCAAATGAGAGAGCAGGAACAGTGGTGGAGATGGGGAGGTTGAGGGAGAGGTGGAGCATATTCCCGCTGAGCAGGGAGCCTGATGCGGGGCCTGATCACAGGATCCTCAGGATCATGATCTGAGCCAAAGGCAGGTGCTTAACTGACTGAGCCACCCAGGTGCCCCAAATTTTACATTTTCAAAAAACAATGGATGTGGGAAAAAAAATCAAATGACAATATAGAGATTTAACTCCCTGATGAACAAAAAAGATTCCTGAGTTCATTTTTTTAAACCAATGTGGGAGTGTGAGAATATGAGAAATACACTATACAGAATACATGAACTGATGGGGACCTGAAAGATCATCTGGTCAAACACCTGCTTTCTCTCCGTAAGAAAACAAAGACCTGGAGACTTCACCAAAGTCAGTCAGCAAATTAGTGTTCAAGTCCCAGTGAAAGCCCAGATCTTCCCATTCCAAGTATAGTATTCCCTATCCTAACATATTCTCTTATATAAACTAATGTGTTGTTTAAATATGTTTAGAAACCTGCAGTGTATAATGTCCAACTTCCTTCAAGGAGATACCTCTTGTCAAGGAGCAGCTCATGGCAACTTCCTGGAAAGACTTGTGGGCTTGTGGCACTGCTCCTCAGTCCCAACGGCATTGGGTGCTCAGGACCTACCTTGTGCTTGGTGTCCTCCATGACCCAGAGCAGGAATCCCACAACAATAATAAAGGCTGCCATTCACTGAGAACCTACTATGTGTGCCAGGCATTTAGTTTCATTGCTTTTAATCTTCACTACAACTATGCAAAGGAGAGTTATTAGCCCCATTTTATTATGATGGTATTTTTAAAGGTTCCATTGTATCCCCCCAAAGGCATATTGAAATCCTAATATCTCTCACTACTTCAGAATGTAACCTTATTTGGAAATATGGCCCTTGTTGATGTAGTTAGTTAAGATGAGGTCCCTGGAGTTGGATGGGTCCCTAATCCAATATTTCTGCTGTCCTTGAAAGGAGGAGATAGACACATAGGGAAAAGATGGTCATGTGGAGACAGAAGGAATGTCAAGGATTGCCAGCAACCACCAGAATGTAGAAAAGAGAGAGCATATGGTCTTGCTGACACCCTAATTTTAGATTCTATCTTCCAAAATGGTGAGGCAACACATTCTTGTTGCTTTAATCTACCCCATTTGTAGTAATTTGGTATGGCAGTCCTTGGAAACTAATACAGATACTGAGCCTCATTAAGTAGAAAGTATGCCCAAATCTACTCAGCCAGAATTCAAATTGAGGTCTTCCTGGTTCAATAAAAGTCATGTTTCTTCTTTCTTTCATATTGCCCATCTAAGCCCAAATGAATGTGAAGATGGTATGACGACACATCCCCAACCACTACTGTGCTGGCAAAGATACAAGGGAAGAAGGGAGGAAGGCTCTTTAGCAGAGTGTTCCTTCTTTTCTGACCTTGGCAATAGTGTAGGCAGGCTTGCTCAAAGCAATAACTATCACATAGAATAACCACAACTCCATTGTTCAGCTAAGAAATATTTATCCTAGAAATACAAATTGAGGTAGAAAAGACTTAATAATAATAATAAATAGTGGCAGAAGAACAACCCAGGTGAAGAGCTTTGCAAATATCATCTTGTTTATGAGTTCTCACTTTGTGAGACAGGGCAATGTTATATTGTCCCCAAGGTAACACTGTTTCTTGTCACCATTTCTCATATGATAACCTGAGGCTCAGAGAGGGTAAATGACTTTCTTAAAGTGGGGAGGCCCACATGGGATGCCTGGGTGGCTCAATTGGTTAAGCATCTGCCTTTGGCTCCGGTCATGATCTCAGGGTCCTGGATCAAGTCCTGCATCGAGCTTCTTGCTCAGCAGGGTGCCTGCTTCTTCTCCCTCTGCCTGCTGCTCCCCTTGCTTGTGCTCTCTCTCTCTCTGACAAATAAATAAAGTCTTAAAAAGAATATATATATATATATGACACACAATGGAGAAGTGGGGATCTGAGTTTTAACCCAACAGTGAACTCTTTACCAGGAGCTGCCCTAAGTCATCAGAAGGGGTGAATTCAGGAGACAGCTTTGAGATGTGAAATACGGTCACTTCTGTGAGGACTCCCAGACTGAGACCTCAATATCAGCTTCTGGAAAGGATGCATTCATTCTTTCAGACTCTCAGCCTAGGAATCTTTATTAGCCAGGATGACTAGAAGAAAGTAGATATGACAAATGGGAGGATTGCCTAGGGGGACCCTAGATTGAGGGAAAGAGAGAGATAGGTAGAGGCAGGAGGAAGCAAAGTAGGAAGGAAGTGAAAGTGGTGCCCTCCCCTCACTGCTGGTACATGCATATTTATTTATTTATTTTTCAGAATCAACTTTCTTTTATTATTATGTTCAGTTAGCCACTGTATAGTACATCATTAGTTTTGATATAGTGTTCAATGATTCATTGGTTGAGTATATAACACCCAGTGCTCATCACAACATGCGTATTTAAAAATATGTAGTCCATAAATGTCCTTTCCTTTCAAAGTATCTGATGTTTGTTGCTTGGAATGTTGGGGAGCTGTGTCTTATTAGCACTTTATATACCTTTTCAATGTGTCAGTAAATTGTTTCCAAATCCTTCCTCAGAAATTCATGATTATCTTGTAAAAAAGACTATCTCATTCTTATGTTCTCTACCCTTTTCCATAGTGAACCCAGATCAGCCTTGGAGGTCTCGGGGTCTCTTCCCAAACCATGATATGTGAACACAAATATTGATCAGTATACATAAATATTTTCCCATTCAAAAAAAGAGAGGAAAAAAAAAAAAAAAGGAAAGGAAGAAGATTTGGGGAACTTCCTCTGGTGAGCTGATTTCCCCCCGTCTGTTGTGCTCTCTCTCTCTCTAGACATTTTTCATTTTTTCCATTTTTTCAAGACATCACAGAACAGAAAAGAAACTTATCTCATCTAGGACAAGTCACCCACCCACACACTGAATACTGTAAGAGGGAGTGTGGTTAATCATTTCACAGAGAGAAACCTTTCTCTGGAGAAAGCAAAGGAGAAGAGGTTGAACTTTTTGGAGATTTACAAAATAAAATTGGAGAATTAGTATCCATAAGGCCAAAGGAGAAAGGGAAATAGTGAAAGAACAGCTACATGGAATATCCCACCAATCTGTGTCTTTCATGACCCCATTGCCCTTCTCCATGTTTCTGGAAACCCAGATTTTGAGAGAACTTTGTTCAGGGGTGATTATGGGGGGAAAGGGGATCTAGAAAAAACTGTTACAATCAAGTAGGATTTTTGCATTTCTCACCTCAAACCTGTGTGGACAATAAATGGAACTTTCCTTCTATAACTAGAATCAGTTTTTCTTTGTGTCCATTTAACTGGTTGGCAGAAACTTATTTTCAGCCAAGCTAGGCCTCTATCCCCTCCCCATCCACAAGCTTGTGCTCAATCATGAAAGCCAAGCTCTCTTCTTATGGTCCTATACAACCTCTGGACCACTCTCAGGTGTACAGGAAATCCCTCTATTATTGGCTCTTGGTGCCATGGCTGGAACACCATGAGCTGCATTGGGTCATCTTTCCAGACACACCATTTTTATTTTTGCTTTCTTGGTAATTCTTCTTTCACCCTGTGGCCATCTCTCACTCCATATTACCACTGTACTAGGAGTCATCTAGGGCTTCAGAGGAAAGTTATTCACAACATAAAGGGCAGTGAGAACTCTATGCCTGTGTTGATCTTTGATCCTACAAGGAGAAGAAAACCTCTTAATTTGCTGCCAGCCTATTGGATTATTTTTAAAATATTTTTAAGCTTTTATTTAAACTCCAGTTAGTTAACATACAGTGCAATATTAGTTTCATGTGTACAATATAGTGGTTCAATGTTTCCATACAACACCCGGTACTCATCACAACTGGACTCCTTAGTCCCCATCACCTATTTAACCCATTCCCCCACACACCTCCCCTCTGGTAACCATCAGTTTGTTCTCCACGGTTAAGAATCTGTTTCTTTGTTTGTTTTTCTCATTTTTTCCATTTGCTCATTTGTTTTATTTCTTAAATTCCACATATGAGTGAAATCATAATGTATTTGTCTTTCTCTGATTGACTTATTTCACTTAATATAATACTCTCTAGCTCCATCCATGTCCTTGCAAATGGCAAGATTTCATTATTTTGTATGGCTGAGTACTATTCCATTGCATATATATACACCACTTCTTTAACCATTCATCAGTCAATGGACACTTGGGTTCTTTCCATAATTTGGCTATTGTTGATATATTGCTATAAACATCAGGGTACATGTATCCTTTCAAATTAGTATTTTTGTACCCTTTAGGTAAATACCTAGTAGTGCAATTGCTGGGTCATAAGGTAGTTCTATTTTTAACTTTTTGAGGAACCTCCATACTGTTTTCCAGAGTGGCTGCACCAGTTTGCTTTCCCACCAACAGTGCAACAGCGTTTCCCTTTCTCCACATCCTTGCCAGCAACTGTTGTTTCTTGTGTTGTTGATTTTAGCCATTCAGACAGGTGTGAGGTGGTATCTCATCGTAGTTTTTGATTTGCATTTTCCTGATCTTTTCATGTGTATCTTGGCCACCTAAATGTCTTCTTTGGAAAAATGTCTATTCATGTCTTCTGGCCATTTTTTAATTGGATTATTCATTTTTTTTGGGTATTGAGTTTTATAAGTTCTTTATATATTTTGATACTAATCCTTTATCTGGTATGTCATTTGCAAATGTCTTCTCCCATTCCATAGGTTGCCTTTTAGTTTTGTTGATTATTTTCATCATTGTGAAGAAGCTTTCTATTTTGATGGAGACATATCTAGAAAAATGTTACTACAGCCAATGTCAGAGATCTGCCTATGCTCTCTTCTAGGATTATTATGGTTTCAGGTCTCACATTTAGATTAATACATTTTGAATTTATTTTTGTGTATAGTGTAAGAAAATGTTCCAATATCTTTCTTTTGCATGTACCTGTCCAGCTTTCCCAACACCATTTTTAAAAAAAGATTTTATTTATTTATTTGAGAGAAAGAGAATGAGAGAGAGAGAACACATGAGAGGAGATAGGGTGAGAGGGCGAAGCAGACTCCCTGCCAAGCAGGGAGCCCAATGTGGGACTTGGTCCAGGGACTCCAGGATCATGACCTGAGCTGAAGGCAGTCGCCCAACCAACTGAGCCACCCAGGCGCTCCCAACACCATTTTTTGAAGAGACTTTTCTCCATTGTATATTCTTTCCTCCTTTGTTGAAAGTTGATTTGATCATATAATTGTGGGTTTATTTCTGGGTTCTCTGTTCTTTTTCATTGATCTGTGTGTCTATTTTAATGCCAGTACCATACTGTTTTGATTGCTACAGTTTTGGAATGTAACTTTAAGTCTGGAATTGTGGTAACTCCAGTTTTTTCTTTTTCAAGATTGTATTGGCTATTCAAATCTTTTGTGGTTCCATATAAATTTCAGGATTGTTTGTTCTAGGTCTCTGAAAACTGCTGGTGGTATTTTTATAGGGCTTTCATTAAATGTGTGTAGATTGCTTTGGGTAGAACAGACATTTTAACAATATTTGTTCTTCCAATCTATTGGCATGGAATGTGTTTCCATTTCTTTGTGTTGTTTTCAATTTTTTTTCATGTGTTTTATAGTTTTCAGAGTACAGGTCTTTCAACTCTTTTGTTAATTTTATTCCTAGATACTATTTTTGGTGCAATTATAAATGAGATTGTTTGCTTAATTTCTCTTTCATTATTAGTGTATAGGAATGCAACAGATTTCTCTACATTGATTTTGTATCCTGTGACTTTACTGAATTCATTGATCAGTTCTAGTAGTTTCTTGGTGGAGTCTTTTAGATTTCCTATGTATAATGTCATGTTATCTGCAAACAGTGAAAGTTTTACTTCTTCCTTACCAACTCGGATGCCTTTATTCTTGTTGTCTGATTGCTGTAGCTAGGACTTCCACTATTATTTTGAATAAAAGTGGTGAGAATGGACATCATTGTCTTGTTCCTGACCTTAGGGGAAAAGCTCTTAGTTTTTCCCTATTGAGGGTGATATTCACTGTGGGTTTTTTATATATGACCTTTATTATTTTGATGTACATTCCCTCTAGACCTACTTGTTTTTTTTTTTTTTTATCATGAATGCATGCTGTACTTTGTCAGATGTACTCAACACATGTAGAAGATACACTTGAAGCACCATTCTGGTGAACAGGAGACACTGCACTGCAGGGCACTACCAAGCCTTTTCTTCATAATGCCACTACTTTCAAGAGCAGGAGATGTAGCTGACTTTTCTAACAAGAAACAGACACAGAGAATTAGACAAAATGAGGAGACAGGAATATGTCCCAAATGAAAAAACAGAAAAAAAAAAATCACAGCAACAGAGCTAAGTGAAATGGAAATTAATATGCCTGATAGAGGATTTAAAATAATGGTCATAAAAATACTCACTGGAGCTGAGAAAAGAAGGGAGTCCCTCAGTGAAATCCTCAACAAAGAGATAGGATACATAAAGAAGAACCAATCAAAGATAAAGAACTCAATAACTGAAATTAAAAATACACTAAAGGGTATAAATACTAGACTAGAGGAAACAGAAGAATGAGTCATATACCTGGAGGACAGAACATTGGAAAGCAATCATGCTGAACAGGAATTAGAGGAAAAAATAGTAAAAAAAATAGCAAAAAATAATAGTAAAGAATACTAAAGGAAGTCAGCAACACCATCAAGCATAACAACATTCATCTTATAGGGATCCCAGAAGGAGTAGAGAAAGAAAAGAGGGTAGAAAATTTCATTGAAAAAATAATAGCTGAAAAGTTCCTGAATCTGGGGAAGGAAACAGAAATCCAATCCAGGAGGCACAGAGATCCCTCAACAAAATCAACCCAAGGAGGTCTGCACCAAGATACATAGTAATTAAAAGTAGTGATAAAAAGAGAATTTTAAAAGCAGCAAGAGAAAAGAAAATGGTTACATACAAGGGGAAACCCCAAAAGACAATCAGCTGATTTTTTTTACCAGAAACTTTGCAGGCCAGAAGAGAATGGCATGATATACTTGAAATGATGAAAGAAAAAAAACCTCCAGCCAGAATACTCTATTCAGTAAGGTCATCATTCAGAGTAGAAGAAGGCATAAAGAGTTTCCCCAATAAAAGCTAACAAAATTCATGACTACTAAACCAGCTCTACAAGAAATGTTAAGGGGAACTCTCTGAGTGTAAAGGAAAGATGACAAGTACGAGTAAGAAAAGTAGGAAACACAAAAATAGTAAAATGAAGTATAGCTATAAAAATCAGTCAAGGGATTAACAAAATTTAAAAATGTAAATTATGACACAATAAATCTAAAACATGGTTGGGAGAGGAATAAAGAGTGAGTTCAAACTTAAGCAACCATCAACTTATTAATACTGCCATTTGCAGAGGATGTTATATACAAACTTAATGGTAAACACAAATCAAAAACAGTAATACATATGTAAAAAATAAAGAAAAAGGAATCCAAGCATATCACCAAAAAAGCCAACAAACTGAGAGAAGACAGCAAAGGAATAACTGAACAAAGAGCTACAAAAACAACCATAAAACAAATAACAAAAGGGCAATAAGTACATACCTATCAATAATTACTTTGAATATAAATTGATTAAATGCCCCAATCAAAAGACATAGGATGATGGAATGGATAAAAAACAAGAAGAGACTCAATTCAGACCTAAAGATACTGCAGATTGTAAGTGAGGGGTTGGAGAAATATTTATCATGCAAATGGATGTCAAAGGAAAGCTGGGATAGCAAGACTTAGACAAAATAAACTTTTAAAGCAAAGACTGTAACAAGAGACAAAGTAAGACACTATGTCAAAATAAAGGGGACAATCCAACAAGAAGATATAACAATTATAAATATTTATGCACCCAGCATGGGAACACTCAAATACATAAAACAGTTAATAACAAACATAAGGGAACTAATCTATAGTAATAGAATAATAGTAGGGGAGTTTAACACCCCATTTACATCAATAGACAGATCAAACAAAAAATCGACAACAACAACAACAACAACAAAAACCAGTTGCTTTGAATGACACACAGGACCACTTGGATTTAACAGATATAGTCAGAACAATCCACCCTAAAACAGCAGAATATGCATTCTTTTCAATTGCACGTGGAATATGCTCCAGAATAGATCACATATCAGGCCACAAATCAAGTCTAACAAATTCAAGAATATTGAAGTCATGCCATGAATCTTTTCTGACCACAACACTATCTAAAAATCAACCACAAGAAAAAGTCTGGAAAGGGCACAAATACAAGGAGGTTAAATAACATGTTACTAAGGAATGAATGGGTCAATTAAAACATCAAGGAAGAAATTAAAAATTATATGGAAACAAATGGAAATGGAAACACAACAGTCCAACATCTTACAGATGTGGCAAAGGCAGTTCTAAGAAGGAAGTTTACAGAAATACAGGCCTATCTCAAGAAGCAAGAAAAAGCTCAAATAAATAACTTAACCTTACACACAAAGGAGCTAGAAAAAGAACAACAAACAAAACCTAAACACAGCAGTAGGAAATAATAAAGATGAGAGTATAAATAAATGATGTAGAAACTAAAAAAACAATAGAACAGACCAGTGAAACCAGGAGTTGGTTCTTTGAAAACATCAACAAATTCAATAAACCTCTAATCAGACTCATCAAAAGTGAGAGAAAGAGAGAGAGAAGACTCATAAACAAAAATCACAAATAA
Source organism: Halichoerus grypus (assembly GCF_964656455.1). Lineage (NCBI taxonomy): Eukaryota > Metazoa > Chordata > Mammalia > Carnivora > Phocidae > Halichoerus > Halichoerus grypus. The sequence goes on from NC_135720.1 coordinate 117,927,283, forward strand.
AGAGGAGAAATGACAAACAACACCACAGAAATACAAACAACTACAAAAGAATATTATGAAAAACTATATGCCAACACATTAGACAAGCTAGAAGACATGGATAAGTTCCCAGAAATATGTAACCTACAAAAGCTGAGGCAGAAATGAATAGACAATTTCAACAGACCAATTACCTGCAATGAAATTGAATCAGAAATCGACAGCTCCACAGGTGAATACTACCAAACATTAAAGAAAAGTTGATACTCACTACGTAAAAAACTAATGACATATTGTATGGTGACTTATATAACATAATAAAATAAAATTAAAAGAAAAAGAAATAACCACACAAAAAAAGAAAAGTTGATACCTATTTTCAAATTATTCCAAAAAATATAAGAGGAAGAAAAACTTCCAAATATGAAGCCAGCATTACTGTGATACCAAAACCAGATTTAAAACAACAACAACAACAATACCACACACATAAAAAAGAGAACTACGGGCCAATATCTAACATAGATACAAAAATCCTCAACAAAATACTAGCAAATTGAATCCAACAATAAATTTAAAAAAGTCATTCACCACGATCAAGTGGGATTTATTTATTCCTGGGATGCAAGGGTGGTTCAATATTCACAAACAAATCAACATGATACATCATACCAATAAGAGAAAGGATAAAAACTATATGGTCATTTCAGTAGATGCAGAAAAAGCAATTGACAAAATACAGCATCCATTCACAAAGAACTTGGTAAAAAAAAAAAAAAGAGTATGATTCTCACATTAATTCCAAAGTGACTGAATAAAGAAGGATGTAATCCACCATTTCATCCTTGTGACAGAGGCCTTAATTCTGTTGTGTTTTATTCTTTTGTTATTAGAGGAGATGAATTATTTTACTCCTAATGTACTTTAAAAAACAAAAGCTGGGGCGCCTGTGTGGCTCAGTCTGTTAAGCTCTGACTCCTGATTTCAATTCAGGTCATGATCTCAGGGTTGTGAGATCAAGCCCCACATCAGGCTCTGCAGTCAGTGGGAGTCTGCTTGAGATTCTCTCTCTCCTTCCCCTCACTTGTTCTCTTTCTCTCTCTGAAATAAATAAATAAAATCTTTAAAAAACAAAAGCTAACAACCAAAACCAACAACAATAAAAATACCACTTAAACATGCTTTCTGCCCTGGAACACAGCTGTATTGAGGTCAGATCATTTGGAACACCCAGGAAAACAATCTGAGGACTAGAAGGATCTCCATGGTTGAAGGGAGACAGCATGGCAGGTGTGAGGTGGCTCCACACTGGGCACAGAACTTGAGCTCATGACACTGGGAATGCAACTTTGGCTGAGATCAAGAGTCAGATGCTTGACCACTGGGTCACCTAGGTGCCCCTTTCCAGGCTTATTTTAACAAACAAATCAAAGCACACCTAGTTAAATGTCCAAACAATCCCCACTGCATGAAAGAAGGAACTTGCAGAGGATTGACCAGTGGGAAACAGCAGCCAAAATGCAACAGCAGAGTGCACAATCCACCAGAAACACTTCCTGAAGTGCAAGGCCCTGGAGAGTGTATGACTCTTACTTTTTTTTTTTTTTAAGATTTTATTTGTTTATTTGACAGAGAGACACAGCGAGAGAGGGAACACAAGCAGGGGGAGTGGGAGAGGGAGAAGCAGGCTTCCTGCTGAGCAGGGAGCCCGATTCGGGGCTTGATCCCAGGACCCTGGGATCATGACCTGAGCCGAAGGCAGACGCTTAACGACTGAGCCACCCAGGCGCCCCTGTATGACCCTTTTAATATAACATTACTCTCAGGTGCAGGAAACATAACAAGTTTTCAAAACACACAAAAGATAGAAACTAAGCCAAAATGACAAGACGGAGGAATTCTCTCCAAAAAAAGATCAAGAAGATATCACAGACAGAGACTTGCTCAAAACAGATATAAGCATATATCTGAACAGGAATTTATTTTTTTATTATGTTATGTTATCACCATACAGTACATCATTACTTTTTTTTTGTTTTTTTTTTTTTGTTTTTTTTTTTTTGACAGAGACGATAGCTAGTTTATTTTTTAAATTTTTATTTTTTTAATTATGTTATGTTAGTCACTATACAGTACATCGTTAGTTTTTGATTTGTGTTCCATGATTCATTGTTTGTGTATAACACCCAGTGCTCCAAGCAGTACATGCCCTCCTTAATACCCACCACCGGGCTAACCTATTCTCCCACCTCCCTCCCCTCTTAAACCCTCAGTTTGTTTCTCAGAGTCCATACTCTCTCATGGTTCATTTCTCCTGTCCTATTCCCCTCCCCACTTTATTTTTCCCTTCCTTCTCCTAATGTCCTCCATGCTATTCCTTATGTTCCACAAATAAGTGAAACCATATGATAATTGACTTTCTCTGCTTGACTTATTTCACTTAACATAATCTCCTCCAGTCCCATCCATGTTGATGCAAAAGTTGGGTATTCATCCTTTCTGATGGCTGAGTAATATTCCATTGTATATATGGACCACATCTTCTTTATCCATTCATCTGTTGAAGGGTATCTCAGCTCTTTCCACAGTTTGGCTATTGCAGACACTGCTGCTATGAACATTGGGGTGCATATGGCCCTTCTTTTCACTACATCTGTGTCTTTGGGGTAAATACCCAGGAGTGCAATTGCTGGGTCATAGGGTAGCTCTATTTTTAATTTTTTGAGGCACGTCCACACTGTTTTCCAAAGTGGCTGTACCAACTTGCATTCCCACCAACAGTGTAAGAGGGTTCCCCTTTCTCCACAATCTCTCCAACATTTGTTGCTTCTTGCCTTGTCAATTTTTGCCATTCTAACTGGTGTAAGGTGGTATCTCAATGTGGTTTTGATTTGAATTTCCCTGATAGCTAATGATGATGAACATTTTTTCATGTGTCTGTTAGCCATTTGTATGTCTTCTTTGGAGAAGTGTCTGTTCATGTCTTCTGCCCATTTTTTGACTGGATTATTTGTTTTTTCAGTGTTGAGTTTGAGAAGTTCTTTATAGATCTTGGAAATCAGTGCTTTGTCTGTAGTGTCATTTGCAAATATCTTCTCCCATTCTGTGGGTTGTCTCTGTTTTGTTGACTGTTTCCTTTGCTATGCAGAAGATTTTTATCTTGATGAAGTCCCAAAAGTTCATTTTTGCTTTTGTTTCCCTTGCCTTTGGAGATGTGTCCTGAGAGAAGTTGTTCTGGCCGCTGTTGAAAAAGTTACTGCCTATGTTCTCCTTTAGGATTTTGATGGATTAATGTCTCACATTTAGGTCTTTCATCCATTTTGAGTTTATCTTTGTGTATGCTGTAAGAGAATGGTCCAGTTTCATTCTTCTGCATGTGGCTGTCCAATTGTCCCAGCACCATTTATTGAAGAGACTGTCTTTTTTCATTGGATATTCTTTCCTGATTTGTTGAAGATGTAGCCCTTTTTTCCCTACTCAATACTACTTCTCTCTATATATACCAGTTTTAATTTCCCTGTATCTCTGGGAAGTACTATTCTCTAACAAAGAGAACAAAATGCACCCAGGAAGAGCTGAAACACTCTACTTCACCCACACAGAGGTCGTTTTTTTGGTCATTTTTTTTGGGGGGGGGGGTTGTGGGTTTTGTTTGTTTGTTTATTTTTTTTATTTTTGTACTTTATAAATCTTATTCTCGGGTTTCATTTTGGCTGGGTTTTTTGGTGGTGGCTGCCAACTGCTCCTAAATTTCCCAGGGTGCACCTTGCCTGGATTGTGGTTGATATTTTCAACTGTACATCCCCTCAACCACAACTCAACATAATGACTCGGAGGAGGAACTGCCAACAAAGAAAAGACCCAGAGATAATGCCTCTCCCACAGACCTAATGGATATTGATATAAGCAAGATGTCAGAAATAGACTTCAGGGGGCGCCTGGGTGTCTCAGTCATTAAGCATCTGCCTTTGGCTCAGGTCATGGTCCCAGAGTCTTGGGATCGAGCCCCACATTGGGCTCCCTGCTCAGCAAGGAGCCTGCTTCTCCCTCTCCCGCATCCCCGGTTGTGTTGCTGCTCTTGCTAACTCTCTCTCTGTCAAAGTAAATAAATAAAATCTTAAAAAGAAATGGACTTCAGGGTAACAGTTATGAAGACAATAGCTAGGCTGGAGAAAAACATTAAGGGCAACATAGATTCTCTAAGGGCAGAAATGAGAGCTAATCAGGCCAAACTTAAAAATGCTATAAATGAGATGCAGTGAAAACTAGATTCTCTACAGCTAGGGTAAACGAGGCAGAAGAAGGAATTAGTGATCTAGAAGACAAACTGATAGAAAAGAAGGAAAAAGGGGAGACCTGGAATAAACAGCTTAAAATCCATGAAAACAGTATTAGAGAAATAAGTGACGCCATGAAACATTTCAATGTCAGAATTATTGGGATTACTGAGGGGGTGGAGAGAGAGAGGACTAAAAGGTATATTTGAGCAAATTGTAGCTGAGAAGTTCCCTAATCTGGGGAAGGAAACAAGCATTCATGTCCAAGAGGCAGAGAGGACCCCTCCCAAAATCAATAAAATTTGATCAACGCCCCACATAAAATAGTGAAGCTTGTAAATCTTACAGCCAAAGAATCTATCCTGAGAATAGCTAGGGAGAGGAGGTTCCTTACGTATGGAGGGAGGAACATCAGAATAACATCAGACTTATCCACACAGACAGAACATTCCACCCTAAAACAACAGAATACTCACTCTTCTTGAGTGCACATGGAACTTTCTCCAGAATAGACCACATACTGGGTCACAAATCAGGTCTCAAATGATACCAAAAGATTGAGATTATTCCCTGCATATTCTCAGACCATAATGCTTTAAAACTGGAACTCAATCACAAGAAAAAATTTGGAAGAAATTAAAACACTTGGAAGATAAAGACCACTCTGCTGAACAGGAATTTAGATAAATAGTCATAAGACTACTAGCTGGGCTTGAAAATAGCATAGAAGACAGCAGAGAAAAACCGTGCTGCAGAGATGAAAGACCTAAAACTTAGTAAGGCTGAAATAAATACTATAACTGAGATGCAAAAGTGACTGGATATAATCATAACAAGGACTGAAGAAGCAGAGAAGGGAATAGGTGAAATAGAAGATAAAATTATGGAAAATAATGAAGCTGAAAAGAGGAGGGAAAGAAAACTACTAGATCATGAAGGTAGACTTAGGGAACTCAGCAATTCCATAAAGCACAATAATATCTGTCTCAGAGGAGTCCCAGAAGGAGAAGATTGGGAAAAGGGGGCAGAAGGTTTATTTGAACAAATTATAGCTGAAAAATTCCCTAATCTGGGGAAGGGAACAGGCATTCAAATCCAAGAGGCACAGAGAACTCCCCTCAAAATAAAAAAAAAACAGGGCAAAACACAAAGATAAAGAGAGAATTCTGAAAGTAGCTAGGGACAAAATGTCCTTAACTTACAAGGGTAGACACATAAGGTTGGCAGCAGACTTGCCCACTGACACTTGGCAGGCCAGAAAGGAGTGGAAGAAAATATTCAATGCGCTAAATGGGAAAAATATGCAGCCAAGAATACTTTATCCAGCAAGGCTGTCATTCAGAACAGAAGGAGAGATAAAGAGTTTACAAGACAAACAAAAACTAAAGGAGCTCGTGAAAACTAAAACAGCTCTGCAAGAAATATTAAAGGGGACCCTTTGAGAGAGAAAGAGAGACCAAAAGCAACAAAGAATAGAAAGGAACAGAGACAATCTATAGGAACAGTGACTTTACAGGCAACATAATGGCACAAAATTCATATCTATCAATAATTATTCTGAATGTAATGGACTAGACACTCCAATCAAAAGACATAGGGTCCCAGAATGAATAAAAAAAGAAGACACATCAAAATGCTGATTACAAGAGACTCATTTTAGACCCAAAGCCACCTCCAGATTGAAAATGAGAGGGTGGAGAACCATTTATCATGCATATCATGCATCAAAAGAAAGCTAGAGTAGCCATACTTATATTAGACAAACTAGATTTTAAAACAAAGACTATAATAACAGCTGAAGAAGAACACTATATCATAATAAAGGGGTCTATTCAACAAAATATCTAACAATTATAAATATTTATGCCCCTAACTTGGGAGGAGCCAAATATATAAGTCAATTAATAACAAACTTAAAGAAACTTATTGGTAATAATACAATAGTAGTGGGGGACTTTAACACCTCACTCACAACAATGGACAGATCATCTAAGCAGATAGTCAAGGAAACAAGGGCTTTGAATGGCACACTGGACCAGATAGACTTATCAGATATATTAAGAGCATTTCATCCTAAAGCAACACATTCTTTTCGAATGTACATGCAACATTCTTTGGAACAGATCACATACTGGGTCACAAATCAGGCCTCATCCAGTACAAAAAATTGAGATCATACCATGCATATTTTTCAGACCACAATGCTATGAAACTTGAAGTCAACTGCAAGAAAAAAATTGGAAATACCACAAATACACGAAGGTTAAAGAACATTCTACTAAAGAATGAATGTGTTAACCAGGAAATTAAAGAAGAATTTAAAAAAATACATGGAAGCAAATGAAAACTAAAACATGACAATCCAAAACTTTTGGGATGCAGCAAATGCGGTCCTAAGAGGGAAGTATAGAGCAATACAGGACTAACTCAAGAAGAAAGAAAGTCTCAAATACACAATCTAAACTTACACCTAAAGGAACTGGAAAAAGAACCACAAATAAACCCTAAATCCAGCAAAAGAAGGGAAATAATAAAGATTAGATCTGAAATAAATGATATAGAAATAAAAAAAAAAACAACAACCAGTAGAACAGATCAATGAAACTAGGAAATGGTTCCTTAGAAGAATTAACAGAATTGATAAACCCTAGCCAGACTTATCAAAAAGAGAAGAGAAAGAACCCAAATAAATCAAATCATGAGTGAAAGAGAAGAGATCACAACCAACACCACAGAAATGCAAGCAATTATCAGATATTACTATGAACATTTGTATGCCAAAAAATTAAACAATCTGGAAGAAATTGATAAATTCCCAGAAACATATAAACTACCAAAATTGAAACAGGAAAAAATATAAAATCTGAACAGACCCATAACTAGCAAAGAAATTGAATCAGTAACCAAATGTCCCAACAAATAAGAGTCCAAGATTGGATGGCTTCTCAGAGCAATTCTGCCAAACATCCAAAGACGAATTAATATCTATTCTTCTGAAACTGTTCCAAAAAATAGAAATGGAAGGAAAACTTCCAAATTCATTCTACAAGACCAGCATTACCTTGATTCCAAAGCCAGACAAAGACCCCACGAAAAAGGAGAATTACATGCTGTAATCCCTGATGAACATGGATGCAAAAATTCTCAACAAGATCCTAGGTAATCTAATTCAATAGTACATTAAAAGTATTATTCACCAAAACCAAGTAGGATTTATTCCTGGACAGGGGTGGTTCAGTATCTGTAAATCAATTGATGTGAGACACCACATTAATAAAAGAAAGGACAAGAACCATATGATCCTCTCAATAAATGCAGAATAAGCATTTGACAAAATACAGTATCCTTTCTTGATAAAAACCCTCAAGAAAGTAGGGATAGAAGGGACATACCACAACATCATAAAGGTCCTATACAGGATACCCACAGCTAATACATCCTCAATGGGGAAAAACTGAGAGCTTTCTCCTAAGGTCAGGAACACAACAGGGATGTTCACTGTCACCACTGTTGTTTAACATAGTACTGGAAGTCCTAGCCTCAGCAACCAGACAACCAAAAGAAATAAAATGCATCCAAATAAGTGAGGAAGAAGTCAAACTTTCACTATTCACAGATGACATGATACTCTATGTAGAAACCCCCCCAAAAAAAGAAAAAAAAAAGAAAACCCAAAATACTCCGCCAAAAATTGCTAGAACTGATACATGAATTCAGCAACGTTGTGGGATAAAAAATCAATGCACAGAAGTCTGTTGCATTTCTGTACACCAATAATGATGCAGCAGAAAGAGAAATCAAGGAATTGATCCCATTTACAATTGCACCAGAAACCATAAGATACCTAGGAATAAACCTAACCAAAGAGGTAAAAGTCTGTACTCTGAAAACAGAACACTTCTGAAAGAAATTGAGGAAGACAAAGAAATGGAAGGACATTCCATGCTCATGGATTGGAAGAACAAATATTTTTAGAATGTCTATACTACTCAAAGCAATCTACACATTCAGTTCAATCACTATCAAAATACCACCAGCATTTTTCACACAGCTAGAATAAACAATTCTAAAATTTGTTTGGAACCAGAAAAGACCCCAAATAGCCAAAGTAATGTGAAAAAGAAAACCAAAGCTGGAGGCATCACAATTCCGGACTTCAAGCTGTACCATAATCATCAAGATGGTATGGTACTGGAACAAAACCAGACACATAGATCAGTGGAATAGAATAGAGAACCCAGAAAGGGATCCACAGCTCTATGGTCAACTAATCTTTGACAAAGCAGGAAAAAATATCCAGTGGAAAAAAGTCTCTTAAACAAATGGTGTTGTTTAAAACTGGACGGCAATGTATAATAAGAATGAAACTGGACCAGTTTCTTACAACCTACACAAAACTAAATTCAAAGTGGATGAAAGACCTAAATGTGAAACAGGAAACCATCAAAATCCTGGAGGAGAATATAGGCAGCCATCTCTCTGACCCAGGCTGCAGCAACTTCTTACTAGACATGTCTCCAGAGGCAAGGGAAACACAAGCAGAAATGAACTACTGGGACTTCATCAGCATAAAAAGCTTTTGTATAGCAAAGGAAACAATTAACAAAACTGAAAGGCAACCAACTGAATGGGAGAAGCTATTTGCAAATGACATGTCAGATAAGGGACTTTTATCCGAAGTCTATGAAGAATTTATCAAACTCAACACCCAAAAAATTTTAAAAATCCAGTTAATGAAAAAGGGCAGAAGACATGCAGAGACATTTCTCCAAAGAAGACATACAAATAGCTAACAGATACATGAAGAAAATTACTCATCATCAGGGAAATTCAAATCAAAACCACAATGAGGTGCCACCTCAAATCGGTCAGAATGGCTAAAATTCACAACTCAGTAAACAACAGATTTTGGCAAGGATGCAGAGAAAGGGGAATCTCTTACACTGTTGATGGGAATGTAAACTGCAGTGCAGTCACTCTGGAAAACTCTGGAAAACGGTACAGAGGTTCCTGAAAATGTTAAAAATAGAACTACCCTATGATCTAACAATTGCACTACTAGGTATTTATCCAAGGGATACAAAATTAGTGATTTGAAGGGGCATGTGTACCCGAATGTTTATAGCAGCAATGTCCACAATAGCCAGAATATGGAAAGAGCACAAATGACCATCCACTGATGAATGGATAAAGAGATGTGGTATGTATATATATATATACATACACAATGGAGTATATATACAATGGAATAAGCCATCACAAAGAATGAAATCTTGCCATTTGCAACAACGTGGATGGAGCTAGAGTATATTATGCTAAGCAAAATAAGTCAGTCAGAGAAAGACAAATACCATATGATTTCATTCATATGTGGAATTGAAGAAACAAAACAGATGAACATAGGGGAAGGGGGGCAGTAAAATAAGATACAAATAGGCAAACCATAAGAGATCTTAACTACAGAGAACAAACTGCAGGTTGCTGGAGGGGAGGTGAGTGGGGTGATGGGGTAAATGGGTGATGAGCATTGAGGAGGGCACTTGATGTAATGAGCACTGCATGTTATATGCAAGTGATGAATCACTTAATTCTACCCGTGAAACTAATACTATACTATATGTTAACTAACTTGAATTTAAATAAAGTCTTGAAAGAAAAAAATACCCGTTAAACTTGTGTTAAAACTGCAGTGACAAAATCTATTTTAACAAAGTTAGCATTTTCCTTGTATTGCCATATCTCAGGATGAGTTTTCCAATGGCCAGCCAGAAATTTCTTCTGAGGGACTTAGCATCCTTTGCTGCAGGCCATTCTCTTCAGCTATACCTTATCCACCCCTGCACTGTGAAATTTTATTTACCAGAAACTGGGCCACTTAAAGATAACATTTCTTATCTTTATTCAGTCTAGGGGATTTGATTGCACAGAAATGATCTTATAGTTGCTCACTGAAGGATTTCACTGCATATGAATTCATTGTAAATGCTCCTCACTACTGCATGATTATTAGGTCACTAAAGGAAGTCCCTCCATGACCTGGACTCTGGCTTGTGGTTTTTCAGTTAACTGTGTGCAACCTTGGGTTAATCATTTAATCTCAATTCTATAAGTTTCTTACATTCTCCTAAAAGCTGTTTTTCTTTTATCTTTATGAAAATAATGCTTGATTACTGATGTTTAAGTCTTTGAATGAGCCTTTCAAATTAGTTGTCAATCTTGCTCCTTTGGCATTCCAAATCCTATATTAAATTTTTGCTTTGTTTATTTACTTATAAACTTGTTATTTTGGAATAATTTCAGACTTTCATAAATAGCACAAAGGATTCCCATATTTCCTTAACCAGAAATCCACAAATGTTAATATTTTATTAGATTTATCTATGTTACTGTTTTTAACAAAGCAGTGATCTCTAGAGTGGATTATAGAACATGGGTTCATCAAGTGGCTGGCAATCAATTTACACTAAAATGTAAAGTGCTAACAAGGCAGCTTGTTGCTATTCAAAACTCGTCTCCAACTTTCTTTTTATTATTATTATTATTATTATGTTATGTTAATCACCATACATTACATCATTAGTTTTTGATGTAGTGTTCCATGATTCATTATTTGCGTATAACACCCAGTGCTCCATGCAGAACGTGCCCTCTTTAATATGCATCACCTGGCTAACCCATCCTCCCACCACCTTCCCCTCTAGAACCCTCAGTTTGTTTTTCAGAGTCCATCGTCTCTCATGGTTTATCTCCCCCTCCAATTTCCCCCCCTTCATTCTTGCCCTCCTGCTATCTTCTTTTTCTTCTTCTTTTTAACATATAATGTATTATTTGTTTCAGAGGTACAGATCTGTGATTCAATAGTCTTGCACAATTCACAATGCTCACCATAGCACATACCATCCCCAATGTCTATCACCCAGCCACCCCATCCCTCCCACCCCCCACCACTCCAGCAACCCTCAGTTTGTTTCCTGAGATTAAGAATTCCTCATATCAGTGAGGTCATATGATACATGTCTTTCTCTGATTGACTTATTTCGCTCAGCATAACACTCTGCAGTTTTATCCATGTCATTGCAAATGGCAAGATTTCATTCCTTTTGATGGCTGCATAATAAGAAACAAAACAGATGAACATAGGGGAAGGGGGGCAGTAAAATAAGATACAAATAGGCAAGCCATAAGAGATCTTAACTACAGAGAACAAACTGCAGGTTGTTGGAGGGGAGGTGAGTGGGGTGATGGGGTATAACCATTGTATATATATACCACATCTTCTTTATCCATTCATTTGTCGATGGATATCTTGGCTCTTTCCACAGTTTGGCTATTGTGGACATTGCTGCTATAAACACTGGGGTGCACGTACTCCTTCGGATCCCTACATTTGTACCTTTGGGGTAAATACCCAGTAGTGCAATTGCTGGATCGTATGGTACCTCTATTTTCAACTTTTTGAGGAACCTCCATACTGTTTTCCAGAGTGGCTGCACCAACTTGCATTCCCACCAACAGTGTAGGAGGGTTCCCCTTTCTCCGCATCCCTGCCAACACCTGTCATTTCCTGACTTGTTAATTTTAGCCATTCTGACTGGTGTGAGGTGATATCTAGTTGAGGTTTTGATTTGGATTTCCCTGATGCCAAGTGATGTTGAACACTTTTTCATGTGTCTGTTGGCCATTTGGATGTCTTCTTTGGAAAAATGTCTGTTCATGTCTTCTGAAATTTCTGGATCGGATCATTTGTTTTTTGGGTGTTGACTTTAAGAAGTTCTTTATAGATTTTGGATACTAGCCCTTTATCTGATACGTCATTTGCAAATATCATCTCCCATTCTCTCGGTTGTCTTTTGGTTTTGTTGAATGTTTCTTTTGCTGTGCAAAGGCTTTTTATCTTAATGAGGTCCCAATAGTTCATTTTTGTCCTTGCTTCCCTTGCCTTTGGCGATGTTTCTAGGAAGAAGTTGCTGCGGCTGAGGTCGAAGAGGTTGCTGCCTGTGTTCTCCTTTAGGATTTTGATGGACTCCTGTCTCACATTTAGGTCTTTCAACCATTTGGAGTCTATTTTTGTGTGTGGTGTAAGGAAATGGTCCAGTTTCATTCTTCTGCATGTGGCTGTCCAATTTTCCCAACACCATTTGTTGAAGAGACTGTCTTTTTTCCATTGGACATTCTTTCCTGCTTTGTCGAAGATTAGTTGACCATAGAGTTGAGGGTCCATTTCTGGGCTCTCTATTCTGTTCCATTGATCTCTGTGTCTGTTTTTGTGCCAGTACCACACTGTCTTGATGATGACAGCTTTGTAATAGAGCTGGAAGTCCGGAATTGGGATGCCACCGGCTTTGCTTTTCTTTTTCAACATTCCTCTGGCTATTTGGGTCTTTTCTGGTTCCATATAAATTTTAGGATTATTTGCTCCATTTCTTTGAAAAAAGTGGATGGTATTTTGAGGGGGATTGCACTGAATGTGTAGATTGCTCTAGGTAGCATTGACATCTTCACAATATTTGTGCTTCCAATCCATGAGCATGGAATGTTTTTCCATTTCTTTGTGTCTTCCTCAATTTCTTTCATGAGTATTTTATAGTTTTCTGAGTACAGATTCTTTGCCTCTTCGGTTGGATTTATTCCTAGGTATCCTATGGTTTTGGGTGCAATTGTAAATGGGATCGACTCCTTAATTTCTCTTTCTTCTGTCTTGTTGTTGGTGTATAGGAATGCCACTGATTTCTGTGCATTGATTTTATATCCTGCCACTTTACTGAATTCCTGTGTGAGTTCTAGCAGTTTTGGGGTGGAGTCTTTTGGGTTTTCCACATAAAGTATCATATCATCTGCAAAGAGTGAGAGTTTGACTTCGTCTTTGCTGATTCGGATGCCTTTTATTTCTTTTTGTTGTCTGATTGCTGTGGCTAGGACTTCTAGTACTATGTTGAATAGCAGTGGTGATAGTGGACATCCCTGCTGTGTTCCTGACCTTAGGGGGAAAGCTCTGTTTTTTCTCCATTGAGAATGATATTCGCTGTGGGTTTTTCATAGATGGCTTTTATGATATTGAGGTATGTACCCTCTATCCCTATACTCTGAAAAGTTTTGATCAAGAAAGGATGCTGTACTTTTTCAAATGCTTTTCCTGCATCTATTGAGAGGATCATATGGTTCTTGGTCTTTCTTTTATTAATGTATTGTATCACACTGATTGATTTGCGGATGTTGAACCAACCTTGCAGCACAGGAACAAATCCCACTTGGTCATGGTGAATAGTCCTTTTAATGTACTGTTGGATCCTATTGGCTAGTATTTTGGTGAGAATTTTTGCATCCATGTTCATCAAGGATATTGGTCTGTAATTCTCCTTTTTGATGGGGTCTTTGTTTTAGGGATCAAGGTAATGGTGTTCTCATAAAACGAGTTTGGAAGTTTTCCTTCCATTTCTATTTTTTGGAACAGTTTCAGAAGAATAGGTATTAATTCTTCTTTAGACGTTTGGTAGAATTCCCCTGGGAAGCCACCTGGCCCTGGGCTTTTGTTTTTTGGGAGATTTTTGATGACTACTTCAATTTCCTTAGTGGTTATAGGTCTGTTCAGGTTTTCTATTTCTTCCTGGTTCAGTTTTTGTAGTTGATACATCTCTAGGAATGCATCCATTTCTTCCAGATTATCTAATTTGCTGGCATAGCGTTACTCATAATATGTTCTTAGAATTGTTTGTATTTCGTTGGTGTTGGTTGTGATCTCTCCTCTTTCATTCATGATTTTATTTATTTGGGTCATTTCTCTTTTCTTTTTGATAAGTCTGGCCAGGGGTTTATCGATCTTGTTAATTCTTTCAAAGAACCACCTCCTAGTTTCGTTGATCTGTTCTACCGTTCTTTTGGTTTCTATTTCATTGATCTCTGCTCTGATCTTTATTATTTCTCTTCTCCTGCCGGGTCTAGGCTTTATTTGCTGTTCTTTCTCCAGCTCCTTTAGGTGTAGGGTTAGGTTGTGTATTTGAGACCTTTCTTGTTTCTTGTGAAAGGCTTGTATTGCTATATACTTTCCTCTTAGGACTGCCTTTGCTGCATCCCAAAGATTTTGAACAATTGTGTTTTCATTTTCATTTGTTTCCATGAATTTTTAAAATTCTTCTTTAATTTCCTGGTTGACCCATTCATTCTTTAGTAGGATGCTCTTCAGCCTCCATGCATTTGAGTTCTTTCAGACTTTCCTCTTGTGATTGAGTTCTAGCTTCAAAGCATTGTCGTCTGAAAATATGCAAGGAATGATCCCAATCTTTTGGTACCAGCTGAGACCTGATTTGTGACCTAGGATGTGATGTATTCTGGAGAATGTTCCATGGGCACTAGAGAAGAATGTGTATTCTGTTGCTTTGGGATGGAATGTTCTGAATATATCTGTGAAGTTCATTTGGTCCAGTGTGTCATTTAAAGTCTTTATTTCCTTGTTGATCTTTTGCTTAGATGATCTGTCCATTTCAGTAAGAAGGGTGTTAAAGTCCCCCACTATTATTGTATTGTTGTTGATGTGTTTCTTTGCTTTTGTTATTAATTGGCTTATATAATTGGTGCTCCCATGTTAGGGACATAGATATTTACAATTATTAGATCTTCTTGTTGGAAAGACCCTTTAAGTAGGATATAGTGCCCTTCCTCATCTCTTATTAAAGTCTTTGGTTTAAAATCCAATTTGCCTGATTTAAGGATTGCCACCCCAGGTTTCTTTTGGTGTCCATTAGCATGGTAAATGGTTTTCCACCCCCTCATTTTCAATCTGGAGGTGTCTTTGGGTCTAAAATGAGTCTCTTGCAGACAGCATATCAATGGGTCTTGTTTTTTTATCCAATATGATACCCCATGACTTTTGATTAGGGCATTTAGCCCAATTACATTCAGGGTAACTCTTGAAAGATATGAATTTGGTGCCATTATATTGCCTGCAAGGTGATTGTTACTGTATATTGTCTGTGTTCCTTTCTGGTCTATGTTACTTTTAGGCTCTCTCTTTCCTTAGAGGACCCCTTTCAAGATTTCTTGTAGGGTTGGTTTCATGTTTGCAAATTCCTTCAGTTTTTGTTTGTCCTGGAAGTTTTTTTTATCTCTTCTTCTATTTTCAATGACAGCTTAACTGGATATAGTATTCTTGGCTGCATATTTTTCTCATTTAGTGCTCTGAATATATCATGCCAGTCCTTTCTGGCCTGCCAGGTCTCTGTGGATAGGTCTGTTGCCAATCTAATGTTTCTACCATTGTAGGTTACAGATCTCTTCTCCCGACCTGCTTTCAGGATTTTCTCTTTGTCTCTGAGACTCGTAAGTTTTACTATTACATGTCGGGGTGTTGACCTATTTTTATTGATTTTGAGAGGGGTTCTCTGTGCCTCCTGGATTTTGATGCCTGTTTCCTTTCCCAAATTAGGGAAGTTCTCTGCTATAATTTGCTTCAATATACCTTCTGCCCCCCTCTCTCTTTCTTCTTCTCTTGGGATCCCAATTATTCTAATGTTATTTCATCGTATGGTATCGCTTATCTCTCGAATTCTGCCCTCGTGATCCAGTAGTTGTTTATCTCTCTTTTTCTCAGCTTCTTTCTTTTCCATCATTTGGTCTTCTACATCACTATTTCTCTCTTCTGCCTCATTTATCCTAGCAGTTAGAGCCTCCATTTTTTATTGCACCTCATTAATAGCCTTTTTGATTTCTACTTGGTTAGATTTTAGTTCTTTTATTTCTCCAGAAAGGGTTTCTCTAATAACTTCCATCTTTTTTTCAAGCCCAGCTAGTATCTTTAAAATCATCATTCTTAACTCTAGTTCTGACATCTTACTAATGTCTGTATTGATTAGGTCCCTGGCAGTCGGTACTGCCTCTTTTTCTTTTTGTTGAGGTGATTTTTTCCATCTTGTCATTTTGTCCAGAGGAGAACAGATGAATGAGAGAACAAAATGCTAAAAGGGTAACAACGTCCCCAGAAAATATACACTAAGTAAATCAGAAAAGACCTGAAACCGGGGGAAGAGAAAGGGAAAGAAAGAAAAAAGAAAAAGAAAAAGATAAAAACAAACAAAAACAAAACAAAACAAAAAAACCAGAATATGATCAAATATGATCAAGCTGGTGCATAGATCAGTGTCATACACTAGATTTTGGGTGTATTTTGGTCTGTTAGAAGAAAGTGCCTCCCAAAATTTTAAAGAAAGAAAAACTTATATATGTACAAAAATAAGGGTTAATACCATGAAGGGATGGAATATGATTGTAGAGATGAAAATTATAAAAGATTTTATAAAAGGAATTGATGATAAGAGGTTGTTTGAAAAAAGAAAGAAGAGGATTTAAAAAAAAAGGGAGAGAATGTGATCAGGCAGGAGAGTAGAAAAAAGCCATACACTAGAGACTTAGGGTATATTTTGATCTGTTAGAAAAAAGTGTATCTCAAAATTTTAAAGAGAGAACAACTTATATATATATACCAAAAATAAGGGTAACTACTATGAAGGGATAGAATATGACTCTAAAAATGAAAAATAAAAATTATTTTTTAAAAAAGGGATTGATAAGATGTTGGTTGAAAAAGGAAAAAAGAGAAATTCAAAAAAAAAAAAAGAAAGAAAAGACAGTTAAAAAAAATTAACTTTGAAAGACTAAAGAATCATGGTAAAAAAGCCATGAATTCTCTGTGCAGTATTCCCCTAGCGCTGGAGTTCTGCCGTTCTCATTGATCGGTAACCTTGGTCTTGGCTGGCTGTTCTTGCTGATCTTCTGGGGGAGGGGCCTGTTGCTGTGGTTCCCAAATGTCTTTGCCGGAGGCGGAATTGCCCTGCCCTTGCCAGTCCGGGCTAAGTAATCTGCTCGGGTTTGCTCTCCGGAGCTTTTGTTCCCTGCAAGCTTTCCGTACAGCTTTGGAGGCCGAGAGTGAAAATGGCAGCCTCCCAATCTCCGCCCTGGAGGAGCCGAGAACTCAGGGCCCCGCTCCTCAGTGAGCCCCCAGAGAAAAGCAGTCAGTCACTCCCGCCTCCCTGGTCTCCGGCCGCACTCCGTGCTCACCCGACCTGTGACTGAGCGTTTCTATCTCTGGCACACGACCCCGTGTGGAGTCTCCAAACCCAGCAGAGCCCTGCAGTGCGCTCCCTCACCGCTCCTCCTGGGGGAGGAAGGGGAGTCTCCCTGGATCTGCCACTTGTTGGGTCCCTGCTGGAGGAGCAGTGGCCCGACTGTGCCGCGGATCACGGTTTATGGCAACCCCGAGCTGAGAGCCGGTGCCTGGGCTCCGTCTCTGCAGTTGGCTTCCCCGCTCCAATACCTGGGAGCTCTGCCGCACTCAGGCACCCCGGGTCTTTCTGTGACCCTGAGGGTCCTGAGACCACACTGTCCCAGGGAGGGTCCACCCCTGCTTAGCCACTGGAGCGACATCCCTCAGCGGAGTAGACTTCTAAAAGTTCCGATTTTGTGCTCCGCGGCTCTATCACTTGCCAGAAGCGGTGGATGGAGGCCCCCTCCCCTGCTGTCTATCCTCCTGAATATCGCCTCGGATTCACTTCTCCGCATGTCCTACCTTCCAGAAAGTGGTCGCTTTTCTGTTCAGAGAGTTGTTGCTATTCTTTTCTTTGATCTCCTGTTGAGTTCGTATGTGTTCAGAATGGTTTGATCCCTATCTAGCTGAATTCCTGGGACCAGATGAAATTCAGGTCTCCTACTCCTCTGCCATCTTGCCCCACTCCTCCAACTTTCTTAATCAGTTGGTTCTAGTTTTCCTTCTTAGTTTTGTTTGAATCTTGAACCCTGTTTCACGAAGTCTTAGAAATATATGTTCTTGTTCATTTAAAGACATTAAAGGACCTGAAAGAGTGTGTTCTCAATTATTTCATAACAGAAACTAAAGCAAGTTTTAGCATGTCAGTCTGATATTGTAAGCCATCCACAGGAAGCCCATGTTTATCACAGGGTATCTTCTAGTAGTAGGTCAGGCATTATTGCTTCTTCTTCTTCTTTTTTTTTTTTTAGGCATTATTGCTTCTAATAAAGTATTCTTTAAAGTAAGGCTGACACTAACTTATCAGCATGCATAGATTAGCTCAGATATTAAACAAATTAAAGAGATTTTTATTTTCTACCTGACAATAATAAAGTAATTGTCACAATAAGTAAAACAATTACAAAACTCAAAAATATTTGTAATGTCATGTAATATATATTTTCTGGTTTGAGATAAATAATAAAGACATTTCTTTGACACCATAATTACTCTTTTACTCTTTTTTCTTGTCTATGGAAGACAAGAAATTAATTGCATAGAATTAGATTATTCATAATTTTTAGTTCATGACACACTCTCACCTTGGTCCTTCTTTTATTAATTTGCCCATTTACTTATTTTTAATAATGTAAAAAACATCCACCACCTGTCACTGCCAATACAAAAATCAGTACTTTAACAATAATTTAATTCTAGTGTTCTGGTTCTCTCGCATCTTATATCTCTGCCTCTCTCCCCCCAACATTTAGGATGGTAACTACCATCCTAAATCCTGGATTCATCATTCCCTTGCCGTCCTTTTTAAAGTAGATTTTTTTTTCTTTGTGTATCTTGGTTAGCAGGTCTGTTTTAACTCCTTTCCAGGTCCCACTCAGATATGCCTTTCACAATCATTGTATTTGAGAGAATGTTTTTTGCCCATCAGTTTTGGGGTAATCAATTCTTCATTTATTCTTATGACTGGCAAGGGCAGAGAAATATCCCATTTCAGTGGACAGTAAAACCAAGAAGTACTTTTGTGGGTTGTCTTGGTTACCTCATGTTGGGTCTTTTCACGACACACCAGCTTTGGGTGACTCCTCTCCCATTTGTTGAATGGTGTCTGTGGCTAGCCAAGCCCAGTGATGATCAACACCAGGAATTTCCTTTTTGAGAGTTTTCCATATGGTGAATTTTGAACCTACACTGAGGAAGTTTTAAAGAGGGGAGGCTGACTTTGGGGGCTTGTGGGTGTATTATCCATTGAGGTCAATGGAAGTTGGTTCAGCATGAAGGGAGTGTCATAGGGCAATGAAAAGAATATTGGCTTCAGAGCTTGGAGACATGAGTTGTATTTTCAGTTCTGCTGCTAACCAGCTGTGTGAATTTGGGCAAATGGTTTGTACCTTTCTGGGCCTAAGCTTCCTCTTCTGTACAATAGACACTTAAACCAAATAATTTCTAAGGGCCCCTTCAGATGAGTAAACTGGAGAAAGAGTGGTTAAGTAACCTGTTCAAGGTCCCAGTGTTCTTCCTTCACTCATATAGTTTTAGAATCAACTACATTCCATTGAGCTGCTACAATGTGCCAGGGATACAGGGATGAATAAAACAAATGCAGTTCCTGGGGGTGCCTGGGTGGTTCATTCAGTTAAACATCTGCCTTTGGCTCAGGTCATGATTTCAGGGTCCTAGGATCAAGCCCTGCATCGGGCTCCCTGCTCAGTGAGGAGTCTACTTCTCTCTCTCTCTCTCTGCCCCTCCCCCTGCTAATGCTCTCTCTTGTGCATACTCTCTCTCAAATAAATAAGTAAAATCTAAAATAAAACAAAACAAACAACAAATACAGTTCCTGCCTCAAGAATTCAGAGTCGTGCAACACCAAGTGTTGTATAATGTATTTTTCAGTTTGTCTTACTAAGTTGAGATCTGCTTATGGGCAAGGACACCATGTTAAGACTTAATTGTAAGCAACAGAAGCACACTGGAGCTAACTTAAACTAAAGGAGATATTTATTATAAGAACACAAGGATATGGAGTGTTTCATGAAAGTCATAAGCAGGGGTAATTTGGGGACTCAGTAAAAGATGAAATACAATAACAATAAACCTAGGAGGTTATCTCCATTATCTCCACTTCTCCTTTTCAGCCTGCTCCATTTATTTTTGCAGTAACTGCTACTTGGCAGAAAATAGCTTTGACAGCCACACTGTATTATATGGAGGGAGATAAACTTTTCCTCTCTCAGTCTCAATTCCAAATTCCTAGGAAATAATTGTGATTGGCCAATTTTGTGTCAGCCATTTGCCTCCTCAAATCCGATCTACTGTGTCCAAGAGAGTAGAGGTTCGGAAGTTATGTTATACAATTATGGCCTCTTGTTCTTCCACCATAAGAATGGGATGGGGGAGTCACATGCCTAGAAATGGCATCCTGGTCTCTAGCTCTGACATATGCCCATGGTCAATGCTACATACTCATCTCTCACTTTTGGGCTCTACCCCAAATGTGTACTTAGTACATGCTTTTTGAATAAATGCACAAATGAGTATGATTAACTGAAAGTGAAATTTTAGGAAAAGGCTCCCCAAGTAGACTACACATTTGGCTTTAAAAAGAAACTAAAAGAGGGGGGAGTTAAGATGTCAGCATAGCAGGAAAACTCTAGGCTTGCCTTGTCCCTCAAACACAACTAGATAACTCTCAAATTGTTCTGAATACTCAAGAAATTGACATAAGAACAGACAGAACAAACTGCACAACTACAGGGAGAGAAGAGCCCACTTTAAAGAAGGTGGGAAGTGGGAGATATGGTTTGAGGGAGAAATGGATTGTGGGTGCTGTGGAGGGGAGGGAGTCCTAGTCACAGAGAAAGATGAGAGAGAGAGAGAGAGTGGAATGCACAGGGATACACATGAGGAGAATACTTCTCCAAAGCCATTGGCTGGGAAAATGAGAGGGGCTGAATTTCATGAGTTTTTGCAGCCAACAAGGCTCAATCCCTGAAGTTTGAGAGCTTGGCAGGCTTGGCTGGCATAGAGTTCTGAGGACGCTGCCTTATTCCTTAAGTGGAGGCAGGCAAACAACACTGGGGCAGACTGCATGATCTGAGAATCACCTAAGTGGCACAGGGAGAAACTTTTAATTCTTTTTGGAGTGCATCTGTGAGAGGTGACATTGCCTCTCTGAGGACAAAAGAAGTGGCAGGTGCCATTTCCCTCCTGCCCCTCAGCATAGGTTCAGAGACACCTGTTGAGAGGAGCTGACCAGGACAATAATTCTTTAGCCTGCTTGCTCCAAATACCACACCCCTGCGCTCTGGCACGACTGCCCTTCTGGACCAAACTTGCATCAGTCCCAGCATGATGAGAATCTCTCAGAGGACCAGCACAGGTCCCCACCACACCAGGTCCCTGAAGTTTGGAATTTTAAAAGTCAGTGGGCTTGGCTAGGGTGCTCAAGCTGCCCTGTGCTGCTCCAGGCAAGCTGGTGACCCAGAGTCAGACACTGTGAAGTCAGTAATCTGAAAAATGCCTGTAATGCATGAGGGGGAAATTATTCACTCCTCTGACAGTGCTTCCCTGAGAGCTACAAGCACAGTCTACCTTCTCCAGGGACAAAGGGGCTGGTTGGCATCATTTCCATCCCCCAGCCCTCCAGCATAAACCAACTTCAGTAAATGGCGTGGAACCAACAATGACTGCCTAACATTCTTACACCAAGTCTCATCCCCCTGAGCTCTGCTGGGACTGTTTTCTCAGGTAAGTGGGCCTTAGGACCGCAGGGGGTCCCTCCCCCAGAAGACCAGCACAATCCCTTCCCCCAGTCTACTGACAAGAAGTATTGCAAAGCATCAGTTATACTGGAAATAGCATAAGTCCCCTTTAAAAGCCCAGAGCACAAAGCAGAGGAATGAATATGTGATATAGAAGATATAGAAGAAGAATTATGGAAAATAATGAAGCTGAAAAAAAGAGAAAGAAAAATCTTGGATCACGAAAGTAGACTTAGGGAAAACGCAGTGACTCCATCAAACTTAACAACATTCATATCATAGGAGTCCCAGATGAAGAAAGGAGAAAAAGGTGGCAGAAGGTTTATTTCAGGAAATTACAGCTGAAAACTTTCTTAATCTGGAGATGGAAACAAACATCCAAATCCACAATGCACAGAGAACTCGCATTAAATTCAACAAAAGCAGGCCAAACCCAAGACTGTAGTTAAATTTGCAAAATAACAGTGATAAAAAGGAGTGCCTGGGTGGCTCAGTGGGTTAAGCATCTGCCTTTGGCTCAGATCATGATCTCAGGATCCTGGGATTGAGCCCCGTATCCGGCACACTGCTCAGCGGGGAGTCTGCTTGTCCCTCTGCCCCTCTGCCTGGCTTGTTCACTAATCCTCTCTCTCTCCCCCTCAAATAAATAAATAAATAAATAATCTTAAAAAAAATTAACAGTGATACAGAAAAAAATCACAAAAGCAGCAAGAAAGAAGAGGTCCCAAAATTACAAGGGAAGACCCAGAAAGGTAGCTGCCGATCTCTCCACAGAAACTTGGCAAGCCAGATATACACATGATATATCCAACACGCTGAATGGAAAAAATCTGCAGCCAAGAATACTCTCTCCAGCAAGGCTATCATTCAGAATTGAAGGAGAAATAATTTCCCAGGCAAACAAAAAATAAAGGAGTTTGTGATCACTAAACCAGCCCTGCAAGAAATATTAAAGGGGACACCTTGAGGGGAAAGGAAAGACCAAAAGTGACAAAGAGTAGAAAAGAACAGAGAAAATCTCCAGAAACAATGACAAAACAAGTAATAAAATGGAAATAACTACATATCCATCAATAACTACTCTGAATGTAAATGGACTAAATGCTCCAACCAAAAGATATAGGATGCCAGGATGGATTAAACACACACACACACACACACACACACAAACAACAAGACCCATATATATGCTGCCTAGAAGAGACTCATTTTAGACCTAAAGACAACTGCAGATTGAAAGTGAGGGGATAAAGAAAGATTTTTCATACAAATGGACCTCAAAAGAAAGCCAGAGAAGCAATACTTATAGCAGACAAACTAGATTTTTAAGACAAAGACTGTAACAAGAGACGAAGACGCGCACTATATCATAATAAAGGGGGCAATCCAACAAGAAGATCTGACAATTGTAAATATTTATGCCCCCAACATGGGAGCAGCCAAATATATAAAACAACTAATAACAAACATAAAGGAACTCATTGAAAATAATACAATAATAGTAGGGGACTTTAGCACCCCACTTCCATCAATGGACAGATCATCTAAGCAGAAAATCAACAAGGAAACAATGGCTTTGAACGACACACTGGACCAGATGGTCTTAACAGATATGTTCATAACATTTCATCCTAAAGCAGCAGAATACACGCTCTTTTCAAGTGCACATGGGACTTTCTCCAGAATAGATCACATACTAGCTCACAAATCAGGCCCCAACAAGTAGAAAAAGTTTGAAATAATACCATGTATATTTTTCAGACCACAATGCTATGAAACTTGAAGTCAACCACAAGAAAAAAGTTGGAAAGACCACAAATACATGGAGGTTAAACAACATCCCACTAAAGAATAAATGGGTCAGCAAGGAAATTAAAGAAGAAATTTAAAAAATACATGGAAACAAATGAAAATGAAAATATGACAGCCCAAAACATTTGGGATACAGCAAAAGTGGTCCTAAGATGGAAGTATATAGCAATACAGACCTACCTCAAGAAGCAAGAAAAATCTCAAATAAACAACCTAACCTTACACCTAAAGGAGCTAGAAAAAGAACAACAAATAAAGCCTAAAGCCAGCAGAAGATGGGAATTAATAAAGATTAGAGAAGAAATAAATGAGCTATGAACAAACAAACAGTAAAAGAGATCAGTCAAACCAGGAGATGGTTCTTTGAAAGAGATGAATAGAATCAATAAGCTTCTAGCCAGACTGATCAAAAAGGGAAGAGAAAGGACTCAAATAAATAAAATGACAAATGAGAGAGGGGAAATAACAACCAACACTTCAGAAATAAAAACAATTGTAAGAGAATATTATGAAAATGTATATGCCAACAAATTGGAAAACCTGGGAGAAATGGATACATCCCCAGAAACATATAAACTACCAAAATTGAAATAGGAAGAAACAGAAAACTTGGACAGACCAACAACCAGCAAAGAAATTGAATCAGTAATCAAAAATCTCCCAACAAACAAAAGCCCATGGCCAGATGGCTTCACAGGGAAATTCTACCAAACATTTAAGAAGAGTTAATACCTGTTTTTCTCAAACTATCCCCCCAAAATAGAAATGGAAGTAAAACTTCCAAAATCATTCTATGAGGCCAATGTTACTCTGATACCAAAATCAGACAAAGACTCCACTAAAAAAGGAAATACAGGCAATATTCCTGATGAATATGGGTGCAAAAATTCTCAACAGAATACTAATAAATCAAATCCAACAGTGTATTAAAAGAATCATTCACTTTGGGCGCCTGGGTGGCTCAGTTAGTTGAGCCTCTGCCTTCAGCTCAGGTCATGATCCCAAGGTCCTGGGATTGAGCACTGCATTGGGCTCCCTACTCCACTGGGAGCCTGCTTCTCCCTCCTCCCTACTCCTGCTCTCTCTTGCTCTCTCTCTCTCAAATAAATAAAATCTTAAAAAAAAAAACATTCACCAAGATCAAGTGGGTTTTATTCCTGGGTTGTAAGTATGGTTCAGTATTCACAAGCTAATCAATGCAATAATCCACATTAATAAAAGAAAGGCTAAGAACCATATGATCCTTTCAATAGATGCAGAAAAAGCATTTGACAGGTTGAAACATCCATTCATAATAAAAATCCTCAACAAAATAGGGATAGAGGGAACACACTTCAAAATAATAAAGCCCATATTTGAAAAACCCACAGCTAATATCATTTTTAATGGGGGAAAACTGACAGCTTTTCCTGTACGGTCAGGAACAGACAGGGATGCCCACTCTCACCACTCTTATTTAACATAGTACTGGAATTCCTAGCCACAGCAATCAGACAACACAAAGAAATAAAAGGCATCCAAATTTGTAAGGAAGAGGGGGAGCAAGATGGCAGAGGAGTAGGAGACCTAAGTTTCGTCTGGTCCCAGGAATTCAGCTGGATAGGGATCAAAACCATTCTGAACACCTACGAACTCAACAGGAGAGCAAAGAAAAGAATAGCAGCAACTCTCTGAACAGAAAAACGACCACTTTCTGGAAGGTAGGACATGTGGAGAAGTGAATCCGAGGTGATATTCGGGAAGATAGACTTCGGGGGAGGGAGCCTCCACCGGCCAGCTACCGGCAAGTGATAGAGCCACGAGCACAAAATTAGAACTCTCAAAAGTCTGCTCCACTGAGGGACGTCGCTCCAGTGGCTAAGCGGGGGTGGAACCCTCGCTGGGACAGTGTGGTCTCAGGACCCTCGGAGTCACAGAAAGACCGGGGGTGCCTGAGTGCGGCAGAGCTCCCAGGTATCAGAGCGGGGAAGCCGGCTGCAAAGACAGAGCCAAGGAGTGGGCTCTCATCTCGGGGTTGCCATAAACCATGATCTGCAGC
The DNA here is from genome assembly GCF_964656455.1 of Halichoerus grypus. Classification (NCBI taxonomy): domain Eukaryota; kingdom Metazoa; phylum Chordata; class Mammalia; order Carnivora; family Phocidae; genus Halichoerus; species Halichoerus grypus. Next base: position 117,952,900 of record NC_135720.1, read on the forward strand.
ACAGTCAGGCCACTGCTCTTCTAGCAGGGACCCAACGAGCGGCAGATCCAGGGACACTCCCCTTCCTCCCCTAGGAGGAGCGGCGAGGGAGGGCACCGCAGGGATCTGCTGGGTTTGGAGACTCCACATGGGGTCGTGTGCCAGAGATAGAAATGCTCAGTCACAGGCTGGGTGAGCACAGAGTGCGGCCGGAGTTGGGGAGACAGGAGTGATTGACTGCTTTTCTCTGGGGGCGCACTGAGGAGTGGGGCCCTGAGTTCTCGGCTCCTCCTGGGTGGAGATTGGAGGGCACCATTTTCACTCTCATCCTCCAAAGCTGTATGGAAAGTTTGCAGGGAACAAAAGCTCCTGAGAGCAAACCCGAGCAGATTCCTTAGCCCGGACCTGCAAGGGTGGGGCAATTCCACCTCCGGCAAAGACATTTGAGAACCTTGGCAACAGGCCCCTCCCCTAGAAGATCAGCAAAAACAGCCAGCCAAGACCAAGTTTACCGATCAATGAGAATGGCAGAACTCCAACACTAGCGGAATACAGCAGAGCGAATTCATGGCTTTTTTCCCCCTGTTCCTTTAGTCTTTCAAACTTAGTCTTTTTAATTTTCTTTTTTTTTTGAATTTTTCTTTTTTTTTTTTTAAAGATTTTATTTATTTATTTGACAGAGCGAGACACAGCAAGAGAGGGAACATAAGTAGGGGGAGTGGGAGAGGGAGAAGCAGGCTTCTGCCGGGAGCCTGACGCAGGGCTCGATCCCAGGACCCTGGGACCATGACCTGAGCCGAAGGCAGACGCTTAACGATTGAGCCACCCAGGCGCCCCTCTTTTTCCCTTTTTCAACCAACATCTTATCATTCCCTTTTTAAAAAATCTTTTTTATTTTTCATTTTTAGAGTCATATTCTATCCCTTAATAGTAGTTAACCTTATTTTTGGTATATATATAATTTGTTCTCTCTTTAAAATTTTGGGATACAGTTTCCTATAACAGACCAAAATATACCCTAATTCTCTAGTGTATGGCTTTGTTCTAGTCTCCTGCCTGATCACATTCTCTCCCCCATTTTTATTTAATTTCTCTTCTTTCCTTTTCTAACCAACTTCTTATCTTATCAATTCCTTTTATAAAATCTTTTATAATTTTCATCTTTACAGTCATATTCCATCCCTTAATTGTATTTACCCTTATTTTTGTACATATATAAGTTTTTCTTTCTTTAAAATTTTGGGAGGCACTTTCTTCTAACAGACCAAAATACACCCAAAATCTAGTGTGTGGCACTGATCTATTCACCAGCCTGATCATATTTGATCATATATATATATATATATTTTTAATCTTTTTCTTTTTATATCTTTTTCTTTTTTCTTTCTTTCCTTTTCTTTTCCCCCAGTTTCAAGTCTCTTCTGATTTGTTTAGTGTATATATTTCTGGGGTCATTGTTCCCCTGTTAGCATTTTGTTCTCTCATTCATCTATTCTCCTCTGGACAAAATGACAAGATGGAAAAAAATCACCTCATCAAGAAGAACAAGAGGCAGTACCGACTGCCAGGGACCTAATCAATACGGACATAAGTAAGATGTCGGAACTAGAGTTCAGAATGACAATTTTAAAGATACTAGCTGGGCTTGTAAAAAACATGGAAGATATTAGAGAAACCCTCTCCAGAGAAATAAAAGAACTAAAATCCAAGTTGAAATAAAAAAAAGGTTATTAATGAGGTGCAATAAAAAATGGAGGCTCTAACTGCTAGGACGAATGAGGCAGAAGAGAGAAATAGTGATATAGAAGACCAAACAATGGAAAATAAAGAAGCTGAGAAAAAGAGAGATAAACAACTACTGGATCATGAGGGCAGAATTCGAGAGATAAGCGATACCATGAGACGAAACAACATTAGAGTAATTGGGATCCCAGAAGAAGAAGAAAGAGAGAGAGGGGCAGAAGATATATTGGAGCAAATTATAGCAGAGAACTTCCCTAATTTGGGGAAGGAAACAGGCATCAAAATCCAGGAGGCACAGAGAAACCCCTCAAAATCAATAAAATAGGTCAACACCCCGACATATAATAGTAAAACCTAGCAGTCTCAGAGACAAAGAAAAAGTCCTGAAAGCAGGTCGGGAGAAGAGATCTGTAACCTACAATGGTAGAAACATTAGATTGGCAACAGACCTATCCACAGAGACCTGGCAGGCCAGAAAGGACTGGCAGGATATATTCAGAGCACTAAATGAGAAAAATATGCAGCCAAGAATACTATATCCAGCTAGGCTGTCATTGAAAATAGAAGGAGAGATAAACTTCCAGGACAAACAAAAACTGAAGGAATTTGCAAACATGAAACCAACCCTACAAGATATATTGAAAGGGGTCCTCTAAGCAAAGAGAGAGCCTAAAAGTAACATAGACCAGAAAGGAACACAGACAATATACAGTAACAATCACCTTACAGGCAATACAATGGCACTAAATTCATATCTTTCAAGAGTTACCCTGAATGTAATTGGGCTAAATGCCCTAATCAAAAGTCACGGGGTATCATATTGGATAAAAAAACAAGACCCATCGATATGCTGTCTGCAAGAGACTCATTTTAGACCCAAAGACACCTCCAGATTGAAAGTGAGGGGGTGGAAAACAATTTACTATGCTAATGGACACCAAAAGAAAGCTGGGGTGGCAATCCTTATATCAGACAAATTAGATTTTAAACCAAAACTGTAATAAGAGATGAGGAAGGACACTATATCCTACCTAAAGGGTCTATTCAACAAGAAGATCTAACAATTGTAAATATCTATGCCCCTAACATGGGAGCAGCCAATTATATAAGCCAATTAATAACAAAAGCAAAGAAACACATCGACAACAATACAATAATAGTGGGGGACTTTAACACCCTTCTTACTGAAATGGACAGATCATCTAAGCAAAAGATCAACAAGGAAATAAAGACTTTAAATGACACACTGGACCAAATGAACTTCACAGATATATTCAGAACATTCCATCCCAAAGCAACAGAATACACATTCTTCTCTAGTGCCCATGGAACATTCTCCAGAATACATCACATCCTAGGTCACAAATCAGGTCTCAGCTGGTACCAAAAGATTGGGATCATTCCTTGCATATTTTCAGACGACAATGCTTTGAAGCTAGAACTCAATCACAAGAGGAAAGTCTGAAAGAACTCAAATGCATGGAGGCTGAAGAGCATCCTACTAAAGAATGAATGGGTCAACCAGGAAATTAAAGAAGAATTTTAAAAATTCATGGAAACAAATGAAAATGAAAACACAACTGTTCAAAATCTTTGGGATGCAGCAAAGGCAGTCCTAAGAGGAAAGTATATAGCAATACAAGCCTTTCTCAAGAAACAAGAAAGGTCTCAAATACACAACCTAACCCTACACCTAAAGGAGCTGGAGAAAGAACAGCAAATAAAGCCTAGACCCAGCAGGAGAAGAGAAATAATAAAGATCAGAGCAGAGATCAATGAAATAGAAACCAAAAGAACGGTAGAACAGATCAACGAAACTAGGAGGTGGTTCTTTGAAAGAATTAACAAGTTCGATAAACCCCTGGCCAGACTTATCAAAAAGAAAAGAGAAATGACCCAAATAAATAAAATCATGAATGAAAGAGGAGAGATCACAACCAACACCAACGAAATACAAACAATTCTAAGAACATATTATGAGTAACGCTATGCCAGCAAATTAGATAATCTGGAAGAAATGGATGCATTCCTAGAGATGTATCAACTACAAAAACTGAACCAGGAAGAAATAGAAAACCTGAACAGACCTATAACCACTAAGGAAATTGAAGCAGTCATCAAAAAATCTCTCAACAAACAAGATCCCAGGGCCAGACGGCTTCCCAGGGGAATTCTACCAAATGTCTAAAGAAGAATTAATACCTATTCTTCTGAAACTGTTCCAAAAAATAGAAATGGAAGGAAAACTTCCAAACTCGTTTTATGAGAACACCATTACCTTGATCCCTAAAACCAAGACCCCATCAAAAAGGAGAATTACAGACCAATATCCTTGATGAACATGGATGCAAAAATTCTCACCAAAATACTAGCCAATAGGATCCAACAGTACATTAAAAGGACTATTCACCACGACCAAGTGGGATTTATCCCTGGCCTGCAAGGTTGGTTCAACATCCACAAATCAATCAGTGTGATACAATACATTAATAAAAGAAAGACCAAGAACCATATGATCCTCTCAATAGATGCAGGAAAAGCATTTGAAAAAGTACAGCATCCTTTCTTGATCAAAACTTTTCAGAGTATAGGGATAGAGGGTACATACCTCAATATCATAAAAGCCATCTATGAAAAACCCACAGCGAATATCATTCTCAATGGGGAAAAACTGAAAGCTTTCCCCCTAAGGTCAGGAACATGGCAGGGATGTCCACTATCACCACTACTGTTCAACATAGTACTAGAATTCCTAGCCACAGCAGTCAGACAACAACAAAAAAATAAAAGGAATCCAAATTGGCAAAGAAGAAGTCAAACTCTCACTCTTGGCAGATGATATGATACTTTATGTGGAAAACCCAAAAGACTCCACCCCAAAACTGCTAGAACTCATACAGGAATTCAGTAAAGTGGCAGGATATAAAATCAATGCACAGAAATCAGTGGCATTCCTATACACCAACAACAAGTCAGAAGAAAGAGAAATTAAGGAGTTGATCCCATTTACAATTGCACCCAAAACCATAAGATACCTAGGAATAAATCTAACCAAAGAAGCAAAGAATCTGTACTCAGAAAACTATAAAATACTCATGAAAGAAATTGAGGAAGACACAAAGAAATGGAAAAACGTTCCATGCTCATGGATTGGAAGAACAAATATTGTGAAGATGTCAATGCTACCTAGAGCGATCTACACATTTAATGCAATCCCCATCAAAATACCATCCACTTTTTTCAAAGAAATGGAGGAAATAATCCTAAAATTTGTATGGAACCAGAAAAGACCCCGAATAGCCAGAGGAATATTGAAAAAGAAAAGCAAAGCTGGCGGTATCCCAATTCCGGACTTCCAGCTCTATTACAAAGCTGTCATCATCAAGACAGTATGGTACTGGCACAAAAGCAGACACAGAGATCAATGGAACAGAATAGAGAGCCCAGAAATGGACCCTCAACTCTATGGTCAACTAATCTTCGACAAAGCAGGAAAGAATGTCCAATGGAAAAAAGACAGTCTCTTCAACAAATGGTGTTGGGAAAATTGGACAGCCACATGCAGAAGAATGAAACTGGACCATTTCCTTACACCACACACAAAAATAGACTCCAAATGGTTGAAAGACCTGAATGTGAGACAGGAGTCCATCAAAATCCTAAAGGAGAACACAGGCAGCAACCTCTTCGACCTCAGCCACAGCAACTTCTTTCTAGAAATGTCGCCAAAGGCAAGGGCAAAAATGAACTATTGGGACTTCATCAAGATAAAACCTTTTGCACAGCAAAGAAAACAGTCAACAAAACCAAAAGACAACCAACAGAATGGGAGAAGATATTTGCAAATGACAAATCAGATAAAGGGCTAGTATCCAAAATCTATAAAGAACTTCTTAAAGTCAACACCCAAAGAACAAATGATCCAATCAAGAAATGGGCAGAAGACATGAACAGACATTTTTCCAAAGAAGACATCCAAATGGCCAACAGACACATGAAAAAGTGCTCAACAGCGCTCGGCATCAGGGAAATCCAAATCAAAACCTCAATGAGATACCACCTCACACCAGTCAGAATGGCTAAAATTAACAAGTCAGGAAAGGACAGATGTTGGTGGGGATGCGGAGAAAGGAGAACCGTCCTACACTGTTGGTGGGAATGCAAGCTGGTGCAGCCACTCTGGACAATAATATGGAGGTTCCTCATAAAGTTGAAAATAGATCTACCCTATGACCCGGCAATTACACTACCGGCTAGCTACCCAAAGGATACAAATGTAGTGATCCAAAGGGCTATGTGCACCCCGATGTTTATAGCAGCAATGTCCACAGTAACCAAACTATGGAAAGAGCCAAGATGTCCATCAACAGATGAATGGATAAAGAAGAAGTGGTATATATATACAATGGAATATTATGCAGCCATCAAAAATGAAAATGAAGTCCTGCCATTTGCAATGACGTGGATGGAACTCTAGGGTATTATGCTAAGTGAAATAAGTCAATCAGAGAAGGATATGTATCATATGGTCTCACTGATACGAGGAATTCTTTTTTTTTTTAAGATTTTATTTATTTATTTGACAGAGAAGGAGAGAGAGAGTTCACAAGTAGGGGGAGAGGCGGAGGAAGAGGGAGAAGCAGACTTCCCGCTGAGCAGGGAGCCCAATGTGGGGCTCGATCCCAGGACCCTGGGATCATGACCTGAGCCAAAGGCAGCCGCTTAACCGACTGATCCACCCAGGCGCCCCAATATATGAGGAATTCTTAATCTCAGGAAACAAACAGGGTTGCTGGAATGGTGGGGTATGGGCAGGATGGGGTAGCTGCGTGATGGACATTGGGGAGGGTATGCGCTAAGGTGAGCATTGTGAATTGCGTAAGACTGTTGAATCACGGACCTGTTCCTTTGAAATAAATAATACATTATATGTTAAAAAAAAAAAAAAGGATAGTAGGAAGGGAAAAACGAAGGGGGGGAAATCGGAGGGGGAGACGAGCCATGAGAGACTATGGACTCTGAGAAACAAACTGAGGGTTCTAGAGGGGAGGGGGGTGTGGGGAGGGGTTAGCCTGGTGATGGTTATTAAAGAGGGCCCATATTGAATGGAGCACTGGGTGTTATATGCAAACAATGAATCATGGAACACTACATCAAAAACTAATGATGTATTGTATGGTGATTAACATAATATAATAAAATTAAAAAAAATCTGGAAGGAAGAACTCAAACTTTCACTATTTGCAGATGACATGAAACTCTATAGAGAAAACCCAAAAGATGACCAAAAAATTGCTAGAACTGATACCCAAATTTAGTAAAGTCAAAGGATACACATTTGATGTACAGAAATTTGTTGCATTACTATATACCAACAATGAAGGGGCAGAAATAGAAATCAAGCAATGGATCCTACTTGCAATTGTACCAAAAAACATAAGATACCCAGGAATAAATCTAACCAAATTGTAAAAGATCTGCACTCTGAATATTATGAAATACTGATGAAAGAAATTGAAGATGACACAAAGAAATGGAAAAATATTCCATGCTCATTGAGTGGAAGAATAAATATTGTTAAAATGTTTATACCACCCAAAGCAATCTACACATTTAATGTAATCCCTATCGAAATATCACCAGCATTTTTCACAGAGCTAAAACAAACAATCCTAAAATTTGTATGAAACTACAGAACACCCCAAATAGCCAATCTTGAAAAAGAATGGCAAAGCTGGAAGCATTGCAATTCCAGACTTCAAATTATATTATAAAGCTGTAGCCATCAAAACAGTATGGTACTGGCACAAAAATAGACACATAGATCAATGGAACAGAATAGAAACCCCAGAAATAAACCGATTTTATATGATCCATTAATCTTTAACAAAGTAGCTTTCCTGCTTTCCTTCATATCCAATGGGAAAAGGACAGTCTCTTCAACAAATTTTGTTGGGAAAACTGGACAGCAACATGCAAAAGAAATTGGACCACTTTACTACACTATACAAAAATATAAATTCAAAATGGATGAAAGACCTAAATGTGAGACCCGAAACCATTAGAGTCCTAGAAGAGAACACAAGGCAGTAATCTCCTTGACATTGGATGGAGAAACTTCTTACTAGATATGTCTCCTGAGGCAAGGGAAATAAAAACAAAAATAAACTATTGGGATTTCATCAAGATAAAAAGCCTCTGCCTAGCGAAGAAAACAATCAACTAAACTAAAAGGCAACATTTGGAATGGGAGCAGATATTTGCAAATGACATATCTGATAAAGGACTAGTATTGAAAATATATAAAGAACTTATAAAACAAATAATCCAGTTTAAAAATGGGCAGAAGACACAAATAGACATCAAAATCCTAGAGGAGAACATAGGCAGTAAGCTCTTTGACATCAGCCACAGCAACTTCTTTCAAGATACATCTCCAAAGGCTAGTGAAACAAAAGCAAAAATGAACTTTTGGGACTTCATCAAGATAAAAACTTCTGCACAGCAAAAGAAACAGTCAACAAAACAAAGGGACAACCCACAGAATGGGAGAAGAAATTTGCAAATGACACTATAGACAAAGCACTGATTTCCAAGATCTATAAAGAAGACTTCTCAAACTCAACACCCAAAAAACAAATAATCAAGTCAAAAAAAATGGGCAGAAGACATGAACAGACACTTCTCCAAAGAAGACATACAAATGGCTAACAGACACATGAAAAAATGTTCATCATCATTAGCCATCAGGGAAATTCAAATCAAAACCACATTGAGATACCACCTTACACCAGTTAGAATGGCAAAAATTGACAAGGCAAGAAGCAACAAATGTTGGAGAGGTTGTGGAGAAAGGGGAACCCTCTTACACTGTTGGTGGGAATGCAAGTTGGGACAGCCACTTTGGAAAACAGTGTGGAGGTGCCTCAAAAAATTAAAAATAGAGCTACCCTATGATCCAGCAATTGCACTACTGGGTATTTACCCCAAAGACACAGATGTAGTAAAAAGAAGGGCCATACGCACCCCAATGTTCATAGCAGCAATGTCCGCAATAGGCAAACTGTGGAAAGAGCCGAGATGCCCTTCAACAGATGAATGGATAAAGAAGATGTGGTCCATATATACAATGGAATATTACTCAGCCATCAGAAAGGATGAATACCCAACTTTTCCATCAACATGGATGGGACTGGAGGAGATTATGCTAAGTGAAATAAGTCAAGCAGAGGAAGTCAATTATCACATGGTTTCACTTATTTATGGAACATAAGGAATAGCATGGAGGACATTAGGAGAAAGAAGGGAAAAATGTAGGGGGCAAATCGGAGGGGGAGATGAACCATGAGAGACTATGGACTCCAAGAAACAAACTGAGGGTTTGAGAGGGGAGGGGGTTGGGTGGATGTGTTAGCCCAGTGACGGGTATTAAGGAGGGCATGTACTGCATGGAGCACTGGGTGTTATATGAAAACAATGAATCAATGATCACTACATTAAAAACTAATGATGTTTTGTATGGTGACTAACATAACATAATAAAAGAAAAGAAAATTAAAAAATAAAAAGAAGATATCCAGATGAGTAACAAACACATGAAAAATGCTCAACATCACTCATCATCAGGGAAATACAAATAAAAAATACAATGAGCTATCACCTCATACATGTCAGAAAGGCTAAAATTAACAACACATGGAACAACAGGTGTTGGTGAGGATGCAGAGAAAGGGGAATCCTCTTGAAAACAGTATGGAGGCTCCTCAAAAAGTTAAAAATAGAACTATTCTATGATCCATCAATTTCACTACTAGGTTTTTACTCAAAGGATACAGAAATGCTGATTGGAAGGGATATGTGCACCCTGATTTTTATAGCAGCATTATCAAAAATAGCCAAATTAGGGAGAGCCCAAATGTCCATCGACTGACAAATGGATAAAGAAAATGTGGTCTATATATACAATGGAATATTCCCCAGCCATAAAACAGAATGAAATCTTGGGATTTGTAATGAAGTGGATGGAGCTAGAGAGTACTATGTTAAATGAAATAAATCAGTCAGAGAAAGACAAATACCATATGATCTCATTAATATGTGTAATTTAAGAAACAAATTAGCAAAGGGAAAATAAAAGAGAGACAAATTACAAAACATACACTTAATTATAGAGAATAAGCTGATGATTACCACGGGGTGGGGAATTGGGGGAGGGATGGGTTAAGTAGGTGATGGGGATTAAGGAGTGCATTTGTCATGATGAACACAGGGTAATGTATGGAATTATTGAATTACTATATTGTACAACTGAAACTGAAATATAACACTGTATGTTAGCTAGAATTATATCAAAGCCTTAAAATAAAATAAAATAAAATAAAATAAAATAAAATAAAATAAAATAAAAGATAAAATAAAACAAAAAATGCAACAGAGATTGCAAATTTACCTGTTGGGCATTTCATTCTGACTACAAAAGGTTTTAATTTTAAGGATAGTTGCCAACATATAAAAGTTGAAAGATTTCACATAGTCCAGATTTCTAGCTACTGTTTATAAACTGGAGGATCTGATAACCCCGAGTCTTTATTCTTCATAGTCAACCAATGTTTGGCTGGCTTTGAGTAACAGCTGCCTCCTCTGGACATTTCCCACCATTTGGCCTGCTTCATGAATAGTACCTATAACTACACTCTCTCTCTTAAATCTGTTTTCTCAAATTGCACTCAATTGTCATGGCTTCTCCACTCCTCATGATAGAGGTGCTTTCCTATGCACATTTGGCAGTCATGTTAAGAACTAAACACAGGCCTTCAGATGTCATCAGGGTACAACTGAGCTATATGCCATGTCTTCACTTCATGTGAATAATACTCTTCTATTATTTCAACTTCACATCATGTCATATTTTTGTTCTCATTATTGGCCTGCTGGGAGCTTTTGGTCAACTAAATCCTCCAGTTCTTATTTATGTTGATGGTCTTATTTGAAGTTCTCCTATATTCATATATTTTTTAAAAATATAAATGCAGAACTTAAAATACTTCTTTTATTTCATCTTGTTGGTTTAAGGCTCTAATTGCAGCCCATCAGAGAGTATTTATAATTCCTTAACTTGTCATCTGATGTATTCTGAGCCATCTGTTTTCTACACATTTAATATAATAAATGATCACTGTGGGTCTATGTACCAGTTGTCAATTAAATGCTACTTGGAACCATTCTCCTGGTTATCACTGATTCATTAATCAAGATTCTTGAAAATAGCTATTTAACTTTTTGTATCATGTTTTTGCAAATTTTTATTTGGCCAGTTCTGGTGGAAGGTCCTATGTAGTACAAATTGTAACTGGATCAGAAACAAGTAAAGTATGAGTTTAAATTACACCATTGAATTCTTTTTTTAAATTTAGTTCAATTAGTCAATAATACCATTGAATTCTTGTGTTAAGGATTCAACAAACAAAAAATAAAGAATTAAATGTTGTTGTGGTTTCTCCAAGACCACCCTCAGGTTCAATTATCATTAAAAAGACTCACAGAAAAATGTCTGTTCATGTCTTCTGCCCATTTCTTGATTGGATTCTTTGTTCTTTGGGTGTTGAGTTTGGTAAGTTCCTTATAGATTTTGGATACTAGCCCTTTATCTGATATGTCATTTGCAAATATCTTCTCCCATTCTGTCGGTTGTCTTTTGGTTTTGTTGACCGTTTCTTTTGCTCTGCAAAAGCTTTTTATCTTGATGAAGTCCCAATAGTTCATTTTTGCCCTTGCTTCCCTTGCCTTTGGCGATGTTTCTAGGAAGAAGTTGCTGCGGCTGAGGTCGAAGAGGTTGCTGCCTGTGTTCTCCTTTAGGATTTTGATGGACTCCTGTCTCACATTTAGGTCTTTCAACCATTTGGAGTCTATTTTTCAGCCATTGCACTACTGGGTATTTACCCCAAAGATACAAATGTAGTGATCCGAAGGGGTATGTGCACCCCGATGTTTATAGCAGCAATGTCCACAATAGCCAAACTGTGGAAAGAGCCAAGATGTCCATTGACAGATGAATGGATAAAGAAGATGTTATATATATATATATATATACATATATATACACAATGGAATATTATGCAGCCATCAAAAGGAATGAGATCTTGCCATTTGTAATGATGTTGTTGGAACTGGAGGGTGTTATGCTGAGCGAAATAAGTCAATCAGAGAAAGACATGTATCATATGACCTCACTGATATGAAGAATTCTTAATCTCAGGAAACAAACTGAGGGTTGCTGGAGTGGGGGGTGGGGTGGGAGGGATGGGGGGGCTGGATGATAGACACTGGGGAGGGTATGTGCTATGGTGAGTGCTGTGAATTGTGCAAGACTATTGAATCACAGATCTGTACCTCTGAAACAAATAATGCAATATATGTTAAGAAAAAAAAAGAAGAAGAAGATAGCAGGAGGGGAAGAATGAAGGGGGGGGAGAATCGGAGGGGGAGATGAACCATGAGAGACTATGGACTCTGAAAAACAAACAGGGTTCTAGAGGGGAAGGGGGGTGGGAGGATGGGTTAGCCTGGTGATGGGTATTAAAGAGGGCGCGTTCTGCATGGAGCACTGGGTGTTATGTACAAACAATGAATCATGGAACACTACATCAAAAACTAATGATGTAATGTATGGTGATTAACATAACAATAAAAAAATAAAAAAAAAAGACTCACAGAGTTTGGCAAAGCTGTTATAATCATGATTACAGTTTATTATAGCAAAAGGATACAGATTAAAACCAGCAACTGAAAAAGGGACATAGAGCAGAATACAAGAGACCAGGAACAGGCTTCCAGATGTCCCCTCCCAGGGCAGTCTTATTGATAGCATTTAATTCCCCAAGCAATGGTGCGTGAGAACATGCGGAGAGTACTTCCAACCAGGGAAGCTCACCCAACCCTTGATGTCCAGGATCATGTATACATGGCCAACTATCCATGTGGCTGACTTTGGTCTTCAGTCCCTCCAGAGATCAAACTGATACCATGTGGCCCAAGGTCCCCATCATAAATCAGGGTATTGGTGTAAACTATCTGGTATGGCCTCAGGTAAACAAAAATACTCTTAACTGACAGGATATTCCAAAGACTTTGTGGTTATCTCCCAGGAGTCTAGTATGGACCTGAACTTCCTTTAAAAATAAGGTCTGGATGACCCAGAACTGCTAAATTAACCTTTTACTGCATAGAAGATAGTCTCTATTTCAACAATTTCACTTTGATCCATTTTATTTAATTAAAAATAAAATTTTAATTAAATAAAACTCAAAATTCAAAAAGTACAAAATGGTATACAGTGAGAAATATTTCTCTCACCTTTATCCTGGCTACTTCAGTTCCCCTCCCAAAGGCAATATATTCTCAAATTCTTGTGTGTAATTCCAAAGATACTTAGATGTTTATACACAGATAAGCAAATATGCATTTTGTGTGCTCTTCTCTCCTCTTTTTTAACAAAAACTTTAGCACACTATACACATTTCATCACTTTTATTTTTTCACTTAATATTATTTCTTGGTAACCCTTCTCTACCAACTTTCTTCCTCGTTATTATACATACATAATGTGTGCACCATACATACTATGGTTATTTAAGCATACCTTAACTAATGGGCATTTGGATCATTTCCAAATCCTATGATGAAACAAATATTGTTTCAATAAATAACTTATACATACATCACACCTGTGCAAGTATATCTTCAGGATAAATTCCTAGAAATGGAATTGTTGGGTCAGAGAGTATGTGTATTTGGACTTTGAGAAATGTCACCAAATATCCTTCCAGAGTTGTTTTACCAATTGACATTCCCATCAGATATATAGAAAATTGCTTTCTTCTCTACACTCTATTTTTTTAAGACTTGGTGATTTTGTTAGTTTAGAGAATAAATTTTAGTGAATTTTTATAAAATCTTTTTTTAAATTTAATTTAATTTTATTAAGTTATGTTAGTCACCATACAATACATCATTCGTTTTTGATGTACTGATCCACAATTCATTGTTTTCATATGACACCCAGTGCTCCAGGCAGTACATGCCCTCCTTAATACCCATCACTGGGCTAACCCATCCCCCACCCCTCTCCCCTCCAAAACCCTCAGTTTGTTTCTCGGAGACCATAGTCTCTCAGGGTTCTTCTCCCCCTCCTACATCCCCCGCTTCATTTTTCCCTTCCTTCTCCTAATGTCCTCCATGCTATTCCTTATGTTCCTCAAATAAGTGAAACCATATGATAATTGACTTTCTCTGCTTGACTTATTTCACTTAGCATAGTCTCCTCCAGTCCCATCTGTGTTGATGGAAAAGTTGGGTATTCATCCTTACTGATGGCTGAGTAATATTCCATTGTATATAGGGACCACATCTTCTTTATCCATTCATCTGTTGAAGGGCATCTTGGCTCTTTCCACAGTTTGCCTATTGCAGACATTGCTGCTATGAACATTGGGGTGCATATGGCCCTTCTTTTTACTACATCTGTGTCTTTGGGGTAAATACCCAGTAGTGCAATTGCTGGATCATAGGGTAGCTCTATTTTTAATTTTTTGAGGCACCTCCACACTGTTTTCCAAAGTGGCTGTCCCAACTTGCATTCCCACCAACAGTGTAAGAGGGTTCCCCTTTCTCCACAACCTCTCCAACATTTGTTGCTTCTTGCCTTGTCAATTTTTGCCATTCTAACTGGTGTAAGGTGGTATCTCAATGTGGTTTTGATTTGAATTTCCCTGATGGCTAATGATGATGAACATTTTTTCATGTTCTGTTAGCCATTTGTATGTCTTCTTTGGAGAAGTGTCTGTTCATATCTTCTGCCCATTTTTTGACTGGATTATTTGTTTTTTGGGTGTTGAGTTTGAGAAGTCTTCTTTATAGATCTTGGAAATCAGTGCTTTGTCTGTAGTATCATTTGCAAATATCTTCTCCCATTCTGTGGGTTGCCTCTTTGTTTTGTTGACTGTTTCCTTTGCTATGCAGAAGCTTTTTATCTTGATGAAGTCCCAAAAGTTCATTTTTGCTTTTGTTTCACTAGCCTTTGGAGATGTATCTTGAAAGAAGTTACCGTGGCCAATGTCAAAGAGGTTATTGCCTATGTTCTCCTCCAGAATTTTGATGGATTCCTGTCTCACATTGAGGTCTTTCATCCATTTTGAGTTTATCTTTGTGTATGGTGTAAGAGAATGGTCGAGTTTCATTCTTCTGTATATAGCTGTCCAATTTCCCCAGCATCATTTATTGAAGAGACTGTCCTTTTTCCATTGCATATTTTTTCCTGCATTGTCGAAGATTATTTGACCATAGAATTGAGGGTCCATATCTGGGCTCTCTATTCTGTTCCTTTGGTCTATATGTCTGTTTTTGTGCCAGTAACATGCTGTCTTGGTGATCACTGCTTTGTAATATAGCTTGAAATTGGGTAACGTGATGCTCCCAGGTTTGTTTTTCTTTTTCAACATTTCCTTGGCGATTCGGGGTCTTAAAAAATCTGGATAAGAGTTGAATTATCTCAAATGTCAAAACAGAATTCTGTCTCTTAGCCTGCTCAAGTTCAAGATAAACCACTTTTTACCTCTTTTGACCCTTTCCTCAATTTTGTGCCTTAAGTACAAAAGTAGCATTTGAATTTTATTGAACACTATGTCTTGACCATAAGCTATTTTTTTTTAAATATTCTTTTTAAAAAATTTATTTATTTTTAATTTTTTTGTTATGTTCAGTTAGCCACTGTATAGTATATCATTAGTTTTTGATGTAGTGTTCAGTGATTCATTAGTTACGTGTAACACCCAGTGCACATCACAACTGGTGCCATCCTTAATACCCATCACCCTGTTACTCCCTCCCCCCCACCTTCTTCCCTTCTGAGACCCTCAGTTCTTTTCCTGGAGTACATAGTTTCTCATGGTTCATCTCCCTCTCTGATTTCTCACCCTTCAGATTTCCCTCCCTTCCCTTATCTTCCTCCGTGCTATTGCTTATGTTCCACATATGAGTGAAACCATAGGATAATTGTCTTTCTCTGCTTGACTTACTTCACTTAGCATAATCCCCTCCAGTTCCATCCATGTCAATGCAAATGGTGGTTATTCATCCTTTCTGATGGCTGAATAATATTCCATTGTATATATGTACCACATCTTCTTTATCCATTCATCTGTTGAAGGTCATGAGTTCTGATGTGACACCCATTTATAACCTTTGTGCTCTTTCTCTTTTCCCATTTTCCTTCTTCCTCTTTTTTTTTTTTTTTTAATCATCATTGGGCCTGCTAAATGCTCTGACCTAAGTTCTGTTCTCTCTTTAAAAAGTAGGTAAGTTCTACACATCGTCTCTGCCATTCTTTTACATTTCTGAGCATCCTTGCCTTGGATGGGACTCTACTAAGTGTCAGTTAACATCTAAGTTCATTATGTATTCTTTCTGCTCATACCATACACAAAGAATGCAGCACAACAAGAATCTCAAAGGCTTTCACACCCACGGCTTAGGGGAAAATTGTCATGTGATTGTATACCTTTGTAGCTAGCTCCAGGAATTCTGACCTTCCCTAATTAAGTTGCAAAATGTTTGCCATTATACATTCTCTCTATCAAGAAAAGCTCTACTGGTCCAGTGCATTCTAGAATTGAAATGTATCTTTTTAGAATATTATTTATAATCAGAAATATTGGTCACATAGGCCGATGGAGGAAGCTGTAAGAGTAGCTGGCACTGGGAGATAGTTTGAGTGTTTTATGGAAGAAGAACAAGTGTTCTGAGGTTTCCTGTCCACCCAGACATCCAGGAATAATGGGTGTAATGTTAAAGTAATGTGTCTTATCAACTGTGAAGCAGATAGAGGAGGAAAAAGAAGAAGACAAAGAAAGCTCTCATACCTCTGTATAAATCTTGGGCCACTCAGCTCCTAGAACTTCTGGTAAAGATAGTGTGATCTCTCAATGGCACAGAAGACAAGAATCACATGTTTGAAATCTCTAGCACAAATAGCAACTCAAAGTGGTGAGTGGAAAAATGACACATATTACTCACTTTTTTCCTTTGAGGCACTGTTTCTTCTTCTTTTTTAATTGTGGAAAAATACATGCATCATGAAATTTGTCATTTTAAATATTTTTAGATGTATAATTCAGTCTCATTGATTACATTTACAATGTTGTGCCACTGTTCTATTTCCAAAAATTTTTCATCACCCCAAACAGAAATTTTGTACCCAATAAGCAATAATTCCCTGTTGCCCCCACACCCTTGCCAAGTTCTTAATAACCTTTAATTTACTTTCTGTCCCTATGTATTTGCCTATTCTAGATATTTCAAATAAGAGGACTCACATAATTTTTGTCCTTTTGTGTCTGGCTTATTGCACTTAACATTGTTTTCAAGATTCATTCCTCTTGTAGCGTGTATCAGAATTTCACTCCAGTTAATGGTCAAATAATATTCCATTGTATTTATATACCACATTTTATGTACCCATCCTCTGTTGGCAGATATTTTATTTATTTATTTATTTATTTATTCACTTATTTATTTATTTATTTATTTATTTATTTATGTTAATCACCGTACATTACATCATTAGTTTTTGATGTAGTGTTCCATGATTCATTGTTTGTGCATAACACCCAGTGCTCCATGCAGAACGTGCCCTCTTTAATACCCATCACCAGGCTAACCCATCTTCCCACCCCCCTCCCCTCTAGAACCCTCAGTTTGTTTTTCAGAGTCCATCGTCTCTCATGGTTCGTCTCCCCCTCCAATTTCTCCCCCTTCATTCTTCCCCTCCTGCTATCTTCTTCTTTTTTTTTCTTAACATATATTGCATTATTTGTTTCAGAGGTACAGATCTGTGATTCAACAGTCTTGCACAATTCACAGCGCTCACCATAGCACATACCCTCCCCAGTGTCTATCATCCAGCCCCCCCATCCCTCCCACCCCACCCCCAACTTCAGCAACCCTCAGTTTGTTTCCTGAGATTAAGAATTCCTCATATCAGTGAGGTCATATGATACATGTCTTTCTCTGATTGACTTATTTCGCTCAGCATAACACTCTCCAGTTCCATCCACGTTGTTGCAAATGGCAAGATCTCATTCCTTTTGATGGCTGCATAATATTCCATTGTATATATATATATATATATATATAACATCTTCTTTATCCATTCATCTGTCGATGGACATCTTGGCTCTTTCCACAGTTTGGCTATTGTGGACATTGCTGCTATAAACATCGGGGTGTATGTACCCCTTCAGGTCCCTACATTTGTATCTTTGGGGTAAATACCCAGTAGTTGTTGGCAGATATTTGAATGGTTTCCACCCTTTGGTTATTGTAAATAATGCTATAATAAACATAGGCATAAAAACATCTGTTTGAGTTCCTGTTTTGAATTCTTTGGGGGTATATACCTAGAAGTGGAATTCCTGGGTAATATGGTAATATTATGTTCAACCTTTTGAGGAACCATCAAACTGCTTCCAACAATGGCTGAACCATTTTAAATCCCCATCAGCAATGTACAAGGGTTCTAATCACTCCATATCCTTGCCAACACTTATTATTTTTTATTCTTTTAAATTACAGTCATCCTGGTAAGTATAAAGTGATGTCTCATTGTGATTTTGATTTACATTCTCTAATGATTAATAATGTTGAAAATCTTTTCATGTGCTTATTAGACATTTGCATATCTTCTTTGGAGAAAGACCTATTTAAGTCCTTTGCCAATTTTATTCAGTTATTTGTCTTTCTTATTGAGTTGTAGAAGTTCTTTATATATTTTGGATATTAATCCCTTACCAACTATATGATTTGCAAATATTTTTCTCCCATTCAGTAGGTTGTCTTTCATTTTCCTAATAATGTCTTTTGATGTACAAAAGTTTTTAATTTTGATGTTCAGTTTCTTTATTTTTTTTCTTTTGCTGCTTGTGCTATTGGTGTCTTATCTGAGGATTCATGAACAAATTCAAGGTCATGAAGATTTATGCCTATGTTTTCTTCTAACAGTTTTATTATATCAGCTCTTATATTTAGGTATTTTTCCATTTTGAGTTAATTTTTATATATGATATAAAGTAGGGGTCCAATTTTATGCTTTTCCAAATGGAAATTCATTTGCCCTGCACCATTTTTTGAAGAGATTATTTCTTCCACTGTGAATGGACTTGGTGTTCATGTCAAAAGTCAGTGGCCATAAATGTATGGGTTTATTTTGGGACCTTCAATTTTATTCCATTTATCTATGAGTCTTACTACTTTGTTTTGATTACCATAGTTTTGCAGTAAGTTTTGAAATCAGGAAGCATGAGTTTCCAACTTTGTTTTACTGTTTTCAAAATTGTTTTGGCTATTCAGGAACACCTGCAGTTCCTGAATGAATTTGAAGATCAACTTTTCATTTTTGCAGTAAAGGTTGTTGGAATTTTGAAAGTGATTTTGCTGAATCTGTTGATGGTTACAGGTAGTATTAACATCTTAACAATATTGTCTTCTATCCATAAATAAGGGGTGTCTTTCCACTTATTTCTGTTTTCTCTAATTTCTTTCATCAATATTTTATAGTTTTCAGTGTAATGTCTTTCATCTCTTTGATTAAATTTATTCCTAGGCATTTATTCTTTTAGATGCTACTATAAATGGAATTTATTTCTAAATTTCTTTCTTGGATTGTCCATTACTGGTGTATAGAAAACTAATTTTTTGTGAGTTGATTTTGTAAACTACAACTTTGCTGGACTTGTTTTCTTGTGGGTTCTTTGGGAGTTTCTGTATGTATAATCATGTCCTCTGCAAACAGAGATAGTTTTACTTCTTCCTTTTCAATTTGGATAGATTTAATTTTTCGTCTAGCTGCTTTGGCTAGAAATTCCAGTACAAAATTGAAGCAGGAGTAAAAATGGGCATCCTTGTTTTATTTCTGATCTTAGGCAAAAAGTTTGCAGACTTTCACAATTAAGTATGATGTTAACTGGAAGTTTTTCATAAATGCCCTTTATCATGTTCAGGATGTCCTCTTCTGTTCCTTATTTCTGAGTGTTTTCTTTTTTTAACCATGAAAGGGTGTTGAATTTTGTCAAATGCTTTTTCTACGTCAATCTAACTGATCATATGGATTCTTTTTCCTTATTCCTCCATTAACGTAATCAATTTTTACATTGATCCATTTTCTTATTTTGAACCACCTTTGCAATTCCATTTAATGGGATGGACATTTTAATATGTCATTGGATTTTGTTTGCTAATATTTTTTTGAGGATCTTTCTATCTATATTCATAAGAGATGTTGGTTTGTAATTTTCTTTTCTTGTGATATCTTCTGACTTTGATATCAGTGTAATGCTGGCTCCATTTAATGAATTGGGGAGTATTCTCTCCTTTGTTATTTTTTGGGAAGAATTTATGAAAGATTTGCTGTTAATTCTTTAAATGTTTGGGAGAATTCAACAGTGAAGTCATCTGGTCCTGGACATTTCTTTGTTGGAAGGGTTTTTTATTCTATTTTATTTAAATTCAGTGAATTAACATATAGTGTATCATTAGTTTCAGATGCAGAGTTCAGTGATTCATCAATTGCATATAACACCCAGTTCTCATTACACCATGTGCTCTCCTTAATGTCCATCACCCACTTAACACATCTCCCCACCCACATCCCCTCCATCAACCCTCAATTTGTTTCCTATAGTTACGAGTCTCTCATGGTTTGTCTCCCTCTCTGATTTCATCTTATTTTATTTTTCCCTCCCTTCCCCTATGATCCTCTGTTTTGTTTCTTAAATTCCACATATTAGTGAAACCATATGATACTTGTCTTTCTCTGATTGAATTATTTTGCTTAGCATAATACCATCCAATTTGATCCACGTCGTTGCAAATGGTAAGATTTCATCCTCTTAGATGGCTGAGTAATATTCCATTGTGTGTATATTCCACATCTTCTTTTTAAAAAATTTTTTTATTGTTATGTTAATCCCCATACATTACATCATTAGTTTTTGATGTAGTGTTCCATGATTCATTGTTTGTGCATAACACCCAGTGCTCCATGCAGAACGTGCCCTCTTTAATACCCATCACCGGGCTAACCCATCCTCCCACCCCCCTCCCCTCTAGAACCCTCAGTTTGTTTTTCAGAGTCCATCATCTCTCATGGTTCATCTCCCCCTCCGATTTCTCCCCCTTCATTCTTCCCCTCCTGCTATCTTCTTCTTTTTTTTTTCTTAACATATATTGCATTATTTGTTTCAGAGGTACAGATCTGTGATTCAACAGTCTTTCACAATTCACAGCGCTCACCATAGCACATACCCTCCCCAATGTCTATCACCCAGCCTCCCCATCCCTCCCACCCCACCCCCCACTCCAGCAACCCTCAGTTTGTTTCCTGAGATTAAGAATTCCTCATATCAGTGAGGTAATATGATACATGTCTTTCTCTGATTGACTTATTTCGCTCAGCATAACACCCTCCAGTTCCATCCACGTCATTGCAAATGGCAAGATCTCATTCCTTTTGATGGCTGCATAATATTCCATTTATATACCACATCTTCTTTATCTATTCCTCTGTCGATGGACATCTTAGCTCTTTCCAGAGTTTGGCTATTGTGGACATTGCTGCTATAAACATTGGGGTGCAGGGACCCCTTCAGATCACAATGTTTGTATCCTTTGGGTAAATATCTAGTAGAGCAATTGCTAGGTTGTAGGGTAGCCCTATCTTTAACTTTTTGAGAAACCTCCATACTGTTTTCCAGGGTGGCTGTACTAGCTTACATTCCCACCAACAGTGTAAAAGGTTTCCCCTCTCTCCACATCCTCACCAATATTTGTTTTTCCCTGACTTGTTAATTTTAGCCATTCTGACTGGTGTGAGGTAGTATCTTATTGTGGTTTTGATTTGTATTTCCCTGATGCCAAGTGGTGTGAAGCAGTTTTTCATGTGTCTGTTGGCCATTTGTATGTCTTCTTTGGAGAAGTGTCTGTTCATGTCTTCTGCTCATTTCTTGACTGGGTTATTCATTTTTTGGGTGTTGAGTTTGATAAGTATTTACAGATCTTGGATACTAGCCCTTTATCTGATATGTCATTTGCAAATATCTTCTCCCATTCTGTAGGTTGTCTTTTGTTTTTTTTGGCCATTTCCTTTGCCGTGCAAAAGCTTTTTATCTTGATGAAGTCCCAATAGTTCATTTCTGCTTTTGTTTCTTTTGCCTTTGAAGATGTGTCTAACAAGAAGTTGTTGTGGTTGAGGTCAAAGGGGTTGCTGCCTGTGTTCTCCTCTAGGATTTTGGTGGTTTCCTGTCTCACATTTAGGTCTTTCATGGATTTTGAGTTTATTTTTGTGTATGGTGTAAGAAAATAGTCCAGTTTCATTCCTCTGCATGCTGCTGTCCAATTTTCCCAGCACCATTTATTAAAGAGACTGTCTTTTTTCCATTGGATATTCTTTCCTGCTTTGTCAAAGATTAGTTGACCATAGAGTTGAGGGTCCATTTCTGGGCTCTCTATTCTGTTCCACTGAATCTATGTGTCTGTTTTTGTGCCAGTACCATACTGTCTTGATGATTACAGCTTTGTAATAGAGCTTCAAGTCCGGAATTGTGATGGCCCCAGCTTTGTTTTTCTTTTTTGACATTCTTCTGGCTATTTGGGGTCTTTTCTGGTTCCATACAAATTTTAGGATTGTTTGTTCTAGTTTGCTGAAAAATGTTGATGGTATTTTGATAAGGATTGCATTGACTATGTAAATTGCTCTGGGTAGCATAAACATTTTAACAATATTTGTCCAATCCATGAGCATGGAGTGTTTTTCCATTTCTTTATGTCTTCCTCAATTTCTTTCATAAGTGTTCTATAGTTTTCTGAGTATAGATCCTTTACCTCTTTGGTTAGATTTATTCCTATGTATTTTATGGTTTTGGTGTAATTGTAAATGGGTTCAATTCCTTGATTTCTCTTTCTCCTGCCTCATTGTTAGTGCATAGAAATGCAACTGATTTCTGTGCATTGATATTATATCCTGCCTTGTTGCTGAATTACTGTATGAGATCTAGAAATTTGGGGGCAGATAGATCATATAAGCAGAAGATCACAAGGAAACAAGGGCTCTGAATGATACACTGGACCAGATGGACTTCACAGATATATTCAGAGCATTTCATCCTAAAGCAACAGAATGCACATTCTTCTCAAGTGCACATGGAACATTCCCCAGAATAGATCACATATTGGGCCATGAATCAGGCCTCAAACAGTATCAAATGATTGGGATTATTCTCTGCATATTTTCAGACCACAATGCTTTAAAAATTGAACTCAATTCCAAAAGAAAATTTGGAAGGAACACAAATACATGGACGTTAAAGAGCATCCTACTAAAGAATGAATGGGTCAACCAGGAAATTTAAGGGGAATTTTTAAAAAGTCATGGAAACAAATGAAAATGAAAACACAACAGTTCAGAACCTTTGGAATGCAGCAAAGGTGGTCCTAAGAGGGAAGAATATAGCAATACAGGCCTTTCTCAAAAAAACAGGAAAATTCTCAAATACACAAGCTAACCTTGTACCTAAAAGAGCTGGAAAAGAACAGAAAATAAAGCCTAAACCCAGCAGGAGAAGAGAAATAATAAAGATTAGAGCAGAAATCAATGAAATAGAAACCAAAAGAACAGTAGAACAGATCAATGAAACTAGGAGCTGGTTCTTTGAAAGAATTAATAAGATAAATAAACTCCTGGCCAGACTTATCAAAAAGAAAAAAGAAAGAACCCAAATAAATAAAATCACGATTGAAAGAGGAGAAATCACAGCCAACATCAAAGAAATACAAACAATTATAAGAACATATTAGGCAATCTGGAAGAAATGGATGCATTCCTGGAAACATATAAACTACCAAAACTGAAACAGGAAGAAAGAGAAAACCTGAACAGACCCATAACCAGCAAGGCAATTAAAAATCTCCCAACAAACAAGAGTCCAGGGGATAGATTCCCAGGGGAATTCTGCCAAACATTTAAAGAAGAATTAATACTATTCTTCTGGAAGGGTTTTGTTACTGATTCAATCTTTTTACTTGTTTTAGATTGGTTTAGATTTTAGATTTCTTCTTTTTTCAGTTTAACTAATTTGTGTTTTTCTAAGAATTTGTCCATTTCATTAGGTTATCTAATTTGATGGTTATAATTGTTTATAGTATTATCTTATAATCTTTTTATTTCTGTGAAATCAGTACTATTATTTGTGGCTTCTTTTTTCTTTGCCAGTATAGCTAAAGTTTTGCCAATTTCATTAATCTTTTTAAAAAACTAACTTTTGTTTTTATTGATTTTACATTTTTCTTTCTTGATTTCACTCATGTCCACTCTAACCTTTATTATTTTCTTCCTTATTTAATTTTGCCTAAGTTTAGTTTTCTCTCCTTTTTATAGCTCCTTCAGGTGTAAAGGTAGGTTATTAAATTTGAACTCTTCTTTTTTTAATGTAGCTATTTACAGTTATATATTTCCCTTTGAATGCTGCTCTTGTTGCATCCCATGAGTTTTGGTACATTGTCTTTTCATTTTTATTGATCTCTAAATATTTCCTAATTTCCTTTGTGATTCTTCTATGACCCATTGTTTGTTTAGGAGCATTTTGTTTAAGTTCCACATATTTTATTTTTTTAGTTTTCCTTTTGGTGTTTTGTTTGTTTTTCTAGTTTATTCCATTGAGATTGGAGATGATACTTTGTATTATTTCAATTTTTTAAAATGTATTAAGACTTATTTTGTGCCCTAATATATAATTCATACTGGGGCATGTTCTATGTGCACTTGAAAAGAATGCATATTCTGATGTTGGGTGCAGTGTTCTATATAGGTGTATTAGACCTTTGGTTTATAAAGTTGTTTGAATTATATATTCTTATTTATTCTTTTTCTTTATGTTCTATCCATTATTGAAAATGGCATGTTGAAGTATTCAACTACTATTATGGAACTACTTCTCCCTTCAAATCTGTCAGACTGCTTCATATATTTGGGCCCTCCTGTTTTGTGCACATATTTTTATAATTGTTAGATCTTTTTCATGAATTGACTCCTATGCTCTTGCCAGCCCAGTGTTATCAAACTGTCACCTCTACCAATGCATTTGGTTCATTTGAATTTTTCTCATTATAAATGCAACTGAGCATCCTTTTTACATGATAAAAAGTCATTTTTTTCTTTTCTATAAACTCTTTGCTCATATTGTTAGCTCCTTTTTTTCTCCTGTTTTTTGTATAATAGTCAGGGATTCTTGACTCAAAGGCTGTTTTGAAAACTCTTTTGTCACTTAATTTTTTTAGTACTTTCTGTTTTCATATTTTAAAAAAAACTTGTTATTAAATAACTTCTATCAGGTATACTGGTGCAAAGTGTGAGCTAAGGATCCATACTTCCTTATTTTTCTAGAGGCTTTTCAGATATTCCAAACTATATATCGACAAGTCTATTTATTCAACTAGCTTTGATGTGACCCAACTTTAATAATTTGATGTTCTCTCTGATCAGAATTCCGTCCACCACAGTACTACCTAATAAAAGCCCACCTGAGAATGTAGTTCTTTCCCATATTTTAGTACCAAACTTGTCCAGGGAAGAGAAGACATCTAGGGATCTCTATGGTAGATTACTGCCACCAAGTTGATATTCCTGTTTGTTCCACTCTGACCTATTCCAGTTTAATAAATGGGCATTCAGTAATCAAGACTCTATCTGTATCCCATTTCAGGATTTCTTTATTTTATACAGATTTAAGTGGGCTACTGCCTTGTAAACTTGTTTTGTACCC
This sequence comes from Halichoerus grypus, assembly GCF_964656455.1. Lineage (NCBI taxonomy): Eukaryota > Metazoa > Chordata > Mammalia > Carnivora > Phocidae > Halichoerus > Halichoerus grypus. The sequence goes on from NC_135720.1 coordinate 117,978,486, forward strand.
TTACTCTTTTCATGACTGGGTAATGGAGCCCCATTATAATCTGCTGTGAGAATACCCCAAGACCAACCATTTATCTGCTTAGTGGTATCTCTGAATGTTGCTTTCTCAGACTTCTTATTGTGAAGCTCCACAGGAAAAAACATTTGTAAATCATATATCTGATAAAGGACTTGTATCTGGAATTATTAAGAATTCTCAAAGCCCAATAATAAGACAACAAAAACCCCACTGAATGATCAATTTGTATAGACATTTCAACAAAGAGAATTATACAAATGGCAAATAAGTGAAGGAAAAGATATTCAACATCTTATGTCATTAGGGAAGGAAAAACCACTTTACACCTATGAGAATATCTAAAATTATGGAGACTGAACAAGCTAAGTGTTGTTGAGGATTTGGAACAACTGGAACTCTCATATACTTCTGGATATAAGTTAACATACTCAAACATACAGCTTGTATGTAAACACTTATGACAGTTTTATGTGTACTAGCCATAAAATAAAAACAACCTAAATATCCATCAACAGGTGAATGGAAAAACAAATTGTGGTATACCCATACAATTGAATACTATTCAACAATATAAAAGGAATAAATTATTGATAAATAAACACTGTGGATGAATCTCAAAATAGCTATGCAAAGTGAAAAGTGAAAGAAGACAGACAAAAAAGTGTAGAAACTACATGTCTTCATTTATATAAAATTCTAGAAAATACAAACTAATCTTAATAACAGAAAGCAGGTTGCCTGGGGATGGAAGATGGGCAGAGAAAGGCAGGACAGAGGAATTACAAAAAGGGGAGTGAAAAAACTTTTGGGAATGATGGGTAAATTTATTCACTAATTATTAATTATTCTCCTAATTGTGGGATGGCTGCTTAAGCAATACATACATATGTCAAAACAACAAATTGTACACTTCAAACATGTGCAGTTTATTGCATGGTGATTACACCTATTCAATTAAGTTGTAAAAATAGGTATATATGTTGAAAATTGGTATTTGAGTCTGTATGTAATTGGGGGGGCACTAGAAGATTTTAAGAGGAGGATGATGCCCATGGTGCTACATGTAAAATTAGCATTGAATTCATGAAACTGATTTTTCTGGAAAAAATTTTCAAAGTATTACCCCCTAAAATGAACTATATGGTATTAGGTTACAGTTAGAGACATCAGAATGAATTCCTGTTTAGCCTAATACAAGTACCAGTTAATAGATAAAGAAATAATTGTAGATAAGTGAGTATATGTGGGTTACTATGTACATATATATATCCTAGCTCTGTCTATTAAGAGGGCCTAGAAGCAATGGGACCCACCCTGGTAGCAATGAGCATATCTAGCACACAGATGTTGATTTTTAATAATACCATTCTCCAATAAAAGGAATGAGGGCTCTTGGAGGGCTGATTCTTGGATTGTGACAGAAAATACAAGGTAGATCTGGAGCATCTAGTGGTGCCAGCAAGAAAGGAAGTATACAAGAAACAAAATGATTAGAACATGTTGAAGGGACATAAGAGCAAAACTGAAAGGGCTTCCAATGGCCAAATTTGGAGGAATTGGAGCAACAAAAATAATGACATAGTATTGGACTGTAACCCAAAGTGTAAAATAAAAATCCAGGAGTCCATACTGATAGAAATAATGAATGAATAATTGAATGAACTAATGAATGAATGAATAAATATTGACAAATCTTACATATAGAAGAATCCCAAATAATTTATGTATAACCTTTGCCCTCTAGGAGATGTAGCTTAGTCCTTCCTCCCTGCCCCAACCTCCTCCTTTGTAAAGGCTTTGCTTGATGATTTTGTTTGATGACTTGCTTCCAAAGAGAAGAGTATAGACATGAGAGGGTAACGTTACATGTGGAGACACCTGGAAAACACTACTTCAGGTAGTTAATCCAGGCTATTATCATTGATGTCATGTTAATAGCATGTACCCTTAATATGATATAATGAGAATGGCATTTCAACTCTGTGGTCTTCCTCCAAAAAACCCAAAACCACAGTCTAACCATTAGCAAACATTGAGGAACATTTCTACAAAATACCTGACCAACACTGCTCAAAACTGTCAAGGTTATCAAAAACAAAGAAAGACTGAAAAACTGTCACAGATCAGAGTCAGATGACTAAATGTAATGGTGATATCCTTGATGGGATTCTGGAACAAAAAAAAAGACATTGGAAAAATTAGTGAAATCCAGATAAAGTTTGGAGTTCAGTCTATAGTAATGTACCAGTGTTGGTCCTAGTTTTGACAACTGTACTATGGTTATGTATAATGTTAACCGTGGGGACTAGATAGGGCAATTCTCTGCCCTATCTTTGCAACATTTGTATAAATCTAAACCTATTCTAAAATAAAATGTTTATTTAAAATGTGTTATCCACCTCATTCTGGTCTTTAGGCAGACTAGTATGACCCCTCCCCCCCCAAAAAGTTAAAAACCATATGACCAAGATCAACCTTTATTCACCTCAAAGTAATTTCTCATGAAAAAAGAAGAGAAAGTCCTCCTCCAATATAATACTTGGCTCTTGGTGTTACCAGCTTAAATTTTCAAAGTTTTACAGCTTAAATATGAGGTCTTACTGTTCTAAACCTGATAAAATTCCATAAAGGGAACTATTAGCGGTCTAGCAGGGGTCTAGTGAATTTGTTGGAGGCCCCCAGAGATATAAATTATATTGATGGCGTCTTTCAGTTGAAGAGAGAAGCTTTAGAAGAAAGGAACAAGAAGGCTTTATTCACGGACAGAGGATGAGTTAATGAGCCCCACTATCAGAAATAAAACCTGAGAGCACAAGTCTTTGAAGTTCCCAGTTGTAACTTTATAAGTATTCTGGATATATCACGAGCAGCTTGGTTAGATCCTTTACTTTGCTTTCAAGCACTCTAAATATCCCATTATTGCAGTTGTGATTATCTAGTTAATATTTATCTCCCCAGCCAGACTATAATCTTCATGAGGCCAGGCTCCTGCCTGTATGCGCCCCAACTCACCTCAACTCTGGCCTAGTGCCTCACACTCAATAAATATTTTGTATTAGTTTCTTCCCTAACATTACCACAAATTTAGTGACTTAAAACAACACAAATTTATTAGTTTATAACTCTGTAGGTCAGAAGTCTGACATGGGTCTCACTGGGTTAAAATCAAGATTCCAACAGGCTACATTCCTTTCTGGAGGTTGTAGGGGAAAATCTGTTTCCTTTTCATTTGGTCTGTTGACAGAATTTCGTTCTTTGTGGTTGTTGGACCTAGGCTTGTGTTTTATTGCTGGCAGTAAGCTGAGGGCCAGCTTACTGGCTCCAGCTTCAAGAGGCCTCTGGAATGTGCTCATGGTCCCATTCCTCCATCTTTAAGGAACTGACAGGTTGAGTCTTTTCTCACGTTGTATCTTTCCAGTCTACTCTTCTTTTGTCATTCTCCACTTTTAAGGATTGGGCCAAGATAATCACCCCATCTTAACGTCCTTAATCTTAATCACATCTGCAAAACCCCTTTTGCCATGTAAGGTAACATATTCACAGATACCAGGGATGGTGCGGGGGAGACATTATTCTGCTTACTACACATTTGTTATATAAATGTTGGATGAAAGAGTCAAAACTATAGGGTGGGAAATTCTTTTTCAATTCACTATACACTATGGGAACTTTGTAAGTTTTGTAACTTCTTTACTTTCTAAAAATGTGTTGTTACAGTCTGGAAACAACAAATGTTGGTGAGGATGCAGAGAAAGTGGAACCCTCTTACACTGTTAGTGGGAATGCAAGCTGGTACAGCCACTTTGTAATTGGTATGGAGATTCCTCAAGAAGTTAAAAATAGAGCTACCCTATAACCTAGCAATTGCACTACTAGATATTTACCCCAAAGATACAAATGTAATGATCCAAAGGGGCACATGCATCCCAATATTTATAGCAGCAATGTCCACAATAGCCAAATTATGGAAAGAGCTAAGATGTCCATCAACAGATGAATGGATAAAGAAGATCTGGTATATATATACAATGGAAATTTACTCAGCCATCAGAAAGCATGAATACTTACCATTTACATCTACGTGAATGGAACTGTAGGGTATTATGCTGAAAGAAATAAGTCAATCAGAGAAAGACAATTATAAGGTTTGACTCATATGTGGAATATAAGAAACAGCACAGAGGATCTTAGGGGAAGGGAGGGAAAATGGAATGGGAAGTAATTAGAGAAGGAGACAAACCATGAGAGACTCTTAACTATCGGAAACAAACTGAGGGTTGCTGGAGGGGAGATAGGTGGAGGGATGGGGTAATTGGGTGATGGGCATTAAGGAGGGCACGTGATATGATGAGCACTGGGTTTTATATGCAACTGATGAATTATTGAACTCTACATCTGAAACTAATGATGTACTATATGTTGGCTGATTGAATTTAAATAAAAAAAACAAAAATAAAAATTTTTTGTTACATCATTTCAGTTTCCCTGTACTGATTGGTTTTGTTGTAATTGGCAGTGACACCCTTAAAAACAAAAGAAGAAAGTGTTCCACTTTAGAAAATCAAATGATAAAAGCACTTACTAAGCATTAAGATAACCCAGAGACTTGGTTAAGTGCTTGAGATGCATCAATTTATTTAATTCTCACAAACTCTAGAAAATGAATACAAGTGTAATGTCTTCATTTTGCAGTTGAGCAAGCAACTCATTTTGTAGTTAAGCCAAGTTTTAAAGATTTATTAAATCTCCCAAGTTCGTACAGCTAGTCACTAGTGGAAGAGCTAGTATGCAGAACCAGTTCTGACAAAGTCCATCGCAGAAGTATCTACTCAAAGAGCAACTCTGCCAGGCATTAGCCATTATCTGAGTTTGGGAGCTAATAATTCTAAGAGATGGAATAGGTGGTGTCTAATTACCTATAGAGAAAAAAAGAAAGAAAAAGTCCTTGGTGGCCTTAGCAAAGAAAAAATTAGGAGTAAGTGAGGGAATCTGAGTGGCTCAGTTGGTTAAGCATCCGACTCTTGATTTTGGCTCAGGACATGATCTTAGTGTTGTGGGATCAAACCCCACACTGGGCTCCACGCTCAGCAGGGAGTCTGCTTGAGATTCTCTCTCTCCCTCTCTCTCTACCCCTCCCTCCTGCTCTCTCTCTCTACCCCCCAAATAAATAAATAAATCTTTTAAAAAAATTAAGAACAAGTGGGGCAAAGCTACAACTGAGGGTGGATTAGAAGAGTTGATCTGAGCCTGAGAAGGGATCCAGAAACGGACTTCATCCTCTCTATTTAAATTTTATGTAGATATATAAAATTTATTTTTATAATCTTTAAGCATTCTCAGCATTTTTACCAACACCATTATTGAGTTATAATTCACATAACATGCTGACCCTTTCTTTTTATTTTTTTTGAATCTGCAAAATGAAACTTTTATTGTGTTGATGATATTTTTAGATCTGAAAAACATTGTGCATTTAAACAATAAGCTTTTTTATACATCTTCTTCAGCCATATGTATTTTTTAAGTTTTATTTATTTATTTTTGTTTCTTTTTTTATGTTATGTTAGTCACCATACAGTACATCATTAGTTTTTTTTTCTGTTTTTTAAAAATTTTTTTATTGTTATGTTAATCACCATACATTACATCATTAGTTTTAGATGTAGTGTTTCATGATTCATTGTGTATTACACACAGTGCTCCATGCAATATGTGCCCTCCTTAATACCCATCACTGGGCTAACCCATTCCCCAACCCTTCCCCTCTAAAACCCTCAATTTGTTTCTCAGAGACCATAGTCTCTCAGGGTTTGTCTCCCCCTCTGATTTCCACCCCCTTCATTTTTCCCTTCCTTCTCCTAATGTCCTCCATGCTATTCCTTATGTTCCACAAATAAGTGAAACCATATGATAATTGACTTTCTCTGCTTGACTTATTTCACTTAGCATAATCTCCTCCAGTCCCATCCATGTTGATGTAAAAGTTGGATATTCATCCTTTCTGATGGCTGAGTAATATTCCATTGTATATATGGATCACATCTTCTTTATCCATTCATCTGTTGAAGGGCATCTCGGCTCTCTCTCTTCACAGATGACAAGATACTTTATGTGGAAAACCCAAAAGACTCCACCCCCAAATTACTAGAACTCATACAACAATTCAGTAATGTGGCAGGATACAAAATCAATGCACAAATCAGTTGCTTTCTTATACACTAAAAATGTAACTGTAGAAAGAGAAATTAGAGAATTGATTCCATTTACAATAGCACCAAAAACCATAAGATACCTTGGAATAAACCTAACCAAAGAGGTAAAGGATCTATACCATAGGAACTACACAACACTCATGTAAGAAATTGAAGAAGTCACAAAAAGATTAAAAAACATTCCATGCTCATGGATTGGAAGAATAAACATTGTTAAAATATCTATGCTGCCCAGAGCAATCTATACCTTCAACGCCATCCCAATCAAAATACCAATGGCATTTTTCAAAGTGCTGGAACAAACAATCCTAAAATGTGTATGGAATCAGAAAAGACCCTGAATCGCCAAGAAAATGCTGGGGAAAAAAAAAACAACAAAAAACAAAACCACAAAGCTGGGGGCATCACGTTGCCTGATTTCAAGCTATATTACAAAGCTGTGATCACAAAGACAGCATGGTACTGGCACAAAAATAGACACACAGACCAATGGAACAGAACAGAGAGCCCAGATATGGACCCTCAACTCTATGCTGACCCTTTTTAAAGTGTACAACTCAATGGTTTTTAGTATATTCACAGAATTGTACAATAGTAACAATCTAATTGCAGAATATTTTCATTACCTAAAAAGAAAAAGTACTCATCAACAGCCACTCTCCATTCCCATCTTCTGATCCCCAGGCTAAGGCAAACACTAATTTACTTCTGGTTTGTATAGATTTGCCTATTCTGGACATTTCACATGATTGGATCATACAATATTTATCTTTCTGTATCTGGCTTATTTCAGTTAGCATAAGATCTTCAAGGTTCATTATGTGATAGCATGTAGCAGAATTTCATTTCATTTTAAGGCTAAATAATATTGCATTGCATGATATACCACAGTTTGTTTACCCATTCATCCTTTGATGAGCATTTGGATTGTTTCCACCGTTTGGTTATTGTGAATAATGCTGCTATGAATGGAAGTGTACAAATATCTGTTCAGATCCCTGATTCAATCATTTGCTGTACATATTCAGAAGTGGAATTGCTGGATCATATGGTAATTCTGTGTTTAATATTTTGAGGAACCACGTCATTGTTTTCCAAAGTGTCTGCACCATTTTTATATTCCCACCAGCAATGCACAGAGTTCCAATTTCTCCACATCCTCACCAAAATTTGTTTTCCATTTTTGTTGTTGTAACAACAAAATGTTTTTTGTTGTTTTTAATTACTGTTGTAATTTTGTTGTTTTTTGTTACTGTTTTTTAATAATAGTCATCCTAGTGCTGTGACATCATACCTCATTGTGGTTTCTATGTGCATTTCCCTAACGCTTAGTGACATCGAACTTGTTGTATTTATTGGCCACGTGTATATCTTCTTTGAAGAAATGTCTAAGCAAAACCTTTGCCCATTTTTGATTTGAGTTGTTTCTTTTTTGGTGCTGTTGAGTTTTAGGAGTTCTTTATCTATTCTGTATTATGAGTCCATTAGTAGATGTGTGATTGGCAAATATTTTCTCCCATTCTGTAAATTGCTTTTAATTGTGTTGATAGTGTTTGATGCAAATAGTTTTTAATTTTGATAGAATCTGATTTGTCTATTTTTTTCCTGTGTTGCCTATAATTTTGGTGTCATAGCCAAGAAAACTTTGCCAAATTCAATTTCATGAAATTTCCCCCTAAGGTTTTCTTTTAAGTTGTTTTATAGCTTTAGATTTTATGTCTATGTCTTCAATACATTTTTAGTTAACATTGTATATGGTGTTAGGTAAGGGTCTAAATCCATGGTTCTGCATGTGAGTATCTAGTCTTCCCAGCATCATTTGTTAAAAAGACCTTTCTTTCCCCTTGAATGGTTTGGGTATTTCCACCAAAAATCATTTTACCATATATCTGATTCATGGGCTTATTTTGGGGGTCTCTGTCCTATCTATTGGTCTATATGTCTGTCTTTATGACAGTACCACACTGTTTTGATTTCTGTAGCTTTGTGGTAAGATTTTAAATCAGGAAGTGTGAGTGCTCCAAATAATTTTTTTTTTCTTTTTCAGGATTTTTTTTTGGCTATTCAGCTTCTCTTAAGATAGGTTTTTCCATTTCTTCAAAAAAACATTGTTGAAATTTTGATAGGAATTGCATTGACTCTATAGATCCCTTTGAGCAGTATTTACATCTTAAAAATATCACAATTGATGAAAATGGAATGTATTTTTATTTATTTGTCTCTTTAATTTCTTTCAACAATGTTTTATAGTTTTCAGTGCAAGTATTTTATCTCCTTGGCTAATTCATAAAGGTTTTATTCCTTTCAATGTTACTGTAAATGGAATCACTTTCTTATTTCCCTTTTCAGTTTGTTTACTCTAAGTGTATAGAAAAACAAATGATTTATTTGTTAATTTTGTATTCTACAACTTTGCTGAAATTATACATTAGTTCCAACAGCTTTGTGTGTGTGTGTGTGTGTGTGTGTGATCTATCTTTCTACATATAAAATCCTGTCATCTGTGAATAGTGATAATTTTACTTCTTTCCAATTTGAATACTTTTTATGGCTTTTTATTGCCTAATTGCTATGGCCATGCTGTGTACTGATTGCCCCACAAATTCATACATTGAGGTCTTAATCCTCAATGTGTTGGCTTTGGAAGTGGGGCCTTTGGGAGATAATTTGGTCATGAAGGTAGAGCACCCATGAATGTGTTTAGTGCCCTTATAAGCAAAGACACAGGAGAGATGATATTTCTCTCTGCAAAATGAGGCTACAACAAGGAGAGGAGGTCACCTGCAAACCAGAAAGAAAAGTTAATAGGAATCAAACTTGATCTTAGTTTTCCCAGCCTCTAGAACTGTGAGAAATAGACATTTGTTATTTAAGCCACTCAGTTTATGGTGTTCTGTTTTAGCAGCCTTACTAACCAAGACAATCTATAACTTCCAAAATTCTGTTGACTAGAAATGGTAAAAGTGAACATTCTGGTCTTGTTCCTGATTTTAGAGGAAAAGCTTTCAGTCTTTCTCTTTGAGTATTATGTTAGCTTTTTTTTTTTTTTCCCATACATGGCCTTGATTGTGTTGAGTAGTTTCCTTTCATTCCTAGTTTGTTTTTTTTAGTGTTTTCATCCATGAAAGAGTGTTGAATTTTGTCAAATGCTTTTTCTGCATCAGTTGAAATGATTTGTGAATTTTCCCCCTTCATTCTGTTAATTTGGTGTGTATTACATGATTAATTTTCGTATGTTGAGGCATCTTTGCATTGCAGGAATAAATTCTACTTGGTTGTGATGTATAATCCTTCCAATATGCTGCTGAATTTGGTTTGGTATTATTTTCTTGAAGATTTCTCTATCAATATTCATAAAGGGATATTCATCTGTAGTTTTATTTTCTTGTGGTTCTTGTCTGGCCTTGGTATCAGGGCAATCCTGGCCTCTTAGAAAGGGAAGAATTATTCTCTCCTCTTCAATTTTTTGAGCTTGAGAAGGATCGGTGTTTTTTTTTTGTTGTTGTTGTTTGTTTGTTTGTCTTGTTTTGTTTTGTTTTGTTTTAATATTTGGTAGGATACACCAATGAAGCCAACTTGTCTGGGTTTTTCTTTGTTGGGAGGTTTTTTTTAAATTACCGATTCAGTCTCCTCACTAGTTATAGACATGCCCAGGTTTTCTATTTCTTCGTAAGTCTTGGTAGGATTTTGTCCATTTTATCTAGGTTGTTCAATTTGTTGTCATACAGTTGTTAACAGTGCCCTCTTACACTCTTTTATATGTCTGTAGAATTGTTAGGGATGTCTCCACTTTCATTTCTGATTTTGATAATTTGAGTCTTCTCTCTATTTTAGTCCATCTAACTAAAGGTTTTTCAAATTTGTTGATCTCTTTGAAGCACCAACTTCTGGCTTCATTGATTTTTCTCTATTATTTTTCTATTCTCTATTTTATTTATCTCTGTTCTAATCTTTATTATTTCCTTCCTTCTGCTAGCTCTGGGGTTAGTTTGTTCTTCTTTTTCTAGTTCCTTAAAGTGTAAATTTAGATTGTTGATTTGAAATCTTTCTTCTTTTTTAAAGTAAGAATTTGCAGTTATAAATTTCCCTCTTTGCAGCATTTTATTACATTCTATACATTTTGGCATGCTGTATTTTCATTTTCATTTATCTACAAATATTTTCTAATTTCCTTTGTGATTTCCTCCTTGATCCATTTGTTGTTTAAGAGTGTACTGTTTAGGGGCGCCTGGGTGGCTCAGTCGTTAAGCGTCTGCCTTTGGCTCAGGTCATGATCCGAGGGTCTTGGGATCGAGTCCCACATCAGGCTCCCTGCTCAGTGGGAAGCCCGTTTCCCCCTCTCCCCTTCCCCTTGCTTGTGTTCCTTCTCTCACTGTGTCTCTCTCTGTCAAATGAATAAATAAATAAAATCTTTAAAAAAAATTAAAAAAAAGAGTGTACTGTTTAACTTCCACGTATTTGTGATTAGTTTTCTGTTTCCTCTGGTTATTGACTTCTAACTTCAACTTATTGTATTCAGAAATAATACTTTGTATATCAGTCTTTTAAAACCTGTTTGGACTAGTTTTGTGCCTAACATATTATGGCTTATCTTGGAGAATATCCTATATGTACTTGAGAAGAATGTTTATCTTGTTTTTTTTTTTAAAAGATTTTATTTATTTATTCATGAGAGAGAGAGAGAGGCAGAGGGAGAAGCAGGCTCCCAAGGAGCAGGGAGCCCAATGCGGGACTTGATCCCAGGACCCTGAGATCATGACCTGAGCCGAAGGCAGATGCTTAACCATCTGAGCCACCCAGGCGCCCTGTTTATCTTGTTTTTGTTAAGTGTTTTGTCTATGTCTGTTAGATCTAGTTGGTTTATTGTATTGTTCAAATCCTCTATTTCTTTTTTTAAATTTAATTTAATTTTATTATGTTATGTTAGTCACCATACAATACATCATTAGTTTTTGATGTAGTGATCCACGATTCATTGTTTTCATATAACACCCAGCGCTCCGGGCAGTATGTGCCCTCTTTAATACCTGTCACCAGCCTAACCCATCCCCCCCCAAAACCCTCAGTTTGTTTCTCAGAGTCCATAGTTTCTCATGGTTCATCTCCCCCTCCAATTCCCCCCCCTTCATTTTTCCCTTCATTCTCCTAATGTCCTCCATGCTATTCCTTATGCTCCACAAATAAGTGAAACCATATGATAATTGACTTTCTCTGCTTGACTTATTTCACTTAGCATAATCTCCAGTCCCATCCATGTTGATGTAAAAGTTGGGTATTCATCCTTTCTGATGGCTGAGTAATATTCCATTGTATATAGGGACAACATCTTCTTTATCCATTCATCTGTTGAAGGGCATCTTGGCTCTTTCCACAGTTTGGCTATTTGTGGACATTGCTGCTATGAACATTGGGGTGCATATGGCCCTTCTTTTCACTACATCTGTGTCTTTCGGGTAAGTATCCAGTAGTGCAATTTCTGGGTCACAGGGTAGCTCTATTTTTAATTTTTTGAGGCACCTCCACACTGTTTTCCAAAGTGGCTGTACCAACTTGCATTCCCACCAACAGTGTAAGAGGGTTCCCCTTTCTCCACAACCTCTCCAACATTTGTTGTTTCTTGCCTTGTCAATTTTTGCCATTCTAACTGGTCAAATCCTCTATTTCTTATTTATCTTCTGCCTGGTTGCTCTATCCATTACTGAGAATAAGGTATTAAAATTTCCTTCTATTACAGTAGAACTATCTATATCTCCTAATTCTGTCAGTTTTTCCTTTATATGTATTTTGAAGGTCTGTTATTAGATGTGTAAATGTTTGTAATTGTTATATCAGCTTGCTGTATTGAAATTTTATTAATATAGAATGTCCTTTTTGTCTCTCATAGACTTTTCTGATTTAAGGCTATTTTGTATGATATTCATATACCCCCCATTCTCTTGGTTACTATTTACATAGAATATCTTTTTCCATTCTTTTATTCTAAATCCTTTTGTGTATCTGAATCTAAGGTGAATCTTTTGTAGGCAGCATATAGTGAAATCATTTTTTTTAAAAAAATCCATTTTGCCAGTCTATGTCTATTCATTTGAGTTTAATCTATTTATTTTTAAACTATTTGCTGATAAGGAGAAATTTATTTCTGTCATTTTGTTATTTGTTTTCTGTAGGGTTCATAACATTTTTGTCCCTCATTTCTTGCATTGCTATATTATTTTGTGCTTAATTGAAACATTTTCATTCCTTACTCATTTCCTTCTGTGTATATACAATAGCTATTTTTTTAAATAAAGTTTATCTATTTATTTATTTAAGCAATCTCTACACCTAGCATGGTGCTCAAACTTCTGACCCAGAGATCAAGAGTCACATGCTCTTCCAGGCAGGTGCTCCATAACTATTTTCTTTGTGGTTATCATGGGCATTACATTTAATATCCTAAAGCTATAACACTCTAATTTGATTATATTAGTTTGAGTTCAGTAGCATACAAACTCTGCTCCTATACAGCTCCATCCTCACCCTCTTTAGTTATTGGATGTCAAAAATTATGCATTTATATAGTGTGTGTCCAAAAACATGACTAGCAATTATTTTTCTATGTTGTCTTTCAAAACTTATGGAAAATAAAAAGTGGAGTTACAAACCAAAATTACAATAATACTAGTTTTTATAATTACCCATGTATTTACTTTTACTGAAGATTTCAATTTATTCATAAGGCTTTGATTTCCTGTCTAGCACCCTTTCATTCCAACCTGGAGGATTTCCTTTAGTATTTCTTGCAGAGAGACCTAGTGCTAATAAACTCCCTCAACTTTCGTTTATCTGGGAATGTCTTAATTTCTCCCTCTTTTTTTGATGAAGAGTTTTGTTAAATATAGAATTCTCAGTTGACAGTTTTCTTCTTTCGGCACTTTGAAAATCTCAACTCAGGCCTTCTGGCCCCCAGGTTTATGGTGAGAAATATGCTGAAATTTTGTTGGGGGTCCCATGTATGTTATGAATAAATCCTCTTTTACTACTTTGAAGATTCTCTTTTTATCTTTGTCTTTCAACGGTTTGATTATAACATGTTTAAGAGAGGGTCTTTTTGACTGTTTGGGGTTCATTGAGCTTCTTGGATTTATAGATCTATATCATGCTTCAAATTTCAGAGTTTGTAGCCATTTTTTTGTTTCCAAATCTCTATTTATCTCTCTCTTCTCCTTTTGGGACTCCACAATGCTTATGTGGATCTTCTTGATGATGTCCTCTAGTCCTCAAAGCTGCATTTATTTTTTTTAATCTTTTTAAAAAAAATTTCTGTTCCTCAGACTTGATAATTTCAATTGTCCTTTCTTCAAGCCCACCAATTATTTCATCTCCTTGTTCAAATCTGTTTTTAAATTGCTTTATTGTATTTTCTTTATTTCAGTTGTACTTTTCAACTCCAGAATTAAATTTCGTTCCTTTTATGTTTCCATATCTTTATTGATATTTCTATTTTGCTCATACATCATTTTTCTGCCTTTGTCCATGTCTTCTTTTACCTCTTTCAGTACCTTTAAGGAGACTGTAGTAAAGTCTTTGTCTAGAGCTAAGATGGAGGCATAGTAAGGGGACCCTAGGGTTGCCTTGTCCTTTGAACACAACTAGACAACTATCAAATCATTCTGAATACCCAAGGAATTGACCTGAAGATTGACAAAACAAACTGCACAACTAGAGGGAGAGAAGTGGCCACATCAAGGAAAGTAGGAAGTGAAGAGACATGGTTTGGGGGAGAAATAGATCATGGGTGCAGGAGAAGGGAGGGAGTCCTGATCCTGGAGCAACACAAGAGAGAGTGAAGAATACAAGGATACACACAAAAAGGACATTTCCCCAAAGTCATTGGCTGGGAAAACAAAAGGGGCTTATTTTGGTGAGTTTTTGCAATCACTGGGGCTCAAAGACTAGAGTTTTAGAGGTCAGCAGGCTTGGCTGGAATAGAGACCTGAAGGCACTGCCCTACTCCTGGAGAGAAGGAAGCAAGCAACCTCAGGGCAGACAGCACAATCTGAGGATCACCTAAGTAGCAAGGGGAAACACTGTTCACTCTTCTTGGAGCACATTTGTGAGAGGTGGTGTTCACAAGACACCTCTCCCAGACAAAAGAGCTGGAGGGCACCATCTCTCCCCTGCACTTCAGCATAGGTACAGAGACATGTGCCGAGGACAGCTAACCAAGACACTGGCTGTTTAACCAGCTTTGCTCCAAATCCCATGCTCTTGTGCTCTAGCATGATTGCCCTTCTGAGTCAAACTTGCATCCATACCAGTGTGGTGAGACCCTCCTACAGAAGACCAGCACAGGCTCCTGCCACAGCAAATTCTTAAAGTTTAGAGTTTTAAAAGCCAGTAGGCATGGCTGGTATAAAGGCCAAAGTGCACTGTGCTGCTCCAGGCAGGGAAGCAACCTGGAGATAGTGTGAAACAGTTACCTGAAAAATGCCTGGGACACATAAGGGGAAATTAGTCCCTCTTCTGGGAGTGCTTCCCTGAGAGCAGCAAACACAGAGATCCCTCTCCAGGGACAAAGGACATGGCTGGTGCCATTTCCCTCCCCCTGCCCTCAGCAGAAACTAACATCAGTAACAGCACGGTGCCAACACTGGCTGTCTAACCAGCTTACACTAAGTCCCACCCCCCTGCATTCTATTGGTACTGATTTTCTTGGGCAAGTATGCCTAAGGACCAGTACAGTGGGCCCCTTCCCAAGAAAACCACCACAAATCCCCACATGCACCACATCTACTGACGATATAGGTCTGCAAGGCTTCAGTTATAGTGGAAGTAGCATCAGGTCTCATTTAACAAGCAGACCAGAGCACACCTAGTTAAAACTCGCCACATTTTGGCCAACATCCAAACTGCCCACTGCAGGCAAGGAAAGCTTCTGCAGATGACTGACCTAAGGGATAGAGCAGTCAAAACATAGCAGCAGAGTGAATGCAGCACACACCAGTGACACTCCCTAAAGCACCAGGCCCTGGATATTAAATGACCTCTTCTTCATAAAGCCATTACTCTCAGGAGCAGGAAACACAACAGGCTTTCCTAACACACAAAAGAAGAGAGACCTAGACAAAATGCCAAGACAAGGAATTCATCCCAAAAGAAAGAACAAGACAAGGTCATGGCTAGAGATTTAATTGAAATAGATATAAGTAATATGCATGGTAGAGAATTAAAACAACAACCATAGGATACTGACTGGGCTTGAGAAATACATGGAAGACTTCAGGGAGACCCTTCCTGCAGAGATAAAATAGTTAAAAAACAATCATCAGAAGAGAAAAATGAAATAACTAAGATTGAAAACTGACTAGGTGTAATGACCACAAGTATGGAAGAAGAAGAGGAACAAACAAGTGATATAGAGGATAGAATTATGGAAAATAATGAAACTGAACAAAAGAGAGAAAAAACTATGGATCATGAGAATAGACTTATGGAACTCAGTAACTCCATCAAATGTAATAACATTCATATCATAGGAGTCCCAGAAAAAGAGAGAGAAGAGGAGCAGGTTTATTTCAGCAAATTATAGTTGAAAACTTCCCTAATCTGCAGAAGGAAACAGACATCCAAGTCTAGGAGACATGGAGAACGTCCATAAAAATCAAGAAAAGCAGGCCAACAGCAAAACATATTGTGTTTAATTGTAAAAATATACTGATAAAGAAAAAAATGCAAAAGAAGCAAGGAAAAAGAAGTCCCAAAATTACAAGGGAAGACCCATAAAGCTAGCTGCAGATCTCTCCACAGAAACTTGGCAAGCCAGATATACACATGATATATCCAATATGCTGAATGGAATCTGCAGCCAAGAATACTCTCTCCAGCAAGGCTATCATTCAGAATTGAAGGAGAAATAATTTCCCAGACAAACAAAAAATAAAGGAGTTTGTGATCACTAATCCAGCCCTGCAAGAAATATTAAAGGGGACACCTTGAGGGGAAAGGAAAGACCAAAAGTGACAAAGAGTAGAAAAGAACAGAGAAAATCTCCAGAAACAATGACAAAACAAGTAATAAAATGGAAACAACTACATATCTATTAATAACTACTCTGAATGTAAATGGACTAAATGCTCCAACCAAAAGATATAGGATGCCAGGATGGATTTAAAAACAAAAAAACAAAAAAACAAAAAAAAAACAAGACCCATATATATGCTGCCTAGAAGAGACTTGTTTTAGACCTAAAGACATCTGCAGATTGAAAGTGAGGGGATAAAGAAAGATTTTTCATACAAATGGACCTCGAAAGAAAGCCAGAGAAGCAATACTTATAGCAGACAAACTAGATTTTTAAGACAAAGACTGTAACAAGAGACGAAGACGCGCACTATATCATAATAAAGGGGGCAATCCAACAAGAAGATCTGACAATTGTAAATATTTATGCCCCACCATGGGAGCACCCAAATATATAAAACAACTAATAACAAACATAAAAGAACTCATTGAAAATAATACAATAATAGTAGGGGACTTTAGCACCCCACTTCCATCAATGGACAGATCATCTAAGCAGAAAATCAACAAGGAAACAATGGCTTTGAACGACACACTGGACCAGATGGTCTTAACAGATATGTTCACAACATTTCATCCTAAAGCAGCAGAATACACACTCTTTTCAAGTGCACATGGGACTTTCTCCAGAATAGATCACATACTAGCTCACAAATCAGGCCCCAACAAGTAGAAAAAGTTTGAAATAATACCATGTATATTTTTCAGACCACAATGCTATGAAACTTGAAGTCAACCACAAGAAAAAAGTTGGAAAGACCACAAATACATGGAGGTTAAACAACATCCCACTAAAGAATAAATGGGTCAGCAAGGAAATTAAAGAAGAAATTTAAAAAATACATGGAAACAAATGAAAATGAAAATATGACAGCCCAAAACATTTGGGATACAGCAAAAGTGGTCCTAAGATGGAAGTATATAGCAATACAGACCTACCTCAAGAAGCAAGAAAAATCTCAAATAAACAACCTAACCTTACACCTAAAGGAGCTAGAAAAAGAACAACAAATAAAGCCTAAAGCCAGCAGAAGATGGGAATTAATAAAGATTAGAGAAGAAATAAATGAGCTATGAACAAACAAACAGTAAAAGAGATCAGTCAAACCAGGAGATGGTTCTTTGAAAGAGATGAATAGAATCAATAAGCTTCTAGCCAGACTGATCAAAAAGGGAAGAGAAAGGACTCAAATAAATAAAATGACAAATGAGAGAGGGGAAATAACAACCAACACTTCAGAAATAAAAACAATTGTAAGAGAATATTATGAAAATGTATATGCCAACAAATTGGAAAACCTGGGAGAAATGGATACATCCCAGAAACATATAAACTACCAAAATTGAAATAGGAAGAAACAGAAAACTTGGACAGACCAACAACCAGCAAAGAAATTGAATCAGTAATCAAAAATCTCCCAACAAACAAAAGCCCATGGCCAGATGGCTTCACAGGGAAATTCTACCAAACATTTAAGAAGAGTTAATACCTGTTTTTCTCAAACTATCCCCCCAAAATAGAAATGGAAGTAAAACTTCCAAAATCATTCTATGAGGCCAATGTTACTCTGATACCAAAACCAGACAAAGACTCTACTAAAAAAGAGAACTACAGGCCAATATCCTTGATAAATATGGATGCAAAGATTCTCAACAAAATACTAACAGTATATTAAAAGAATCATTCACCAAGATCAAGTGGGATTTAGTCATGGGCTGCAAAGTGGTTCAAAATTCACAAATCCATTGATGTGATACATTACATTAATAAAAAAAAAAGGATAGTAACCGTATGATCATTTCAATAGATGCAGAAAAAGCATTTGACAAAGTATAACTTCCATTCATAATAAAAGCCCTCAACAAAGTAGGGATAGAGGGAACACACCTCAACATAATAAAGCCCATATTTGAAAAACCCACAGCTAATATAATCCTCAATGGGGGAAAACTGGGAGTTTCCTAAATGATCAGGAACAGACAGGGATGTCCACTCTCACCACTCTTATTTAACACAGTACTGGAAGTCCTAGCCACAGCAATCAAACAACACAAAGAAATAAAAGGCATCCAAATCTGCAAGGAGGAAGTCAAACTTCTATTTGCAGATGACATGATACTCTAGAGAAAACCCAAAACACTCCACCAAGAAATTGCTGGAACTGATACAGGAATTCAGTAAAGTCACAGGATACAAAATCGACATACAGAAATATGTTGCATTACTATACAGCAACCAATAATGAAGCAGCAGAAAGAGAAATCAGGAATAGATCCCATTTACAATTGCACCAAAAACCATAAGAGACCTAGGAATAAACTTAACCAAAGAGGTAAAAGATCTATACTCTGAAAACTGTAAGACACTGATGAAAGAAATTGAAGATGACACAAAGAAATGGAAAAAGATTCCATGCTCATGGAGTGGAAGAACAAATATTGTTAAAATGTTTATATTATCCAAGGCAATCTACACATTTAATGAAATCCCTATCGAAATACCACCAGCATTTTTCACAGAGCTAGAACAAACATCCTAAAATTTGTTATGGAACCACGAAAGACCGTGAATAGCCAAGCAATCTTGGAAAAGAAAAAAAAGCTGGAGGCATCACAGTTTCAGATTTCAAGTTATATTAAAAAGTTGTAGTGATCAAGACAGAATGGTACTGGCACAAAAACAGACACATAGATCAATGGATCAGAAGAAAAAACCTGGAAATCAACCCACATTTATATGGTCAATTAATCTTTGAAAAAGCAGGAAAAAATACAGTCTGCTCAACAAATGGTGTTGGGAAAACTGGACAACAACACGCAGAAGAATGAAACTGGACCACTTTCTTACACCATAAAAATAAATTCAAAATGGATGAAAGACCTACATGTGAGACAGGAAATAAATTCAAATAAATTCATGTGAGACAGGAAACCATTAAAATCCTAGAGGAGAACACAGGTAGTAATCTCTTTGACATTGGCTATAGCAACTTCTTCCTAGATACGTCTCCTGAGGCAAGGGAAACAAAATAAAAAATGAACTATCATAAAGACAAAAGCTTCTACACAGTGAAGGAAACAATCAACAAAACAAAAAGGCAACCACCTGAATGGGAGAAGATATTTGCAAATAACATGTCTGGTAAAGGGTTAGTATCCAAAATATATAAAGAACTTAACAAACTCAGTACCCAAAAAACAAAAATCCAATTTAAAATGGGCAGAAGACATGAATAGACATTCTTCCAAAGAAGATACACAGATGGCTAACAAACACATGAAAAGATGCCCAACATCACTCATCATCAGGGAAACACAAATCAAAACTAAAATGAACTATTACCTCATACCTGTCAAAATGGCTAAAATTAACAACACAGGAAATAACTTTGGTGAGGATGTGGCGAAAGGGGAGCCTTCTTACACTGTTGGTGGGAATGCAACCTGGTAGAGCTACTCTGGAAAACAGGATGGAGGATCCTCAAAAAGTGAAAAGCATAACTACCCTATGATCCAGCAATTGCATTACTAAGCATTTACCCAAAGGATACAAAAATATTGATTTGAAGTGATGCATATAGCCTGATGTTCACAGCAGAATTATCAATAATAGCCAAATTATGGAAAGAGCCCAAATGCCCTTCAAGTGACGAATGGATAAAGAAGATGTGGTATATATAGTGTATATATATATATATATATATACTGTATGCATATATATATGAATGGTAACTGAGTGGAGTTACATACATATATGTATAGAAATATGTTATATACATATACATCTATGTATATGTTATACACATATACATCTATGTACCATTTATTATATATATGCATATATATTAAATAATGGTAACTAAATAATGGTAACTCTACTCAGTTACCACTCACATATATATGTATATATGTATATGTATGTATATAATATATATATGTGGTGTATATAGTGTATATACATATATAGTGTGTGTGTGTATATATATATGTACAGTGAGCCATGAAACAATTAAATCTTCAGATTTGCAACCAAGTGGATGGAGCTAGAGAGTATTATCCTAAGTGAAGTAAGTCAGTCAGAGAAAGATAAATACCATATGATTTCACTCATATGTGGGATTTAAGAAACAAAACAGATGAACATAAATAGAAAAAAAAGAGAGAGAGGCAAATCATAATAAAGACTCTTAACTATAGAGAACAGACTGAAGGTTGCTGAAGGGGAGGTGGGTGAGGAGATGGGTTAAATGGGTGATGGTTATTAGGGAGGGCACTTGGGATAAGCACTGGGTGTTGTATGTAAGTGGTGAATCACTAAATTCTACACCTGAAACTAATATTACACTGTATGTTAACTAATGGGGAATTTAAACCAAAACTTAAAAAAGTAAGTCTCTCATTTGGTCTTTCTCAATAATCATTTCTGTCAATTCATTTGTACCTCTGAACGAGTCAGACTTTCTTGTTTTTTTCTTTTTGTGTGTGTGTATGCCTTATAATTTTTTGTTTGTTGAAAACTGGACATTTGAATCTTATAATTTTGTAACTCTGGAAATCAGAAGCAGAAGAAAGAAAGGCAGACTAACTTTTGAAATATTGAGTGCATTGGGGCACATCACACACTCTGACATTTTCATGTGACTTTTTATTGCTGGAAATTATTTATGAAATGGGATAAGACACCTTATTTTTAAAATATGTAGTTGTATAATAGATTTTTGAAGTTTGTGAGAATATTTTCTAACCTTTTTCATTTCTCCAACCTTGCAAATATATTTGTATCATAGCAGTTGAATTTCTTTCGAGGCAATTTCGCAAAGAACAAAACTTCTATCTATTTATGGTGATGAATAGAGTACAAACAAACCCAAATGAAATTTGGATACTGATCATTGGGTAAATACACAGATCAACCAAGTGAGTTCATTCTATACATTATGAGATAGAAATGATTCAAATTTGCCTCAGCAAAATTACACATGACCATTTGTCAAAGACCTTTAGTGTCTCTCATGTTGAATCTTTAAATGTCATGGTACTGCTTTAGACCATAAATGGCATTTGTCTTGTTTATTTTAGTTCTTTCTACTTCTCTCTCCTTCCCTTCATCTCTCCCTTCTTCCCTTCCACCCTCCCCCCCATAGCAAAATATCTAAACTTCTCACTTAGGACAGATTTTGTCATTGTGTTTAATGAAAAAAAGACATGGCAGCCTTAATGAAAAATGATAGAAGTCCTATATGCTGTACATAAAAACCATCAAGTACTTACCATATCCTAGACACTGAGATATTTACATGTCTCTTTATCCTGCCCATGCAGTATAAAGCATCCAGGGAACTTTTCAAAACACAGATACCCAGGTCCAGGCTCAGACCTGCTGAATCAAGGGCTTGTCACCAGTGGGCTCCTGTGCTCATAGCTACCTCAAAAGCCACTTTTATACTATCATCTTATTCTCATAACACTAAGCCATAGCTTGCTCTGTGCTATACTTGAGGAGACTGACTTACCTTAGTAACTTTCCAAGGGATACATGCCTGCTGAGTGGAGTTACCATTATTTAAACTCAAATCAATTTGATGCCATAGCCTATTTCATTTCCACTATGCAATAAATTAGCAGTTTTTCTATTCCAAATGCCACAGAAATTTAATTTTTGTATGTTTTTTTCTCTCTTTCCCAAGATTTCTTCCTGGTATCTTTGGCTGCACTGTGGTGTTTTGTTTAAATGGAAAAATATATCAAGAAATTCATTTTTGTGGCTGAATAATATTCTGGTGTGTGTGTGTTTGTGTGTGTTTGTGACCTCTTCTTTATCCATTCATCTATTGATAGACACTTGGGCTGCTTCCATCATTTGGCTATTGTAAATAATGCTGTTTTAAAATTTTTTTGATTAGTGTTTTTTATCTGTTTTTAGGTAAATACCCAGTAGTGCGATTACTGGATCATAGGGTAGTTCTATTTTTAACTTTTTGAGGAATCTCCATGCTGTTTTCCAGAACGGCTGCACCAGTTTGCATTCCCACCAACAGTGCAAGAGGGTTCCTTTTCCTCCACATCCTCGCCAACACTTGTTTCTTTTGGTTTTGATTTTAGCCATTCTGACAGGTGTGAGGTGATGTCTTATTGTAGTTTTATTCAGCCATAAATAGAATGAAATCTTGCCATTTGCAATGACATGGGTGGAACTAGAGAGTATAATGCTAAGTGAAATAAATCAGTCAGAAAAAGACAAATACCATATGATTTCACTCATATGTGGAATTTTAGAAACAAAACAAATGAGCAAAGAAAAAAAAAAGAAAGGGACAGCAAACCATGAAGTAGACTCTTAATTATAGAGAACAAACTGATGGTTACCAGAGGGGAGGTGGGCGGGGGGATTGGTGAAATAGGTGATGGGGATTAAGGAGTGCACTTGTTGTGATGAGCACTGGGTGATGTTTGGAATTGTTGAATCACTATATTGTACACCTGAAACTAATATAACACTGTATGCTAACTATACTGGAATTAAAATTAAATTAAATTTTAAAAAAAGAATTTCACTTTTGCAAACCCTTATTTTTTGTTTCCTATATTTACCAGCTCCACTTCCATTTCTCTAATACATTTTTTTAGTTTTATTGAGATATAATTAACATATAAGATTGTATTAATTTTAGGTGTACCAGATAATTATCTGTTATATGCATACGTTGCAAAATGATCACCATAAAAAGTTTAGTTAACATCTATCACCTCACATAGTTACAAATATTTTTTCTTGTGATGAGAATTTTTAAGATTTACTCTCTGAGCAACTTTCAAATATACAATACAGCATTGTTAAATATAGTCAACATGCTGTATATTATATCTTAGAGCTAATTTATCTCGTAACTGGAAGTTTGTACATTTGACCAATTTTATTCATTTCCACCACCCACTCCAACTGCCTCTGTTGTCCATCAATTTGTTTTCTGATTCTATAAGTTCTATTTTATGGGTTTTTTTTTTTTTAGATTCCACATATAAATGAAATCATACAGTGTTTATATTTTTCTAACTTATTTCACTTAGCACTATGCCCTCAAGGTCTATCCATGTAATCACAAGTGGCAAGAATTTTTTATGGCTAAATAATATTCCGTCATGTATCTGTGTATATATATAATATTTCTTTATCATTCATGCATCAATGAACACTTAGGTTGTTTCTATGTCTTGGCTATTTTAATACTACAATGAACATGGGGGTGCAGCTATCCTTTTGAGATAGTGATTTCATTTCCTTCAGATATATACCCAGAAATGGAGTTGCTGAATCATATAGTAGTTCTTTTTTTAATTTTTTGATGAACCTCCATACTGTTTTCCACTATGTCTGTTGCAATTTATAGTCCCACCAATAGTGAACAAGGGTTTCTTTTTTTCACACCCTTGCCAGCATTTGTTATGTCTTGTCTTTTTGATGATACCCATGCTATCATGTGTGAGATGATATCTCATTGTGATTTTGATTTGCATTTCCCTGATGATTACTGATATTGAGCATCTTCTCATGTAGCTGTTGGCCATATGTATGTCTTCTTTGGAAAAATGTCTAGTTCCCATTCCCATCTTTTATTCAGATTTTTATGCTATTTAGTTATATGAGTTCATTATATATTTTAGATATTAACTTCTTATCAGAAAAATGATTTACAAATGTTTTCTCCCATTCTGTAGTTGCCTTTTCATTTTGTTGATGGTTTCCTTTGCTGTGCAGATGCTTTTTTAGTTTGATGTACTCTTATTTGTTTATTTTTGCTTCTGTTGCCTTTGCTTTTTGTGTCAAATTTAAAAATTATTGTCAAAGCCCATAAAATTCTGTATCCATATAATTTTTATCATTAAGAATAATGTATATTTAGAGTTGGAGTGACATCTAAATACTGATGATACCCTTCAGTGCATATTTCATTGTGGCAGACATTGTAGAAAATTTCTAATGCTCCAGCTAAAGTTTAACTAAAGAACTGAATTGACAGAAGTGATGTCATACTGTTAGAACAGGAAAATGTGGGTTTTCAATGAAGATAATCTAAGTTCAAATTCAAGCTGTGTTCCTTTATTATCTGTGTGAATTTAGGGATGTCACTCAAATTCTGTGTCCCACTCATCACCTGTAACATTAAAACAAGAAAACCTAAAAAAAAAAAAAAAAAAAAAATTATTGTCAAAACTGATGTTAAGGATCTTATCCCCAATGTTTTCTTCTAGAAATTTTATGATTTTAGGTCTTATGTTCATTCTTTAATACATTTTGAGTTTATTTTTGTGGATGGTGTAAGATAGGGATCCGGTTTCATTTTTTGCATACAGCTGTCCAGTTTTCCCAACACAACTTATTGAATACACTGTCTTTTTCTACAATATATTCTTGGCTCCTTTGTCATAAATTAACTGACCACACCTGCATGGGTTTATTTCTGGGGTTTCTATTCTGTTCCTTTGATTTATATGCCTGTTTTTATGTCAATGCCATATTGTATTGATTACTATAGCTTTGAATTATAGTTTGAAATCCGGAAGGGTGATGCCTCCAGCTTTGTTCTTTTTCAAGATTCCCTTAGCTATTCAAGATGTTTTATGGTTCCATATAAATTTAAGATTGTCTGTTCTATTTCTGTGAAAAATGCCATTGAAATTTTGATAGAAATTGCATTATATATATAGATTGATTTGGGTAATGCAGACATTTTAACAATATTAATTCTTCTAATTCATGAGCATAGTAAATCTTTCCATTTATTTGTGTCTTCTTCAATTTCTTTTACTAATGTCTTATAGTTTTCAGTATACAGGACTTTCACCTCTTTAGTGAAATTTATTCATAGGTGTTTTATTCTTTTTGATGCAACTATAAATGGGATTGTTTTGTTAATTTCTATTTCTGATAGCTCACTGTTAGTATATAGAAATGCAGCTGATTTTTGTATATTGATTTTGTATCCTGCAACTTTACTTAATTTATTCTAACAGTTTTTCGGTGAAATCTTTAGGATTTTCTTTCTTTCTTTTTTATTTATTTATTTATTTATTAAAAATTTTTTTATTATGTTAATCCCCATACATTACATCATTAGTTTTAGATGTAGTGTTCCATGATTCATTGTTTGTGCATAACACCCAGTGCTCCATGCAGAACGTGCTCTCTTTAATACCCATCACCAGGCTAACCCATCCTCCCAACCCCCTCCCCTCTAGAACCCTCAGTTTGTTTTTCAGAGTCCATCGTCTCTCATGGTTCTTCTCCCCCTCCGATTTCTCCCCCTTCCTTCTTCCCCTCCCGCTATCTTTTTTTTTTTTCTTAACATATATTGCATTATTTGTTTCAGAGGTACAGATCTGAGATTCAACAGTCTTGCACAATTCACAGCGCTTACCAGAGCACATATACTCCCCAGTGTCTATCACCCAGTCACCCCATCCCTCCCACCCCACCCCCCACTCCAGCAACCCTCAGTTTGTTTCCTGAGATTAAAAATTCCTCATATCAGTGAGGTCATATGATACATGTATTTCTCTGATTGACTTATTTCGCTCAGCATAATACCCTCCAGTTCCATCCACGTCATTGCAAATGGCAAGATCTCATTCCTTCTGATGGCTGCATAATATTCCATTGTATATATATACCACATCTTCTTTATCCATTCATCTGTCGATGGACATCTTGGCTCTTTCCACAGTTTGGCTATTGTGGACATTGCTGCTATAAACATCGGGGTGCACGTACCCCTTCGGATCCCTACATTTGTATCTTTGGGGTAAATACCCAGTAGTGCAATTGCTGGATCGTATGGTAGCTCTATCTTCAACTTTTTGAGGAACCTCCATACTGTTTTCCAGAGTGGTTGCACCAGCTTGCATTCCCACCAACAGTGTAGGAGGGTTCCCCTTTCTCCGCATCCCCGCCAACATCTGTTCTTTCCTGACTTGTTAATTTTAGCCATTCTGACTGGTTCTATTTTTCACCCTTTCTTGCAAAAGAAAAAAAAAAGTGGCCATACAGCCCAGTTCTAACCATGGATATGTAAGAGAAATTTGGAGGAGGGATTCTGGAATAACTCTCCCTCTTCCTTCTGGCCTTCAATACAGACATAGTGCTTGGAACTGCAGCAGCAGCAAGCCAATACATTAAAGATGGTAGAGTAGAAAGATGAAAGAGACAAGATCATGATGGACCACCCGGTTCTGATCTCACTGCCTCCAGACCTCATTTTACCACAGAAAAAAATAAATCCCTATTTCTTTATAAGTCACTATAGTCAGATATTTAATTTGTTTCTGCAAACATTCTTCACTAATGCTTTATGATAGCCAGAATAGTAGTCCCTCAAAGATGCCCACATTCTAATCCCAGGTACTTGTAAATATGTTGCTTTACATGGCAAAAAAAAATGACTTTGCAAATGTAATTAAGTTAAGGACCTTGGGAAAAAAAATTACCCTTGCTCAATCTAAAATGTGAGTCCTTAAAAGTGGAAGACAATTAAAGAAGAGTGAGTCAGAAAAGATGAAATGTGAAAAGGATTCAAGCTGCCAATGCTTTGAAGATGGAGGGAAGAACTCAGTGACTTCTAGAAGCTATAAATGGCTGTTAGCCTACAGCCAGCAAGAAAACATGGACAGGTCCTCCAACTGCAGAAGCTGAATTTTGCCAGCAAACCAATGAGAGGTAAAAGATTTTTCCTTACAATCTCCAGAAAGGAATTCAGCCTGCCAACACCTTGATTTTAGCCCAGTGAAACCCGTGTCAGACCTCTAACTTACAGAACTGTAAGCTAATAAATGTGTATAGCTTTAAGCCACCAAGTTTGTGGTAATTTGTTAAAGCATGAATAGAAAACTGATACATATATGGTAACATCTTAGTAAATTCAGTTCATCTCCTCTACAACTAAAAGAATCTTCAGTAATTCAATAATATAGCCTTGTAAAATTAAATCCATATATTCTCTGAATTAAAAATAAAATAGGAATGTTTGTTAGTTCTTCACTTATTAGTCTAAGATAGCTACTTTTTTGTTTTAAGGAAAAGTATTAGTCCATGCTTTGGGAGATAATATCACTGCTGAGGAACTGTCATGTAAAACCTCTTCCTGAGTGGGAACTGTACCTTCTGCCTATGGTGGGGCAGATGGCCTGTTTGCGGCGTAGGAGAACAAGGTGGCATCGTGTGGGCTGTTACATGTCACTTAAATTTGGACAACAGTGCCTTACATTATTTTATGAACTGTAAAAAAAAAAAAATTTAAATATCCATTATTTCATTGCTATTTTATAAAAAAGGATATTTTCATATTGAGCTTGTAAACTGTGCATTTGTTAAATTCACTTATTAGTTTTAGCAATTTTTTGTATATTAAGATTCTCTATGTAGGTAATCATGTCATCTACAAACAGAGACAGTTGTATTTCTTCTTTTTCAATGTCTATTCTTTCTCCTCCTGCCCTTCCTTGGTGCATTGACTAAGATCTCTAGTATCATGCTGAATAGGAGTGTTGAGAGTGGACATACTGGCCTTGTTCCTGATCTTAGAGGCATAGCATTTAGTTTTTCACCATTAAGTATGATGTTAGCAGCAGGATTATTTATATATATAAGTATATATATATATACACATAAATAGTAACATCTTAGTAAATTCAGTTCATCTGAATATACTAAGTATATAAGGGTATATATATATACCCTTTCTCAGGTTGAGAAAGTTCCTTTGTATTCCTAGTTTGCTGAGCATTTTATCAGGAATGGATGTTGGGTTGTGTCAAATGTTTTTTTTTTTTCCTGGATCTATCCAAATGGTTATTTTTTTCTTCAGTATATTGATATGGTGAATTACTTTGTTTGATTTTCCAATATTGAACCAACATTGCATTCATGGAATAAATCTCACTTGGTCATAATCTATTATATTTTTATATATCAGTAGATTTTATTTGCTAACATTTTGTTCAGGATTTTCACAACTATATTCCTGATAAAATTGGCCTGTGGTTTTCTTTTCTTGTGTTGTCTTTGTCTGATTGTGATGCCAAGGCAATACTGGCTTCACAGAATGTGAATGTGGATAAAAATTATATAAATATTTTGAAACTATTTTAGGTTACTATGTGTTACTCCCTTGACTAGAATTTAAATTCTTCAAGGATAACAGTTTTATTTTCTGGGTTTTCAAGTCAAAGCTTTAGTTCTATAGGGGAGAAGGGTTTGGGTGGGACTCATGATTTTCCCAAGTGGCATCACTCCCCTCCTCTCTGTCTGCACCACCATAGGAGGCTCTCTCCAATCTCCTGCCTGTCCTAGCTTCTAATCTCACCAGTGAGAATCTGGTGAAAGTCTGTGGGAAAGAGCCTGTGGGTGGGTACAAATTCTCATATGATTTAGGTGCCTCTCACACTAGCTCATACCTGGTTTCTAGCATCTGTCAAAAAACATTTACTTCCTACTTACTTCTGTGGTATCTGACATCTTTTCCTGCCATGTTCTACCATTGGTTGGGCAAGTGCTTGTATCCTGTTTATCCTTGAGACGGCCTGCCTTTCTTTGAATTTGGGGGTATTTAGTTAACCTAAGACCTCAGGTCTCTAATGGGTTCAAGAAAATTATAAATATATAGTTTATCTAGCTTTTGCCTATTTGAGTGGGAACAATACTCCTTATTTTCTATATACTTAGAACTCTTCATCTTTATACCTTCTTATATCTTAATTGAAGTCCCAATTAATATATAATGAAATAGAATTTTAAATGTGTGCATTGAAATCTTTTCTAATTGGCCTTACAAGTACATAGGTTTTTCTATTGTAATAAAGAAAATGCATAGTACCTTATCTTTATTATTGTACAATATATATTAGGGACATTATTTGACCAACAGTGTAACCACACAGTTTTCAGAAGGGACTTTTAGGAGGATTGAGAGTCATCTTTCAATGAGGTTGTCTCTCTTTTATACTACTGGAGGCTAAATGTCCAAGACCAAGGTGTCAGCAGGGTTGGTCCTTGGTGAGGTCTCTCTACTTGGCTTGTAGATGGCCACTTTCTCCTGTGTCCTTACAAGGTCTTCTGTGTGTGTGTATGTCCTAATCTTCTCTTCTTATAAGGACAGCACTCAGATTAGGGCCACCCCAATGACCTTATTTTACCTTAATTAGCTCTGTAAAGACCCGATTTCTTTTTTTTAATTGCAAAAGGCATTTTGTTTTTTATTTTTTTAATAAATTTTATTTCATCATGTTATATTAGTCACCATATATTACATCATTAGTTTTTTTTTAAATTTTTTATTGTTACGTTAATCACCATATATTACATCATTAGTTTTTTTTTTTTAAGATTTTATTTATTTGACAGAGAGAGACATAGCGAGAGAGGGAATACAAGCAGGGGGAATGGGAGAGGGAGAAGCAGGCTTCCTGTGGAGCAGGGAGCCCGATGCGGGGCTCGATCCCAGGACCCTGGGATCATGACCTGAGCCGAAGGCAGACGCTTAACGACTGAGCCACCCAGGCGCCCCTACGTCATTAGTTTTTGATGTAGTGTTCCATGATTCATTGTTTGTGTATAACACCCAGTGCTCCATGCAATACGTGCCCTCCTCAATACCCATCACTGGGCTAACCCATCCCCCCACCCCTCTCCCCTCTAAAACCCTGTTTGTTTCTCAGAGTCCATAGTCTCTCATGGTTCGTCTCCCCTTCCGATTTCCCCTCCTTCATTTTTCCCTTCCTACTGTTAAAGACCCGATTTCTAAATATAGTCACATTCTGAGGTACTGAGGGTTAGGGCATCGACATATGAATTTTGGAGAGCACAATTCAGCTCATAATGCTCAACTACAGCTCCAGTCAGGTGGCCCACTGCCCTGGTCCCAACTTCTAGTAGGCTCCAATCAGTATAGTCTTCCTCTCCCCGATTCAGGCCTAGGGACAACAACAGCTTCCCACTGTACTAGTCTCCTGCTGCCTCAGCAGTTATCTTGGGTTCTGTTTACCTTGACACACCTTTCACTAAGAAATTCTTCATTGTAGTTACTTGAACAATCTCATTGTTCAATCTGATTGGATTCTATTTCCTGCTGAGATAGTGTTCTAGCACCTTCTCTATGGATCCCCTTATCAACTTCCCTCTCCTGCTTCCAATGTGCCTGCACAGTGTATGGCAACTGTCTGACTCCTTGTCCATGTGCCCTATGGAACTGCAAATTCCTTGGGGATAAAATCCAGGCCTTTTCATTTTTGTATATTTAGGGCTTAACCTGATATCTGGTGTATAGTACACGTGCTAAAAAATTGTTGTACAATTAGTCATTGCCTAATGACTCACTTCCCTCCAACCCCGCCATCACTCTCTTTCCAGTATTACATTTATAGAACCCGAATACATCATCTCTAGGCTACGGAAACAGCTTTCTAGTGGATCTTACTGTTCCACCTTCAGTACTAATGACAGGTTAATCTTCCTAATAAATGATTCTCAGAGGGATGTAACATTCAAGACATGCACACTCAACCTTAACCTACCTTCAATTTCTCATTCTCCTACTATGCCCATAACCACCACCCACTTTCCAGCTGCCAGCTTTTATGCTACTGCTCACATGCTTCCCTCCACATGAAGCAGCTGTTACCCTCTTTGTTTTCAGCTGGAATCTTATGAAGCCTTTGAGGTATGGATGTTCACAATATCACTAAATCATGGGTATTGTAAAAATTATAAAAGCAGCTTGGAGTAGGAGCAGGATTTAAAGTCCTGAAGGCTTGAAGTTGTGCCATGGGTTAACCTAGTTTCTAGGTGGTGGGAAGGTGGGGGAATCCCAGAGGACAGGTCTGGGTAATGAGAGGGGGAACCTGGAACAGCAAATAATTTCTGCCACTAAAATCAGTTTTGACTTCTAAGCAAGAGCACAATCTGGTACTGTCCTTATTATATCTAGACATAAGTCACATGCATCATTCCCTCTATTACCACAGTTTTGGAAATGATACTTTATGAACCAAGAGTTTCAGAATGTGGCATTAAGACAGGCCAATCTTGGGGCGCCTGGGTGGCTCAGTCGTTAGGTGTCTGCCTTCGGCTTGGGTCATGATCCCAGGGTCCTGGGATCGAGCCCCACATCGGGCTCCCTGCTCCGCGGGAAGCCTGCTTCTCCCTCTCCCATTCCCCCTGCTTGTGTTCCCTCTCTTGCTGTCTCTCTCTGTCAAATAAATAAATAAAAATCTTAAAAAAAAAAAAAAGGCCAATCTTGTATTCCTGGCTCTAAATAACCAAAATCATTGTGCTTGAAACACACATGAGTGTATATGTTTATAAAGAACTTGCACGCCAGAAATAAGGAAATAAGAGCCAATTAAGGCAGTTCCATGAGTGCCTTTCTCTAAGTTCTCAAAGCAAATTTTACAAATTCAAAGTACATCACATTACATGGAAATTATTTATGTATGAGACCTTTCCCAAAGACTTAATAAATAAATGTGAGTTAAGTATGGGGCAGTTTTGTTTATATTTCTGTATCCTCAGCTTCTGGCACAATGCCTAGAATATAGGTTTTCAATAAATGTTGGTTGAATAAATTAATAAGCTGCCTCGATGCTTGGAGATGGAGAATGTGTACAAGGACATCCAAGATCATGTCACCTGGAGAGCAGTAGCTGGACTGAGGGAGAGTAGGCAGTGAGGGATTTAAGAAGTGGAAGAAGATGATTCATTGCTGAGATAGTTTCTAGGAAAATATTCAAATGGAACCTAACACAACTTTTGACTTGTTTTGGGAAAGATCAAAATGTATTTTTCTCCAGGGAGAAATACTGACATTGACTTTTCTTCAGCCAATATTTCCCTCTAGAAAGTATCAGTTGCCCATTACAACCCTTTAAGAGAACCCAGTTCTTGCTTAATGTGAAGCTTTCAGAGCTGAAAACTGCCCGGCCCTGCCCAGTAATGGAAGGGAGCTGCTCTTTTTCAACATTAAACACATAGATCTATTTTTAAATAAAGAAGAAGATGCTTAAATGATAATTAAGTATTTGTTCTCATTTAAAATGAATTCATATTTCCCCAAAATACAACATAGCTGTAGGGTAACTGTCCTGGGTTGCCCAGGACTAAAGGGCTTCCTGGGATACAAGACTTTCAGTTGTAAAACCGGGAAAATCCTGGGAAAACTGGGACAAGTTGGTCACCCCACATGATAGACGCTTTATACCTACTTAGAGAACCAAACTGTTCCCTCTTTTTATGTGATAACTAAATATCTTAGAAATAAGAAATTCGACAAAGTTGGGGTGCCTGGGTGGCTCAGTTGTTAAGCATCTGCCTTCGGCTCAGGTCATGATTCCAGGGTCCTGGGATCGAGCCCCGTATCGGGTTCCCTGCTTGGCGGGGAGCCTGCTTCTCCCTCTCCCACCCCCCCCCGCTTGTGTTCCCTCTCTTGCTGTCTCTCTCTCTGTCAAATAAGTAAAATCTTAAAAAAAAAAAAAAAGAAATTCTACAAAGTTAAGAAGAACAGAGAGTGACTGATGCAAAAACCATATATCTCTTTAGGAAGTAGGTAAAGAGTGCTAAGGGATTATTATCTTAACTCTGTGAAACTATTACACTTAATAACTGGAAGTGAGCATGGTCTGTTTCAAAGTAGTTCTGCAACCACTTGATTAGACATTTCACCTCTGCAGTCCTAAAACAGACAGCTATGTAATTCTGACAATCAGAATCAACACTTACACTGATTCTAAAGTTCTAGATTTGCTATTATTCAAGAAAAGAAAAACCCACAAACATACTTTTATACCAAAAAGAAGCTTCATACCATGGTTTGAATAAAATAATCACAATGCAGAGAGCTTCCTGCTCCACTTGCTTGGTTGTTGTGACTGCAACAAGAATAGTGACATTTTTTTTTATATATATATTTTTTAAGATTTTATTTATTTATTTGACACAGAGAGAGACACAGCAAGAGAGGGAACACAAGCAGGCGGAGTGGGAGAGGGAGAAGCAGGCTGCCTGCCAAGCAGGGAGCCCAGTGCGGGGCTCGATCCCAGGACACTGGGATCATGACCTGAGCTGAAGGCAGACGCTTAATGACTGAGCCACCCAGGCGCCCCAAGAATAGTGACATTTTAAAAGCAAAGGTTCATTTTAAATTGTGCATATCTTAAAAAGCATTGCAGTGAGGATGCACTGAAAATACCCACATATCACACTCTCTTATATATCATTTATCTAACTATCTTTCTACCCATCTACTGTGCTTGCTACCTATTTCTGCCCACAAAAACCTTGACAAGCAGGAGGAGGAACTGCCATTTAAAAATCACAAGGTTTTCAATCTGTAGAGATAAGATTTCATATCACTTTCAAGACAAACTATGCCTTTGATAGGGAAAAAGCACCTTCATGGACCCTTTGATTACAAAAGAGCTAAAAACAGCACTCCCTTGTGTTCTGGAGCAGAATAGAGGAGAAACTGATGTCATTATAAAGGCAAATATTAAATGTTTTTAGATTGAGACACTGTTCTAGTCTGTTCCGTATGCAAGTTGTGTATCAGTGAAGCAGGGGAAGCTTTGCCTTAGACTTTCTTGCCCTTTCTTAGGGGTTACTGGATGTATGAGAGGTCAAAGAGAAATATACATTAACTTCTTCTGAACTGAATGTACCCCATACTGCAACAGCTTGAATTTCTCTGCAGCTGTTCTTGCATTAGCCATTTACACAGACCTGAAGTTGAAGCCCTGCAGAGATGAGGCACACAGGGGTGAAAGAGATGGTAAAAAGTACAAGTCAACCAGTGCTTGAAGGGTGCTGGTCTTTGAATAACACCATGTGGCTGTAGCTGAGATCTTGGCAGGGGGTAGTGGGTAGAGTTTAGGGGGCAAAGGAGAAGGTAGTCTCCTGCAGAACAAGTTTTGATTGAGAAAATACAAGCACCTTGGTGTGGATAAGAAAGAAGATGATGCTGGTCTGTAGTTTAGCCCAAGCAGCTCTTTATGTATGATGGTTTTCTTATAATTCACAGGGTTTTAATGATGACTGACTAATCAAAATAATGATAAACATTAACAGATGTAAAATCCAACAGAGTGTTAAATAATGACACCATTATGTCATATGAAAGGACTTCCCCTCTCACGGTAAGTGAAATTTCACTTGGGACATTCCATTCTCTGAGGAAACCCCCTCCTCTCTCCAGCCCCCTACCCAGACTTTTTGAAGTATCTTCAGATTTAGTTCAATTTCTGTTTCACACAGAAGGGTGAAAACAAACAAACAAAACTAACCAACACAAAGCTCTTTAGTAGAGAAAAACCTTAAAGTAACATTTAGCAGATAGGTGTTATATTTGCTGAGGAGAGCTGTTCTTGACCAATCATTCCTCAGAGCTGGGGCTTCCCTTGACATCTTCCTTTATATCTTCACTTCTGGGTGGCCCCAGGCCCCTGCAGGCATATGAAGAAGTAGAAGCGTGCCTTTAAGAGGGTGGCTGGCCATGCAGGTGTCATAAATGCAGACAGATGTGATCCTCTGACCCGGGACACTTAGGGACCATCCCACTTCCCACTAGATATAAGGCCATGTGGTCACTTTGAATAGGGTTTTACGAAAATTTAGAGGCCATCAACATAGTACTACATAGAAAGTAACTGGCCAGGGCTCCTGGGTGTATCTCTTCATGCCCAGGTGAGTTAGGGTAAGAAAGCAAGGCCCAAGCTGTATCTTACGCCAGTACTGTCAGGCAGATTAAAAAGACAATTATTTTACTGAATCTAAAAAGACATTAGTGGTTCAAATTTTAGTAGCTTTGGGCTGCGATCATCAACCTTGTAAAGTTGTGGGGGTTTTTTGTTGTTGTTTTTATTTTTTTAAACCATGGAAAGTTTTAAAGAACCTGTTTGTCGTCTCAGGTAGACCTTTCTGGACAGAGATAGGGAAGTACGTAGGTCAAGGCAAACCGTTCCAGACAAGGAAAATAACCATAGCCAACCAGCAAAATGGATGTTCATAAACCAGGAAGGGTTTCTTAACCAAAGCTCAAAGAACAACATGATATCAAGGGCACAACTACAGACAGTACTGGGCTCTGCCAACTACAGCTAGGGCTGCAACTTAAGTGGCAGAGTACAAGAGTACGGCAAAGCATGAAAGCACTGTGTGCAAGGACTCCCCCCCCCCCCCCCCGAGTCACACCAATGTGCACTGCATCACTTTCAAAAACAAAGGACAATAGGACTTTGGTCATCCCTAGATCAAAGAGCCATCACACCTAGAAATTGCTCTACAAAAGGAAAAACAGGTAGATGAGGTGATGATAAGAGTATCTAGCATAAAAAAGAATGAATGATTAGTGAACCTCACATCTAGACAAATGCAACAACCTCCCAGTTGTGTTTTCTCTCTTTAACCAACAAACATCAGAAAGTTTCCCCATATGCTAGGAACTATTGTAGGTGCTGGATATAAAGAGTGATGACAACTGGCCCCTGCCCTCATGAAGCCTACAATCCTGGAAGCTATGTATACTCACAATACACATGCATCCATGTCATTAACCTGTAGGCTGTAGGCTGACAATAGTCACTTTCTACCTGATTTTTAGGAACCAGGGCTCTTATTCCCCCCTTTCCCTGGTAGTCCGCTCTACAAACTGCTTGATAACCCTATTCCTCCAACACTGGCCTTAGCTCTGCCAACCCTCCCAGAAAACTCTACACATAGCAGATTTTATTGACTCCCAACTATGTCTGCTAGCATCTCTCCATTTACCTCCTCCTAGATTCTCTGACCCCCTCTGCTGCCCTGCTTACCTACCTACATACCCATTCCTCTTACCATTCTTCTCTGATCTCACCAGATGCCTGTGCTCTGAGATCTGAGCTCTCCAAACCTCTTAAGAGGAAGGGGGACACCAAGTTCATAATCAGAAAAGACTACTTGGAGGGCTGGAAACTGGTAGCCTTTGAAAGGTTGAGGTCATTGAGGAGGCTACCCTTATGGTCAGGCTTCTCTGTGTGGCCTCAAACAGTCAACTGGGTAACCTCTTTCTGGACAGTTCCAGAGAAACAAAGAAAATGTTTTGTGCTTTTACTTAGGTAGTTCTAGACTCCATCTTTCTTCTTTCCACAATTCATTAGCTTTCTTTTACTTTTAGTCATGCTTTAGTTATATTAGCTCTTCATTTTAACTTCTTGTTCTTAGTTTGTTCTTATTTGACAGCATGGCCTAAGAATTCTGTGGAGGACTAACATTATCTATTAGTATAAATTTAACTTGTTATAAAGCAAGAGAAAGAGAGAGGGAAAGAGTGACAGAAAGAAAGAGATTTTGTCTCTAAAAGATGTCATCCATGTGGCCCTAACATTCATTTTTTTAAAAAATGATTTTATTTATTCATTTGTCATAGAGAGAGTGGGAGAGAGCACAAGCAGAGAGAGGGGCAGGCAGGGGGAGAGCGCGAGCAGTGGGGAGGGGCAGAGGGAGAGAGAGAGAAGCAGACTCCTGGCTGAGCGGGGAGCCCGATATGGGGCTCGATCCCAGGACCCTGGGATCATGACCTGAGCCGAAGGCAGATGCCCAACCGACTAAGCCACCCAGGCGCCCGGCCCTAACATTCAGAAGACAATGGCAGGAAATGCATTTTGCTCTACAAGGACTGGAGATATTTCTGATTGTCATGACACTGTGGGGATGCTACTGACATATAGTAATAGAGACCAGAGATACTCCTAAATATCCTACAATGCACAGGACAGCCCCACAAGCAAAAAAAAAAAAAAAGTTCAGCCCCAATATCAGCAATGCTGAGGTTGAGAAACTGGATTACAGTTTGTTCAAAAGGCCAAGGAAGATTACATAACTCCTTTTCACTTGGGCAGAGGTTTGTCTCAATTCTCTGAAATTATCAGTAATACCCCCAATGATCTGGCTGCCTTTAATGGTTGAGCTTCTGCTTGTGGGCTTTTGCACACTACTACCTTAAAGTTCAGTTATCACTCACTAAATACACCATTAACTGGTTATCCTTCATCACATGTGTATGGACTCAGCTTGTTAACAGATTCCTCCTCACTAGGCACATGTGAAGGCTTTACTTATTTGGAGTCATTACCAAAATTTATGGTGTTGGTTGTGTTGAGAGAGACAAAAATGGCAGGAAAGAAAGTGGAAGTAAAAATCTTACATGGGATGAAATTCCACTAGGCTTATGATGACTTTTATGAGTGAGAAAGAAAGCAAATAAATAGTTTCTACTTTAGATGTGAAACTTGCCAGCTTCTTCTAGGAGTCTCTTTCCTTCCCTTCTTTCTATAATCAGGAGCTATCAAGAATAAAAGAAGGAAGACAGAAAGGCAGTTGGAAATGGGCAGTTCACCTGTTTGGTATGAGAACTGAACCTGAAAATCTCTGAGGTGTCGCTATGAAAATGAAAAGAAAGGAAACCAGGACATGTTGCCCAAATTGGATCAGACTTTCCCTTTTCCTTTTCTTTAGTCATACACTTGCAAGATATGACAAACTGTTGATTATTGTGTGATGATAAAGAGAGGTAGGATTAAGCTCTAGGATAGGGTGGGGGGAGTGCAGGGAGAAAGTCTCTCATGGAGAAACCTCCCACAGAACATATTTTTAAAATGACTCTTCTGACTTCTGATGTTAATGGTCTTCTCTTTTCTCATTTAACCAAAAATAAAAATTTGAGAATTTGAAATGAGTTCTGGGCATGTGGATCTTGTAGGACCATATTGAATGAAGGCCAGAGTATCCATTTTGACTGTTAGGAGATAACCATCATAGGTTGTGAGCTTAGGAGAGGTTATAAGAAATGAATAAGAGTACAGAAATGTTCCAAATGGATTACAGAAGAAAAATTGCATATGGATCTGCCATTTATGGGAAAGTACCAACTTATGAACTGGTTATGTTCTTCAAAGTTCATCTGATTACTAGAAACAACAACAGCACAACTGAAGTGGAGGGAAAAAGTAGTTCATTGATTTCTGGATAGGATCTTCAAAAATTTGCAGTCCAATGCTCTCTAAAATGAGCAGGAAAAAACTGGTTCAGAAAAGCTGATCATCTTGCCAAAGATCACTATGAGATTTAGGAACAAAGGTTGGTCTTGGGATTCCCCGGGCAGTCTACTAACCATGTTGTGTTACCTATAAGCAGGAAGTGAGTAAAAATAGTGATGGTGAGGAGCAGAGGGATAGGAGATGTGCTGTCCAGGTGTCTGGAAGGTGAGGGAG
Organism: Halichoerus grypus; assembly: GCF_964656455.1. Classification (NCBI taxonomy): domain Eukaryota; kingdom Metazoa; phylum Chordata; class Mammalia; order Carnivora; family Phocidae; genus Halichoerus; species Halichoerus grypus. Next base: position 118,017,062 of record NC_135720.1, read on the forward strand.
AGAAGAGGAAGTGAAGGTGGTAGAGAAGGAACACTCCAGAAGCAAGGGGGCAGGTCTGTATTCTATCCAACCTATGGGAGACAATTTGCGTGTACACTGAGTGGGGGCTTCCTACATGTGGGGTTCTGGTCCCTGCTATTGCCCAGAAGATATGTGGCGTACAAGGAGAGAAATGACTCAGATGGAATCTGGAAGTTCTTTACAAAATGTCAGCATCCTTCAGAATCTAACTGATGGTCTCAGTCCTCTAGAATTCATTAATTTATTCAACAAACATATACTGAACCCCTATTTTATGCCAGGTACTGTCCCAGACCATGTGGCTATAGTAATGAATGAGACAGGTAAGGCCCTTCACATCAGGAGGCTGCTTTCTAGTGAGACAGATAAAACGTAAGCAAACAAGTATGATAATGTCCAATTATGTTAAATGCTATGAAGAAAATAATACAGGGTAATACGACAGTGACTGAAGAATCTACTTTAGATTGGGTGGTCAGAAAAAGCCTCTCTGAGGAGGTGACATCTGGGCTGAGACCTCAAAGACAAGACCCAGCTTTGCAAAGGGCTAGGTCTGGGTGGAGAGCACAGCCCATACAGAGTGCATGATCCAGCCTGGCAGGTTCAAGAGGCACACAGAAAGCCAGTGTGGCTGTAACCTGTTGAGTAAGAAGGAGCAGATGAAATGAGGTTGTCAGGGGTGAGCCCAGCCATATTAGATTGATGTGTATGTTCATTTAACAATTATTAAGCACCTATTTTGTGCAGAGCATTGCTAAAGATATAAAAATAACACTGAGAAACCCCTACCTCAAGGATTCCGTCCCCAGGGAAGAAAGTTAAGAGCTTAGTAGGGGTGATAGAACTCTCAAAACAATTCTGCTACAGGTTAGAAAGTATTCTACTCCAGACACAATCATAATGCAGACATTACTATGCTGTTTAGCAAGGACAGGGGCTTTCCGGAAGCAACTGTGTCAATCCAACCATGCACCTAATACAGCCAGTTTATAATCTGAAGATGGGCACATACTATAAATCCAAAGACACGGTATGAGGTCTGAGATCTGGCCATCTGCTCCCCCACGGTAGGGAGGTTAGATCATCCCAGAGATGAGTCACTGAGCCCACCTTTCCCCCTTTCCCCACCGGGTGAGCCTTCTCGGTCTTCGTGGGTGGGGCAGGGCCATAGGAATCCCCCAACCGGGGCCTAAATCTGTCGCCCTCAGAAAACCCAACCAGGGGAGCCGCGAAGACCAAAGCTCTGATTAGCACCTGATTCACCGAGGCAGTCAAGGCAGGGTGGTGACTACTGGTAACAGGTCCCCCCAGCCGCCCCAGGGGAAAAGGTCTGCGGGAGTTTTGGTGCCCCTGATCCCGGGGGAGGTGGCCGGGTGACGCGCTGCGGCCGAGTTGGGGAAGCGCCTGCGCGACCACCAGGCCCCGCCCCCGCCCCCGCCCGTAAGTCCTTCTCCCGGAACGCTCGCCGCTGGGGCTCCCGCCGCTGCGTTGCGCGTGCGCTTTGGGCTCCGGCTCCGGCAGCGGGGAAGCTGTGAGCTGCGCAGGGCGGGGCGAGCGGTCGCAGCGCCCGGGAGCCCGACGACGAGTCCCGGGGAGCCGGCCGGGGAGGGGTTCTTGGGCGCTCACGGGGCGTGCACTGGCAAAGCGAGACCATTTCCCGGCAAGGGCGCCAGTTCCTCTGCTCTGCTCGGCCGGGAAGTCCGGGGCGGACTAGCGGAAAGCCCTACCGTCCAGGCCAGCTCCCTGGAGCAAACCGAGTGGCCTGGATGTCCCTGATTATTATTGTTGTTGTTGTTTATACTGCGAGCACGAAATTCCTCCCCAGGGCCTCCTCCCCCGCCCGCTCCACCTGCTCCTCCCTCCTGTTGTAACATGCCATTAGTGAGCCTGCGACCTCATTTCCAAGGGTGCTAGAGTTCGCATTCAGCCACCATGGGGAATGGGATGAACAAGGTAACGTGTCTTTCTTTCATTTTTGCTGGTTTTGTTTCCACTTTCCAGGCTTCCCCCTGGCTGGTGTTTGCTGGGCAAGGAGAGCCCTCGACGGGTGCCCCCTCTTCGCGCTCCGACCTGTCTGACCAGGTCGTGTTCCACCGCGACTTTGACACTGCGTGCGCTTTCCTCTAGTGGGAACGGGAGGGAGGGGCGGCGCGCCTGGCGCGGTGCTGGTGATGTCTCTGTTTTTGAGGTGCCCCCCCCCCCCCCCCGGCCTCCTGCGGGCTTCCGGGTAAGCAGTCCCCCGCGCCTACCCTGCCAGCCGGTGTGCTTTTCAACTGAGAGCAAGCCGTGCCCTTTAAAAGCGTTGACACTTGTTCTGCCGAGACCTCAGCTGAGCTCAGAGGGGTTGTGGTTTCTTTTTCTCCCTTCCCCTTCTTCACTCCCAAACTCGGCTCTTGAAGCGTCACCACCCACATTATTAGTAAACTGGAGTAGATAAATATCTTCTATTATTTAATTTCCTCTTTCTCCCACATTCTTTTTTTTTTTTTTTCGTGTGGACAGAGAAGTTGACAGAGACCTAAGTCCTGAGGTGTTACCTGGCAGGGATGGGGGTTTTGAGAAAACAGATTGAGAGCTGATTTATCCTGGATTATATGGGTTCTGCAACAAGGGCAACCTGTTGGCTGGCTGCTTGTGCTGATTTTGCCTTATACAAAATTCGTGTTGCTCTCTTCTTTTCGTCTCTGTTCTGGCCCCCACCGTCTGCTTTTCAGTTTCCGTAGAACCCCCTTCCTAGGTTGTGAGATAGTCTGTCTTTCCTGACAGTGGAAGATACCAGAAATTAGCTCTTGCAGTTGAGAGCTGCCTGGGGTGTATATTCATATCAACCACAAGGTTGAGGATTTTGTGATCTGGTACTGCTGGTTTAAAGGAGAGAAAAAACTTTTAAAAAGCCCTCCGCAAAAGCAAGTACCTCTTCACAGGTCTTTAAATGGTCCTGGATCAGAGGTTAGTTTCTGGCCTAATGCTTGTGTGCCCCCATTCTATTCCACTCACATACATCTCCACATAGATTCAGCTTTCATATTTGGTGGATAAAACCATGTGGCTGGCTGGCTTTCCTTCTTTCTTTCCTTTCCTTTCTTTCTTTCGTCTCTGCACTAGGGTCAGCAGTGATTTGGTTCTTTCAGCTAGAGTGTGAAGTGCGATGGGGAGTGTTAGAAGTTAAGGTTGGGAAGAAAGTGCAGTCACGGGTAATCCTGGGTACCCAGTTAACTTTTTTCTCCTGCCCACATCATGTTTATTGTGTTCTGCAGACTCAGTTTATAGAAGAACTGTGTGATTTGGCCCTGCATATCTGAGGCTTTTTGGTAACCAGAATGGTATTCCTTGTGTGGGTTTTTTTTTTGGGGGGGGGGGGGAGAAGCAGTGACCAAGATTAGAAACAGACTATTCCTCTTGGATAAATACTTGCATTATGTCCCCGTTAAAACTGAAATCCAGGGGCGCCTGGGTGGCTCAGTCCTCAAGTGTCTGCCTTCGGCTCAGGTCCTGATCCCAGGGTTCTGGGATGAGCCCTGTTTCATTCTCTCTCCTCAGCGGGAAGCCTGTTTCTCCCTCTCCCATTGCCCCTACTTGTGTTCCCTCTCTCTCTCTCTCTCTGTCAAATAAATAAATAAATAAAACCTTAAAAAAAAAAAATCCATCAGCACCATAAACCTTCTGCTTGTTAAATGAAAACATAACAATAAAGATGCTTCCACAAGTTTGTGGGCTTGTAGTCATACCTCGGTTTTCCTTTGGTTCTTTCTACAGTTTTTTTCACTTGAGTTGTTCACTCTCCATCGCTTTAGCATTTGATTTGTAGTATTTTATATTATGATTCAAAGAACATACTTAAGAATATGAATGTGAATGATTGCCTAAGGTTCAAAATTAAGGCTTTTCAGCAAAAACAGTCATTCTTATTGTGACTTTTACCTTTCAAGGAAAATAATAAATTTCTTGCTGTTATTATCATAATCATTTTGTATTGTAAATAGAGCTACTATACCTAATGTAGAAATGCAGAAACATAATAGATTTCGAGAGGTCATTAATTTAACAAATATTTATTGTGTACCTACTATTAGCCAGCTGCTATGCTAGTTGAGAGGGCAGAGGGAGAGTACAATGGTAAATGACACAGTCTTTCATAGAACCTTTGGTATAGACCAGAGGTTGAACCAACTGAAGTGTTTGCCTCCCATTGTCACAAGCTAGGTTTCCTATGAAATCCAGGGACAGCTCGATTTTTACCAGGTAGAATGCTTTTTGGAGGACACAGAGCAGCTAGGAAAGAAGAAGCCATCAGCCTGGGCAGCTGGGTTCCAGATGAAGTGAACCAACCCTGGCAGTCAATGGGGGGTTAAGATGTTGGATTGGGAGGGTCCTCACATCCTGCCTAGAATGGTAATACTTCCTTCAGCCCACAATTAGATCATTAATTCAGGTTGATCAAGATAAAAATATGCACATGGAGAGGGCGCCTGGGTGGCTCAGTTGGTTAAGCATCTGCCTTCGGCTCAGGTCCTGATCTCAGGATCCTGGGATGGAGTCCTGCATGGGGCTCCCAGCTCAGCAGGGAGTCTGCTTCTCCCTCTCTCTCTCTCTATCAAATAAATAAATAAAATCTTTTTAAAAAATGCACATGGAGAAGGATTTGGGGCAGATTTCTCTGATAAAATGCTTGGCCAGGTAGACTAGATTTTTGTTTTTCATGGGGTATTATAGTACTTAAGACTAATAAGGTGACAGTGAGTATAGGAGTTTCCATGATAGGTCCTCACCCAGAAGAGTAGCAGGTTCAGACCCTTGAGAGAACTTTGAGTCAGTTGGGAGTTTTCAAAGACTCCACAGAAACATGACATTTGCATGCAACAGGCTGTTTAGTTTAACCCTAATCCCACTAGAGACATTTACTAGGTTGATCTTTAGCAGTATGGTGAGGCACTGTGCATTGTGGCTATGAGCCAGACCATCTGGCTTTGCGTCCAGGCTCTGCCCCTTACCAGCTGGGTGGCTTTGGGCAGGTCACTTAACCTCTGTGCTCCTCATCTGTAAAACGGGGATGAAAATAACAACACCGACTTCATGGGGTTATGGTGAAGATCAAATGAATTACTCTGTGCAGTGAAGTCTCAAAATAGGGCCTGACACACTATAAACTCATTAGTGATTACATTTTTGGCCAATTCAGAGGATCTATTTGAGAATTGCACAAAAAGTAATCAAAGATTATTTTAGTTGCCTGCCTTCCTCTCCTTTGGATGAATGTCAAACATGAAGGAAGAGAGAAGGTGGCTTTTCCTATTTTGCAATTAATTTGGAGCTCTGGGGAGTTTTTTCAGGTTACTTTTCAGAGTCTTTAGAATTCACTTGGGCTGAACTGCCATCCTAGCACAAAGGAAAGATTTCCACTACTTTCACAATCAACAGGAACTAGGTTTCAAACCTAGCATTAGGACCTTAGTAATGTTATTTAATCTCTCTGAGGGTCCATTTCCCAATCTGCACAAAGAGGATAAGACACACTAACTTCCCACGGTTATAGTGAGGCTTAGATTTTATAAGCTGTAGGCACATGATATGAGGCTTAAAAAATAATAGATCACAACTGCTGTGTTCTCTTTTTCTACTTCCTCGTCATCTTTAATAGGCCATAACATAGAAGCCTCATTCCCTTACATTGCCTGTGTAACATGCTGTGTCCTCCTAACTGAGATGGACATGATGTTCTGCCACACAGGAGACTGGAATGTATTGATGAGAACATCCTCCATGAGGACATGACATGTACATGAAAACTGCTATACTTGAAGCAGTCAGAAGAAAATCTACGTTTAGTTCCTAAGTTTTCTTTTGCTAAGGATGACCAACTTCTGTGAGATGGGAAAGGAATCTTGTCCCAATAACCTTAGGGCACAGATACTGCAAATCATGCTTTTAGTTCCAAGGCATTGTATGTTTTTATTTGTAAATGGTCTTAGAAAAGCATTTCTATGGTTAACATTTTGATTCTGCAAATCAACTTCCTTTTACAGATGGGAAAAATATGAAGCCTAGTTTAAGACACACAGGAATACATGAACAAATTCTAGCTAAGGCTTTTAATTTCTAGCTTCTAGCAAGGTACTTTGTCACTAATCTTGTAACTTTGGGCAGTTCCTTCTGATCTCAGCTTAAACACTTTTACTCCAGCAGGATCCTTGGCCGAGATCAAATGCCACCTAAAATTGCACTCATTATCTACTTACCCCACTCTCCTGAAGTTATTTGTCTTACCCTCTGGAACCTGCACACCTCCCCACCTCTCTCTTCCTTTTCTCTTTTCCCCCCACCCTCCCTCACACACACACACATACATACAACCTGTATTGTGCAGAACAGTAGCCATTAGTCACAGGGCTATTGAGTACTAAAATGTGGCTAATTGCAAATGAGGTGTGATTTAAGTATAAAATACACACCAGACTTTGAAGAGTTAGTACAAAAAATTTTAAACCATTCTATGAATAATTGTATATATTGGTTACAGAAATATGTTTATATATTGGTTGTGTATTATAAATACTCCGAATATATTTCAGTTAAATAAAATATATTAAAATTGATTTCATCTGTTTCTTTTTACTTTTTATGTGGCTACTAGAAAATTTTAAATTACATATATGGCTCACATTCTATTTCCATTGGGCCACAACTGTTCCATGAGAAGCCCACTGTGGGGAAAGACAGAGGGGCAGGGCTAGCACAAAGCCTGATTTGGAGTGTCTCTACCACTCTGCTGCTTCATGAGTGTGATCTTGAACAAGTCACTTAATGTTTCTGAGCTTCAATTTCTTTACCTCTTTTGACTCATAGAGATGGTGGTTAGCTTATCCAGTCTCATTTGCTCAAAAATGAATATGGTGATACTTCCCAAATTCTTGAGAGAAGCAAATGAGAATTTATTAGAAGACATTCTTGCGACCTGTAAAGTGCAAATATGCACTGCTATTAGCGTGAGTCGATTTGTCCCATTAATGATTACAGTGATGACACTGCTTTAGGATGGCTCTGTTCTCCATAGGAAGATAAGGGAGTAGAGCTGAGAAAGTTTAGTTCAAGGGGAAAAGATCAAAGACATGAATATGCCTCCCTAGGCATATGCCAGAGTTCCTCAACCTCTGCACTATTAACAGTTTGGGCTGGGTCAGTCTTTGTTGTGGGGGTTGTTCTGTGCATTGTAGGAGGTTTAGCAACATTCCAGGCCTCTACCCACTAGGTGCCAGTTGCACTCCTCCCCCAAAGTGACAACCAAAAATATCTCCAGGTATTTCCAGATATATGCTGGAGGGCAGAATTGTCCCCCATTGAGAGCCACTGGCCTAGGCTTCCCCTCTCAGCCGAGAGGGTCTGGCTGATCTAGAACTGGATCATTATCAAAAGTTGAATAGGGCCTTAAAGGTTGAGAATCTCTGTTTTCATATGGTGAGGGGCTAGAAGGTTAGACATCCTTGTGCTATTAATGCTGCTGTTTCCACGTGACAGCACCTGACTTGCCACCTTCATAATTTGTTCATCTGTCCATCCACCCATTCATCAGATTATACTGTTGAGCACCTGCTATTGTCAAGGCACTGTGCTAGAGCCTGTACTGGGAGATGAATGTGAAAGACAGGAAGCCCTGTCACCCTGGCCCCAGGCAGCTTCCAGAGGACTCCCTCTGTGGGAAGTAGGCACACCATGTATGCTGCTGTATAGACAGACTGCTCTATGCTGGTAATCTGTCTTCTGTCCTCTATACTACCTTCTGGATATTTTCTCTTTTCAACATTATAGTTTTATTTCATATTGAAGGAACAAATGCTTATGGCTTTATTCTAAGTGCATACAAGATTATTCTCAGATTTTTTTATTTTCTAGAGAGAGCGCAACTGGAAGAGGGAGAGGGACAGAATCTTAAGCAGACTCTGTGCACAGAGTCCAACATGGGGCTCTGTCTCAATGACCCTTAGATCATGACCTCAGGGCGCCTGGGTGGCTCAGTCGTTAAGCGTCTGCCTTCGGCTCAGGTCATGATCCCAGGGTTCTGGGATCGAGTCCCACATCGGGCTCCCTGCTCAGCGGGAGGCCTGCTTCTCCCTCTCCCACTCCCCCTGCTTGTGTTCCTGCTCTCGCTCTCTCTCTGTCAAATAAATAAATAAAATCTTTAAAAAAAAAAAAAGAAAAAAAAAAAGATCATGACCTCAGGTGAAATAAAGAGTTGGACACTCAACTGACTGAGCCACCCAGGTGCCCCAAGAATATTCTCAGATTCGTCTTTTTGCAAATGCAAACTGGTTAAGTCCATGGCCAAATGGCATTAGGAAAGTCTGTGACATTTGACTCTTCAGAGAATCCACCAAAGTTCTCCCCCTCATTCCTGGCTTTGAAATCCAGAAAGTTCTTTCTGACTTAGGAAGAATTAAGATTATCCCACCCCCACAATCTTGTGCTGCTGCCTGATCAGGAATTTTATCTCTTAAATCTGTTTGGGTGGTGTTCTTAGATTCCATGGCATCCTGAAGCACTAAGAGAAATGTTTAAAAAATAAACTCAAAATATTTACTGCCCTTAGAAGCAGTATTGTTTTGTTCATAAGTGCTTTTTTGTGGTGAAGGATTTGATTTTATGCATTTCTGTATGGACAATGTTAGAACAGTGTGGGTGTGAAGGATACTGATCAAGAGGAGCCATTAACCATGGAGAATCTTTAGCATGGTCTCAGAGTATTTTTGCAAGTGTCTTCCTTGGTATTTTCTATTTCTAGACAGTCTTTTATCAGAAAACAGAATCTTTTTTTGACTAGCATAGTGCTAGAGAGCATCTTCCATTGCCTTTTATTATCTCTTCATGTGCCAGACTTTGTGGCAGGCTTTTGAAACAGAGCAGGGAACACAATAGACATACCCCCTGCTTCAAGGTCAGTCAAAAAAGTAAGCAAATAATAAAATAATTTTAAGTACTGATAAATATGATGAAGAAAATAACAAGGGGATGTGATGGAGGGTGTCAGGGAATTTAGCAGTCAGGAGAGACTTCCTTAAGAGCTGTCATCTCATGGGTGAATAATGGGGGAAGAACATCCTCTGCAGAGGGAAAAAAGAAATTATTTCTGAGGCTCAAAGATGATTAGGACCAATCTGGTTGTTGTTATCTTAGAGTCATAGAATATTCCCAAACATATCCAAACTGTATATATAAACTTCTTTCCTTGATCTATGCTTTTCTTCCCTCCCAGGTGGTAAAGATTTCACTCCCCTTGTGTTCTTGCTTCTGGCTTGAGTTCAGACTTCATGAATTGACTGACTGCCCAGCCACGTTGTCCAGATGAACATTCTGCTCTTCCATGGTCTCCTCTATAAGCTATCTTTCTGCTGGAAAATTATTTCATTTTCTCTTTCTCTGTACTTAAGGATTACCAGAAACAATCATATCAGAGAAGTGGATGGGTCAAATTTTTGTTTCAAGTTTGAATTATGAAGCTGACTAGAGTAGAAGTTTAAATATTCATGGGGTTTCTATTCTTCTTGAAAACAAAAATCTAATTTCTCTCTCTGCCAATGGCGAGCCTTCCTTTGTCTTATTTTGTAATTCTATATGGAAGAAACTACAAAAACTGGGATTGAGCCATTCGCTTTCTATTTCCGGCCCTTGAAACACTAGGTTACTCTTGTGGTCTTGAAAATGAAGTTTAAAGTTTACTGACATTAGCTCTGTCTTCTTTTTACATCTGTGGAATTTAAGAAACAAAACAGATGAATATGGGGGGGAGAAAAGAGACAAACCAGAGACAAACTGAAGGTTGCTGGAGGGGAGGTGGGTGGGGGGATGGGTTAGATGGGTGATGGAGATTAAAGATGAGCACCAGGTGTTGGATAGAAGTGATAAATCGCTAAGTTCTATACCTGAGACTAATATTACACTGTATGTTAACTAACTGGAATTTAAATAAAGACTTGAAAAAGAAAAAAAGAAAAAAATTTTAGGGACACCCGGATGGCTCAGTTGGTTAAGCGTCTGCCTTCGGCTCAGGTCCTGATCCCAGGGTCCTGGGATGGCTTGCTCAGCGGGGAGCCTGCTTCTTTCTCTGCCTGCTCTGCCTGCCACTCCCCCTGCTTGTGCTCTCTCTCTCCCTCTCTCTGACAAATGAATAAATAAATAAATCTTTAAAAAAATAAATTTTAAATGCATATAGAAATGTGCATCAAATGATTTTTAGTAAGTTGGCTCTTTGATTTTAGTAAGTTGAAGCCTCTGTCTTCGCCAGCACTGTGCCCTGGCATCCCTTTGGGATGCTGCTCTCGTCCAGCTCTGGCCCCTGTGCTACTGCTGTGGCCATCCCTGGCCCCTCTGGAAACCTGCCCAGGGCAGAAAGGGGCAAGGTTTGATTTCTCAGGCTTTACTCACCATTGTTTTTCATATCTCTCCTTTCCTTGCTTTACCTCCTCCCACCTTATTCACATTCTCTTTTTGTTCATTTATTCATTGAAAAAACATTTACTTGAGTATCTACCAATCAAGGGAGAACCATCCAAGTTTAGAGAGAACATACTCACAAATATGATGCAGGCAGCAGATAGAGGTCATAAACTGTAGTCCATGGGCTATAGTCGGCTTGCAGATGTGTTTTATTGGTCTATCACAATATTTAAGGTTTTGTGTTTTGTTTTGTTTTTTGTAGTTGATAGCAGTTGAAAATTGGGCTGTTTCCCTTAAAACCTGGATGCTGGAATTGGGGGTCCCGCCCTGCATCTTTGTATGGTCACCTTAGCTATGGGGAACTTTGGGGGAAAAGCTAGGCATGGGGCGGAGGCTGCAGACATAGCAAACTTACTACTTGAAGGTCTCACTTGCTGAGGTGCCAGATTTAGGTTTTATGGTGATAGCTACTTAGAACCCTAATAAGGTTTTAATCTGAAGAGTTACATAGTCAGTTTTGCACTTGGAGGCAGGTTGAGCATTCCTTTGGAGGGATAGGTCCAAAGGTAGGGAGATCTTTAGGAGGCTGTTTCAAGTCAGAGGAGAGGCACTAAGAAGCTGAACAAAGGTACTGCACAGAAGTTTCAAGAGGAGCAAACAAATTGGGGTGCTATTGAGGAGTAGAAGTGTGTGTTTTTTTTTTTTAATTTTATTATGTTATGTTAATCACCATACAACACCATCATTAGTTTTTGATGTAGTGTTCCATGATTCATTGTTTGCGTATAACACCCAGTGCTCCATTCAGTATGTGCCCTCTTTAATACCCATCACCAGGCTAACCCATCCTCCCACCCCCCTCCCCTCTAGAACCCTCAGTTTGTTTCTCAGAGTCCATAGTCTCTTATGGTTCGTCTCCCCCACCGATTTCCCCCCTTCATTTCTCCCTTCCTACTATCTTTTTTTTTTTTTTTTAACATATATAGTATTATTTGTTTCAGAGGTACAGGTCTGTAATTCAGCAGTCTTACACAATTCACAACGCTCACCATAGCACATACCCTCCCCAATGTCTATCACCCAGCCACCCCATCCCTCCCACCCCCCAGCCACACCAGCAACCCTCAGTTTGTTTCCTGAGATTAAGAATTCCTCATATCAGTGAGATCATATGATACATGTCTTTCTCTGATTGACTTATTTCGCTCAGCATACCCTCCAGTTCCATCCACGTCATTGCAAATGGCAAGATTTCATTCCCTTTGATGGCTGCATAATATTCCATAGTATATATATACCACATCTTCTTTATCCATTCATCTGCCGATGGACATCTTGGCTCTTTCCACAGTTAGGCTACTGTGGACATTGCTGCTATAAACATCGGGGTGCACGTACCCCTTAGGATCACTACATTTGTATCTATGGGGTAAATACCCAGTACTGCAATTGCTGGGTCGTAGGGTAGCTCTATTTTCAACTTTTTGAGGAACCTCCATACTGTTTTCCAGAGTGGCTGCACCAGCTTGCATTCCCACCAACAGTGTAGGACGGTTCCCCTTTCTCCCCATCCCTGCCAACATCTGTTGTTTCCTGACTTGTTAATTTTAGCCATTGTGACTGGTGTGAGGTGGTATCTCATTGAGGTTTTGATTTGGATTTCCCTGATGCCGAGTGATGTTGAGCACTTTTTCATGTGTCTGTTGGCCATTTGGATGTCTTCTTTGCAGAAATGTCTGTTCATGTCTTGTGCCCATTTCTTGATTGGATCATTTGTTCTTTGGGTGTTGAGTTTGATAAGTTCTTTATAGATTTTGGATACTAGCCCTTTATCTGATATGTCATTTGCAAATATCTTCTCCCCTTCTGTCGGTTGTCTTTTGGTTTTGTTGACTGTTTCTTTTGCTGTGCAAAAGCTTTTTATCTTGATGAAGTCCCAATGGTTCATTTTTGCCCTTACTTCCCTTGCCTTTGGCGATGTTTCTAGGAAGAAGTTCCTGCGGCTGAGGTCGAAGAGGTTGCTGCCTGTGTTCTCCTTTAGGATTTTGATGGACCCCTGTCTCACATTGAGGTCTTTCAACCATTTGGAGTCTATTTTTGTGTGTGGTGTAAGGAAATGGTCCAGTTTCATTCTTCTGCATGTGGCTGTCCAATTTTCCCAACACCATTCATTGAAGAGACTGTCTTTTTTCCATTGGACATTCGTTTCTGCTTTGTCGAGATTAGTTGACCATAGAGTTGAGGGTCCATTTCTGGGCTCTCTGTTCTGTTCCATTGATCTATGTGTCTGTTTTTGTGCCAGTACCACACTGTCTTGATGATGACAGCTTTGTAATAGAGCTGGAAGTCCGGAATTGGGATGCCGCCAGCTTTGCTTTTCTTTTTCAACATTCCTCTGGCTATGCGGGGTCTTTTCTGGTTCCATACAAATTTTAGGATTATTTGTTCCATTTCTTTAAAAAAAGTGGATGGTATTTTGATAGGGATTGCATTAAATATGTAGATTGCTCTAGGTAGCATTGACATCTTCACAATATTTGTTCTTCCAATCCATGAGCATGGAATATTTTTCCATTTCTTTGTGTCTTCCTCAATTTCTTTCATGAATATTTTATAGTTTTCTGAGTACAGATTCTTTGGCTCTTTGGTTAGATTTATTCCTAGGTATCTTATGGTTTTGGGTGCAATTGTAAATGGGATCGACTCCTTAATTTGTCTTTCTTCTGTCTTGTTGTTGGTGTATAGGAATGCCACTGATTTCTGTGTATTGATTTTATATCCTGCCACTTAATTGAATTCCTCTATGAATTCTAGCAGTTTTAGGATGGGCACTTTTGGGTTTTCCACATAAAGTACCGTATCATCTGCAAAGAGTGAGAGTTTGACTTCTTCTTTGCCTATTCGGATGCCTTTTATTTCTTTTTGTTGTCTGATTGCTGTGGCTAGGACTTCTAATACTATGTTGAATAGCAGTGGTGATAGTGGATATCCCTGCCATGTTCCTGACCTTAGGGGGCAAGCTCTCAGTTTTTCCCCATTGAGAATGATATTCGCTGTGGGTTTTTCATAGATGGCTTTTATGATATTGAGGTGTGTACCCTCTATCCCTATACTCTGAAGAGTTTTGATCAAGAAAGGATGCTGTACTTTGTCAAATGCTTTTTCTGCATCTATTGAGAGGATCATGTGGTTCTTGGTCTTTCTTTTATTAATGTATTGTATCACATTGATTGATTTGCGGATGTTGAACCAGCCTTGCAGCACAGGAACAAATCCCACTTGGTCGTGGTGATTAATCCTTTTAATGTGCTGTTGGATCCTATTGGCTAGTATTTTGGTGAGAATTTTTGCATCCATGTTCATCAGGGATATTGGTCTGTAATTCTCCTTTTTGATGGGGTCTTTGTCTGGTTTTGGGATTAAGGTAATGGTGGCCTCATAAAACAAGTTTGGAAGTTTTCCTTCTGTTTCTATTTTTTGGATCAGTTTCAGAAGGATAGGTATTAATTCTTCTTTAAATGTTTGGTAGAATTCCCCTGGGAAGCCATCTGGCCCTGGGCTTTTGTTTTTTGGGAGATTTTTGATGACTGCTTCAATTTCCTTAGTGGTTATAGGTCTGTTCAGGTTTTCTATTTCTTCCTGGTTCAGTTTTGGTAGTTTATACATCTCTAGGAATGCATCCATTTCTTCCAGATTATCTAATTCGCTGGCATAGCGTTGCTCATAATATGTTCTTAGAATTGTTTGTATTTCTTTGGTGTTGGTTGTGATCTCTCCTCTGTCATTCATGATTTTATTTATTTGGGTCATTTCTCTTTTCTTTTTGATAAGTCTGGCCAGGGGTTTATCGATCTTGTTAATTCTTTCAAAGAACCAGCTCCTAGTTTCGTTGATCTGTTCTACTGTTCTTTTGATTTCTATTTCATTGATTTCTCCTCTGATCTTTATTATTTCTCTTCTCCTGCTGGGTTTAGGCTTTATTTGCTGTTTTTTCTCCAGCTCCTTTAGGTGTAGGGTTAGGTTGTGTATTTGAGACCTTTCTTGTTTCTTGAGAAAGGCTTGTATTGCTATATACTTTCCTTTTAGGACTGCCTTTGCTGCATCCCAAAGATTTTGAACAGTTGTGTTTTCATTTTCATTTGTTTCTATGAATTTTTAAAAATTCTTCTTTAATTTCCTGGTTGACCCATTCTTTCTTTAGTAGGATGCTCTTTAGCCTCCATGCATTTGAGTTCTTTCAGACTTTCCTCTTGTGATTGAGTTCTAGCTTCAAAGCATTGTGGTCTGAAAATATGCAGGAATGATCCCAATCTTTTGGTACTGGTTGAGACCTGATTTGTGACCTAGGATGTGATGTATTCTGGAGAATGTTCCATGGGCACTAAAGAAGAATGTGTATTCTGTTGCTTTGGGATGGAATGTTCTGAATATATCTGTGTAGTCCATTTGGTCCAGTGTGTCATTAAAGTCTTTGTTTCCTTGTTGATCTTTTGCTTAGATGATCTGTCCATTTCAGTGAGGGGGGTGTTAAAGTACCCCACTATTATTGTATTGTTGTTGATGTGTTTCTTTGCTTTTGTTATTAATTGGCTTATATAATTGGCTGCTCCCATGTTAGGGGCATAGATATTTACAATTGTTAGATCTTCTTGTTGGATAGACCCTTTAAGTAGGATATAGTGTCCTTCCTCATCTCTTATTATAGTCTTTGGTTTAAAATCTAATTTGTCTGATATAAGGTTTGCCACCCCAGCTTTCTTTTGATGTCCATTAGCATGGTAAGTGGTTTTCCACCCCCTCACTTTCAATCTGGGGGTGTCTTTGGGTCTAAAATGAGTCTCTTGCAGACAGTATATTGATGGGTCTTGTTTTTTTTGTCCAATCTGTTAGCCTGTGTCTTTTGATTGGGGCATTTAGCCCATTTACAGTCAGGGTAACTATTGAAAGATATGAATTTAGTGCCATTGTATTGCCTGTGAGGTGACTGTTACTGTATATTGTCTGTGTTCCTTTCTGGTCTGTGTTACTTTTAGGCTCTCTCTTTGCTTAGAGGACCCCTTTCAAGATTTCTTGTAGGGCTGGTTTTGTGTTTGCAAATTCCTTTAGTTTTTGTTTGTCCTGGAAGCTTTTTATCTCTCCTTCTATTTTCAGTGACAGCCTAGCTGGATATAGTATTCTTGGCTGCATATTTTTCTCATTTAGTGCTCTGAATATATCCTGCCAGTCCTTTCTGGCCTGCCAGGTCTCTGTGGATAGGTCTGTAGCCAATCTAATGTTTCTACCATTGTAGGTTACAGATCTCTTGTCCCAAGGTGCTTTCAGGATTTTCTTTGTCTCTGAGACTCGTAAATTTTACTATTAGATGTCGGGGTGTTGACCTATTTTTATTGATTTTGAGAGGGGTTCTCTGTGCCTCCTGGATTTTGATGCCTGTTTCCTTCCCCAAATTAGGGAAGTTCTCTGCTATAATTTGCTCCAATATACCTTCTCCCCTCTCTTTCTTCTTCTTCTGGGATACCAATTATTCTAATGTTGTTTTGTCTTATGGTATCGCTTATCTCTTGAATTCTGCCCTCGTGGTCCAGGGGTTGTTTATCTCTCTTTTTCTCAGCTTCTTTCTTTTCCATCATTTGGTCTTCGATATCACTAATTCACTCTTCTGCCTCATTTATCCTAGCAGTTAAAGCCTCCATTTTTTATTGCACCTCATTAATAGCCTTTTTGATTTCGACTTGGTTAGATTTTAGTTCTTTTATTTCTCCAGAAAGTGTTTCTCTAATATCTTCCATGCTTTTTTCAAGCCCAGCTAGTGTCTTTAAAATCATCATTCTGAACTCTAGTTCCGACATCTTACTAATGTCCGTATTGATTAGGTCCCAGGCAGTTGGTACTGCCTCTTGTTCTTTTTTCTGAGGTGATTTTTTCCATCTTGTCATTTTGTCCAGAGGAGAATAGATGAATGAGAGAACAAAATGCTAACAGGGTAACAATGTCCCCAGAAAATATACACTAAACAAATCAGAAAAGACCTGAAATCGGGGGAAAAGAAAGGGAAAAGAAAAAGAAAAAAAAAGAAAAAGAAAAAGATAAAAACAAACAAACAAAAACAAAACAAAGAAAGCAGAATATGATCAAATATGGTCAGGCTGGTACATAGATCAGTGACACACATTAGATTTTGGGTGTATTTTGGTCTGTTAGAAGAAAGTGTCTCCCAAAATTTTAAAGAAAGAAAAACTTATATATGTACAAAAATAAGGGTTAATACGATGAAGGGATGGAATATGACTGTAAAGATGAAAATTATAAAAGATTTTATAAAAGGAATTGATAAGATAAGAAGTTGGTTGAAAAAAGAAGAGGATTTAAAAAAAAAAGGGAGAGAATGTGATCAGGCAGGAGACCAGAACAAAACCATACACTAGAGATTTAGGGTATATTTTGATCTGTTAGAAGAAACTGTATATCAAAATTTTAAAGAGAGAACAGCTTATATATATATATATACCAAAAATAAGGGTGACTACTGTGAAGGGATAGAATATGACTCCAAAAATGAAAAATAAAAAAGATTTTTTTAAAAAAGTGATTGATAAGATGTTGGTTGAAAAGGGAAAAAAAAAAGTTAAAAAAAGGGCGCCTGGGTGGCTCAGTTGGTTAAGCGACTGCCTTCGGCTCAGGTCATGATCTGGGAGTCCCGGGATCGAGTCCCGCATCGGGCTCCCTGCTCGGCAGGGAGTCTGCTTCTCCCTCTGACCCTCCTCCCTCTCATGCTCTCTCTCTCATTCTCTCTCTCTCAAATAAATAAATAAAATCTTTAAAAAAAAAAAAAAAGAAAAGTTAAAAGAAAAAAAGACAGTTAATAAAAAATTAACTTTGAAAGACTAAAGAATCATGGGAAAAAAGCCATGAATTCTATGTGCAATATTCCCCTAGCGTTGGAGTTCTGCCATTCTCATTGATCGGTAAACTTGGTCTTGGCTGGCTGTTCTTGCTGATCTTCTGGGGGAGCGGCCTGTTGCCATGGTTCACAAATGTCTTTGCGGGAGGTGGAATTGCCCCGCCATTGCCGGGTCTGGGCTGAGTAATCTGCTCGGGTTTGCTCTTGGGAGCTTTTGTTCCCTGCAAGCTTTCCCCACAGCTTGGAAATGGTGGCCTCCCAATCTCCGCCCTGGAGGAGCCAAGAACTCGGGGCCCCGCTCCTCAGTGAGCCCCCAGAGAAAAGCAATCAATCACTCCCGTCTCCCTGGTCTCCTGCTGCACTCTGTGCTCACCCGGCCTGTGACCGAGCGTTTCTATCTCTGGCACCCGACTCCATGTGGAGTCTTCAAACCCAGCAGATCCCTGCGGTGCGCTCCCGCGCTGCTCCTCCTGGGAAGGAAGGTGAGTCTCCCCGGATCTGCCACTTGTTGGGTCCCTGCTAGAGGAGCAGTGGCCTGACTGTGCCGCGGATCATGGTTTATGGCCACCTGGAGCTGAGAGCCCGCTCCTCAGCTCCGTCTCTGTAGCCGGTTTCCCCGCTCTGATACCTGGGAGCTCTGCTGCACTCAGGCACCCCCAGTCTTTCTGTGACCCCGAGGGTCCTGAGACCACACTGTCCCAGCGAGGGTTCCACCCCCTGCTTAGCCTCTGGAGCGACTTCCCTCAGCGGAGCCGACTTCTAAAAGTTCTGATTTTATGCTCCGCTGCTCTATCACTTGCCAGAAGCAGCCGATGGAGGCCCCCTCCCCCGCCGTCTATCCTCCCAAATATCGCCTCGGATTCACTTCTCCGCATGTCCTACCTTCCAGAAAGTGGTTGCTTTTCTGTTCAGAGAGTTGTTGCTCTTCTTTTCTTCGATCTCCTGTTGAGTTCGTACGTGTTCAGAATGGTTTGATCCCTATCCAGCTGAATTCCTGGGACCAGACGAAATCCAGGTCTCCTACTCCTCTGCCATCTTGCTCCCCCGGCCTGGCAGGGTTTATAATTTTTTAGCATAGCCAAGGGCAATGAGAGCAAAGAAATGTGATACTGCAAAGTAGGACCAGTAAGGGGTATTGGGAAACTGGGGGTTACTTGGCTTGGCTGCAGATTGGAGAGAAATGGGGGAAATCCTTCAGGGGTAAGTTGGAGCCATCCTGTGGAAGCCAAATTGAAATTTTCAGTTGAATTTCAGTTTTGGCTTTCATTTTTCTTGGGAAAGTGTTTGCCACTCAACCTCATCTAGAAAATGACCTAGTGAGAATACGACATTGCAAAATTAATTGGATGGGACAGTGAAGTTAATTCAGTGGAGACTGCTCTAGCCCACACATGAACTGAGGCTCTGACTATGGGCCAAGGAGCCAGGACTGTGCTAGGACTTTGTAACTCACTGGGCAGAGAGAGGCACTAGGGAGGGCGCCAGGGTAGGGAAGTGCCATGGTGGGAGTGGGGTCCAGGTTTTTATTCTGGGGGACTGGGAGAAGGTGACATCATCAGGAAACTTGAGGAATTGATAATGGGGGTGGGAAGGTAATGTTCTGTTTTAGATAGCCCTGACTGGAGTTGGCTTCTAAAGGATGGATTTAGGAATCATAAAACCATGGTTCTAGAGCAGCAGGGCACAGAGGTGATCTAATCTCATGTCCTTGCTTTATTTTATTTAAAAAACAATATGAAATCTATTATTTTATTTTGGTAGAAAAAATACTAGAAGTGCAAAAAGGAAAAGAAAAACTGGGCCATAATCTTTTCCCTAAATAACCCCTCTTGACTTAAAAAGAAAAAAAGTAAATTGAAGTAATGCATGCACACAATTGGAACATCCAAACCATATAGAAAAGTGCAAAGAGAAATAGAGAAGTGGCCCTCCTCGGACCCTTCCACCAGTCCCCAGTGTTCCCCTTATGTAGGTAATATGATAATGAAGACATTGGCTGCATACACAACTTTACCTTTCCTCTATTTTTATCATGGCATTTTTGAGATATATTAAATAAAAATATATGAAAATATCTTTCTAATGGCCCCACACATCTTAATCATCTTAGTGGTATTTAATTTAGAGCCCTGAAAGCCTTCCATGGCTGCCTGTGTCTGCTACATTCAGCCTCGTCCACAGCCTGGACCACAGCCTCCTCCTGTTCTTCCCTGCTGTGTCTCTGCCTCCCTCATGCTCTCTCCCGGTAGAGATTGGCCTTCTTTCTCTGCACTGGTGGTTTCCATTGCTCCCCTGCCTGTCCTTCCTTCTTTCCTGACCCACTGCTCTTGAATTGCAGGTCCCTTAAGTGTGGCTGCCTTCTGCAAATCCTTGGGGATCCCAGAGTTGTCAAATCACCTCCTCCTTCCCTAGGCAAGAAGCTCCACAAGGGAAGTAGTAGGCCTTTGGCAGGGCCCCGTGTCTCCCCATCACACCTGTATCCTGAGTGCCCAGCATGAAGTCCACATGTGACAGGAATCAGTAAACCACTCATCTACTGTTATACCTTCTGTGATTTGGGGGTTCATTATAACTGTCAATTATACGAATCTGGAGCCATTTGTGGTCAATGTTATAAAAGAAAAATTATTCTTACTAAAAATAGCGAGGAAGCCTTTATTTGACACTATTGCAATAGGAGGAGATACTCGTGCAAGTGAGAAACTCAACTCCCAATACAACAGGAGCAAGTGGGGATTTATAGCCACCAGGCAAGGTGAGGGAAAGATGGAAAATTACTGAAAAGAACTTGATTAGATATCAGGGGTAGAGGAAGATGAGCTTGATTGGATATCGAGAATGGGAGGATTCTTTTTTTTTTTTTTTAAAGATTTTATTTATTTATTTGAGACAGAGAGAATGAGAGAGAGAGAGAGCACATGAGAGGGGGGAGGGTCAGAGGGAGAAGCAGACTCCCTGCCGAGCAGGGAGCCCGATGCGGGACTTGATCCAGGGACTCCAGGATCATGACCTGAGCCAAAGGCAGTTGCTTAACCAACTGAGCCACCCAGGCGCCCAAGAATGGGAGGATTCTTGATAAACTGGTTTAGCAGGATTCTTTGCTAAAAATGGCAGGCCACGGATGAGGCCTAGTCAAGAAGAAGGCTCAAAGGAGCCTGAATCAAGTTTGATTAAGGAGGAAGTCACTGTTACTGTCAGCTAAGAGAGCCACGTGATGACTATGCCCTTTAGTATCTGATGTCGCCTCCTGATAAAGATAGGAGAGACCCTGGAGAATGGGAGATTGCACACAAAAAAGCTCTATGCAGCCAAGAGCTGCCAGAGAATATCAGTTTGATCCATCTCCAAGATGAACTTGTATTGTTCTTATATTTTAAAACAGGAACGATACAGTATTTACTCCACCCTTCCTCCCAGGAGAATCCCAAAGACGGATTCTGTTTCGAGAAAGACCTGTCAGATGTTTTTGCTCCTGGGCAGTGGATGCTGCTGTTTTCCGCTGAGATACTGTTTCACGTGTTCCTAGTTACAGAGCTAACCAGGCTTACCTCAGTGCTATGACTTCAGCCATGGATATAACTGACTTCTCAGTCCCATGGGGCACTCCAAACTAATTTTGCCTCCCTGACTATTCAGTGAGCCAGGGTGATTGCACATTTCCATGCCCTGCTCACTTCTGGGCCTTGCCTGTTGTCCTGAAGGATAGATGACCCTTGAACAACACAGGTTTGAACTACGTGGGTCCACTTACGCAAGGACTTTGTTACAGTACTCTAAATGTATTTCCTTTTCCTTATTATTTTCTTAATAACAGTTTCTTTCCTTTAGCTTACTTTATTGTAAGAATATAGTATATAATATGTATAACATGCAAATATGCATTAATAGACTATTTATTGGTAAGGCTCCCGGTCAACAGTAGGCGATTAGTAGTTAAGTTTTTGGGAAGTCAGAAGTTATTCATGGATTCTCAGCTGTGTGGGGAGTTGATGCCCCACCCCCTCATTGTTCAAGGGTCAACTGTAATTATTAATAGAGTCTCTTTTCCTTCTCACAAGTGTCCCCGTTTGGTCTCTATGTTCTGTTGTCCCTCAGCTTGGCAACCTCCCCACCCCAGCACAGAAGCTAGCCTTAGACCTAGTGTTACTGAGCTCCAGCAGACTGCCTTCACAGTGCCACAGTGCATTCCCCCTGCAGTGACTTGAACAGATGCCATCAATTTTTAGCAAGGCAGCTGGTTGTCAGGAAGATGCTCAAAGAAATCTGCACACGTGAAGAATGTTACTACATGCCACTTTCAGCTTTCTTGGTGGGAATGGATAAAAAATAGGGAGTGTGAAGCAGATGAAGCTGAGCGGGATGTGGGATGGTAGTGCTGACAGGAGGGTGTCGCCAGGGCACCAGGGGTCTGCAGTGGCCAGTATGCTCTATGCACTTGGAAATCATGTCAGGTGATGTAACTTCCAAAGCAGTGTCTATATTTGGATTTAAGACTCTTCATACAAAGTAGTGGCAGGACAAGAATTAGCTTTGTATTTTGCAAAGTGGGGGTTGCTTGTGAAAAACCTAGTCCCTGGTTCTTAGCTCTTTCTACTGAATCATTCTATATAGGGGCTGGGGCTGGGGCTTGTTCAGAAATCTGAATTTTTAACAGCTTCTGGTGATTCTGATGGATTGTCTTGTTTGAGAACCACTGCCTTAGGAGAAGTAGACATTTTGGAGCAACTATATGTTCTTATTAACTTGTGCATTTGGACTGTTGGTGGGAATGCAAGTTGGTACAGCCACTTCGGAACACAGTGTGGAGGTGCCTCAAAAATTTAAAAATAGAGCTACCCTATGACCCAGCAATTGCACTACTGGGTATTTACCCCAAAGACACAGATGTAGTGAAAAGAAGGGCCATATGCACCCCAATGTTCATAGCAGCAATGTCCCCAATAGCCAAACTGTGGAAAGAGCCGAGATGCCCTTCAACAGACGAATGGATAAAGAAGATGTGGTCCATATATACAATGGAATATTACTCAGCCGTCAGAAAAAGTGAATACCCAACTTTTCCATCAACATGGATGGGACTGGAGGAGATTATGCTAAGTGAATAAGTCAAGCAGAGAAAGTCAATTATCATATGGTTTCACTTATTTGTGGAACATAAGGAATAGCATGGAGGACGTTAGGAGAAGGAAGGGAAAAATGGGGGGGGGAATTGGAGGGAGAGATGAACCATGAGAGACTATGGACTCTGAGAAACAAACAGGGTTTTAGAGGGGGCCCTGGAGGAGGGGGATTGGTTAGCTCGGTGATGGGTATTAAGGAGGGCACGTACTGCATGGAGCACTGGGTGTTATACGAAAACAATGGATCGTGGATCACCACATCAAAAACCAATGATGTATAGTATGGTGACTAACATAACATAATAAAATTAAAAAAAAAACAAACTTGTGCGTTTGGACAGTTCATTCATTCATTTAGTAACTCTTTATTGAATAGTAATCATGAGCGAAGCCCTGGGCCAGGAGCTGGGTAAAGCAGTGAGTGACAGGATGTGTTTGCTGTCCAAAGAGCTTTCCATTCTAGCAGAGGAGACAGACCTTCACCTAGCAATACCCCTGTGACATATCACTACAAGGGGAGTACTGAGGACTGTGGGTGCTGAAGCCAGTGTCTATCCCAGAGTCTGGGCTCAGGACAGGCCTTTCCAGGGTGTGAGTCAGAGCTAGGACCTGTAGGATGAGGAGAGTAGGAAAATAGCTGCTGGACATGGGAACAGTATGCACAAAGGCCTCAGCAAAGGGAGGTTTGCTGGAGTTGTGAGATAAGTGGGGGATGTTCACGTTGTTGTGAGAAAAGGAGGAGTCAAGGGGGAAGGGTAGGCAGGAGATTTGGAGGGCTAGAGGCCCTTGGGTTTGGGACTAGACTCTCAGAATGCCAAGGACCCCGGAAGGGCTTGCATGTAGATCTGTTGGGGGGAATTCTGGTCTATAAAGGCCCACGAGCTGATGGACACCAACGTGCGGCCATTCACAGGCTATTTGATCAGGCTTCCTAGTGGCCATGGGCAGGCCAGAGCCCTGGAGACAAGGATGCCGGGTCATCTGTGCTAGCTATCTGGGAAGGTGCTGGGAAGTGGGTGTGGCAGGCAACAGGCCTGGGATGTGCTCCCACTGCTCTGGTGAGGGCCCGGCCTTTGTGTGCAAAACACTTGTCAGCATCAGGTCTGTAACACTGACATCTGATCTGTGTCTCTCCCCTAGATCCTGCCTGGGCTATACATCGGCAACTTCAAAGGTGAGTTACCTTTTCTTATTAATGTGGTAAAATATGCATAATATAAAATGTGCCACTTATGCCATTTTTAAGTGTACACTTGAGGTGGCATTAAGTACATTGCTGTGCAACCATCCATCTCTGGAACTCTTTCGTCACCCAAACTGAAACTCTGTGCCCACTAGACACTAACTAGTCCCTCTCCCCCAGTGCCTAGAAAACACCATTCCACTTTCTGTTTCTGTGGATTTGACCGCTTTAGGTACTTCACATGAGTGGAGTCTTTCATGCAGTGTTTGTCCTTTTGTGTCTGGCTTATTTCACTGATCATAATGTTGATTCATGTGGTAGTATGTCAGAATTTATTTCCTCTTTAAGGCCATATGTATATATAGGCTATATGTATATATATTATTTTTATTTTTCCTTTCATCTGCTGATGGACATTTTGGGCTGCTTCCATCAAAGGTGGAATCAAGCATGATTGAGTCAAGGTATCGACTCAGTTTACACCAAGTCTGATCTGGACATGGCCACCACTTTTGTCCAGGCCCCTTGCTGGGCCCTCATACTTGTGAGGGCCCAGCAGTGGACATGTGCATACTTAATAGGATGCAGTAGACTTAGGAAACTTGCAAGGCTGCAAGGCTGGAGAGAGCCAACCCTCCTCATAGGCATCTGAAATTCCTCCCTCCTAGAACAAGCGAGAACACATTCCTGTCTGTTTGCAGGTTGCTCCTTAAATTTGAGTTCAGGTTCAAATTGACTGTAAAAAAAATCTCTTTTTTTTCCCCAATATATTTTACTTTATTTATTTTTTTGTTATTTTATTTTATTTTATTATGTTATGTTAATCACCATACATCACATCATTAGTTTTCGATGTAGTGTTCCATGATTCATTCATTCATTCATTCATTCATTTGTTTGCGTATAACACCCAGTGCTCCATTCAGTTCGTGCCCTCTTTAATACCCATCACCAGGCTAACCCATCCCCCTCCCCGCCCTCCCCTCTAGAACCTTCAGTTTGTTTCTCAGAGTCCATAGTCTCTCATGGTTCGTCTCCCCCTCTGATTTCCCCCCCCTTCATGTTTCCCTTCCTACTATCTTCTTTTTTTAACATATAATGTATTATTTGTTTCAGAGGTACAGGTCTGTGATTCAGCAGTCTTACACAATTCACAGCGCTCACCATAGCACATACCCTCCCCAATGTCCATCACCCAGCCACCCTATCCCTCCCACCCCCCCCACCACTCCAGCAACCCTCAGTTTGTTTCCTGAGATTAAGAATTCCTCATATGAGTGAGATCATATGATACATGTCTTTCTCTGATTGACTTATTTCGCTCAGCATAATACCCTCCAGTTCCATCCATGTCATTGCAAATGGCAAGATCTCATTCCTTTTGATGGCTGCATAATGTTCCATTGTATATATATGCCACATCTTCTTTATCCATTCATCTGCCAATGGACATCTTGGTTCTTTCCATAGTTTGGCTACTGTGGACATTGCTGCTATAAACATCGGGGTACACGTACCCCTTAGGATCACTACATTTGTATCTATGGGGTAAATACCCAGTACTGCAATTGCTGGGTTGTAAGGTAGCTCTATTTTCAACTTTTTGAGGAACCTCCATACTGTTTTCTAGAGTGGCTGCACCAGCTTGCATTCCCACCAACAGTGTAAAAGGGTTCCCCTTTCTCTGCATCCTCGCCAACATCTGTCATTTCCTGACTTAATTTTAGCCATTATGACTGATGTGTGGTGGTATCTCATTGAGGTTGATGTGGATTTCCCTGATGCCGAGCGATGTTGAGCACTTTTTCATGTGTCTGTTGGCCATTTGGATGTCTTCTTTGCAGAAATGTCTGTTCATGTCTTGTGCCCATTTCTTGATTGGATCATTTGTTCTTTGGGTGTTGAGTTTGATAAGTTCTTTATAGATTTTGGATACTAGCCCTTTATCTGATATGTCATTTGTAAATATCTTCTCCCATTCTGTCGGTTGTCTTTTGGTTTTGTTGACTGTTTCTTTTGCTGTGCAAAAGGTTTTATCTTGATGAAGTCCCAATAGTTCATTTTTGCCCTTGCTTCCCTTGCCTTTGGCGATGTTTCTAGGAAGAAGTTGCTGTGGCTGAGGTCAAAGACCTTGCTGCCTGTGTTCTCCTTTAGGATTTTGATGGACTCCTGTCTCACTTTTAGGTCTTTCAACCATTTGGAGTCTATTTTTGTGTGTGGTGTAAGGAAATGGTCCAGTTTCATTCTTCTGCATGTGGCTGTCCAATTTTCCCAACACCATTTGTTGAAGAGACTGTCTTTTTTCCATTGGACATTCATTCCTGCTTTGTCAAAGATTAGTTGACCATAGAGTTGAGGGTCCATTTCTGGGCTCTCTGTTCTGTTCCATTGATCTATGTGTCTGTTTTTGTGCCAGTACCATACTGTCTTGATGATGACAGCTTTGTAATAGAGCTGGAAGTCTGGAATTGTGATGCCGCCAGCTTTGCTTTTCTTTTTCAACATTCCTCTGGCTATTCGGGGTCTTTTCTGGTTCCATACAAATTTTAGGATTATTTGTTCCATTTCTTTGAAAAAAGTTGTTGGTCTTTTGATAGGGATTGCATTAAATGTGTAGATTGCTGTAGGTGGCATTGACATCTTCACAATATTTGTTCTTCCAATCCATGAGCATGGAACGTTTTTCCATTTCTTTGTGTCTTCCTCAATTTCTTTCATGAGTATTTTATAGTTTTCTGAGTACAGATTCTTTGGCTCTTTGGTTAGATTTATTCCTAGGTATCTTATGGTTTTGGGTGCAATTGTAAATGGGATCGACCCCTTAATTTGTCTTTCTTCTGTCTTGTTGTTGGTGTATAGGAATGCCACTGATTTCTGTGCATTGATTTTATATCCTGCCACTTGACTGAATTCCTGTATGAGTTCTAGCAGTTTTGGGGTGGAGTCTTTCAGGTTTTCCACATAAAGTATCATATCATCTGCAAAGAGTGAGAGTTTGACTTCTTCTTTGCCGATTTGGATTCCTTTTATTTCTTTTTGTTGTCTGATTGCTGTGGCTAGGACTTCTAGTACTATGTTGAATAGCAGTGGTGATAGTGGACATCCCTGCCACGTTCCTGACCTTGGGGGCAAGCTCTCAGTTTTTCCCCATTGAGAATGATATTCGCTGTAGGTTTTTCATAGATGGCTTTTATGATATTGAGGTGTGTACCCTCTATCCCTATACTCTGAAGAGTTTTGATCAAGAAAGGATGCTGTACTTTGTCAAATGCTTTTTCTGCATCTATTGAGAGGATCATATGGTTCTTGTTCTTTCTTTTGTTAATGTATTGTATCACACTGATTGATTTGTGGATGTTGAACCAACCTTGCAGCACAGGAATAAATCCCACTTGGTTGTGGTGAATAATCCTTTTAATGTACTGTTGGATCCTATTGGCTAGTATTTTGGTGAGAATTTTTGCGTCCATGTTCATCAAGGATATTGGTCTGTAATTCTCCTTTTTCATGGGGTTTTTGTCTGGTTTTGGGATCAAGGTAATGGTGGCCTCATAAAACGAGTTTGGAAGTTTTCCTTCTGTTTCTATTTTTTGGAACAGTTTCAGAAGAATAGGTATTAATTCTTCTTGAAATGTTTGGTAGAATTCCCCTGGGAAGCCATCTGGCCCTGGGCTTTTGTTTGTTGGGAGATTTTTGATGACTGCTTCAATTTCCTTAGTGGTTATAGGTCTGTTGAGGTTTTCTATTTCTTCCTGGTTCAGTTTTGGTAGTTAATACATCTCTAGGAATGCATCCATTTCTTCCAGATTATCTAATTTGCTGGCATATAGTTTTTCATAATATGTTCTTAGAATTGTTTGTATTTCTTTGGCATTGGTTGTGACCTCTCCTCTTTCATTCATGATTTTATTTATTTGGGTCATTTCTCTTTTCTTTTTGATAAGTCTGGCCAGGCGTTTATCAATCTTATTAATTTTTTCAAAGAACTAGCTCCTAGTTTCGTTGATCTGTTCTACCGTTCTTTTGGTTTCTATTTCTTTGATTTCTTCTCTGATCTTTATTATTTCTCCTCTCCTGCTGGGTTTAGGCTTTATTTGCTGTTATTTCTCCAGCTCTTTTACGTGTAGGGTTAGGTTGTGTATTTGAGACCTTTCTTGTTTCTTGAGAAAAGCTTGTATTGCTATATACTTTCCTTTTAGGACTGCCTTTGCTGCATCCCAAAGATTTTGAACAGTTGTGTTTTCATTTTCATTTGTTTCCATTAATTTTTTTAATTCTTCTTTAATTTCCTGGTTGACTCATTCATTCTTTAGTAGGATGCTCTTTAGCCTCCATGTATTTGAGTTCTTTCTGACTTTCCTCTTGTGATTGAGTTCTAGTTTCAAAGCATTGTGATCCGAAAATACACAGGGAATGATCCCAATCTTTTGGTACCAGCTGAGACCTGATTTATGACCTAGGATGTGATCTATTCTGGAGAATGTTCCATGGGCGCTAGGGAAGAATGTGTATTCTGTTGCTTTGGGATGGAATGTTCTGAATATATCTGTGAAGTCCATTTGGTCCAGTGTGTCATTTAAAGTCTTTATTTCCTTGTTGATCTTTTGCTTAGATGATCTGTCCATTTCAGTGAGTGGGGTGTTAAAGTCCCCTACTATTATTGTATTGTTATCGATGTGTTTCTTTGTTTTTGTTATTAATTGGCTTTTATAAGTGGCTGCTCCCATGTTACGGGCATAGATATTTACAATTGTTAGATCTTCTTGTTGGAAAGACCCTTTAAGTAGGATATAGTGTCCTTCCTCATCTCTTATTATAGTCTTTGGTTTAAAATCTAATTTGTCTGATATAAGGATTGTCACCCCAGGTTTCTTTTGGTGTCCATTAGCATGGTAAGTGGTTTTCCACCCCTCATTTTCAGTCTGGGGATGCCTTTGGGTCTAATATGAGTCTCTTGCAGATAGCATATTGATGGGTCTTATTTTTTTATCCAATCTGATAGCCTATGTCTTTTGATTGGGGCATTTAGCCCACTTACAGTTGGGGTAACTATTGAAAGATATGAATTTAGTGCCATTGTATTGCCTGTAAGATGACTGTTACTGTATATTGTCTGTGTTCCTTTCTGGTCTGTGTTACTTTTAGGCTCTCTCTTTGCTTAGAGGACCCCTTTCAAGATTTCTTGTAGGGCTGGTTTTGTGTTTGCAAATTCCTTTAGTTTTTGTTTGTCCTGGAAGCTTTTTATCTCTCCTTCTATTTTCAATGACAGCCTAGCTGGATATAGTATTCTTGGCTGCATGTTTTTCTCATTTAGTGCTCTGAATATATCATGCCAGTCCTTTCTGGCCTGCCAGGTCTCTGTGGATAGGTCTGTTGCCAATCTAATGTTTCTACCATTGTAGGTTACAGATCTCTTGTCCTGAGCTGCTTTCAGGATTTTCTCTTTGTCTCTGAGCCTCGTAAGTTTTACTATTACATGTTGGGGTGTTGACTTATTTTTATTGATTTTGAGAGGGGTTCTCTGTGCCTCCTGGATTTTGATGCCTGTTTCCTTCCCCAAATTAGGAAGTTATCTGCTATAATTTGCTCCAATATACCTTCTGCCCCTCTCTCTCTTTCTTCTTCTTCTGGGATCCCAATTTTTCTAATATTGTTTCATCTTATGGTATCACTTATCTCTCAAATTCTGCCCTCGTGATCCAGGGGTTGTTTATCTCTCTTTTTCTCAGCTTCTTTCTTTTCCATCATTTGGTCTTCTATATCACTAAT
Source organism: Halichoerus grypus (assembly GCF_964656455.1). Classification (NCBI taxonomy): domain Eukaryota; kingdom Metazoa; phylum Chordata; class Mammalia; order Carnivora; family Phocidae; genus Halichoerus; species Halichoerus grypus. The sequence continues at coordinate 118,046,481 of NC_135720.1, forward strand.
TTTCTCTTCTGACTCATTTATCCTAGCAGTTCGAGCCTCCATTTTTGAATGCACCTCATTAATAGCCTTTTTGATTTCGACTTGGTTAGATTTTAGTTCTTTTATTTCTCCAGAGAGGGTTTCTCTAATATCTTCCATGCTTTTTTCAAGCCCAGCTAGTATCTTTAAAATCGTCATTCTGAACTCTATTTCTGACATCTTACTAATGTCTGTATTGATTAGGTCCCTGGCAGTCGGTACTGCCTCTTGTTCTTTTTTTTTTTTGAGGTGATTTTTTCCATCTTGTCATTTTGTCCAGAGGAGAATAGATGAATGAGAGAACAAAATGCTAACAGGGTAACAACGACCCCAGATAAATATACACGAAAGCAATCAGAAAAGACCTGAAACCGGGGGAAAAGAAAGGGAAAGAAGAAAAAAGAAAAAAAGAAAGAAAAAGAAAAAGAAAGAGAAAAAGAAAAAAAGGATATGGTCAAATATTATCAGGCTGTTGAATAGATCATTGCCAGACACTAGATTTTGGGCGTATTTTGGTCTGTTAGAAGATACTGCCTCCCAAAATTTTAAATAAAGAAAAATATATATACCGAAATAAGGGTAAATATGAAGAAGGGATGGAATATGGGTGTAAAGATGAAAATTATAGAAGATATTATAAAAGGGATTGATAAGATAAGAAGTTGGTTGAATAAAGAAGGAAGAGAAATTAAAAAAAAAAGGGGGAGAGCATGTGGTCAGTCAGGAGACTAGAACAAAGCGATACACTAGAGATTCAGGGTATATTTTGGTCTCTTAGAAGAAACTGTATCCCAAAATTTTAAAGAGAGAACAACTTATATATATATACCAAAAATAAGGGTAACTACTATGAAGGCATAGAATATGACTCTAAAAATGAAAAATAGAAAAGATTTTTAAAACAGTGATTGATAAGGTGTTGGTTGAAAAAGGGAAAAAGAAAAATTCAAAAAAAAAAAGAAAAAGAAAATTTAAAAAGTTAACTTTGAAAGACTAAAGAATCAGGGGGGAAAAAGCCATGCATTCTCTGTGCTGTATTCCCCTAGTGCTGGAGTTCTGCCGTTCTCATTGATCGGTAAACTTGGCCGTGGCTGGCTGTTCTCGCTGATCTTCTGGGGGAGGGGCCTGTTGCCAAGGTTCTCAAATGTCTTTGCCAGAGGCGGAATTGCCCCACCCTTGCCGGTCTGGGCTAAGAAATCTGCTGGGGTTTGCTCTCCGCAGCTTTTGTGTCCTGCAAGCTTTCTGTACAGCTTTGGAGGATGGGAGTGAGAATGGTGGCCTCCCAATCTCCGCCCCAGAGGAGCCGAGAACTCGGGGGTCCCAGTGCTCAGTGCACCCCCAGAGAAAAGCAGTTAATCACTCCTGTCTCCCCGGTCTCTGGCCGCACTCTGTGCTCACTGCCCGGCCTGTGACTGAGCATTTCTATCTCTGGCACATGACCCCGTGTGGAGTCTCCAAACCCAGCAGATCCCTGGGTGTGCTCCCTTGCCGCTCCTCCCGGGGGAGGAAGGGGAGTTTTCCTGGATCTGCCACTTGTTGGGTCCCTGCTGGAGGAGCAGTGGCCCGACTGTGCCGCAGATCATGGTTTATGGCCACCCCGAGCTGAGAGCCTGCTCCTCAGCTCCGTCTCTGCAGCTGGCTTCCCTGCTCGGATACCTGGGAGCTCTGCTGCACTCAGGCACCCCTGGTCTTTCTGTGACCCCGAGGGTCCTGAGACCACACTGTCCCAGCGAGTGTTCCACTCCCCGCTTAGCCACTGGAATGACGGCCCTCTGCGGAGCAGACTTCTTCTTCTTCTTCTTCTTCTTCTTTTTTTTTTTTTTTAAGATTTTAGTTAATTTATTTGACAGAGAGAGACAGTGAGAGAGGGAACAGAAGCAGGGGGAGTGGGAGAGGGAGAAGCAGGCTTCCCGCTGAGCAGGAGCGTGATGCAGGGCTCGATCCCAGGACGCTGAGATTATGACCTGAGCTGAAGGCAGACGCTTAACGACTGAGCCACCCAGGCGCCTCAGAACAGACTTCTAAGAGTTCCGATTTTGTGCTCTTCTGCTCTATCACTTGCCAGTAGTGGCTGATGGAGGCCCCCTCCCCCGCCGTCTATCTTCTCGAATATCGCCTCGGATTCACTTCTCCGCATGTCCTACCTTCCAGAAAGTGGTCGCTTTTCTGTTCAGAGAGTGGCTGCTATTCTTTTCTTCGATCTCCTGTTGAGTTCATAGGTGTTCAGAATGGTTTGATCCCTATCTAGCTGAATTTCTGGGACCAGATGAAATTTAGGTCACCTACTCCTCTGCCATCTTGCTCCTCCCTCCCAATATATTTTAAATTACTTTAATGTCATAGGAAATTAACCATTAAGAGAATTGCTAAAAATACGCATAAAGGAGCATCTATCTTTCATAAGCAGACGATGACTATATCTACAATTCATTTAACTGTGAGATCCCACCACTGTAGTCTATATTCCTGTGAATCTGTATCAGGTTTTCTTCCCCCAAACAATCTGAACTGGTAAAAAAAAAAAAATACTGTAGCATGCTATGTTTACTCCTCAGAACCCTCAAAAAAGGGATACCTTTGTAAAGTAAATTGTGCTAAAATAGTATATGAGAAACTAATAAGACATACATAGGAACAGCCCACAAAATTTTAGGTTCTATACCCACTGATTAACAAAAATGCACCAGGAGAAACCACATTGGATGAGAAAGTGTACGATGCTGATCTTTTTGATTTCTCTGCATAATGTTTATTTCCTCCTCTTCTCTTCCCCCAACCGCCTTGGCTCCTAGTGCTGTTAATTGGCCTTAGAGAGAATTGAGCATAGGGAGCTGACAGCTGCTAATTGCTACTAGAACATTTTAAAAATAGTACTAGAGTTCTTAAATTAGTAAGCTTTGTAGTTCTGAAAAAGCAAGTGCTTTGGGTAGGTAGGCGGTAGTACTGGACTACATTAAGGAGCAACTATCTTTTGGGGTTACCTAGGGAGTTATTAACTGCTTTCATGAAGATAGGAGAATGTCTTTGTGTTTGAGAACAGAGTTTAGGATAAATTCCTAGAAGTAGAATTGCTACGTGAAAGTGTTTACAAATTAAAAATTGTAATGCATACCAACCAAATTCAGTACTTCTGCCAACAGTTTATTTATGAGAGTTTTATCCTTATTCATAGTAGGTTACTTTCTTCTAGAAGGTCACATGTGCACAATTTTAAGGCACATTTTTAAAACTCTTTGTACTAAAATCTATACCTATTTTCAAAGTATTCAGTGACATTGGAATCCTTCACAGTTTCTGAATTCTTGCTGTGGGTTTTGCCCGTTAGAGAGGTCTACACTATCCATTACCTCTCCTTGTTCAGATGCTTAATGTTTTTTTTATTGTCTTCAGTTATTCTGACATTGGTATGTGGTCGTGTTTTATTCACTCATCAATTCACCATTTATTAACCACTTACTAGGTGTGAGACTTATTTAAAGCAAAGGAGTAATAGTGCAGTGAATTGACAAGAAGCTGGAAGGAAGTGTTGCTCTCCATCTAGTTGCCTGTGAATTAACTTATTCATTCCAGAAACTTGTTGCAATGTGCTGGGGGTCTGATGTGGATGCACAATTTGGTTCTCAGTGGTTCAGAGTCAGGAGGAGCAGGAACGGAAGAGGGGAGCAGGTCTTACCATGAAGAGAAGCTGTGAGGCAGTCTGCCTTGGAATCTGGTTCCCGCCCCCCCCTCCCCCACCGCCACTGTCCATGAGCCATATGTTACCCTCAGACACATTCCACAGCCTGGACATGAGAGGGGCTGTGGTGAGGATGAACCAGACAGTGTAGCCGATGCACACGATTCAGTGTCTGGCACGTGACTGCTCAGCCGCTGTCAGGCCCTCCTCACCCTCTGTCTGTGAAATAGGAACCACACACCTCCTTCAGGCTGCTGTGGAAGGGAGCTAGATGCTCAGACGGCACCCATGCCATGCTGGGTGTGCAGTAGGTGCCGATCATCATCAGTTAGCAAGTGTGGAAGACCAAGCTGAAAGGATCGTGACTGCTCCTGGAAAGTGAATCCAGCTGTCATATGTCCTTTAGCATGGTGTCTCACTTAGTCGTTTTCTTTCCTTTTCCAATTACAAATAATATGTGCCTACTGCAACACAACAACCAGTACAAAAAAGTATAAAGAAAAATTAATGGAAATGTATTTATTTATTATTTTCTTTTTTCTTTTCTTTTTTTTTTTTTTTAAGATTTTATTTATTTATTTGACAGAGAGAGAGCACAAGTAGGCAGAGTGGTAGACAGAGGGAGAAGGAGAAGCGGGCTCCCTGGTGGGGCTCGATCCCAGGACTCTGGGATCATGACCTGAGCCGAAGGCAGACGCTTAACGACTGAGCCACCCAGGCGCCTCTATTTATTATTTTCTGAGCGATCTTCATTTTTGTACAGTGTGGATTGACACTGCTACCCAGGCCTTGGTTCTAGTGGCCATGGTCTCAATCCCATAATTGGATAGTCTCCTATCCTGTCTCCTTCCTCCCCTCCCCCGCCTTCCCCACCTCCCCTTCTCTTCTTTTGCCTCTCTTCCCTCCCTCCCTCGCTCCCTGCCTCCCTTCCTTCCAGTGGGGATCCTTTACATGTCACTCTGCAACTTCCTTTTTTTTTTTTTTTTTTTTTTTTTAACTTGTAGTGAATCACAAACCATTTTCCAACACCTGTTCCTGGTGATTCTTCCACCTAGAGAAAAACTCACAAACCAACTCAGGTTCTGGAGCCTGGTCTTTTGATGAGAGCCTCTCAGTTGAGGTGCCTTAACTTGCAGCTGGCTCTGCCCAGAAGCCAGGAGGGAAGGTGGGAGTGGAAGCTTGAAGAGTAGCTCCAGCCCGGACCGAGAGGGTGGGGTTATCTGCTGCCCCATAACTTGACAGATCCCAAAATGGATGTTAGCTCACAGAAGAAGCCTTCATTGTTTGAAGATGTCCACGAAATTCTAGAAATGTGGGAAACAAGCTCACACCCTATGTGTGTACTGGTGATGTACATAGAGACATGTTTGGGGTCTCAGAGCTTTTGTTCTGTCTGCCAATGACAATGGTCATGGTTCCCAGTGGTGGTTTCCCAGTTGTTTGGATAAGGCTGACCTTGTTGAACTACTGAACACTGATCTTTGGTGGTCTGCTGTTAGCTTAGTCTAAGAGAGCTGCATGATGAGTGGTGAGCATTAGGTGGTGGAACAAGAGCTGGAATTCAGGTGTCTTTGATGTAAGCACGTATTTGGAAACATTCAGAGGTGTTGGAGAGTGAAGCCCATACTGTAGCCTTGAGACTTAATCAATCTCGTCCCAATGATTATAATAATGGTGACGGCAATGATAACATTTGCTACATGTGAGTTGAGCACTATTGTAAGCATTTTATTTCATTTAGTATTTCCAGCAGCCTTTGAGGTGGTACTCTTACCATTTTCCCACATTAAAGGTGAGAAAAGTGAGGCACAGAAAAACTTGTCCAAGGTTGACACCAATAAATGTCAGAGCCCATGTTTGGTGAAAAAGGGAACAGGTAGGGACTGCCCATTTTGGCCCCCATCCCAGGTTGGAAATGGACTCACTTAAAGGTTGAACACACTAACAGCTAATTTATAACTCTGGAAGTTATTGTTATGTACAATAATTTATAACTATGATTCATTAAATTAATTTTACAGTGGGATTAAGTATAACTGCAAAACAGATCAGAATCACCCACCACCGAGCAGATGCTCAGCTTGGGAGGCAAATGTTGTTTGGGAAGTGACTCAGAACATGGCTTGGGGTTCAGGGTCAGAACAGAGAGAATTAGGTCCTTTTAAAATAGAGACCTTCCTTCTCCTCTTTCGTCTCTCTGTCATCTTGCATGGCCATGCTTTTGAGTCCACAAATCACTGTAACAGGTGCTCTGATACTGAAAAGGCATTACCAAAGAAGTTCTTTCCTTCCAAATATGTTTTTCTAGAGTGCTTATATTGATGGCATTATTTTCTAGTGCTTCTTCCAATATACTTTTGTTAATTTTATTTAGAGGCAATTCTGCTTGACTTTGCTGGACTAGCTTATTTCCCATGGCCACTCTAGCATTTCCCACATCTTAGCACTGGTTACCCCGGTACATCTTCTGTATCCATATAAGATCTAGAGCACGAATTCCCCTTCCTAAGGAAGCACGTGGCTGCCACTTTGCCTTTTGAAGACAGTATCTTCCAGGAATCCACTTGCTCCCTTAGCAAGGTCTTACCAGTGATGGATGGGGTCTTCCATTGAGGGAACATGCAACAGCAAAGGAGAAAGATCAGGTAGGTGTTTCTATTTCAGTGCTCCCACTGTGTAAAAACGACATTTGCTTCTTCTGAAGGCCACGTGAGGCCTTAGGAGAGTAGGCAGAGGCAGGCAGCAAGAGTGGGCAGGAGCCAGGGGAGATGTTGGCAGAAAAAGGAAAAGAACATAGTTAGCTGTTTTACCAATGAAAGGTTGACTGTTTTACTTATTAATGTAATTTAGTTGAATTTTATGAATAGTGTTTTTTTTTTTAATTTTTCTTTTCCTGGTTATAAAAGTAATGTAGGCTCTTCAGTTAAAATAAAAATTTTAAAAATCCAAATGTGATAGAAATATGTTAGAGTGAAAACTTCCCCAAACTGTACAACCCAGGATAACCATGGCCAGTGTATATTCTTCTAGATTTTTTTCCATGTGAATTCTAATTTGTAATCTTCCTGTTGGTTTATTAATAGCGTTGCATTAATAGTGTTGCATTTGTGATTGCAAGTGGCTGTGAGTTGTTTTCTGGCTTAGAAATGGCATCAAAATGCCATGGTGGGGAAGGGGCACCATTGGCACCCAGTCATAGCTCATTCCCTGAAGGCCGTGCAGAACTCCATGTGTATAGTGCACACAGTCTTCTGGGGTTCTTTTTCAGATGTGGGTTCTGATCATGTAGATATGTAGTGGGCCTGGGAGTCTGCATTTCCAGTAGGCTCCCAGGTAATGCCATGCTGCTGCTTGGCAGACCCTGGTTTGAGCAGCAAAGGACTAAGTTCTGCCCCTTTGATTTTGTGCCCAAGGAGAGCTGGTATGAAACTTCCAGACTTGTTCACATGCATGTGAATGAGCTGATAACCCCACGTCTTACAACTGCATTCACAGCTTATGACCACAGTGCCCGTGGTTGTAGGCAGTCATCCAGAACCATCAATAATTTGTAGTTCTAAAGAATAAGAGGTCCAATGTCATCATTCAAAAATGTCGATTAAGCACTTTATGTACTCTCAGATAGTTAGAGCCTGTGCTTACGGGATAGGGTAATCCCAGAGTGGCGTATCAGTACGGACAGCACTAGGATAAAATAGAAAGGAGCACGGAGCAAAAGGAACATTGTCCAAGAGTTGCTTCTGTTTTCTTTGGAGCCCTACAGTCTGTTGTCTCATTTGTGATGTTAAGTGGTCTTCTGTATTCAAAAATGTATGCTTTTATTACCAAACCACTTTTTTGGTTTATTTTTAATCTGTGTTATAAAAGTGTATTTATGAGGTGATGAAAATGTTTCCAAGTTAGATTGCAGTGATGGCTAAACAACTCTGAATATACTAAAAACCATTGAATCATACACTTTAAAAGGGTGAATTTATGGTATGCAAATTATCTCAAGAAAGCTGTTTGTAGAAAAGAAAAAGTATATTTAAACAAATCTTTTTTTTTTTTTAAAGATTTTATTTATTTATTTGTCAGAGAGAGAGTGCGCGCACAAGCAAGGGGAGGGGCAGACAGAGGGAGAAGCAGGCTCCCCGCGCAGCAGGGAGCCTGACCTGGGGCTCGATCCCAGGACTCTGGGATCATGACCTGAGCCGAAGGCAGACACTTAACCGACTGAGCCACCAAGGCGTCCCTATTTAAACAAATCTTTAAAATTCAAATCTTGGGCAGGACCAGAATCCAGAAGATTCTGCCCTAGAGTGTCAGGAGGCTGCTTTGGAGCACTCCACCAGCTGCTCCTCCTCCTTCCACCGTTTGCTGCCCCGCCTCGTCCGTGCTCTTCTGTGCGCCCAGCTTGATGTTGCTTCTCCACTCGGGCTAAAAGATACATGCTGGTGGCGATTGGGAAAATTGCCTTTTGGTGAGAATGTGGAAGCTGGCTGCCAGTGGGATCCTAAATGATTCTAGTTCCTATTCAATTCAAACTTACTGATGCCAAAACTTGTGATAGTTGTGGGGCAGAGGGGGGTGTTTGTAATTGAGTCCTATATGTGTGACGTAGATGGCTATTACGCACATCTGAATTTGAAGCTTGAGATGGTTGGAGCAACGAAGAAGGTCTTAAAACCAACATTTTAATATTACTTTTAAATACTTTTTTTTTTTTTTTTGACTTTAAAGTGGTACATGTTTATTGCAGACCGTTTAGGAAAATTTTTCAGTCTCTGCATGATCATCAGGGCTTCTTAAAATTGCTGATTCCTCTTAGGGTCATGAGATCTAGCCCAGCATCATTAGGCTCTGTGCTAAGCAGAGAGTCTGCTTCTCTTCCTCTGCACCCCCCCAATAAACAAACAAACAAACAAACAAATCTTAAAAAAAAAAGAACCTGCAGATTCCTCAGCCTTGTCATAGACCTTGAACTAAGTTGAAGCCCCAACTTAGTTCATAGGCATGTTAAACTTTCAGAACCTCTTGTGTTGACTATACCAAAAAAACTATTTAAAAAGTTTTGAAACACTTGTAATTCCATCTTTTCAAGATTGTCACTGTTAGAGCTAATTCACTATAGTAGTTTTCCCTCTGTATGTGTGTTTGTCTTTATTATGTTTTTATAAATTGAGTTCACATTGTATTTATAGTTTGATAACTGCTTTTACACCCTGCTTAACATTATATCCTAAGCATTTTCCCGTGTCATTAATATTCTCTAGAAACATGATAAGTAAATATTTGAGTCAGTCCATTTTACCCTGTATCATTTAAAAAGCTTGTCCCAGCTCAGGACATGGGCATGTGGGGAGCCTTTTCTTGCTGGACCCCTGTTTTGTAGATTAGCAGAAGGGTTTCAATTTGAGGATATTTATTCAGTCTTTCTTATGCAGCATTAGGTAGGAGGAGCATTAGAAGGGAATGTAAATTTTAGTGTCTCCTTAGTTTCATATGCAGATAATTAGCTAACTGATAACTTATTCTGTTTGGGATTTCCAGAAAATGTTCCATTTTTACTTTTGCCCTGAAGTGAATTGTAGATGTTATAAACCACAGTCTAATTTGCGTTTAAACCCATCCCTGCCTTTGACATCAGGGTACATAGTAAGTGCGTCTTTTGTATGTGATTTTAACTTAGATTATTAATCATTAATAACAAACGGCAACTACAAAATGACCTCATAGGTTCACTTTCTTTAAACAGCAACAATCGTGATTACAATGTTTATTAATCTAAATACATTTCAAATTTTAGGTGACCACTTTGTGTCAAAAAAATCTGACAATCAGAAATAAATTTAGTCATCTACAAAATACATTAAAGCAATAGTCCTAAATTCCCTAGGTCTAGATTTATTCTGGGTATGGTGAATTATGGAAGTTTCAAGAAAGAAATATGCAAGGCATTTTGTATTTTTTCCTGGCTAAACTTTACAAATAATTCACTTGCAGAGAAGAATAAAATCGTCATCTTCTTTCTTCTATGACAGATGCCAGAGATGCAGAGCAATTGAGCAAGAACAAGGTGACACACATTCTCTCTGTCCATGATAGTGCCAGGCCTCTGTTGGAGGTAAGGGAAAGCTACGTGCATGGGTCTTTATTTGTATATATGTACATATGTATATATTTGTATGTATGAGTGCATAGGACATTAATGAAGGCAGCCACATTCTCTCTGACCCCAGTGTGCCCCTATTAATGTTGTGCACCTGTAGCCGTATTAATTTTGTTTCGAGGCCATATTTGTGTGTATGCCCAGTCTGTGGCATGGCGGAAGAGTGTATTCTTTCTCTGATTATTTTCCCCGCTACATTGCTAGCTCGGCTTCCTTGGCTTTCTTGACTCAATGCCAAAGAATAAGCTGTTGCTACATTTACTTCTAGATTTTAAGGACATTTAAAACTCATTTGCATTCCCTTCAATATTATCCCTGGTTTTAGAATCCAAAAGAATTCAGGATGCTCATTTCTTAATTTTTTTTTTTTTCCATTTAAGCTCAGTTATCTACCATTTACATTTAAAGACGAAAGACCATGGAAGATAAATTGTCACTGGAGATTTCCAGGGCTTCTGATACAGAGACTTATCTGTGTAGAAGCTATTGTTAAGGTTTAGGTTTTCGAGTAAACAGGGTGTGTCTGCCTGTACACTAATTCCAAAAACATCTTCGCATCTTAAATTTTATGCTAATGGACGGTTTGAGCTGTTGGCCAGGAGTAAAATCTATTTCTGTTTATTAGCCTCGACAGAGCCCAAGTGACCTTTTTTAAGAAAAAAAAAATACATATGTGGTTGTGATGCCTATGTGTTCTTCTGTTTTAGGGTGGGGTATTGGAAGGGGAGGGGTGACTCGTTCTGGAAGAAATAATCCTAGTTCAAGCTGTTTTCATTTAAATTCATATTATGCAAGAGCAGGTAGTATACTTTTTATTTTAAATTTATCTATTTTCCTTAGCCATTAGAGCTGCCGGCTTTCAGATAGTGTAAAAGAAATGAGGACATGGAATAGTAAGTGATTCCATTAAATGTTATAGTACCAGAGAACCATAGGTGGTGAAGAAACCTCAGTTCACTTCTCCAGATCGGTGAACTCATACTTCCTTCTGTTGTTTCGGCTGTTTTTTTCTTTTTTTTTAAGGTGTTATAATTTGTGTTACAACATGATTTTGTTGGAAACAATAACAACAGCGCATCATTTTTTTGGAGATTAACAGTTCCTTTGAACATGGCTACTCCGTTTCTTCATCCATCAATAATAGTTTATATTTAAAATATAGCCAAGCTATGGCCAAGATAATAAGTTAAATGCAAACTGGTCATGATTGACTTCCTCTTTAAATCACAAGATGAGGCTTGAGGCTTCCTTTATTTTAATAAATTACATAGATGTCCTTCCCACCCTCACCCTCCAGGCCTGACTTACTACTTTATGTTTCATTTAATGGAACACATTGCCATGTATGAACATGGCCCTTAAATCTGTTCACATTTAACTTCTGTTTAGCTGCAAGACCTTCATGTGTTAGAAATTAAAAGAGCTCTAGTCTTTATTTGTCCAACCTCCTCCAGGTTACATGTGGGAAACAAAGGGCTAGAAGGTAAAGTAGGTGGGACTGTAACCCTGTAAAAAGAGATACTGTTTGTGTAAAAACCTTAGAGCTGTAGGAAAACTGCGTTTCCCTCATCAGTATTCCTTTTTATCCCCTCATATTTCAGTCTATAAGGACAAATTCTGCCTTGAAAAAAAAAAAGGAGAAATTCTGTGCCTTTTCTTCAGAGACAGCTTTTACTTAGCGGCATCCTGTTGTAGTCTTTGAATGCTATATGATAATAAGTACTTTTCTTTGATTTCATATTCATTAAGAGTTAGACCATCATTTTATAGCATAATTTAGGTTAATGTTGCCCCTCTTATTTTGTTCATTTTTGAGTTCATAAATAATTCATGGATACATTCTTATAAAAAAATTAAAACAGTACCTCTCTGATTGCACAAGTGGGGAAAACTCAGGCACCAAAAGTTATTTGAACTCATATGCTCACATTAAGTTACTGGGATAGAAGAGGTTTGCCAGGGTCCCAGAAGTTTCAGAACTTTGTTTAGCCCTCTGCCTATGCATAAAGGCACTCTTCTGTCTTAAATTCTTTTTTTAGGACTTTATTTATTTGAGATAGAGAGAGAGAGCACAGCAGGGGGAGCAGTGGAGGGAGAGGGAGAAGCAGGCTCCCTGCTGAGCAGGGAGCCTGACGTGGGGCTCAATCCCAGGACTTCGTGGGGCTCGATCCCAGGACTCCGGGACCATGACCCGAGTTGAAGGCAGATGCTTAATGGACTGAGCCACCCAGGCGCCCTCTGTCTTAAATTTTAAATTCAGTTCCAGAAGTCACGATCTCACCCAGCCTGAGATGAGTCAGGGAAAATGTTTGGAGTTGGAGGGAATTGAAGGATGGATTTTATTCTTCAGCAGTTCTGTGTTATGCTGGCCTTGATCATTAGGGGGAAGTAGAGCAGGGATGAAGGTGAGAGGGCAGATTGTGTGCAGAGCCAAGCAACTGCATTAGCTGAACCCCAACCTGATAAGGGGCCCTAATAAAAGGTGGAAGGATAAGGGACGCTGGGACCTCCTTCATGTTCCGAGATCTTCAAAGCTCCACACATGTTTATTGAATGGCCCCTAACTTACTCTGGGCAGCACTAGTCTGGGGCTGGGCTGGGAGCGGCAAGGTTGTTATTGTTTAAAATTGAAGGGTTTCAGTGCTACTGATTCCATGCAGGAGTTCTCCAAGCCCTGCTGCCATGTAGCTATATATTGGTCACTACACTGTAGGTACTTCTTTGGTTCATTTCCAACAAATATCTGAATGGGTTTAAAAGCACTGGGTGCTTAGCATCAAGTATCCAACACTTTTATAATCATTAGGTGTGCTCTTATTGTGTTGGAGGCTGAATGAGAGAGGGGTCATATTGTGCAATGTGGTTTCTAGAACAGAGGTCATAGGTCAAGGGCTTCGTGAAGATTCTAAAAGGATAGACTGTTGAACAGTGTGCCTGGGATGTGATGCTTTTCAAAAAAATAAAGAAGGTCAGAGAATTTAGCACACCATAGGCTCCTCCAGAAGATTCACAGATTTATTGACAGAATAAAAGCTTTCAAGTTCTGCATTGAAGACATACATTTATCAATCTTTCTAAATAGGGAACCAGTTTGTGTGTGTGCCTGCTTACATAACGCACTACCTATTAACATCCCATGGGACTATATTCTGCTGAATACAGTCATGGACATTCAGATTAAGAAGGACTCAGGAAAGGGGTCTGCTATCCCTCAAAGTCCAGGGTGAGCCTCCGGGGTGAGCACTTGTTCAGAGGGATGCTTATATAACTAGTAAGCTAAGGCAACTGTGGTCAAGGAAAGGGTGCCAAACCTGATCTTATTACCAAATGAGGCTGCCTTAGTATAGATTATTGTGAGAACCTAGTATTTATAGAATGGAAGATTGCACAGTTTTTGTACCTGTTGCATCCTCTGTGGTCATAATGACTTGTAACCTGTTGTAACACCTGACCAATGACAATACTATAAAGTGCACTTGCCATGAAAAGCTTCATGGATATGCTGAATACATCTTTAGTTATTATGCATTTATTGATTTTACTTTGGGAGGGACTTTTAAGGAACTCGTGACTTGGTTGACTTCAGTTAGATTAGATGTGATTCTCTACTATTTGGGTACTTTTTAGATAGGTCTCCCAACATAGTGTTAGCAGGGTTTTGTACCCTTTCTAGCAACCCTATAGGCAGAAAGAAATGCAAGAATTAAAGGTACTGTTCTCAGGCCTTTGCAGTGGCGGGGACTCACCTTGCCTCTGGTCATCTAGTGAAGCCAGGTGATATTTGGTGCTTCCTTGGTGGATGAGACAAGATTTGTTTATCCTTTGAACCATGGGGCAAGGTGGTAAGCCAAGAGAAGGAGGTCCAAAGCCCCAATTCCTGTTTCTCCAGAAGAGTATCTGAGGAGTAGATCTTCCAAAGTGAAGATTCTTAGAAACAGTAGAAACTTGGGGGCCTTTATATTCACTTGAGTGAGCCCTAAACTAATATCTAAGATTCTGAAGAGCTCTGATGGCCTTTCCTACTGCTCTGTGTTTGACATAGACATCCCAGCCGAACAGAGTCCCAGGGATCACTTACCTTGATTCTCTCACTGTGTAGACAAAGAAGCTGAAGTTCCGAGACATAAAGGGACTTGCCCACAATTCCATAGTTGGTCCGGGTAGCTTGGGAGGAACCTGGGTCTTCTTTCCCAGGCCAGAGATTTCCCCAGAGTGCCTTACTGTCTTGGTCCTCTCCTTGCATGACTGATGCTTATGAGTCTGCCAGTAGGTATTGCAACATCGGCTTTGGAAAGGGTTATACTATTTGTGTCCTTATTGGCAATGTATGAAAGTTCCTGTTTTCCCGTACTATCTCCTGCACAGAATTTTATTCTTCATCACTATTAATTAGCAAAATTTTTGTTTTGTTTTATTTGCTGTGAATGCCATCCTCACACTGTTGAGTCTCTTGTCCAGACAGTTTATCCCTTTGAAGACAGGGAGTGATTGATTGATTGACTGATTGGTTGAGCTCCTGCTACGTGCCAGGCCCTGGGACAGATGGTGGAGATAACAGAAGTGAAGCAATCCCAGTATTTGCCCTGATGAAGGCCTTAGAGTATAAACAAGATATATATTATGGATATTTAATAAATACTACTAATAATTAAGTCCAGTGAAGGAAGAGTTCTGGCTCCAGGATAGGCCCCCAGTGCTAGGAGACAAGTAGGAACAGAGGCTGTGGAAGCTCAGAGAACAAGGTCCCTCTGCCACATGAATCTGGAGGCATTTGATGGGGTTTTTGGAAGTGACTGGGAATTTGAAAAATCTGGTCAGTGGCAGTCCAGCCAGGAGGAAGCTGGTAATGCCAAGACCTGACTTCTGGTAGAGCTCTGACCCCGTGACAGCCACACCAATCACTTTCAATCCTCCAAAAAGTCAGAGCCCATCAAGGCAGATGGCATTGTCCTGGTTCCTTCATAGCAGAATCAGACCTGGTGATGTGCTCACATCACCTCCGACAAGTGGCAGGGCCAGGGGAAAAAAAATTAATTGCCACATTTATTAATTTCAAATAGGAATTAAGTCCAGACCCATAATTAAAATATTTAAGGGGAAAAAAGCCTTGTCTGTTTCTATGTTTAGGACTTGGTTGGGGGGTTGCTTGCTTTTGCTGGGGTGTTTCCTTATTTGTGACTTGTGTCTTCAATGCCTGCTGACGGCTCCAGATATGTAGGATGGTGAAAACTCGTGTCACAAAGACGGGCCTTTTCATATCAGGAACCCCATATTGTTTATAGGTGCTGAGGAAGTAATGTTGAGCAATGAAAGATTTCTCCCTTCCCCTGAAAAAAGAAACAGAACTCTATCTTTCTAATGTAAAATTTTCAGAGTTTGTTTCATTTTTCATTCTGTGTATTTAACCAGAGCACCTGCAGGAAACAAAACTATTTTTTGCTATCAACAAAAATGCTTTAAAAAGTATTCTTATTCCTTCACTGGACTAATTCTCCAAATAGTTTTAATTTTTAAATGATGTGTATTTTAGGATTAAATAGAAAAACAGTAGTTTATATGCATATATTCAAACCAGGGTATTGTATGTATACCAGGTAGGTTTTTGAGCTTGAGTTCAGCTTGGATATGTATTCTTTCCATTTTAAGTTGTGACTTTTATACTTTGAAGCACCGAAGTTTTTTTTTTTTTTTCAAAGAAAAGTCATAGAAGGCACTTATTCCTGGTGGTTCTGTTTTATATTTCCTTTAACACTAAAGACATTTTTTTTGAGGTGCCCAGGCTCCCAATTTAATTTTGTTAGTTTTGTTTATAGTTGGGCATGTCTTTTGGTTCTAATACTTATTGTTATCTACATGTCTGTACTGCTGTCTTCATTACCCACTTATTAGAAAACTCTCACCAAGGTGGGATGTTCAGTCTACTTGGGCAGCGGTGCTGGGAGACTGAGAGGCTCCTTGGCACACCTTGGTCATCTGCTATTATGTCTGTCTGGTGACCCACCCCATTTCACTACCTCAAAAGTTTAGCTGGTTTCCCAAGTGTAAAGCAAACTAGAACCAAGGTGTTAAATGGCATTTAAAGTTTAACAAACTATGCTTCTATGTGTTTTTTTCTCTTCCACCCTCTTGCCTGCCCAAGCCCTACCCTTCCTCACAGCTTGGCCCTCACTCTCCTTCTTCTGAGAAGGACACTCCCAGTGCCCTCCAACCTCAGGACTTCTTCCCTTTTCTCTATAATATTTGTAGTTCGTACTCTTAACTGGGTTGTGAATTGTCTGCACTCCGACAGCTTCTATAGTCTACTGAATGGCTATTTAACCACTGTTTGATAAACTAGCTCTTCACTGCCTGTGTCCAAGCTCCTCAGCTGGCCTCAGGCCCACTTCAGGCAGGTGCCACTTTGGGATTTCTTTGGTCTTCCCCAGCACTCAGCCTGGGTCTGCACACAGGGGCCCCCCTGCAGATGCTTACTGATGAACTGAGAGCCACATGCATTTTCAGCTCCATTCCAAAGTGAGAAATCATGTCTTTGGTCATTTGTGGCTCATTGAGGGGTGTGAAAGAAGAGCTGCACCAAGAATGATTTAGCCATGAGTAATAAGTGAAGCCAGAGGATCTGGTTAATGCAATGCAGCCTCATTTATGTGGGTTGTTTGTTCTGTTCCTCACTTGTCAGTAAGTGTTAGCAAATGTAGATGTACTGTCTTATGGAGCTCTTGTGGACTCTAGTTCAGAATTACCTCTTGCTGAGTTATAACCAAGAATCCCCTGTGACACTTCTGTGACTTTCTGATTGATTTCTTAAGGATCCTTTAGCTACCTTTGGTTTGCATTAGAAGCTTGGTCCTACAAGGAGGAAAGTACATCTAAAACGCAGTGAATGATCAGTTGAAAGGTTTGCTACAGCCAAGGCAGCATGCTTGAAGTGCAGGCAGAAATGGTTGAGGCATTGTTTCAGATTTCAAGGAGCTTATAGCCAGATCATGAACATTTAAGGTACAGGGGCTTGTGTTCTGGCTCAGGAGGAAGATCCTTATTGCCTGTGGTCCTCCTTTGGCAGCCACACAGGCAGACTTGCATGGTGTCACCCCCCAGCTTTGGTGCCCGTGTCAGTCCTCAGCTCTCAGGACCCAAGGGCCCTCCCTGCTCATGACCTTCAAGTCACAGGAGCTATAGGCCACATTTCCCATGACATATTTCCCCTAGGAGGATAGATAATTGATGAAAGTCACACATTTCATCTTGTACCCACAGAGGTATGGGCAACGATGTTCACTACAACTCTGTTTGTAATGGCAAAAAATTGGAGCCAGCCTACACATTCAGCAGAAGGGTAGTGCTCAATTAGGATACGTCCATATTAAGAAATACCCTGCAGCAATTCAAAAAGAAGAGGAAGGTTTATATGTATGCATGGGGAAACGTTAATTCTTAAGCAAAAGAAGCAAGTTGTAGAATAATATCCACAATATGGTCCCATTTATGTAAAACTAAATATTAGTTATATATTTCTGTGGGTACATATATATGCATGTAAATGCACAGGTAAGGGTCTAGAAGGGCCATACTAGATTCCTCAGAATGGTGAAGTGGAATAGGATGGGAGAAGAGGGTAGGAAGGACGAGTTTCACTTTTGTCTTTATTTTTATTTATTTTTCACAATGGGAGTATCTTCATAATTTCTCTTTGAATGAAGAGAGGTAGGGAAGGAAGGTAGGCAGGTGGGTGACCATACTCTTGGTGTCTGTAGTAGTGACTAGTAGATTCCATTTGGTGTTCAGGTTTGGCCAGAATGGGTTCTGTGGTAACAGTGTTCCCTGTGTATTCATATGTGCATGTTTGACATTACACATGCTGCATCCTTGTCGTCCATGATCAGGGGTATAAACCATTCATTTCAATCATCTTAATCTTAAAAGGGAGAAGATAGCCCAAAACAAACCTTTCAACCGTATAGATTTTATTTTCAGTTATCCTCTACTTGATTGTTTCACTTAAATGAGTTTATGTCCTTTTTTAAGATTCCCAGATTCCCTAGTGCTGCAGCTTGAAGCATTCGGCAAGATTTCCTACTTGGACTGGCCATTGTATCCATTGTAGATGATTTTAGTTATTATATTGACATTGTAAAAAACATCACACTCTTGAGGTCCAGGGCCTTTGAAAACAAATCATTGTTTGACCATTGTTTTCAGATTGACAGTTGTTTCCAGTGAACCCCAGTTGTTTTCACCTCTCTAAGAAAGTCTCTTTGATGCCACCCAAGTGTCAATGGTACCTACCATACCAAAGACTTGCAGCAGCTTTCATGTATTGAGGTAAATTTGTTTGAAGCCAACCCCAGACTTAAATAGAAATGACTCAAATAGAAATGATTATGGTAGGTATCGAAAACTGTCTAGTAATTGTTCTTTCTTGAATCAAGCTGTATCTGAGTTCCGTGTGTGTGGGCAGTCAAGTGCATTAGACAGCTCCATCTGGCTGCTGACCCTTCTGTGACAAGCTCATTTGCAAATGGAGTTCTAAAACCAGAATTCCAGCATGAATGGACTAAAAGGGACTTGAAATATTCTAGTACTTCATTGGTTCTAGGGAGGAAACAGTGCTTTTTGTTTCTAAATGAAAGAGACCTATGTTAACCTTTCTTTTCTCTGGCTTTCTAGAACACCCTGCTTTTCAGGTGTGGACCTTCTCTTTAGTACTCAAGCTTACTGACCAGCCTCGCCACATAACTGAAGACTTTTACAAAACACTCCTGCTAAACTTTTCTCTAAGTCAGGTCCCAGGTTTTTTTTGTTTTTTTTTTTAACATTTCCTGCTGAGTGCCCCGTCTTGTCCATCTTGCCCTGACTCCCCTGTGTGATCAAGTACTGAGCACATTGTGTGCTGAGTGCTGTGTTTCTGAAGTGGGCTTGCCTTGTTTGCATCCCTCCTTTTCCTCAATGGGAAATACACCAGTGGCAAGATCTCCCGGTATCTCCAAACCAATATCTCAGGAAAAGCATGTAGCACATGGTCTCCCATCTGCGCTTCAGCTGGAGTGATAGTATGCATTGATACAACTATGTAAATTGCCCATAAATGCTGAAGCACAGGGTAGAAGCTCTGTCTATATGAGATTTTCACCCTCATGGACTGGGAAATTTGGGGGAGAATTTGTAAAGAGGGGTGTTTAGGCAGCCTTGCAGGACTAGTATGGTTTGGTTCAGTGGGGAGATATGTCTTGACTAGGAGCAGCCCTTCCGGGCTGGTCAGGAAGGGGGAAATAAGCCCTGGAGCAATAGAAGATGTGTGGAAGTCGGCTGATTATAGAGTGGAGAAGGTGGTCAGCATGGTGGGGGTAAGGGTGGGGCCATATTCAGTTCTCCTTTTGGCTAAATTAGGAGTTATTCCTTCAGATTCAGCAGATGTTTACTTACCTTGTAGCAAGGATTGGGGATAAAATACAAAGAGAAGTAAGATGGGCCCCAGTATTTAGAAGAGACAGGCACAGAAATACCTTTAGGGGCACCCCAGGGCACAGAGGGGTTGGAGAGAAGAAGCTCTGGTGCAGATATAATGCACTTCTGCAGTTCTTTGGCCATCGGCCCTTAACAAGAAGCTCTTAGGCATGACTGTGCTGGGTGCTATGAGCACTAGAAGGGGGAGAGTAAGTGACATAGGAGCAAAATCTGGAAAGCTTTAATAGGGACCCAGTTTTGCTAAGGAGTTTAAAAGGAAAGAGCAGCTTAGTTTGGAAGAAACAATCAAAGTGAGCATCCTGGGGGAAATATGTTTCTGGTTCCAGGTTAGGACAGCACAGCGTGTGGCTGGCAGACCATCGAGATGGTGATGATGATGCTCAGGCATCATGGTGGTCGTGGCAGAGGACATCTAGCCCAAGGAGACTGAACAGGTTTCAGACTCCTTGGGTGAAGGGCCTTTGGGTCTGCAGTCAGAGTTGGAATGAGAAGTTAAAAGTGGTTGGTTGGTTGGTTGGTTGGTTGGTTGGTTGGTTGGTTGGTTAAGACCCAAAGCAGGGTATAATGGTTCTATAGGTGCTGTTGTTTTTAGCCATAAGAAAAAGAATGATTTAAATGTAGCTTGGTTTACTGAAGACTGGTCTAAGCAAATTTGCCATTTTCAGGTGCCCCTAATAATTCATCGCTGGTAGGCACTGCAGGTGGACCTTGTGCCCGCCACAGCTGCAAGGGAAGTGATCCAAACTGACTTTAAAAGGCCGAGAGTCAAGCAGCGGCACCTCGCTCGTGTCATCATTTCAGTGCTGGCTGAGTGCTCAGGTCAGGCCATCCTGCTCTTTGAAGGGCCCCCCTCTCTGTGGTCTGACTCCTGAGATGTTTTGCAGACCTCTGTGTGTGTGCTGGGGCAGAGGATGCTGTCAGACCCTGGGTTTGAATTGAGAAATTATTTCTCCTTTCAGTTACCACCACAGTTAGTACAGATGTTGAGTTTCAACATTCAGTACTGAGCAGCGGCATCTTCAGCTAGCTCTTACCCTCTTTTCTAATGGGAAGACAAATGAAATACATGGTGAAAGTTTGAGCTAGTCAAGCCATACCTGTGTACGGCACTGGTGAGGGAAAAGAAGTAGATGCACCTAAAATCTGAATAAGAGCTTCCTTCTCTGGAGGGCCAATACAGACATGCTTGTTTGCTTCTCAGATTTTTCCCCAGTGGAAGGGAGACAATCCATAAGATTCCCTTGGTGAGAAGCACAGCCAGTTGCCAAAGAAGGGAAAGAACATGTGGGAAAGCTGCCTTTGGGTTGTCCTTTTATTCTTTAAATGGTTGCAAAGAGATAGTTTTTCTGATATTCTGTGATCATGGAGAAGGTATCTCAGGCAAACAGAGCTGAGTCCAGATCTTGAATTGGGCCTTCTGGTCATGGAAACTATTCCTAGGCACAGTAGTATAGAGATCATTTCAGAGTGTACTGGTTTTTAAAGCCAGTTGGGGCTTAGCAATGGTGGAACTGGTCCAAAATGACTTTCCCTATTTAATGAAATACCTTGTCAAGGAGACCAGCCCCATAGCACCCAAGCAGAAGGCAATTCCAAATCTACTGTAAATGATTAATTTAAACTGCATTATAGAATGCTCCAATACTATGCCCTAAAGAACAAAAATGATCTTGTAGCTAACAAAGTCAGAATAACATTTCCAAGTATTTTTTTTTTTTAATGTTCCTTTAAACTGAGGGTAGCCACCTTTTCTCATGGAAACCTCTCTTGCCGTTGCTCCTGCATGCGTGGTGGCAATGTGGTTGAATAGTCTCAACCAGTCATCTTGAGGTCCTGCTGACCCCAGTGAGGGAGGGACCTCTGGCCTCCTTGGTAGCCAGTGCTCACTCACTCCCTGTGAGTCCTACACGGGCTCTAACGAAGGTGGCCTGGGACTTCCTTCTATGCCCAGTGCAAGAGGATGCAGCTGTCAAAATAAAAATAGACCATCAAATTGCTTTCAATGGCAGCAGTGGGGGAGGGAAGATTTGGTGACGTGCTGCCCTTTCAAAGGCAGGCCATGGAATGTTGACCAGCCAATCCTTAATATGCAAGGAAATGCACTCCCCCATTATGTTTGGGAAGTAGGACACCCCTTCTGTACATGAATGTACCATGAAACATAGAAATTTAATGCCATCTCTAATAATCCACATTTACCTGCGTTCTAGGTGCTTATGTTCAGGAGAAATGGGAGAGTTACTGTTCTCTGCTCCACTCTTCTCTACCCTCCCAGCCCATGGCTCATTCTCACTGCTCTGAGCAACATGGCCCTTCTGTGGCTCATGTGCTGACCTTACCATGTGTAGCCTTTGCATGTCATAAGCATTAGCCCTACCCATGTACAACTGGCCAGTTCTCCAAGGCAGGACCCTGCTCTGGGTCAGTGTTTGTTTCATTCTTGAAACCATTTCTAGGTCTGATCCCACATAGAGGAGGTGATATTAGGCCTGAGGGATTATGAATGCTCTTTAGAAAAAGCTTCTTAGCTTTTTCAAAGCTGCAGATTACATCCAAGACTGAAGACAGGGGGCAATCTTCAAAGTTGATAACTCACCTTTCAGTGAATTTATCATTCTGTCATAAGTGAGAGAGTCTGAGAACTCATTTGCTTAATAATCTGCAAAAGAGGAGACAAATGACGTTCGAAACAATACTGTGTTCCTGCCTGAGTAGGGAGATGCATTTAAGAAGGGAAATAGTCACCTTCTTGCTGAAAAGGTGAGGATGACTCAGGCAGATGTGCTCATCCAGGTCTGGAAGACAAACTGAAGTGTGAGTGTGGCTGTCTCCACTGGTTCTTGTGAGCCGTCTGCTGTCCGCATTCTGCCGCCTGGTCTGTGCGATGCTGTATTGCTCCTAACCCAAGGATGCCATCAAGGGAGAGATGACTGACAACAAACTTGCCTTTTCCATTTATTGAGCACCTTCCAGCTGCACTTAGTGTGTTTCACATATTCCATCTAATTTCTTTGTTAAAAATGCCCTATATTCGAGGAAAATTTCTCTGTCCCTTTCTTTTGCAGAGTAAGGAAGAGAACTGAGCACAACTAATGATTTAGAATACTGCAATTCTAAGAAGGTGGTGTGCTCTATCAGATATCATTTAAATGTAGAAGAAACATGTGATATGCAAACAGACCTGAAGCCATCAAAATGACTCTGAAATGTCACTGTCTAGACTGGGCTCAGCACACTTTTTTCTTTTTCTTTTTTATCAAGGGACAGATAGTAAATATTTTGAGCTTTGTGGGCCCTAAGTTTCCTGTAACATACACTACTTCTCTCCTGTCGCATGAAAGGAGCTGTAGACAATACATAGATGAACAGGTGTGACTGTGTCCCAATAAACAGGGGCCTTTTTGCCAACTCTGCTGGCATCTTCCAGGAGTCTGTGTGCCAGCCATGGGGTGTGGTGTCAGGGCATTTAGAACGGAGCCGGAGCCAGCCTGAGGCAGAAGGAGATGATGTCAGGGAAGGCTCTGTGCATAGGGCTGGTGGGTTACATCAGGGGCGGTTCCACTAAGGAAGTGCCCCTGGGAGGAGTCCTGAAAGAGAAGGGTATTCCAGAGGGGAAACAAACAAACACTGGGGAGAAGAAGGAACTCTGGGGAGGAGTGGGCAGGAAAGTACAGAACATTTGGAGAGATTCTCAGGCAGCCTAGGTACCTGGAGTATGGTGAGCTGGGGGAGGTGAGCTTAGGAGGTAAGTTGTAGACAGTACTGAAGGATTTTGAAGAAGATCTTTACTTTGCAGACAGGTTGGATCCACTGAATATGTTTTAGCAGCTGAGGCAAATTTACCTTTGTATCTTTTATGTATGGTAGCTGTAGAATGCTCCTGAAGTATCTATTGCTGATTTCTCCTGATTTCTAAGCATCAGTTTTCAACCATGGTAATATTTTGGTATGGTCATTTATCATTAACATTCATTAAGTAATATTGTAGAATTACTTGGTTTGGAGAGATTGCTGAAACTGGCCCTGTTTTCATGAGTCACACTGAATATATCAGCGGTCCTCAGACACAACTGAAATCACAGAAGAGGCTTTCAGTGGTGAGTTGGAGCTGGCGTGAATCTCCCTCACCACCTCCCCATAACCCACCCATGTTGGCTCAAGGAAATTCAATGTGCTGACTATGCCCACTTTAGCCTTTCATTGAAATAGCTTGAGCAAAAATAAGCATTTGGGTCCTCATCTGTTGATCTGACAAGTCAAATGTATGTCGTTTTTTGACTAACCTGAAAGAAGCCAACAGGTGTTGGAGGTTTCTCATTTGCATTTTTTCTCGCAAAATCAAACCAAAGGCTAAATCTTGTCTCTCCACTCCGACCTTCCCACCCCTCCCCACCCCATCAAGTACCACAGAGTTCTTGGAAGTTGTTATTTGTAGTAGTGTTTCCTAAATTTAGCTGGTGCAGGAAGAATCAGTGGCAAATGGGTGCCTGAAGAAAATGCATCTTCAGTTTATAGCCTAGACTCAAAACATATATTATGTAGCACAACTAAAGGACTGTATTTATCTTCTGTGGTGATTTTCTACAGTATTCCTATGAGATTTCTGTTATGGTACAAACAAAAAGGGAGATGGTCAAGAATCTCACCGCCTAGACCTTACCTGTTTTTTTGTTTTTGTTTTTTAGATTTTATTTATTCATTTGAGAGAGAGAGAGAGAGAGAGTGATTAAGAGAACGGGTGGGAGGAGGGCCAGAAGGAGAAGCAGACTCCCCTCGGAGAGGGAGCCTGACGCAGGACTCAACCCCAGGACCCCAGGATCATGACCTGAGCTGAAGGCAGGCGCTTAACTGACTGAGCCACCCAGGTGCCCTGTTTTTGTTTTTTTATGCCTACTTCTAGTTCTTAGTCCACAGACATACATAAGTTTTTCCAGATGTAATCTTTCCGCAGATACAATTTCGTATTCTACTTTTTCCTCTTAAAAGTGTTATTGGCTATGTGAAAATTCTTAAATTGAGGAGAAATAATGATCAAAATCCATGGGCCAGGTCCTAGGTTTGGCATCCATGTATACAGCCTAGGTGGAGATCTTCCTATGCTTTCTCTGGAGTAAGACACTCTATGAAGAGGTGACTTTAAAAGCAGAGTAAAGCTGTCAAACCTTGCATGTACATCTGAAAGCAATTTCAAGTCAGCAGTTGCCATCTTTTGGGTGTATGACCTTCAGGAGTGTGGTGAGACTAATTTTTTCAGGTTACCTGCCTTTAGGTTTATATGAAAGTGCAGAAGTAGTCAAATTCATAGAGACAGAAAGTAGAATTGGGGGTTACCAGGGTTAATGGGAGTTAGTGTTTAATGGGTACAGAGTTTACATTTGGAAACTAGAAAAAGTTCTAGAGATGAATGGTGGTGATGAGAATGTGAATATACATGATGCCACTGAACTGCATACTTAAAAATGGTTAAAGTGGCAAATTTTATGTTATATATATTTTACTACAATCATAAAG
This sequence comes from Halichoerus grypus, assembly GCF_964656455.1. Taxonomy (NCBI): domain Eukaryota; kingdom Metazoa; phylum Chordata; class Mammalia; order Carnivora; family Phocidae; genus Halichoerus; species Halichoerus grypus. The sequence goes on from NC_135720.1 coordinate 118,071,299, forward strand.
TACAAAGTGATTGTCTCAAGTGGGAGAGACTTTTGTTTTTTGTAGTGGTGTATAAACTGATCAAGTGTGGGACAGTCTAAACTTAATTCTTTTTAAATTTCGTTTCTTTTTTGGAGTCAGATTTTTTGATAATTTGGTGAATTAGGTCTAAATGAGGTCCCCAACTTACTTTGCTCAATTCATTAATGGGCGTTAGATAATCAGTGTTAATAGAGTTCCGTGTGTAGGAATTGCAGAGTCCAATTCAGTGTACCACCCGGATACCTCGTAAATGTGATTGTCAAAGAAAAAATGTCATCTCTTTCAGAGGGCTCCTCCTTTGTACACCCATATTGCTATTGATATTTGGATGGGATAAGATGAGAAACCAAGATCCAAGATCAGGTCGTTTTTATTAGCAGCTAAAATGATTTTTCCATTACATGGATTTCCTGATTCTGGCCTCTTAGTGAACTCCATCTCCTACTTAATGTCTCCTCTTAGGTTGTGAATAAGTCCTTGTAGGAAATAGTTACATTCTATAACTGGTTTTATTAGCTTTCCTGAGAGAGAGAAAACAGATTCTGAAGGGCTTGATCTTTCTTTTCTTTAGAAAAGTAGGATGTCACCTAGGTTCTTCAGAAGCCTCTTACTTATGTTTCAGGAAGAAAAGAACAGTGAATTTTAGAAATTGTACTTGAAACAAGCGAGAGTTTGATCTCTTTACTAGTCCTGAAATCAGAATCTTGCCCCTGCTTTTCAAGTACTTGCCTATGTATCGTTTTAAGTGTAATCTTTAGTTTCAGCCCCAAAGAAAGGCAAAAACCTTACTTTTGGTGGTTACTGTGCTTGTTGAAACAGAAAACAGAAAAATATTAGAACTTTTGAGAATATGGACTTAGAAAGCCTTAAACTTTGTTCAAGAAGAATCTCTGGAATACTTTCTAAACTTTCTTCTCAATTGATGTCTGTTGTCTCTTTCAAAACCTAACACAAAAACTTCACCCCAAAAACTTTCTTGGGATGATCCCATTGAAGTCTGACTTCTTTCCTGTACTTTCCCAATGTTTTTCCACACTATGTAATACTAATTGATGTGTTGCTTGTTATTATGAATATTCAGTGTATATGTAGTCAGTGTAAATATGAGGCTTTTTCTTAATTCTTTGCCTTTTTCCTCCATCTGGTCCCCACCTTATCAGTATTAATAGCATTCTCAGGATGTATTAGGCCATTCAAAATGCCATGTAGTCAAAAGAAATTTCCTGCTCTTTCTTTGTCCCTCCTAGAAATCAAGACAGTCTTAAAGCATAGACTGAGCCCCTTTCCCTTAACTAAACTGGTTTTTGTATTCTTGGGCCAGCTGCCTAAATTGAAAATCTGCAACTTGACACTTATTAGCCCCACAGAAGTTTAATATTAATTGGCTTACCACCAATCACTGTTTTGGAACATCATGGAAAGTATTAAATTTTTATCTATTTAATAATTTTATTTCAAAGATAATTTTAGTTTTATGGGTTTTTTTTTTTTTTAGTTTTAGAGGTAGTATGTAGGAGTAAATATCATATAGCAAATGCTATAGGAATAGAAACGTTGCTGTTATTTTTTTTTAATTCCAATATAGTTAACATATAGTGTTATATTAGTTTTGGTGTACAATATAGTGATTCAGGGATTCTGTACATTACTCAGTGCTCATCATGATAAATGTACTTTTAATCCCCTTCACCTATTTCACCCACCCCCACACCCACCTCCCCTCTGTTATTTCTTATTACTTATGAATTTTTCAGATTGTTCTAGAATTTTGTTCTAGAATAAGATATTTGTTACTTTTTTACTTCCTTTGCCATGCTTTCCATAATTTAGCTTAACACATCTGTCCTGCCCCGTACCTCTGTCTCTACAAACCTCAATATTAAAGAATGGTTTTTTTGGGGGGGGGAATCCATTAATACTAGGATAATTTTAAGTCTCTCCAGCTTGTAGCACTGAGGTCCTTAATACTGTCAGCGCTCTTGCTGCTTTCTGAATTAGTAATTAACTGCCATGAATTGTACACATGTGCAGGCATCTGAAGACTTTTTTCAGGTACTTTATGTTCTGCAGTCTGTGGCCTCCAAGAGAGATACTTTTCGTGCTTTGTTAATGACTAAGCCAAGATAAATAGATATTCTTGGGCGGTGAGCAGCTGAACCTTTTTGACAGTTTTGACTCCTTTCTTTACTGTATTTGCATAGTTTGTTCCCTTCTTATTGTAGATCACGGTGAGCTGATTCTTAACCCAGTCGCATTGGTGTGGACAGTCAGGAGACTGTGTCTGGAGCATGTGCATGCAGTGTGCCCTTCCTATGTCATGGCTAAAAGTTCAGCTCTCTTATTTTTATGGTCCCCAGGCATGGGCACTTTATGATATTTTTCTTCCCTTGTACTATTCCTGTAGTGTGATCGTCGTGATCTTCATGTTAATTGGTTTTCACCTTGTTCAACAGATATTTAGTGTTTACTATGTGCCAAGGAAGGTTATTGTTGTTGTTCTACTTTTGAGAGAACATGATCTTATGTTTTATATTTTCTCTGTCCTTCCTTAACAGTAGGGGATCCCCAAACTTGTGGCTGAGAGCTACTTTGTTCCTCCTTAGAAGCTTCACAGATGGGAAGCTGTAGCTGCCACATGCCCATCCCAGCTAGTGAGGGTGAGGGGCCCAGCATGGCTGAAAGTGGCCTCCTCATCATCTGTGGGCATGGAGGGAGGGATACCCTTTGCCGTGTTCCTGCATCTTGCTCCTGCCTTATGGGGCCAGCAGCCTTTTCTTTTTCTCATCAGGCACCAAAAGGGGGAATGGGACCCCACTCAGGGAACACCTGAAGGAAGTGAAGTGCTTTCCAATCACACTGCCATTGGCATTTATGGTGAATGCTCTTAATAAGCTAGGAGGTATTTAGCCTCCCCTTCTGTTCATTTTCTTCCTTTCCTTCATTTTTTTTTTTTCTTTCCTCCCATCATATGGGCTAGGCTGATTTTAGATCCTGTGAGGATTAAATGGCTGTCAGTCAGCATGTGTGACTGGCAAGCATTTTTATCCTATGTTAGAGGGGATCCACCTCAGCATCCTTGATTGATTGAAGTTGTCCAGGCTGTCAGTCACAGTGGAAGGGAAGGTGGAAACCTTAGAATCCTCCCCATCCTTCTGGAAGGGTTGGTCTGAAAGAGGTTGGAGGAAGTGTGTGGGAGGAAAGAATTTCATAAGCTTCTGAGCCTGATCCATGGCAAACTCTCACTTAAGAGTAAAAGAAAAAAGTAAATGAATCATTCCAATGATGGATTTATGAAATGATCAGTATGTGTATCTATGCCCATAAGCCTGCTTGGCCTTGATGGAGGGAAGTAGTGAAATTACTTATTTTTACAGTATCATTTCCTTTTCCATTTTCCTTCCTTTTAAATCACTGCTTTAATACCTCTCTGGGTTTGGAGGTGCTTTAGAATTTCAGACAACTGCCTTGATATTTCCAGCAGAGCACAGTGCCCACTGTCCAGGAAGAAATGAGGACAGAGACAGGAGGCAATTAGGGATGACAAAGTGAAGGTTAAATGAGGGAGAAACATCTTCTGGCCCATCCCTAAACTTTACCCTCAACATGTTCAAGCCTGTTTGGTCTCATGTGAAGTATTCTCACATGGAGAAGCAGTGGTAAAACTCATCTTCTTCAAGAGCCTTTGTTGGAAGATGTAATGATTGACTGAGAGCTGGAAAAAAAAAATGTATGTGTATATGAATTAAGCAGGATTTTTTTTTTTTTCTGACCTCTCATAATACTAGGAGGCAGGGAGGGGAATTTTATCTCTTGGGTCTTAGTGACAGACAGCTGATTGCACTCTAAACTGGTTTAAGCAGGAAGGTGCTTGTTAAAAGATAGCTGAGAGCCTATGGTCTCCTCAGAAGAGCTGGAGAAACAGGCTTTCAGCTGAAGTTAAAGGAACAATACTTAGACCACATCACACAACTGGTGAGATCTGCTGCCACGTCTGCCCCCAGAACCACCTGCTTCTACTGCCACCTGCACCTGCCAAGCAGGTGCTCTTTACCCATCTGACTCGTCCCGTGTCCTGTTTCCAAATCCACCTCAAGTAGGTGTGTCACATGATGAAACCAGGTCCTGAGTCTACACCCTAATAGCAAAGGAGGTTGAAAAATATAGGTTACATGGATTCTGTATTGGAAAAGTAGAATTCACAATGTCGGGAAGTATCAAAATGTGGAGGTCTAGGAGGGTTTGGGGCAGCCACAAATTTAGATGTTACTTACAAGAGTACATTAGTAAATACAACATAGAAAAGCCTCATGATATGAATTAACAATAAAATTTTAATGATCAACTGCAAAAAATTCAAATAATTCTAGCAGACATTTTATGACTATTTGCTGAGGGACTTGTGGTAGTCTATATATTTCTATATATTTCTCCTATATTTACCCTCTTAGGTGGTTATTTTTTCAGTGTTTGATGTGTTTCTTCGCCTACTTTATTATCCATGACACGGTGGCAGGCAAGATCCTATGCAATTAGGCTATCAAAGGAGGAAGGGTTTAAAAATGGTTCATCTAAGTCCTCACAGAACCATATTCTTTTGCAAAGGTTGCTGAGATTTCTAGATTTTCTATTTTTACATGACATTGAAGACCTTTGGAACTATACTTTAAATCCCTCTGAAGAAGAAACAACCAGTTTTTTTTAAAGATTTAATTAATTAACTAATTAATTAATGTATTTATTTGCGAGAGATAGAGCACAAGCAGGGGGAGGGGCAGAGAGACAAGTAGACTCCCTGCTGAGCAGGGAGCCCAAGGCAGGGCTCAATCTGAGGACCCTGAGACCATGACCTGAGAAGTCAGACACTTAACTGACTGAGCCACCCAGGTGTCCAAAAACAACCAGATTTTTAATAAAATTTAAATTTAGCCTGAGTTTTTATAGCATGAATTTACACAGACATTTTTTTATAGATTTTTATGGAGACCTATATGAACTTTTTTTTTTTTCAAATTGGGCCATTCTTTTTAAAAAATGTAACAGTTTGGTCCACAAACTTTTACTCTTTTGAAAAGCAAGCAAAATAAATCAAAATATTTTGAATGTGTAAAGTTCCTATTAATGCATCAGGGAAATTGTAATTTTTCAATTACTAAAATTTGATATAGAAAACTCTGTAATATAATGTTGTAATTTTTAGTCATCATGTTAAGGTTTTTACTAACAGTGCTTCCTTTTTGGCCACTCAGGATCTTAAGTGAAATAGATTTTTAAAAATGTTGAATGTGTAAACAAGCATCGGAAATGATAGTTTTGGAAACTTGTTGACACTTACTGGGAAGCACTCAATTATTTCACTTTTTTGATAAACCTATCTAAACCTACAAGCTGTTTGCGAGCCAGAGCATGAATATTTGTATGTGTGGTCATGGAAATAACCAGGAACCTTAATTAAAGAGTTTTTCCCTGGTTCCTTGGCAACAAAAGATGAATGAAAAACTTCTCCTTTTTACTTTTTATTTTTTGACCTGAGTAAATAGTTCCTTTAAGTAGTTTTCTCCACTAAGTATCATCTTTTTATTTTATTTTATTTTATTTTATTTTATTTTATTTTTATTATTCTACAGGGGGTTAAATACCTGTGCATTCCAGCAGCGGATTCACCATCTCAGAACCTGTAAGTTGTTTTTTTCCTATATTTTTTGGAGATATTAAAAATGTACAAAGGACAGTAAAGTCAAGTAACTAAAGGGCCGTGAAGTCATCAGAGCCATGGGATGCCAAGCACAGAGGTCTGTGCGGCCAAGTTAGGCAGAACTATAGCTGGAGGCATGCTGTTTGTTTGCCAGTCCTTCAACTATACAACACTGACTGATGGGATGTCTACAAGAAGAGCCTCATTTTTAAAAAGGATGCCTCAAACCAAACTTTTAGCATGTTTATCCTCTCTCTGGAAGCAAAGATTTAAAGAAGCTAATGGGTTTTGTCTAAGATAGCACTGTCCAGTAGAAATAGAATATGAACCACAAATGTAAGCCATGAGGGTAATTTTAAATTTTCTAGGAGCCAAATTAAAAAGAGTAAAAAAGGAACAGGTGACAATAATTTTAATAATGCTTTATTTAACCCAGTATATGCAAAATACTGTCATTTCAACATATAAATATAATGAAACTTGCCCAATATAAAACAAAATTGAGATTTTTTTTTTTACATCTTTTTTTTCATACTACAAAATCTGGTTGCTTTTTTGTACTTACAGCACATCTCAGTTTGGACCAGTTTCCTTTTAAGTGCTCAGCAGCTGCACGTGGCTAGTGGCCACGAAACAGGACAGCATACTTCTAAAACCTGTTTGAGTTGAATGAATAGGTCTTTCTGGCTTAGGAAAGTTCAGTTCTCTGTTTCCTCACAGCTGAATACATCATTGATATCCTTATAAAGAGAAATTCATAATTGTTAGCATTTCCAGAACACAGCAATTGTATGGAGTTAGGTTAGGGTTAGGCTTTGGCAGAATGGGGGACAGGGCTTTGGAGACCCACAGCAGTCGCGGCTTTAACATTCACACTGTTTGGTGTCCAGAAGTGACCTAGAAAGACCACGAAATGGAGTACAGTTTTACTGAAGCGTGGATTTGAACCTTGCAGGCTGAGAGGCTGGAGCAGAAATAAAGTACTGAGCCATTCGGTGCATCCAGTAGACGCCAGCCTCTGCTTCTCAGGCTGGCCTTGTGCTTACATTGCATGTCAGACTTAACAACCCTGCTAGAATTATGTTACTGCATTTTATTAGGAAAGTTGTAAGCTATGGTGGTGTTTGTAAATTTCGGAGTCTGTAGACCTATCAGGATTCATCCTTCATGATTCTTAAGCTCTGTTGCCTACAAATCCTACATATTGGAATTATATACCACATAATCTTAAGTTTACTATCCCAGTCCCATGGAATACTGGAACATCAGCCAATCTTGATTTTTCATTGCTGGAGAGCAGTGAAATCACAGATTATGCAATGATTTTGAGAGATCTACCTATTTGAAAAAAAATGGGGCTAGAGTCAGATGGATTGATGTGGGGAAGATTGTGGGGGTTGTGTAGGACAGGGGACAGGTGGTATAGAGTTAGACCAGGAAGGGTAGGTTGGAAGCAGGGACAGATACGTTCTATGCAAGGCCTGTTTTCACACTAACTCTCTGTATTTCACAGAAAAAGTCAATCTTTAAGATTGAAGATGGTGGAGGAAAGATTTTACTAGGATCACTAGGAAAACAGTAGTAGCGTGGGTCTAGGAGGAGAAGCAGCAGCAGAGAACTTCCTTGGTTACTAGTCGTGTCAAGAAACAGAAGTGGTTGGAAGGCATGGTGTGTACGGAAGGAAGTGAGCCACTGCCTTTCTCTGGAGGCCACAGCAATCTTCTGCCCATGTTTTGGTGGCTATTTTTAGAGTGGTTGCTTTGCTCTTATCTCAAACTGAGATTCTAACATACTTTTGAACTTGTCAATACCTGATTGGCAGTGACTCTTCGGAGGAATCAGATTGTCACACATCCTGGGCATTTGTTGTCAGAGAAGGCACTGGATTGCCCCCAGGACTTTTCAGCTTTGCTAGGAGCCAAGCACTGTGTTTGATGTCCAGGACAATGACGGGCTTACCAAATGAAGATTGAGCATTGAGCAGCCCTGCACTACGTGAACAAATAAGCAGTAGACCTTGATGTTAGATATCTTAACTTTAAAACTAGTTACATCTACCTTGGGCAAGTCATTTAAACCCATCTGAGCTTCAGTTCCCTCATGTGAAAAACGCCTGCCTTCAGGATTTTTGAAGATAAGATCACATATATGAAAGTGTTCTCTATGAACTCTAAGCACTTTTGAAAACAAGAGTATACTTTTACCCTCTTCAAGGTGTGTTAATTTATCTTGAGAGTTACAAAAGAAGATAGTTGAAATAACAAGTTTTGGTGCTCAGGAGGCCACTTCAGTGGAAGATTTGGAAGATTTCCTTACATGGAAAGGCCAGTGACAGAAAATGTTTCTCTGAGTTGCAGTGTCTCATGGGTCAGTTCAGATCTTCTGGCAAAACCAGCCCAAACATAGGCACCTTGGGTCCAGAGGACTAGCCTGTAAGATTTGAATTTGTTCTCTCCCATCTCAAATATGTGCAGAGGTCTTGTTAAGATGCGTGATTTGCCTTTTTAGCCCTTTCCTCACATCTTGGTAAAAGTGTAGGGTAGGATTCCAATAGGTGGTTATTACAGCACCCAAGTGTGAGGCTAATGACAGAGAGAACCTGAGGAGAACGCACCACTGCTCCTATTTTGAGTGAAGTCCTACAGCAGCACAACCTCTGTTTCAGTTGGAAAATAAAGTCAAGACCATAACTCATCGAAAGGCAGGAAAGCTGTCACTCTCCCTTTGGGAGTTAAGTTCACAGGCACTCATGTGATTCTTCGGGGAAACTTTTAGTTTTCATCCATTAGTAATAGTAAGTCTTACGCATAAGTAAGGATTTGGGCACATCAATGTCCATGATTTTGTAAATATTTCTTGCTCTACTGAAGTTACATGGAAATTGTGGAGTTAAGTTTGGAATATGAGTATACTTTGTATGTTAAGAGACAGTCTATGAAATAGCTTGAGTTTCTCTTTACCTGTTACAAATGTTTTATTGGAAGCATAACATGCCTTTTAACAGTGAGCATGCTTTCATGATATAGACTATTAACCATTGGCAAGTGGAACACTTGATTCTGTTTATATGATCCATCTCACTTCAGGTAGCCTGTGGTTATTACTCAGCAAATATTAGGAACATATAGGTTGACAGTGAACCTTCACTTTCTGTACCATCAACCAATGTAGATGGTCAGGAGACAAATACTCTTAATGCTCTGGTTAACAAAAGCAAGAGAAATCATGTCTGTCACTGGAAAATATGCCCTGGGTAACTCAGACAAGTAGAACTAGTAGTTCTTTAGTCTAGCCACTTTTAATTACTGATGCCTGAGAAATCTTATATTTAATGACAAAATAAATTCTAGAAAACTGTATCCCTGTTGTAAACTTACAGACTTTTAAAATTATTTCCAACTTTGGATATAGTTTAAGTTTTATATCCTAAATCTCTCCCCACAAATCCTTATACCAACAGGAATTCTTCTTGCCAATTTTGCTTAGTAAGAGGTTTGTGACCTTTTGAAACTAACTGCTTTCACTTGGCATTCAGTGGCTGTAAACTGCCCAGAAAGGTCAATTTTCTGTCTTGGCTTTAATCCTCACAAACTCCCCCTCTGATCTTCCAGGAACTTAAAATGCAGAAACCTGGTTGAGATAACATTAGCACATTAAAATTTTACCTCAGTTCCTCTAACCACCTTGCCTTTCAAAGTCAGGAAATGTGAAAGTTCAAGTTCTCATGGTCATAATAACCCCACAGACCCAGGCTGGTGTGTTTTGCATGAATTGTCACAATTAGAGGCATCCTAGAGTTTATATCAAATGCACATGCTACATGTTCTCTGGCCGAAATGGAGCGGGCTAGTGAATTCAGGCTTTTGGAAATACTTGCTTTTGCTTTCTCTCTGTACTTTCGATGCAAGTCATTTTAACCTTATTTCTCTCATCTGTAAAATACCTATCTCACACAATTTTTGTAGTATTGGGTTAGATAAGTGAAAGTGTTTCTTATGAACTCTAAGCATTTCCAAAAAATAAGATTATATTTGCTGTCTATCCAAGTAAGGAGTATTAATGTATTTTGAGAGTGAATTACTGGATGTATAGTAGCTCATTTATTCATTCTTATTTTAATATTTATTAAATTGGTATTTTGTATTTAGACATTGTTAAGGGAATAATTACTTTCTTTTTTTTTTATCTTCTTCTGTCAAGTCCAGGAGAGTTTGATCTGTGCTGTAGAGTTGGTAGCATTGCATCATTATAAGAGAGCCTTTGTGACGTTCAGTGGTTTGAGTATCGAGCAGGTCTCTGAATTTCTTGAGGTTTTTGTGGGGAGAAGAGGTATTAGCAATACAGTGAGCTTATATTTAAAGTATCAGTAAAATTTCCTTGCCTTATTCTACCTCCTTATCTTTTTGTGTATGTTTTCTTTAGTTTAGCTGATGTCTTCTGTACATCCAGCTCTCTCTTTCTCTCACTTACAATTTTCTTTAATTATTAAAAAGCAGTTTTGCAAGACCAAAATGATGTGGGCCCTTGGAGTGCTGTGGTCCTATTTCCAGACAGATGCACATTTACTTGAGCATTCATGTGCACACACACACATGCTCACACATGACTCCTGAGGACTTTGCAGGCCATAGAAATGAGAAATACTCAGAAAAGGTATATTGAGTTTTTCATAAGACTTCACTTATTGAACTTAACTATTTTTTAGTCTTAAACTGTGTCCTCCTCTCAACTGTTCTTTGTGAAATGATGTTATAGTAGGTGGTAAAAAGGTTTGGTTTTGTTTTTAAAATGACCTTATGTGGCAAAATGAAAAGCACGATACACACCACATGTGTGTTTTAATTCCCCCCCATTAAAAAAAATGTTTAAGTGCAGGAAATACAAAATGTGGGAAATCCTTGATATAAGTATGAGTAGTTGTATGTGTTCAATGTCTGGTGCTGAAAGAGCAGCTCAGCCAGTGTCTGTCCTGCTGGAGAATGTTCCTTCCTGCTTGCTTCTGGGTGAGGCGAGAGCGAGCTTCACAGTGTTCCAGCTGAGGGGGCCCACACACAGCCTGGGAGCCTCTGCCGATTCTGCCCCAGGAGAAACAGCTTTCTGATCTGAGCCCAGATAGAACATTCCACCCACTTGCTTTTTGCCTTTTTGCTTTTTTTCTTTAAGCATTCCTTTTTTAGGAGGAAAACTCTAAGAGTGCTTGCCTTTCCTGTTTTTTCTCCTCCTTTGCTTTCATATACAACATGCATGCACACATGTGCACACATATACACATATGTACACACATATACATGTGTGTGGGAAGGAGAAGCGTCCTGGGTCTCCTGTCAGTACAGCCTGGTCTGATACTGCTGACTTCGGAGTAAGCCCAGCTACCACTCAAGGTACGTGGCCAGATCCCTTGGGCTACTGCTCAGATAAGCAGAGTCCTCAGCAGGAGAGGGCTGCCTCTGATCCCGCAGTGCGGATCACAGCCTCCAAATCTTGCAGTCTTGGAATAAGAACTAGTTGCTCAGCCTCAAAAAATGAGCATCATGTGATGTAGTTTTGCTAGATCCCATCCACCATCCTTTCTGTGCACTCTCCGAAGGTCAGGGAAACTTTGCTGGTCCTGTCTCTTGGCTTCCGGCCAGAGAGGGGAGGAGCCTCTTCAAGGAGGACAGCCAGCTCAGACTGAGGAAGGGGGACAGTGGCAGCTGCAGGGCTGTTTGATGGGTCTCCTCTGAAGCGCCCCTCTGCCCTCCCCAAGGTGTTCTCTTCAGATTGCTGGCAGCAGCAAGCACTATGAGGTAAGTCTGTGACACACGTAGGTGGATGAGCCCCTCTGGCTTTCCTCCAACAGAACTGACTCGCATGTCTTTGTATGGAAGCAAAGGTACAAAACGAAGAGCAAGAATAGGGAACCTGTGTTCATTGAAACAGCCTGTGGTGGGATGGTGCTTAAGATGCGCGCTTCTGCTTCACATCAGAGAATTGGGCAACAGGAGCCAGAGTCTCGGGTATTTCCTGCTGTGGAGGAGGGAGTTTAATGACCAGCGCTAGAGTTTATGTCATCAGCTTCCCTGGAAATAACCCCCACTCCCTGCAACACACCAAAGCAGTAGTAAATGCGCCTGCCTCCTGGCTTTACTTGGAAAAAGCATTTCTAGGAACGTCTGCTTGGTGTGGCCTTGTGCCCAACTGTGTTTATGAGTCAGGTTTTGTGGTGGGGCTTTGAGCCATCCCTTCAGTGGCATCATTTACACTCCTGGGCTGGGCTGTGAGCTGTCCCCACACAGATGCCTGCCCTGGGGTTCCACAGCCCTTGCCCCAACATGGTGGTGGACAGGAGCCATCTGTGGGTTTGTCCTAGACTTAAGGTTGGCACAGTTAGAGCTGAAAGAGGAAAGGGCTGGCCGGGAGCAAAGTGGGGGCACCTCCTCATGGCTTCCTTGGCCCCTCAGCTCTTTCCCACACTCTCTCTGGGCTCTGGCAGGTCTGCATGTTGCCCTGCCGACCCCACTCCCACCCCACTCTCTTATTCTGAGGAGAGGCGGGACTGACTTTTGAACCCGGATACACCGGACAGTATTTGAGCCCCAGGTTTCATTGTGCATGTGGTTTGGTGCATGCAGGCAGGTATAAAAGCCAGATCGAAGTTGTTCCCACTCGCAGGTTTCAGCAAAGGCATTCATTTGTTGTCATTTTGCAAAATCCTGGTGAGCTCCACAGCACTGACCGTGTTCCCCTAAAACATTAAGTCCTGCCCACTCAGAGGGGCACTGTTAACTCTCATGTCACTCGGGCCTTTGCAATGTGTTCTGGGGCAGTCTGTGGTTTGTTCACTACTCAGGCAATTGTCACTCATTTTTAGATTTGTTTTTCCTTTTCTGGTTGCTGTGCTTTTCCCTGCCCGTCTTGTCACAGATGCAGCTCTGCTCGACTAGAAAGAGACCATAAAGGACAGGCGTGAGCATGGGCTGCAGGCGTGGAGAGGACTCTCCAAACCTTTGGATGCCCCGGCGTGGCTGACCTCGTGGACAAACATGTGTACCCTCTAGCCACTGCTAGACTGCAGTCAGGGATGAGCTCTGAGTTCTGGGCCGCCTGTCCTGGTCCTGGGATCTACAGTCAGACCCACCCTCCCCTCTGGCATGTCTGCCATGTGCAGCGGCCAACACAGGAGGATAGGTTGCCCCACGAAGCAGATGGCAGACAGGCAGCCTGTAACCACTCCTAGGCCAGATGAGTTGGCCCAATGTTTTTGCTTTCTTTTGTTTTTTATTTTATTATTATTATTTTTTTTAGTAGGCTCCACACTGGGGTGTAGAGCCCAATGTGGGGATTAAACTCACGACCCTGAGATCAAGACCTGAGCTGAGATCAAGTGTCGGAGGCTTAACCAACTGGGCCACTCAGGTGCCACTTAGCTCAGTGTTTTTAAAACTGTTGAATTGGTTGCTGTTATCAGGTGGATTATATTTGACTAAAGTAGCAGAGTATCTGATTGATAATGTTTTAAGTTACAGAGAAATTTACTTAAAGCCTTGACTAAGAAACCTGGTGGTGGGTGCTCCCAGGCCTGGGCATCAGTCCCCTGAGGTCTCCCTTTGCATCCTGCTGCCTCTCCACCCGAGGGGCTTTATCACCTGTGGTTACAGGGCAGCTGATGCAGCTGTAAGCATGACGCTAGCAGGAAACCTGGCGCAGAGATAGATGACTTTCCTTTCATTAGGAAGGGAAAACTTTTCCAGAAGTCCCCACCCCACAACCTTTTCTTTACTTCTCCATAGCTGGAATCAGAGGGAAGGGGGACTGTTCTGACAAACTTTGCTGCCCCAAACAAAATCAGCGCAACTCAAGATGTCTGCCACAGTTTCAATACTTCAAAATCAGAAGACTTCACTGCAGACTGTTTTTGCTTCAGAGACAGGAAGCTCCAACAGCACCGAGCCTTCTCTCCTGCCTCCGGTGGGCCAGGCTTCTGCCAGTCACATCACAGTGCCCCCCATCCCTTCGCCCCTCTGTGCACTCGGCTTCACTGCCTGGCTTCCACAGGCTTCTGCCCTACAATCCTTTCTGAGATCTCTTTTCAGTACTGACACTTCAGATTTCAGGAATTACAGCAGGAATCTTATCTTGCCTGCTTTATACCAAGCCAGTGTTTGTGAGTATAGTTGCAATGCCCAGAGTCATTTTATAAGTTTATGTCTGGGAGCATTTGTGCCTGGGAAAGTTAGCAAAAGCATGTCTTGCAATGTTCTGGTACTTAAAGATTTTAGTAAGAGTCTGGAGTCCTTGGGTTCGATCCCTAGGACTTTTCATCATGCCTTATGGTTGGTCGTGGAATATGTACGTGTATGCATGCACATGTATAGTTTCCTGTATTGTCTCTCCATCTTGATCTAGCTGGGCACCTACACTTAGGTTGCTAAGTTTCTTCTGTATTTAATACCTGGCTGAGTTTGTTATGCCATACCTGAATTTCTCATTGTTACATTCATTTATCCTGTCATCCTTCTGAAACGATAGACCTAGCTTGTGTGGTTGGAAACTACATCTCATTCTTCCCTGAATCTCCTGCAGCTTTGCAGAGTTCCGGTAAATAGTACTCAGTTGGTGTTTAAAAGAGGATGAATTTATTCCATGGGCAACTTTAGGTGTTTTGCTGCTCTGTAAGTCAATCAAAGGTAAAAGACCTCAAAAAGCATGTACTCTGTAGGTCGTCTTGGAGTATTTATAGTTAACCCACCAGCCAGTCCAGAACATGCTCTAAATGATGCTGGTACATACGTGCAGGAGAAAGGGTGTTAAGAAGGCTAAGGGTCAGAAGAAGTAAGGATCCTGGTTTCATTGTCATAAAGGACTTTAGAGTTTGCAAAGCATATTGGCATATATCACCTCATTCCACCCTGTAAGACATTATTTCCACTTTATAAATGAAGTTAAGGGAAACTAAGTGACTCTCCCAAAGTCACACAGCCAGTAAGTGGCTGAGCAGGGATTGAAGCTGTATTTTCCCTTTCCCCACAGCCCTCTGATGACATGCCGACAGGATGTACCAAAGTCAAGGGAGACCAATATGGGAGAGTATTACTAGGTTTTTCAGATCATCAAAAGTAAATTACCTCTTAGCACTAGGGAGCCTGCATGATATGGGCACCTTCTTCACCTGAATGGCTCTGAATGTGCGTAGATGGTGTGTGGATCATCAGTGTGGGGTCACTAGTATGCTCCTGAACATTCAGGGGCCCCAGCCGACCGCTGGGCTAGGCAGAAACCAACCCCCACACACATACCAGTCAGTGGCAACGCTGTGTTTCAGGGATTCCTTGCAGAGAAATTCTGAAAATCCCAGAAGATGGGCAGCCCTCCCCAGGCCTCAGCATTGTGTGTGACAGATTCTAAAGCTGAGCCAGCTCCAGCCCCAGACAGTGTGACCACGGTCTTGAAGCTGTGGGACTCTGAGACCTTTTCAAGAAACCTCAGGCGGATTTTTCTTTTCATCATGTGTTGAGTAAAGTAGAGAGATGTCACTTCTCTCTTTTTTCTCCCCCGACAGGACAAGACATTTCAAAGAAAGTATTAAATTCATTCACGAGTGCCGACTCAGGGGTGAGGGCTGTCTTGTACACTGGTATGTATGCCTCTGCCAAATCATAGCTTAGTATTTCTACTCAGCCTGATTTCTCTCAAGGGTTTTTCTGTGTGTGATTAATTATTTCAACTCCTGATGGTTCTGTCTGCCCTCTGAATCTTGAATACATACCCCATCTGACCCCTGCCATTTGTTAGTCATCGTTTGTTTTTGATGAAAGAGAACCCTATGATTTTTTTTTTTTTCATTTTCACTTAGGATTTTCATTTTCACAGTTAGGATTTCTGTAGGGACTGTCAAGGCTGTGGAACCACAGGAGCCTCTTTTCTAGCCCATGTCTGTTATTCCCTTGGAATAGCCTCCTGTGGAGGGTACAGATTTTGTGGGCTCATCCCTGAAACCTCAGCGCCCTTTCAAAACACTGTTTCTTTCTGGAGAGTTTTGATCACATATGTGGTGTTTAACACTGCATTAGTGTAACACCAGAATGACCATTTCTTCTCCATTTACAGATGGGGGCTTTTATGTGTGTTTAGCTTAGTACTTTGCTTTGAAAAGATCTGAATAGGATCTTAGAATTAAACAGTTTATATACAGCTCTCCACCTGCATTCAGCTACACTTCATATGGATCTGAATACATATACATAAGTACATACACACTGCAAAAAAAAAAGCTGTTATAATACACATAACCCAAGGACAATGCACATAAAGTTCTTAGCACTGTACCTGGCACATGGTAAGCTCTCAGGGAATGTTAGCTCTCATATTTTATTTTTTTAAATTTTTATTTGTTTTATTTTTAAGTGAAATATAGTTGGCATTAGTTTCAGGTGTACAATATAGTGATTTGACAATTATATACATTATGAAATATCATTAGCACTAGTACTCAGATTTATCGCGTAACTAATATGTTAAAGGAACCAGCAGCCAACAGTCTGGAGCCAGAACTCTGCTGTTCATTAAAGTGCAAGCTGAGCATGTTCCCTCTTTATATTGAATAAGACTCCATATTGAGTATTACTCAGCCACAAAAAAAAAAAAAAAAAAGATCTTGCCATTTACAGCAACATGGAGAGATTAAAAGGTATTATGCTAAGTGAAATACATCAGAGAAAGCAAATACCGTATGATTTCGCTTATATATGGAACCTGAAAAACAAAACACATGAAAAAAACAAAAAACCAAAAGGCAGAACCAGACCTATAAGTACAGAGGACAAACTGATGGATGCCAGAGGGGAGGGAGTGAGAGGATGGGCAGAATGGGTGAAGGGTAGTGGGAGATGTAGGCTTCCAGTTATGGAATGAAAAAGTCATGGGAATGAAAGACACAGCTCAGGGAATACAGTCAGTGGTATAATTGTGTTGTACGGTGACAGACGGCAGCTACACGGTGGGCACAGCCTAATGTAAAACTTGTAGAATCACTATGTTTTACACCTGAAATTAATGTAACATTATATGTAAACTATACTCAGATTTTTTTTAAAAAGACAATATTATGTTGTGAAATATATTAAAAAAAAAAAAAAAGCTTAACAATCTTTTGAGTTTCCCCAAAGGAGTTGCTATTTCAGTGAAAGCTCTTTGGGAATGTAAAGTGATGTCTCCTGGGCTGTGTTGCTGCTGATGTTGGTGACAGAGGAGATCCAGTGCAGGATACCCAGGAGAGCCCTTCATGAAAACTAATCTGTTCTAAGGGCCTGTAACCCATATCAGGAGAGCAGGGACAGTAGTTTGATTGCTTTAGAAAAAGATGATGTTTGGTAGTTTTATGCAGTTCTTGATATTATGTGATTTACGTTTTTTTTTTACTTTTAAAAAGAGTAGGACATGTACCAAATAGTAGATTTTATAATGTTCATCTACATTTGCTTTAAAGAATTTTGGGGGCGCAGTTGGAGCCATAAAGGGGGAGTTCTGTAATCCTGTGCCTGGGCTTCTATGGCTTCTGGTGAATATTAGACTCTCCAGGTTTGCAGCCAAAGAGGATGTATTTTTTAAAAGCTCTCTCGGTATTTCTGATATAAAAGCCTAAGGAAGAGCCACTACTTGAGAATGGTTGTCTTTTATTATTATTATTATTATTATTATTATTATTATCATCATCATCATCATCATTTGAATATGTGTAGCCCTGATACTCTAGGAATTTGTATTTCATATGGTTATATAAATCTGAAGATAGGCCTTTCTAAAAATGAGAAATTTGCTAAACTTCCCCATCTTAAACCGTTGCTAGAACACTCTAAATCTGACACAGCACAGCCTTCTGTGACCACCTTAATTTGCATATGCATTTAAAATTGGTCCCCTTACTCACTCTGCTAGATATAATTAACCGTTATTGACCCCCACATCCCAGAGCACGTGGAATGTGCCCTCTCTTGTGCTCTGCTCAGTTACTTCAAGAAGAACACAGACTTGTTTCATAAGAGCTTCTGCATTTAATGGGCTTTCAGTTATAGATCTAGCCTTTATTTATCTAAGAAAACCAGACTTAAAAAAACAAAACAAAAAACCATGAAGCCTTCTAAACTGCTGCAGGTTGTAAATAGATTTATTGCATGGATCCCAGACCCTTCAAGTTCCCTTGATGTGCTTTAGTTAGTTATTTTTTCTGTCCGAGGAAATGGGGACTATCTGAAGAAGGGCTCAGGAGCGTAGAGAATCATAAAACTGGTGTCCAAAGCCATAGCCAGTAGAAGATCTGTAAAAAAAAAAAAAAAAAAAATGAGGCTCACACATATACTGATGCCTGAGATTCTAGTGTAATAAAGTAGAGAGAAGCTCCTATGTTTCTGAGTAATTTCGTACTGGCTTGGTGTCCACCCATAATCCAAGGAGGAGACTTTCTAAAACGAGATCCACAGAATCCCCTGCTCTCGATGAATCAGGAGATAGACTCATGGACTGAAACCCCTTGCCCCTGTGGGTTCTTTTGGCCCTTGCAGCCTGGCCGGTGTCTCCAGGAGTGTGACTCTGGTGATCGCATACATCATGACCGTCACCGACTTTGGCTGGGAGGATGCCCTGCACACTGTGCGTGCAGGGAGGTCCTGTGCCAACCCCAACCTGGGCTTCCAGAGACAGCTCCAGGAGTTTGAGAAGCATGAAGTCCACCAGGTAACCATGCTCAGGGGACTTTGGTGATGTGAGCAGCAGCCTCTGGGAAGATGCCTCAGTCTTTCTGTGCACACCTAGAATCAGGGAGGTTGGAGTTTGAAAGGCCCACAGAGGACAAGAATGCCCCACTTGCATCCCAATCAAAGTCATCACTGGTCCCTTGTTCACCAGCTGCAGCTGTAGGACATTATCTTTTAACATCTTCAGACCCCATATTAACGTCTGTTTATTTCCCTTTGGGCCAAGTGCCATTTTCTTGGTTTGGCTTGCTTTCATGTCCTCAGGCTAAAACCTGGAAGAAGCAGTTATTTCTCTTGCTTGACACTGGCCGGCCAACCACAGATCTCTGATTGCCCAATGCCCATTTATTCCTTGGTTATATGTGGCAAAATCTGTAACATTAAGTAACAGGTGAAATCTATGTAGATGCAGGTGTGTGTGTGACATTTTGGTTTTGTTTTCAACTTCTCCAGTACCGGCAGTGGCTGAAGGAAGAATATGGAGAGAGCCCTTTGCGGGATGTGGAAGAAGCCAAAAACATTCTGGGTAAATATAAAGAGCAAGGGCGTGTGGAGTCCCAGCCTGGTACAAGGCGGTGGAGCAACTTTCAGACCCTGCCTCCTTTGGCCTACAGCAACTATACGACGGAGACCTAATAACTGAGTGATCTGGTGCCTGCCTGTCCATCCCTTGTCTTCAGTGCATTTCTGCTGGGTGCCCTGGTGTGCTGGCTGCCCCCGTGGAGGACAGGAAGGGGAGGGTGGCAAAGGTGGATCCAGGCTCCTCCTCCATGAATCCACCAGCCCTGCCCCAGGCCCCTTTATCCTGCCCACTCCTGCCCTGCCTGAGCTTGGGGAGTCTGCTTGGCTGCCCCACACCGACTCATGCGTGCGCCTGAGTGCAGGCGAGTGTGCGTGTGTGCCCATGCGTGTGGATGTGTGAACTCTAAATGTTCGTATTGCTGGAACAGTCACAAAGTCCATGCTTCCAGGCTTGGTATCACCACCTTTCCTTTTGTCCATGACTCCACATGGAAATCATTTGAAGTTAACATCTTAAAAGCTGCTCAGCATAAAGCAGCCTGTGGCTGGGAGCAGACAGAACCCAGAGTGGTTGTGGTGAGGGCAGCAGGAGGCTGGACTCCCTTCTGAGGGTGGTTCCCCGGGGCCCTCAAAGGTGTGTGGGGGTGTGCTCTGGGCATTGCCTCGATCTTAATGAAAATGCCCCAGGCTGTGGTTCCTGCCACCTCAAGTCAAGACCCTCTTCTCAGCCTATCATGTCCCTGAGTTCTTGGTGTGTGTTCTCAGTGGCCCTGACTATATTTCAGTTCCATGGGGAGCACAACCACCTCAGCCCAAGCTATATGCCCAGAGCTCCCTTCCTTTCTCCTCCTGTCCAGCTTCACTTACTCTCAGCCTCTTGTTCTCTTGCTGTTATAACTCTGCAAGGGCCTCTTTGCAACATCTGCATGCATCTTCAGGAACTGGGAAGAATGAGCATTTATTAGGCATTGTAGCAAGTTTGCATTTAAAAATACATTTTAAAATGCCTGCGCACTTATTAAGCACCTTCATGTATGCTGTGGATTTGATATGTGACCTCAGCTACCTCATTAAATGTTTTTTGAAAAGGTATTTTTGTTATTGTAATCAGCTCATAGTTGAAAATGTTTGGTCGTGATTGCTTTTGAAGCCAAAGGGCAAAAGCATCAGTATCATTGAGCTATTTAAAATTTCTGACTTGAGCTCCAGTAGTGCTTTCTGGTGGGTAAAATTCCACATTCAGGCCAAGTCCAGCAGGCCTGGAGAGCGTCTGCAGTTTGCAGTGTGGGGCCGCAGGATCCTGGAATTCTGTGAGCAATTTCGTGGTCCAGTCTTTTACACCAGCTCAAATTGTTTAAGCACACAGAGCCACAAGAATGAAAAAGTATACTTGGCTTCTCCCTAAAAAGATGTTGCAGCCCAGTTTCTCCAAATTCCACCACCAACAGAGCCTCTGACTAAGAAGAGCAGGAAATGCTCTTATATATGCACAGGAAAGCATATAAAGGGTAATGTCACAGGTGAGCCGCTTTGGGGACCAGGGAAAACTCTATACACCCACATAGGCCCCAGATATACACCAGGAAAGGGAAGCATGGCCATGGAATTTTCTACCTACAGCTGAAACAATTTGTCTATAAAGTACATTTTTTTCCTTGAACCAAAAAGAAATGTGAATATACTCACAGAAAAAGTATGTAGGATTATCAGCTGAAATGCTGAAATATGTGTGTACATTTATGAACATTTATGAACAATTCCTGGAGGTCTTGAAATGTTGTTTTAATTTTTGTTGCCAGTAATGTTCTTTCTCCACAGCCACTGCAGGAATTCTGAAGCACTGGGCCTTTCTCAGAAGACTGTAAGGTACCTGAAGTTTCTGAAATATCACAAAGCCACAGAGTTTAGGCTGGTGCTGCCAAAAAGAAAAGCAACCTAGAGTTTATTTTTAAGTATCCAGAAGCGATTTGTAAATTTGGTTTTCATTTTAAACTGAATACATGTGTAATGATGTTCTATGTTGAGAACTAAAGATACTCTTCCCCAAGAGAAAATATTTTTACCTTAATACCACTGCTACAGCAATTTCTTTAACCTTAACTTTGGGTTTATAAAGCAATCTCAAGAGCCCTACTGCACTGTTTTGGTAACTGTTTAGTAATCATGATTGCTTCTCAGGAGAATTGTGCTGTGTAAACTCTGCTTGTGTGTTCTTAAATTCCCCAGCTTGGGAAATACCTCTTGCTGTGTGCTCTACCCATGGTTTGTGTTCCCCATGGTGGACTTTACCAAAAGCTACACATTTTTGTTAACAAAGGGCCACCGAGCATTGAACTCCATGTGCAATGCACTCTTCCTTAGCTGAGGTGTGGATGTCATACGTGTTCCTGCCGCTGAGGGTTGTGAAGCAGGATCGGAGCCTGCTCCTATAGCAGTAATTGCTGGTTTAATTGCAGAGACCACTCTTTCCTCCAGAAGGTAGTACAGGGGGCACTTAGGAGAAGTGAATTAATTTCACCATGAGAGAAAAATTGATCCTCAGCGTGAAGAGAAAGAAACCCAGAAATTGGCCTCATAGTTCTCTGGCACATGGCACCTCTGGAATTACTGCATTTACCACAAGGGTGAGGGGTGTGCAGCCCAGGTGCTCCATGAACATTTGCTGCACATTGTTGAATGCAGTTTACTCTGATTCCATATTCAGCTTTTAATTTGAAGAAACACAGACTGGCTTGAAGAGCAATTTAAGTCAGTTTCCTAAATTTTCCTTGTCTAAATCTAGCGGAGGAAGAAGGAGATTTAACGTTTCCCTCCAAGGATAATTTGGGCCTGAACTAAGGGCAGGTGGATACAGGAGCTAATATACATGGACCCTTTAACTGTAGGTGGCAGGCTTCACCTATGTTCTGAGTTTCTGCTACTAATGCCTGGAATCTCCTGACAACGGCTCAGGGAAGGGGCTGGAATGAAGAGGAGGACCCTTTGCACTGGCGGCAGCCCCTGCCAGGTGTGGGATGATATGCACGGATCAGTTTCAGTCATTAAAATGCTTATTCTGACTCAGCAAGCCTGCCTGGATGTAGCACAGGTAATCCAGTTGTAGGAACCTCCGAGTACTCTCATGTGCCAGCCCTAAAAGCCCTGAGATGTCTCCACTTCCCCCTTGTGAGTGTGTGGCAGAGCCTTGTCTCTGTGGAAAACTCAGGAACAGTGGCCAAGACATAGCACAGAGCCTCAGGAAGACCTCCGTGCTGTGTGTAGGACAACGAGGCAGCAGAATTAGGAAAAAAGGTTTTCTGGTGATGGCCCCAATCCAGTAGAGTCACTCATCCCTCACAGGCTGACATCCTTTCCTGTCCCCCTCTTCTTGCTATAGGACCAGATCTGGCACCAACAATAATCCTCTAATAATTGTCTGGTGTTCTGTGGGTTACAAACTATCACTGCAAAGCTTTATAAACCCACAGAAGGTATTATTTTAGTCATTCGAGGCTCAAAGAGGCCAAAAAATACACCCAAAACGGAAAATGTTAGCTCTGATTTGCCTGAATTTTGAACTTTTGATCCCGAATCAGTGGGTTAAGAGAGGGAGGAGCTGAGCTGCCCCTGCGCTTTGAACTTAGAAGTTTGTAAGGCTCTAGTAAGGGCCAAGGGGGAACCAGTACCCCTGCAGCAGAGCTGTATGGCTGCAGAAGCCAGAACCTCTATTTGGTTGCTTCCCCCACCACACCCCTTTCTCCCTGGGGAGTTTGGGGCCCCATCAGTGGAGTTGGCAGTTAGGAAAATTGGTAATTGCAGAGTGGGTCATAAGGACCAGTATAGGTGCTCCTGGTGCTACATGTGGGGGAGGGGAAGAGAAACACCATTCCAGTTTTGGGGTGAGGAAGGCAGTGTTCAGGGAAGGCATCTTGGAAAAAGTGATACCTAATTTGAGACTTCATGCTTAAGTGCTAGAATTAGTTGGGCATAGCGGGAGGAAGGGCAGTCCAGGCAGAGGCCCAGCATGTGTGTTAACTTGGTGGCGTGAGGGAGCACAGTGCGCTGGGGTGACCCCAAGTCACTCTGTGACTAGGGCAAGAGCCGAGGGGTGGGCAGTGAGGGTGAGTGATACAGACAAAGCTGCACACACAAGCAAGGGCCCAGTCAGCCGGTTGATACCATTGCTTATATCTGTATAGTAGCATATCTTAGTATACAGTAGCTGGTTTACTTCTTATCCTAGCCCTTGGAGCTAATCAAGCTCAGAGGTCGTGCTGTGCCAGCTTCCCACAGGGCTGATTCCTGAGCTTAGAGCCTCAGAAGAAGCATGCATGCCATTATGTGGACGTAATGAGTAGGGGTGGGGGCTCGCTGAACTTGCTAGGGCAAGCAGGTACCATGGTTGGTTGGTGTGTAGGTGGATAATGGAGGGTCCACACTGGAGGCCGGTCGGGGGCAGCTGTTACAATCATCCAGGTGATTGAAGATGATGCCCTGAACAGGGTCATGGTGGTGGAGAAGAAGAGGGGCCAAGGAGGCAAATAGATTTGGGCTTGAGGGAGGTTGGGAACGGAGAAGCAAATGCTCTTGGTACTGCATTGAATGTGGGGGACTATGGATTTTGTGGCCTTGACACTCTGGAATCTTGCTTCCAACACAATGGTTCTTTGTATCAACATCCTCCTTTCCTTTGATGGTGGTGTATGGGCTCTGAAATGTCAAAGTTAGATTTAAGGGGACTGCCAGACCTAGGGCCTCCAAGGGCAATCATCCCAGCTTTGCAGGTTAGGTCCTCAAGTTTATCTGTGCACCCAGGACAGACTCCCAGGAACTAGACTCATGACAATGTGGAATTCAGATGTCCAATTTTATAATTTATTGTGAAAGATAAAAAAGTATCTTTATGAAAACCAGTTTTATTCCCTAGGCTAGTTCTCTTTCATTATCAGGATTTTGGAGGAAGCCAAATTAGTCATTAGGCATTGTCCGGTGAGATGGACATGGAGCTAAGAGCCTTTGCAGGGGGCAGGGGATAGTCCTGATCTGATATGCCCCATAATCAGATTGCTATTCCCATAACATATGTAAGTGGTATTTCTACCAGGCTCCTGCTTTGCTCGCTGAAGTCACCTTTCCAGGGTCTAGCAGACCATCCTGTTTATGTACAAAGGTGATCTTTGACTTAAATCACCTTTTTTAGAGCACCTTCATTAACCTTGGGTATCCTCATGTGTCTTCAATAGCATTTATGCTTTTCTGTAAGGATGGGTTCCCACTAGTGGCTTTTTTTCTTATTTATTGGGTGCTTGTTCTTTCTAGTTTCTGTCACAGTAGGGAACCCCACTTCCAACTTCTGGTGCTGTTTCGTGTTACTCATGCATAGAGACAACTTAGAAAATCTAGTGATTTGTGTGCGTGTGTGTGTGTGTGTGTGCACATACACCTGGGTCTTATGTTTTTTAGTTTTGTTTTAGAGAAATTCTTAGCTTTCAGGGGAGTCATGTGTGCAACATCAAGGGTACCTCGAGCTCGGGTACCCTAAGTGGCAGGTACCTGGGGCAACCAGGGAAATGTCAGAGCCCATATTACACAACCAGAGCCAGTCACAAAGGGCTGCTCTGCACACCAGTATCTAGTCATAAAAATAGGGAACACACTAAAAATCAAAACCCTGTGATCCCACACTAGATGACTCCTCCCATCCTGAGCCTAAGTTATTAATAATTTTATTAAGAATGTGCTTTCAACATGCTTATATTTATATATGTACTTAACAAGAAATCACCAAGACTTCAGAGGGAAGTTCTTCTTCCCTTTCCTTTTTATTGCCCAGAGAAGGGGAGAAACTGAGAAGAAGGAGAAGAAAAAAAAAAAAAGCTGCCTTTGACTTGTCACCGGAGGCTTGAGCATGTCAGTTGTTCCCTTCTTAGGATTTAGTAGGGTCTCCTTAGGCCTTAGGCTCATGGACTTGGATGCATGTAATGCACTGGCCACATTTCATCATGCAGAGAGATCTTGACACTTTGCTCTTGTTTTCCTATCCCCGCTATAGATCTTGAGACCTGTCACTGCAGTAACAGGACATAATTAGTTCAGCCAGTACCAAAATTAGTAATCAAAATTAGTATCTATTTTGTAGCTGAGGCTTAACCACCTAATAAGCATCTGACTAAAGGTTGCAAGTGCTGTGCCTGTGTCTCTTTCCATCGGGGGAAAGAATTGCCAGTATGTATTTGAACATCTGCAAGTTTAGGTTTATTTTGGCTCTGGATATCTATGCAAACTGTTGATCAAGAGTTAGTAATTTGCAGTTAATTTTCCTGAAGTTTCTAGTTCAGTT
The DNA here is from genome assembly GCF_964656455.1 of Halichoerus grypus. Taxonomy (NCBI): domain Eukaryota; kingdom Metazoa; phylum Chordata; class Mammalia; order Carnivora; family Phocidae; genus Halichoerus; species Halichoerus grypus. Next base: position 118,096,581 of record NC_135720.1, read on the forward strand.
ATTAGAGTCTGGTGTCAAAAGAGCTATTTTAGCAGGTGACTGAAATTACTAGGCAGTTCAGCATTCTGAGTGTGATGTTGACTATTTAGAGGTGGGGTTAGGAGATGTATTGGATGGGATTGTACCTGAGCACATCCTTTATTCAAAGGCCTACTTAAGAAAACTAGATAGGGGGTTCCTGGGTGGCTCAGATGGTTAAGTGTCTGCCTTCTGCCCAGGTCATGATCCCAGGACCCTGGGATAGAGCCCCGCATCGGGCTCCCTGCTCAGCGGGAAGCCTGCTTCCCCCTCTCCCACTCCCCCTACTTGTGTTACCTCTCTCGCTGTCTCTCTCTCTCTCTGTCAAATAAATAAAATCTTGAAAGAAAGAAAGAAAGAAAAAGAAAGAAAAAAGAAAAGAAAACTAGATAGGAGCCAGGGGTAAAAAAATAAAACTGATTTTTGTGGGTTTAACAACCCCTTCTAGGAATAATGTAGTTTTTGGAAATAGTGCTGATCACACCATTTGCCTATTTGTCCAACTTGACCCAAGAAGGCCGAATTACAGTGGCCTTTCTACTTAGCTTCTCAGTCCTCTAGGACACACATCAGTGACAAGCAAATATATGAATGGAACATTGCCATTGACATGGTGTTGGTCCCTCTCTCCCCGTCAGGTCTGTTCATCATCAAGTGCTTTGCCCTCAGCCTCTTGTGCCCTTCACCAGAAGTGGCCAAACCAGCACAAACAGGAACCATACTTTCTGGTGAGCGGGTTTGCCTTTTGTTGGTTGGCTGTGGGTTTCCCCAAGGCACTGATATGGAGCCTTTTTGGAAAATACAAATCAAAAGCCCTCTACATGTGCACTAAAGAAATGTCACCTTCTGCTTTGCAAAGGGTGTGCCCTTCAAGGCAAGAGACCCAAGTGGCGCTGAGCTTCCTCAGAATGGGAATCCCTAGAGAAGCTTGTCATGTGCCAGGGGTTAGATGTTTGGAATTCTCCTTTGGATGCTCTCACTGAGGTGGTGACAGAGAGAAAGGCAAGAAGGTGTGAAAGGAGAGGACCATTTCTAGACTGTTTGCAGAAGCCTTCATGAATCTCCCCAAATCAGGTGCATCCCAGAGGTATACTGCAGATGTGAGCTAAAACCCATTTCATGCCTTGATATTCACTGTCCCACAGCAGAGAGGCCTATTCTCTGCTTTGCCAGAGCCCCTACCTGTCATCTCCCACCTTCCACAAACAGGAAGGCACAGGTCCTGATAGAGCAGGTTGGGGGAGATGAGAGGCCAAGGTCCTGGACTGGTGACCAGGCAGCCAAGATAGTCACATGCCAGACAGGCCTGACTGAGGTCCATTTTCATCCTGGTTCTCTGGAATACCTTGGGGAAGTCCCAGAGGAGGCAACCCACTCATGTGGGGAACTTCTTCTAAGACTGGAGTAAAGAAGCTCCCTAGAAGGGATGAGCAGTGCTAGAGGGCACCCTGTGTTGTGGCACAGTGATATGGGCAGAGGCAGCCTCACAGCCTTCCTCGGTAGCATTTTATGTGTCTAGAAAGGCCTTTCTAATCATGAAAACCTCCCATCTAGATAACAAGATAATCAGCCTCATGATGGTCAACAGTTATTCAGCACTTAATGTGGGAGAGAAGCTGGCATTGAGACTTTTTCTTGAAATCTCTTCTGACAACAATCTCATGGGATAGATTTCACTATGGGAGAATCCAAGTTCTAGAGAACTGGAGCATTGCCCAGTCTCAGGGCCAGAAAGTGGCCAAGTGAGGATTGGAATCCAAGCAGTCTGACTCAGGTGGGCCTAAATGTCACCACTCCTTTTGAAATGCACTACCCCTGGGAGGCTAAGCTAATAAAAATGCTTACAGTCATGTGCATTTCTGTTCAAGATTTTTTCTGAAGGTGGGTTTATGTTAGATAAGAGGCCTAGTGGGGAGATTAAGGTGGAAGATAGGTAAGTATAGTTAAATAGGCACACGAGAAAGGCATTTCTTTTTTCTTTCCATCAAAATCTACCCATTGTGTGTACACTATGGCTGCCACACTTACCTCTGACTAGGCATTTCTGATTTAGTCTAGAGTAGCAGGCAGAGTACTGAAGTGTCCTGAGGCCCCAGGAGGCCCTTTGCAAGAATACAGAATGGCCCATGTGTGTACAGGAAGGGGGGAAGAGGGCTAGTGCCTGGTACTTCAAGCAGATGGTATTCTGTCTCTGATGTGCCATCATTATGCAAATAGAGGAACCTCAGTGAGGTTTTTGCAAGAAGTTCAGGGATTTGCTGTCATTCAAGTCAAATAACTCAAATGGAGACACTCATCAACAGTGGATGTCAGCAACAGTGGATGTCAAAGCAACCAGAGACTGACAGGACCTCCTTCCAACCCCTGGGTCTGAGGGCCAGGGCTGGGAGATGGAGTTAATAGAGCCAAGTAAGAAGTGAGCCATGCAGGGGTGCCCAGTTGGGACCTGAGCAGGGCAGGTCTTTAAGAAGTATGGGAGGCTAGGAGGAAGCAGAGTAGAAGTTTCCCATCTGGTGTCCTCCTGTCTTATCTCCCTGAACCTAATGGGAAGCTGGCCAACAGAGGATTCTGCATGCCATGGCCATGGGGGACAGAACAGGGTGATTTGCCATACAACAGGCAGCCCTGGAGCTCAGCCTTGGGTAGGGCGGAGACACAGTGATAGGTTGAAGGAAGTGCCACAAGCTTCCAAGAAGTATCTGAGTGTCAACAAGCTGATACTAAAAGTGGGTCTGAGTGGGGAGCATGGGTTCTCCTACACACTTCGTCCTGAAGTGTGCTAGCTGGAGCTTGGCCTGTGACTCACTGCTTTTTTCTTTAGAAAGCATTTAGAAGCATCCGTGCCTGCCAATGTGCCCCCACTGATCTGTGTTTCCCTCTGGCCTCTCTGGAGAAATGACACCCTCTGACATGAAGGCCATCAGCCGTGGCATCTGAGCCTCTGCTACAGACTCTGTGCCCACGTGAGAGGCCCCCACCCCCTGTACCAAAGCCCATGAAGAGCGGGGGAGGATAGTTTGCAGTGCCTCAATCATGCTGCAGTGCCCGCGGCCCACTGGGAAAGCTATGTCATGAGATGCTTGTAGAGCTAGCACTGTGCAGACTGCCATGAGGGAAAGGAGAAATTAGGCAGGGCAGCCTTGTCTTCAGATTTTGAGTTGGAGAGAGAAGATAGTCACTCCCAAATATTCTGTGGACAAATGCTGAGCACAGAAGCATGAATGCAGGCCGAGAGGACCACAGATGCTTCATGGAGAGTGTCCTGCTGGGGATGGAAAACTTGGAAGAAGAGTCAAGGGCATCCTGGGAAGAGGGTGACATGCAAGTAAAGGCACAGACAAGAGTGAACACAGTGTACTGGGAAGTCCAGGACCTGTCTTGGAGAAGGTGACTATGAGGGAGGTGAGGGTTGGAAAGTTGAATGGCTAATCTTATCCTGCCCTGTAAACTGTGGGAAGCCATGGGAAGGCCTTGGATTGATTTGGGTCCCTCAGGATGGGCTGGAGGCAGGAAGGTAGAGCAATTAGGAGGGGAACAGGATCATAGCCTGGACCGGATGCCCCATGGGACCTCTACAAAGATGAATCTACCAAGTGAGGCAACATAGATAATGACCGTCTTGAAGTAGTGACAAGCAGTGCTGGTTTGCTTTCTCCAGAAGCAGAAACAGAGTTAGGGGTACAAAAGATTATTGGTGACAGGAGGGCAGGAGGCTGATGGGGCAGTGGGGCTATCAGGCTGCAAGACAGTCCCACCTCCTCTCCACCAGAGGAGCCTGGGGGCAGGCATGACTGGTTGCCCCAGAAGAATGGCCTGCGCTGCCAGGCAAGGCAGCCCTCCAAGGCCAGAGCTCAGGGACACTTACCATGCTTGCAGGGAAGGACAGCCTGACACTCTCCAGGGACACCTGGTGCTAAAGTGCAACCTTGCAGAGATACTTCTTCCCAGTGTCTCACACAGCAGGGTTGTCCAGAGTACTTCACCCAAACTCCAGTGTTGGAGCCTCCAATGTGGCTTGGTCATTTGGGTGTCTCTGGCAACTAGAAGCCCTCTCCCCTCGTTTTCTCCCCTCCCCTCCTCTCTCCTCCCCTTGTCCTCCTCTCTGTCCTCCTGTCCCCCTCTCACTCCTCTCTCACTCCTCTCTCCCAGTTCTCAGATTAGAGCTGGGTGTCGAGGAAGCATGAAAGCAACACCAGGAGTTAGGGGATTCCAACTGTCCCTCCTCACAATGACTGCAGCCTCAGCAGCCACCAGAGATGCAGCAGGACCTTTCCATTCCTGGTACAGGAGATGTAGAGACACATTGACTATAGAGCATTTATTAAAAACAAATTTTGATGTCCTCCATGCTATTCCTTATGTTCCACAAATAAGTGAAACCATATGATAATTGACTTTCTCTGCTTGACTTATTTCACTTAGCATATTCTCCTCCAGTCCCATCCATGTTGATGCAAATGTTGTGTGTTCATCAGGAGAAGGAAGGGAAAAATGAAGAGGGGGAATCGGAGGGAGAGATGAACCGTGAGAGAATATGGACTCTGAGAAACAAACTGAGGGTTCTAGAGGGGAGGGGAGTGGGGGGATGGGTTAGCCTCGTGATGGGTATTAAGGAGAGCACATACTGCATGGAGCACTGGGTGTTATACGAGAACAATGAATCGTGGATCACTACATCAAAAACTAATGATGTATTGTATAGTGACATAACATAATAAAATAAAATTTAAAAAAATTAAAATAAATAAAAATAAAAACAAATTTTAATAAGTAACTAAAAGATAATCTGTATTTTATTACCAGCCAGAGCCAGCAGTCTTAAACTATTCCAGTGATAAAATATATCTCCCCCCCAAAAAATTATTTTGTTGGTCTAAGTTCTTTTTTTTTTAAGATCTTATGCATTTATTTGAGAGAGAGAGAACAGGGGAAGGGGTAGAGGGAAAGGGACAAGCAGACACCGCACTGAGCACAGAGCCTGACTCGGGGCTCAATCCCATGACCCCGAGATCATGACCTGAGCTGAAACCGAGAGTCTGAGGCTTAACTGGAATGAGCCATTCAGGACCCCTGTTGATCTAAGTTCTAAGTCTAAACAATGGCTGTGTCTGCTGTAGAGTTTTAATAATGTATGCATAAGCTTAAAATGTCCATATTTTTATTATATCCTTTATTAACAACATGTTCTATATGGAAGTGAATGTGGAGAACTCCTAGTTTATGGGCAGGACTGGGGCATAGGGAATCAGCTGGTCTATTGTTTGGGGGTTTTTTGTTTGTTTTTTTCTTTTCCAGTAAATTCAGAATGATCTAGAATCCAAACTCTGTGATAATTACATTTCTACACTTGCAGAGTAGATTTGAAATACCCAAGGATCTTATATGCAGTCCCTTCAGTCTGGCATTCTGAGTGACCACTTGAATGTTTACTTGGCTTTACAATTTTTTGATTGCAGACATATTAGAAAACCACCAGAATTGGTTCCAAAGAAACGCAATGCTATTTATGGAATTTGATGTGAAATGGGATTTTTTTTTGCATCTCTTCCAATCTTATCCTTTTGTTTAACACCTTTCCTAAATACTTGTATATCTCTTGCTCCACATGAAAGATATTTTTCAAAATTAAAATAAAGCAAGTGTTCTATGATCAATGAAGAGTGAAGGTCAATTGACAAATCTGACGTAAAAAGTTCTGTTTTGACAAAATCATTGACAAATTTGCAGAAGGCTCAAAAACAAATTGTAATTATTCATTAATGTGACAGACCAACATCTAGGTATATGTTTCCCCCATTTTTCAACATACACATTATTGTAACTAAAAAGTATTCATACATGCCTTTTTCCTTTTTACTGTGATATTTTTGTTTTTATTTATTGACATGATAACCAATATAAAATTCAATAAAAGAACATTTTTACAGCATGTGTAAAATGTCCCTTATTATTCTTTTTTCATTCCATGTCATTACTGATTGTAACAGAGAGGATCAGGTGTTAAATGCATAAGTATGCTTCTATGTTCACAAGGTCCTTCATGAAAAACAAAACACATTTTTATGTGCTTCACTTTCTTCATTCTGTATTAGTCCTCTCTCCTTAAGCAATATTGGAGGCCCTGAAAACCTGTATGATTTCACTATAGCCTGTGTCAGTGGGTGTCCTGTCCCCCTATTCTAATTTGGTTTTATCACGTTTCCTAACACCTAAGATTTGGCTAACTTTCCATTTTATTTTCTCTGTAGAGACAGCAGAGAAAAGATAATGAAAATTCTCCAACTTTTCACGTTTCTTTCATTTTTTCTGGTTCTTTCTTCAAAGATAATTAAAGATTACTTTGGTTATTTTTGAGAACACTGGGTAAGAAAGCTGCTTTATTTTCCCTGTGTTATGTTCTCCTATGGGTATTCCTTCCATTAAGAGGCTCATTGTAAGAAATTCTACGTTTCACAAGAGGTCAATGGAAGCTGAAGTTTCCCCTTTTCTCTTTGTCAAAGAATTCCCATTAGTGTGTCTTTAAATTACCATCTCCCCTAATACATTTCATAGAGTCAGATATAAAATAATTCCACGTACATATAATTTATTAAGACTACTTCTATTGCGGAAGATCTGCGTGTAGATGGTGTCAGCCGGAGCACAATGGCCAAGAACAAACTAAGAGGGCAGAAGTCCAGGAATGTATTTCATATAGCCAGCCAAAAAAACTTTAAGTCTAAAAACAAAGCAAAACCAGTTACTACTAATCTTAAGAAGATAAACATTGTGAATGATGAAAAAGTTAACAGAGTGAATAAAGCTTTTGTAGATATACAAAAGGAACTTGCCCATTTCTCAAAAGGCCTTTCCCTTGAACCTTTGCAGAAACAGCTGATTCCTCAACAGTGTCATGAAAACGAACCAGTTAATGTTGATGAAGCGACAAGATTAATGGCTCAGTTGTAATACACTGGACATACAGCAGACACCCCAAAAAGACCAATAAATTAAATGTTTTATACAAAAAAAAAAAAAAGACTACTTCTATTGCAAAATCACAGTACACCTCTTTTTTTTTTTTTTAAGATTTTATTTATTTGAAAGAGCACAAGCTGGGGGGAGGGACAGAGGCAGAGAGAGGAGGAGACTCCCTGCCAAGCAGGGAACCTGACACGGCTCGATCCTAGGACCCTGAGATCATGACCTGAGCTGAAGGCAGCTGACGGAGCCACCCAGGCGCCCCCACAGTACACCTCTGTTTGATGATGGGAACTAATTAAATATTTAAATATATTTGTGAAGTTTTGATGACTTCCAGTTATAAAACATGTCCTTCCTTGGTGCTGAAAATCATTAAGTCCATTTCTCTAATGTAGAAGTATAAGCCCCTGACAATGGACCTTCAGCTTCTTGAGGGCAGGGCCTGGTGCACAGTAGGTGCTCACGTTCTGTTCTACCATGAACTCTTGTCGAATCACCGGTCCTGTGGTTTTCTCTGCTCCTCCCAGCCTTGCCTGTTGTCAGGACCTCTTCTGGCCTTGCTCTATTTAGGTGGTTGCTGCACCCTGTGGGCCAGCAAGCATGGCCACAGGACCGTCCCAAGAGTCCCCTGGCTCCCCTCTCTGCCCTCCAGCCCCAGAACTCCAGGACACCAAAATCTGTGCTATTACTTCTGCAGCTTTTCTCCTGTTTCCTTACCAGTGTGCCTCCTTGGAACCACATGTTTGCCATCTCTTATGTGCTGGCCAAGCAATCAACCAGTGAATAAAAAGCCCCTCTGTTCACTGAGTCCTTCCTGCCCACCAACCCAATTTTTAGAAATATACTTGGGACCTTCTTTGTCTCCATACAGTTAGCACTTCGGGAATTGCAGGAAATAATGAGCGCTCTGTGGAATGGACAGGACCTGGTTTAGCACCTGGAGCTTCGTGATCTTCCCTACATGCTGACATCATTTGTTTCTGAGCCTTTCTTTAAAGAAATAATAATAAAATCAAATGTTTGCGAATTCAATCTTAGCCTCTTAAAATTTCTTATTATGAAGGCCTTCCCACTAGCATCCTAATCTTGTTTTATTTTGCTTTTTAAGCAAATAAGAGGCTAACATATTCATTTCCTTTTTCTGTATTTTAAGTCGAACAATCCAAATTCTTGGCAGCCCCACCATGCATGCAGCAGTGGGTTAGACCCCTGCCCAGCTGAGCCCACATATCCACTCAAGAGGGTTGAAGACTGCCTTTGGGTGCAGAGGAAAGGCCTATCCAGGGTCTCCTTCTGTGAATTGCTTCTGCAGCCCCAACTAGAGCCCATCCATACTTTGCTGGCTTCACATGTCTTCTTGTGGCTTTGATTTTTAAATTATTATATATTTCTTAGAATATCATTGACCTTGTCACCTTTCACTCAAATCCATGCAGTTACTATCTGATAGCCTTGTTCTGTTTCCTGGATTTCTTCATTCACTGCCTTTCTCACAATTTACACTCATTTCTCAGAAGAGTTTGATGCTGATTGTTTGCTGTGAAACTAGCTCTGAACAAAGTTCACGGTGCCAGTTAAAACGGCTATTTAAAGCAACTTCTAGAGATACACAGCATCTGCTACTGGAATCCCACCTCTCTAGAAAAGATGTGAGCTGACATCGAATAACGTGAGTGATGAGCCCTAAGCCAACACACTGACGGCCAGGGTCGCCAGGAAGACTCCCGATTCAGATCTGAAGCGCCCTTGGTACACGGCTGTACACAAACAGTGTCCAGGTATATATATCTGTTTTAGTTTACAACATCTTTTCTTCAGGTTTCTTGAGGAAGAGTTTAGACTCTCAATTTTCTGTCCAACAGCTTCTTTCTGAGATTATGAAAATTTGCCCCCTACCCAAATAAAAGAAGTCTAAAATTCTGAAAATTACTTTTATTTGGTCAATTTTATGATGCTTTATGTTTTCCGTCTATAAAGCACTTTTGCATATATTAATTCATTTTCCCAACAAACCTATGGGATTACTAGCATCCATATTTAGGGGCTAACTAGCAGATCCAGATCTAGATGGAACTCAGTTCTGACTCTTAGTCCAGTGCTCTTTGCACTACACCACGTTGGAACCAATGGACAACGAGCTCTTCATCTGAGCAAAACACAAAGATAACCTGCCAAAATAATTTAGAAACAAAGATTGAGGCAACTTTATCATATGACATAGTTGGTTCTCAATGGATTGATTTATGAATTAATGAAGCAGAAATGAATAGTAAAAGAGGCCACAGTTAACTAGACTATGAGGGAATGTTGTCTCTACATGATACATTTACGCAGGAAAATTCCTTTCCTCAAGGACTTTAATCTGATCTTGTCCTTGGGGCTTATAGATCTGAATTGGTTTTGTGGGATCCACTGAAGAAGCCTGGAGAAGCCAGTGGGTGGCATCTAGATTAGGAGGGGCAGCAGATAGAGATGGGGTCTATCTGGGAACACAGCTGGAAAAGCAAAGAAAAACCAAGCTAGAAGAACTAAGAAAGACCAAAGTGCAGGAAAGAAGCAAGGAACAAGGCAGAAGCTGTACAGGAGAGGGAGTGAGGGGAGGTGGCCCAAAAACTGAACAAACGGAATTTGATCTAGGTCAGGAAGGGTTGTTCAGGAGCAGGTGCTCACACAGAAGGAGTACCCATACCCATGTGCTCCGAGGACTATGAGGGGGAGTGAAGGGATGCTCACCATCTATAGTTAGACAGGTCAAATGTGTAGTTACACTTTTCAAGAAATACAATTCTGGACCACTGACAGCTATTCAGTTTAATACCAAATCATCAACTGTAAGTTAATATACCATTAAGACCAGAGAGTTGGGGCACCTGGGTGGCTCAGTCGGTTAAGCATCTGACTCTTGGTTTCAGCTCAGGTCATGATCTCTGGGTCCAGGGATCCAGCCCCACATTGAGATCCATGCTCAGCAGGGAGTCTGCTTGAGGATTCTCTCCCCTCTCTGCCCCTCCCCAAACTCATGCATTCTCTCTCTCTCTCAAATTAAAATAAATCTTAAAAAATAAAAAGACCATAGAGTCAATATCTTCTTGCCCAGAGGTAAAAATTGTTTTGCCCTAAAGCTTTTCAAAACAAAAACAAAAACAAAAACAAAAACACCCAAAAAACAAAAAAAACCAAAAAACCTTCTGATGTCCATAGAAAAGAATCAACTTTGGGCGCCTGGGTGGCTCAGTTGGTTAAGCAATTGCCTTCGGCTCAGGTCATGATCCTGGAGTCCCGGGATCGAGTCCCACATCAGGCTCCCTGCTCAGCAGGGAGTCTGCTTCTCCCTCTGACCCTCCTCCCTCTCATGCTCTCTGTCTCTCATTCTCTCTCTCGCAAATAAATAAAATCTTAAAAAAAAAAAAAAAAAAGAAAGAAAAGAATCAACTTTTTCCAAAGAAAAGTTTGAGTAGGAAAAGAAGCAATGGGGTAACTGAAATGTAGTTATGACAACCATTTTGAGAGACTATGAGTAAATATTTAAAACAACGATTAAGTATAATGGTGAATATATCTCTGACTTTCTTAGCTAGAGTAAACATAGTCAGGATGTTGAAATAATACCCCCACACTTTGGTTTTTATAAGTTTAAAACTCTAAGGTTAAAAAACAGAATACTATTATTTTCTTTGGAAGTAAGACAACTCAGTATTTCAGAAAATAGCCTAACTTAACGCCACTTAGGTAAGAAGGATTTTATTTTGTCCAAACAATATGTTTTTTGACCTGATTATGGAGCATGACAACTGTCAATGCATGGAAAGAAAACTTTTCAAAATTACTTCTGATGCCTATATTTATTATTAACAAAGAAAAAGGTAACATTTAAGGTGAAAAATAAATCTTTGGATCTTCTCTAGCAATGTCACCTTTTCCTTAATTCCATATTTTAGGAGATGCTTATTTTTAAAATGTGTTTGTTACCTGAATCCTGCTCAGCAAAATGGTGTGTACATTTCACAGACTGCATGGGACAAATACCCTTGTCTTGATAATCTTTCCGTGAGGGTTGTCATAGTTGATCAGCAAAAATCAAAGAGAATGTTCTACATGACATTTTCTAGGAAATTGGTGGGATTTAATCAGGTAGATCAGCATCCTTCCTGCTCTCAGCCTCCAGTTTGCAAATTGGGCCTAATCAGAATTATTTATTGTTTCAAATACTTTTCTTGAAATGTTGGCAGGCATCATGGTTGGAGGTATGGCCTTCCTGGCTGCCTTCTTGCTCAGGTTGAGTATGATTTCTCTGGTCCTTAATTTACTAGCCCTGAATATAGGGGCAGAATTTCTCAGAATTGTAATGTTCTGTAACATAGCACATGTAGAGTTGTTAAAAGAAAAAAGTATCTTTTGTGTGTGTGTCCTGTGGGGGAAATTTAAATTATTGAAATTATCTCTTCCCTTTCATGATCCCACAGTTTCCAGCTGAATGGGGGAAATGGGTGGGGAGGATGAATTTATTATCAGTACATTCCTTTACGCAAAAACTTTGCCAGATTTAAGTCTTGGGATAACTTACCCAAAAGGCCCAATTTCTAACCCATTTCTCTCTTTTCTTAGCTCCATCAGAGCTGAAGATTCTAGAAATTTCAAGTGCTGCCTCACTTAGGGTTGTATATTTGGCCAAGTTAATATTTTTGACAGGGAAGGCTCCCCCACCCCCTTTGCTAACAACCCCAGACAGGTCATGAACCCCCTGAAAATGATAGGCCTCTAAGCAAAGAGTGCATATTTTGTACAGTAGATAATTTAAACAGCAGCTGGACCTTCTCCAAGAAGACATGTGCTGTCCCTTTTACAATAAGAGAGTCCCCAGAATTTCTTTGAATAGCAACAACAGCTGTCATTTAATGCACACCAAAGAAGAGATTTTTTTTTTTTTTTTTTTACTGCGGCAGAGGTTTGAGTGGGCAACAGGGAGATTCTGGGTGGTTTCAGACCTTTTTCCACTTCACATATCATGTCACACTAGGCATGTTTCATCATGAATGTGAATTATTTTATATGCTAACAGAAAACATAGAATGTCTTATAAGACAAAACCCTAATAATCACCCTGTCTTCTTCCTTGCCATGTTGAACATGGGTGACCATGCATACACATTATTTTCCATAGAAAGATACACACCAGAACTAATTAAACAGCCCGTTGAGTTGCATCAGGTGCTAACAGACGTTGCAGCTGTCTGGCCGGCAAAAATATTGTGGCTTGCTTTAACGGTCGTCTGGGTTGAGAGAATGTGGGGAATCTGATCTCTCTGTTTTTAGGAGACTATTTCCCATAGTTAAAGGAAATCTATGGAATTGGGTTTTCCTCATGTTTTCTCTTCTTCTGCAATACATTTTATCCTCCTATTTTTTCATGTTTTTTTTTTTTTAAAAAACCAGCTTTATTGAGGTCAAGTTTACATACCATAAATTCACCCATCTAAAGTATGCAATTCAATGATTTTATTTATTTATTTATTATTTTAATCACCATACATTACATCATTAGTTTTTTTTTTACTGACTTCTTTTTTTTAAATTTTTTTTATTATGTTATGTTAATCACCTTACATTATATCATTAGTTTTGATGTAGTGTTCCATGATTCATTATTTGTGTATAACACCCAGTGCTCCATGCAGAACGTGCCCTCTTTAATACCCATCACCAGGCTAACCCATCCTCCAACCCCCCTCCCCTCTGGAACCCTCAGTTTGTTTCTCAGAGAAGCAATTCAATGATTTTTAGTACACCTACCAAGTTGTGCAGCCATCACCATAATCCAGATTCAGAACACTTTTGTTATCCCAGTAAGATCCCTCATGACCATTTGCAGTTAACTCATTCTCATCCACAACACTGACAGCTACTAAACTACATTCTGTCTCTGTAGATTTGCCTTTGCAAGATAATTCACATAAATGGGATCATAGAGTGTGCAGTTTTTTGTGTCTGGCTTCCTTCACCTAGCATATAGTTTCTGAGATTCCTCCATGGTATAGCATGTATTGGTGGTTCTTTCATTTTCATTGAATAGCCTGGGTTTGCTTTTTATTGGAGTTAAGGGTTGATCACTGGTGGATTGGACCAGTGGTTCTACACCACTCTGGAGGCATTTTTGATGGTCACGGCTGAGATGGGGGCGATACTGGCATCTGATAGAAAGAGGTCAGTGATGCTGCTAAACAACCTGCAATTCACAGGACAGCCCCCATGGCACAGAATTACTACAATGTCAGTGGTGCTGAGGTTGAGAATCCTGGGGTTAAACTTCACATCAGGGTACATGTTTAAAACCAAATGTTGCATGATGGAAACCCTCCCTTTGATTTGTACTACATGTCTTTGTATTGGGGTTCTGTTTGTCTAAATTTTATGTATGTTTAAAATATGAACTCATTTGTGAAACAGATCTTTTTTTTACCATTTGGGAAAACTCTAGAATCTCCTAAAATATTGTTCAGTAGGTTGCACTGAACAAGGAAAGAAGAGTACAGAATTCTTGTTTCCTGGTTGAGATCTCAATTCAATCTGGTTGTGAAATTTTAGCAACAGAAAAGAAGCAAATGGTGATAACTTATACAGCATAAATTCCTAGGAAGCTGCAGGAACTGTTGGAAGGTTCATAATAAAGGCATTTAATAAAGTACATTGTCTACTTAACAACAAATTGCACCATCATTTTTGTGGCATGACCACCAATATTACGCACTCTAGTTATATTTTGCCAGTTCAGCTCCAGGATTTTGAATCTACTGTTATCCTTAACATTGGTGAATAAAGTTCTCATAGGGGCAGAGACTAAAAGAAAACAGATCTGAAAAAAACAAAAATAAAGAGCTCTTCTCACCCAGTGTTTGGTGCATAAAACCCCTCTTGGGAATAAGAAGAAATTAGCCAGAATTAAAATATTTTGTTTTATCTGAGACCAGGGACACACTGGCTGCTTCATTTTTTTTTCCTAGGGTAGTTGAGATGCCAAGGGGTGGAATTCTATCTCTTAGGTCTTTTGAGTTTTGTGTGATGATGAATTAGAAACAAAGTACTCTGTTTGTAGCTTAATAACATAAAAGGAGACTGATGTGATGTGAGTCAGTAAACCATACTTGGCAGAGACTACCTTTGGGAATTTGACAAACAGCGGAATCTCAGCTGCCCTAGGCAACTTCTCCTCACTCTGACCCCTCTTTTGTTCCAGTGAGCAGCTCTGCCTCAGCCCTGCCAGATGCAGGCAGGGACAGAGAAGGGCGAAGAGGTGGACAACTGAGAGTAGGTGTGCTGGCTGAGAGGAGAGAAGAAACAGAATGGGGTCTTCTGGCATCTCTTCTACATTTTCATGTCCTTTAACATGCGAGTCTCATTAACACCTCCTATTTACACTAATAGTAAATCACATCAGAAATATATGGTGGAAGTAAACTGAGGACAATATACATGCATACACAAACGTGTACATACATACAACATGCACACACATGTATACACACAGCTGCACACACAAATTGCCTGTAGAGACATGCACAAATGTATGCACATATACGTTAACATACAAAACATACGACATGCATATACATATGTGCACACACACACACATACACACATTCCTCAGAATTACCATAAGCACTCTGTACACATTTATTCATCACCGCTGTCTGTGTTATAGTAAAGGACACTTAACGCTCTGAGAGGTTTAGTAATTTGCTCAGAGCCACACAGCTGATAGTAGAGCCAGGATTGAAACCAAGTTTTCTGTAAATCCAAATTCCAAAGAGAGAAGCAATACTAAAGAAAATTTTGACTTTAAAAAGATGTAACTCCAACAATAAAAAGATCAGTAGTTGCAGGGGTGGGGGGAAATGAATAGGCAGAGCACAGAAGCAGTGAAGATACTCTATGATATTATAATGAAGGATACATGTCATTATACATTTGTCCAAACCCATTGAATGTACAACACCAAAAATGAACTCTACTGTGAACTATAGACTTTGGGTGATCATGATGTGTCAATTGATTGTAACATATGGACCAATCTGGTAGGGAATGTTGATGGTGGGGTAGGGAAGAGGCACATGGGAAATGTCTGTACCTTCCTCCTAATTTTGTTGTGGATTTAAAATTACCCTAAAAAAAATACAATCTGTTAAAAAAAAGATATAACTTCACATGGAAGTGTTCCAGCTCAGTCATTCCAAGACAGATGATTCAACTGAGTGATCAAATGACCTACCTGAATTTGAAGTCCAAGAATATGATAAACCTTAGTCTGTGTGTGTGCACACATGAACGTGTGCTTCTTAAAATAAAACTAGAGTTTTGCTAAGCGAAATAAGTAAATCAGAGAAAGACAATCATCATATGATCTCGCTGATATGTGGAATTTGAGAAACAAGGCAGAGGATCATAGGGGAAGAGAGGAAAAAATGAAACAAGCGGAGTTTTTTTCTAAAGATAAAAATGACATATGCTAATTACTGAAATAGTATATATGTATATGAAATATAAAGAAAAAAGTAAGAATTATCTCCATTTCTTCACCTAAAGATAAGCAATCTTAACATCTCTTGAACTTGTCTCTTGCTCTCGCTCTAGGTAGTTAGATAGATAGGCACAGAGATATGTACATGCATAGATAGATAAATAGATGGTAGGGTTTTATATAAACGATATAGTATAGATACTGTCTTGCAGCAGACTTTTTTACCCAACAGTATAGGTTGACAATTCTTGTTAATATATCTAATTTTGTATCATCATTACAAGGACCACACTGATTCATAACTATAACCTACTTGATTTATATTCTCTCTTTTTTTAAGCCCTAATGTGAGGTTGGAACAAGACAAAAAGATCTCACAAGCCCAACAATGGGGCAAAGGATGCTTTTTTTTTTTTTTAAATTAGATTTTATTTATTTATTTGACAGAGAGAGACACAGCGAGAGAGGGAACAGAAGCAGGGGGAGTGGGAGAGGTAGAAGCAGGCTTCCCGCCGAGCAGGGAGCCCGACGCGGGGCTCGATCCCACGACCCTGGGATCATGACCTGAGCCGAAGGCAGTCGCTTAACCAACTGAGCCACCCAGGTGCCCCCAAAGGATGCTTTTGAGAAAGGAATCAAGCCAGCACCATCTGTATGAAACGAACATTTAGGAAGTCAAAACCTCTTGATTTCTTATTACTTAAAATTCTTCAGCCTAAACTCTTTAAGCCCAGGTAAGCCCGCTAACAACTGGATTTGCACTAATGCAAAAGTTTGACACCAGAACTAATATAGTGGATACCTATGACCTTAGGAGTCCATGCTATCCCATGAGCATGCTTTCCATTCTACAGAGAAGCTCAGATAGGCTCTTGCTTCAAATGGAGGCTCAGTCATTTCTCTGAGCTGCTCCCCTTCATTCCAGAAAGGATTCCAAGATATTATGCTTGACCTTCTTGCTTACATCAATGTGTTCCTGCTCTGTGCTAAATGCTGGGAAAGCAGATTCTCTTTTTTTGGACATTGAGATTGCAGCCAATTTTTTCAGTGTTATTCATTTCATTCAGCAAGTATTAACTGAGCGACTACCATATACCATGCAGTCTTCTAGGTCCAGGGATACCTCAGCAAACAAGACAAACATGATTGCTAGTGAGAGGTAAAAGAAAGTCAATTTCCGGGGTGCCTGGGTAGTGCAGTCGGTTAAGAATCCAACTCTTAGTTTCAGCTCAGGTCTGATCTTAGGGTCATGAGATCGAGCCCCGAGTCGGGCTCCATGCTCAGTGCAGAGTCTGCTTGAGATTCTCTCTCTCCCTCTGCTCCTCCCCCCACTCATGCTCGCTCTCACTCTCTCTCTCTCTCAAATAAAAGAAATCTTTAAAAAAAGAAGAAGAAGAAAAAAAAAGAAAGTCAGTTTCCACAAAAGGAAGTTAGGGAGTTTAGGGGGCTGGTATGTACAGCACTCCCCTGTACACCCCATGCAACAGTTTTACAAGTCTAGTGATAAGATTATTTTTCAGAAGTGCTATCTGGGGTCAATGGATCTGCATATTTAAATACTCTTCAGAAATACCAGATCAAATTGTACTTCACACAATAGAGCAGAACACTAGATTGTGCCTTTCCATTTACCTTCTCTCTCTCTCCCTTTCTCTCTCTCTCTCTGTTTCAAGGATAGGTAATTACAAGAAGGAAATGTAAGTGAAGGCCTCCTCCCCCAATATGACTTTAAAAAAACTCTTCCAGAGATAAGTATTTGATTTCCAATGATGAGAGAAGGGAAGTGTTCTCAGAATTATTAGTGTTCATCTCCCTCCAGAGCCGATTAGTGGACACAGCTCTCAGACTCTCAGAGACGAGCAATTGTTGTGTGTTGTGCTTCCTAGTCCCCTTAAGAATGTGTCTGTTCTGATGAATGGATAAAGAAGACGTGGTATATATATACAATGGAATATTATGCAGCCATCAAAGGGAATGAAATCTTGCCTTTTGCAATGACGTGGATGGAACTGGAGGGTATTATGCTGAGCGAAATAAGTCAATCAGAGAAAGACATGTATCATATGACCTCACTGATATGAGGAATTCTTAATCTCAGGAAACAAACTGAGGGTGGCTGGTGTGGCTGGGGGGTGGGAGGGATGGGGAGCTGGGTGATAGACATTGGGAGGGTATGTGCTATGGTGAGCTCTGTGAATTGTGCAAGACTGTTGAATCACAGATCTGTACCTCTGAAGCAAATAATACATTATATGTTAAAAAAAAAAGAAGAAGAAGAAGATAGCAAGAGGGGAAGAATGAAGGGGGGGGAATCGGAGGGGGAGACGAACCATGAGAGACTATGGACTCTGAGAAACAAACTGAGGGTTCTAGAGGGGAGGGGGGTGGGGGGACAGGTTAGCCTGGTGATGGGTTTTAAAGAGGGCAAGTTCTGCATGGAGCACTGGGTGTTATGCACAAACAATGAATCATGGAACACTACATCAAAAACTAATGATGTAATGTATGGTGATTAACATAACATAAAAAAAAGAAAAAAATGTGTCTGTTCTTCCATTGGTGGCTACTCTGTGCCCCTGGGAAATGTTTGCCTCCAATAGAAACTAAAAAGTCTCTGGGAGCCAGAAACTCTCAGAAACAGAGTAGGAAACTGTTGCCTTTTAGAACTTTACCCCCAAACCTTCTCCCTGGATGAAGCTTGGCAGTTCCCCTTCCCCCAGTACCTCCCTCCTCTTTTCAAGCCTGCCTTCTGTGATCTCATTCTTAGGTCCTCTTTCGAGATATTTTATTTTTTAAATAAAAGGATTTCAATTACTATTATTTTTATTAAAAAAAATTTTTTTAAGACTATTTATTTATTTGACAGAGAGAGAGACAGAGGGAGCACAAGCAGGGGAGCTGGAGAGGGAGAAGCAGGCTCCCCGCTGAGCAGGGAGCCCGATGTGGGGCTCGATCCCAGGACCCTGGGATCATGACCCAAATTGAAGGCAGATGCTCAGCCAACTGAGCCACCCACGCACCCCATCAATTACTATTATTTTTAAAATGGTACTCAGGAAATGTTTATCCCAACTTTGGAGACATACCATGACCTGAAGTACAACCAGGAGGGAAAAGTGACGTCAATTGTAGATGGTGAAATATTGCCAAGTCATCCAAAGCTTGGCAGACTCTGGCTTCCTGCACCTCAAAATGAGAGAACATGCTCTTTTGTATTTATATACTGTCTCCTCCACTGAAAAAGCACAAAACATTTTGACAAGAGTTTTTTTTAACCCATACAATATTATAATTAGGAAGAAGAGGTACTTTTATTGGTCCTGAAGGGAAAGTAGCTCTATTTCATTTTTTACTCCATCACAGAGAGCAGGATTATGGCTAGAGGAAGATGGTACCACCAACTTGTCAAGGGTTTTATAAGCCTCATGTCATTCAGGGTCATGTTAGCACTGATATTTCCATTCTCAGTCTGGAATGGAAATATGCTGGGAAATTTGATCAGGGTCACATAATTAGAAATTGTGCAGCCAGGACTCAAACTGAATGTGGCAGCACCATCGGCATGTTTTTGACCTTGTCACATACTGCATAGGAGCCAAGGTACTATGGAGTGTGAGGCAAAAATGCCCCCACGAATTCATGCCTTGTCCTGGAGCCAGGATGAGGCCAACAGGAATCCAAAGAGCGCAGGTCCTGAGGGTACAGGTCTGCATGTCTTCCTGTGACATGGGCTCTGTGGGCAGGACCACACTGGCAGCTTCAGAGGGAGCACTTACCCCACCCTTGGTAAGCTCTCATGTAAATGCCTCAAAGGAGTTGATAAGAAAGAGTCTGGATTCTGAACTTTGAATGGAATGGAGCTGAGGAGCAGGGCTGTCAGCCACTTGGGGTCCCCAGGCTTTACTGGAAAATCCCAAGTCATCTAATAAAATGATCTACAAGAACTAAAAATAAAATAAAATAAAATAAAATAAAATAAAATAAAATATTAAAAAAAATGTAAAACATACAAAGTACAATATGGCAACTAGCTAGGTTCCCCCTATAAGAATTGGTAATTTACTATTTTGTCATATTTACTTTTTTCTATAAAAGAAAATCTTACAAATATAATTTCTATAACCTTTAAAAACAAGCAAAAATATCTTTTCTTCACACATGGACATATAAAGGCTATAAATAGTTAAGAGAATGAGGGGCCCAGGGCGCCTGGGTGGCTCAGATGGTTAAGCATCTGCCTTGGGCTCAGGTCATGATCCCAGGGTCCTGGGATCGTGTCCCGCATCGGGGTCTCTGCTCAGTGGGGAACCTGCTTCTCCCTCTGCCTCTCTCTCTCTGTCTTTTATGAATAAATAAATAAAATCTTAAAAAAAAAAGAGAGAGAATGAGGGGCCCAAATCACAGTTGTAGTGGCCTCTGGGGAGGGTCTGAGGGTAGGACTGGGGTGAAAGAAACTGCAATTTAGGTGGCTCCCCATGAAGCCAGTATGTTCATACAGATGTGTGGCAATCTCCTTCCCAGGACAGTGGGATTCACTTGGAAACCACAAGGTCTGTAGGCAATTTCTGGGAGGTTCATCGGGCATTTGTTACAGTCCTTCAGCTCCCTGGGAGAAGCTATGTGGCCCATGGGCCATGGACAATGGGATGTGTGTGGAACAGTTTGACAGAGTCTGGTGGCCATAAACATGTGCCCTTCTCAATAGCCTGCCGCTGTCCTTCCTGGGACATTTTGCTGTCCCTGCAGTATACTGTACATCCTAGAGCTTCCTTGATGAGTTGACCCCTCAGTGTGGCCTGCTTCTGTCTCAGAGGGAGGCCACTGAGCCCCCTCTCCTCTAGGACTTATCTCCTCATCCCCTGAACCCTCCCTGCTTCCCCACTACATCCTTTGTTGCACCCACAGAACTTCATCCTGCAGGAACTTTCTGGCATTTCACTTGTCACACTATTATGCAGTGTGTGTGCATGTGTGGAGAGCCCCTTGAGGCTGATTTGGTGTCTTATTCATCTCAGCACCCCCAACTTCCAACATGTTGCCTGGCATAAGTGTTATCAAATGAATCATACATTCGATGAGTGTAGGATTGGGGTGATTCTAAGCCTGTGTACTTCAAACTTTTACATAATGCATTTCTGTCGAGGGGGAAAAACTTAAGCTCACCCTTCCCATCCCCTGGGATAGGGTTGAAATCATTAGCTAATATCTTAGAGTAAAACATGTATCTAGTATGAAGTTCAATGTTAATGACAGAGGGTGGAAATATATTGTATTCATTTACTTGAGCTTCTGTAACCAACTACCACAGACTTGGTGACTTAAAAAATAAACGTTTATTTCTCATGTTTCTGGAGTTTGGGAAGTCTAGGATCAAGGCACCAGCAAATTTGATGTCTGGTAAGAACCCTCTTCCTGGCTCACTATGTCTTCACATGATAGAAGGGGCTGGAGTCTCTTTTATAAGATACTAATTCCATTCATGAAGGCACCACCCTTATGACCTGATCACCTCCTAAAGGCCCCACCTCCTATTACCATCACACTGGGCATTGGGGTTTCAACATATGCATTTTGTGAGGATGCAGCCATTAACTCTACAGCAACTATATTTTGTTTGTTTTTATTTTTTAAATTTAATTTAATTTTATTATGTTATGTTAAGCACCATACAGTACATTATTAGTTTTTGATGTAGTGATACATGATTCATTGTTTTCGTATAGCACCCAGTGCTCCATGCAGTACATGCCCTCCTTAATACCCATCACCGGGCTAACCCATCCCCCGAACCCCTCCTCTCTAAAACCCTCAGTTTTTTTCTCAGAGTCCATAGTCTCTCATGGTTCATCTCTCCCTCTGATTTCCTCCCCTTCATTCTTCCCTTCCTTCTCCTAATGTCCTCCATGCTATTCCTTATGTTCCACAAATAAGTGAAACCATATGATAATTGGCTTTCTCTGCTTGACTTATTTCACTTAGCATAATCTCCTCCAGTCCCATCCATGTTGATGTAAAAGTTGGGTATTCATCCTTTCTGATGGCTGAGTAATATTCCATTGTATATATGGACCACATCTTCTTTATCCATTCATCTGTTGAAGGGCATCTCGGCTCTTTCCACAGTTTGTCTATTGCAGACATTGCTGCTATGAACATTGGGGTGCATGTGGCCCTTCTTTTCACTACATCTGTGTCTTTGGGGTAAATATCCAGTAGTGCAATTGTACAGCAACTATATTTTAAATAGCCATTTTGAAACTCTTAAATGTAGGGGGTTGATTTCTTGTCAGATCTTGTCATATTAGTACCAAATGTTTTTAACCTGAAAAGGCAGCTGACAAAGAGCTTGTACTCAGGGGAAAACAGGCTCTGCCATTTTCTATTTGCTTGCTCTTTTTTACTACTGCTTTTTATTCATAGTTTCTTTCCAAATAGTTCTTTCTGGGGTTGTCTACTTAACACCAGAAGATTTTACCTACAAATCCACTTAGGGAGGTCCCTGCAGTGCACTGAAATCACCAGGGAGGTTACCATTGCCAGCATCTGCCTCAGGAAGGCCCACCTCCTGTTACAACCCTGCTGTGTGGATCACAGAGCATGGTGGCCACCTGGATGGCCAAAATGGGACCATTGTCTCTAAGCGAAGGATGAGTTCAGCATTAAAAAAAATAGAAACAGATATTCTAATATATTCTTTTGAGACCCCTTTCATGCTCTGCTCACTAACAATGTAAACTCTAAGGGGGCCAGGAGTTGCCCTATACCTACTGCATACCAGCCCCTAGAATAGTACTTGGCACGTGGTAGATACTCAACACATGCTTCCTGAAGGAGCAAAGGTATTTGGATTGAAATCAACTTTTCATGAACCAAAGACTGACATAGAAGCAGGTAATAAAGATTCAGGTGGAGTCCTGACTTCATGTCTAGGCCAGTCTTCTCAAGACCGGAGCTCCTTCTAATCTGAAAGGACCTCGGACCAACTCCCCAGACTCTCACACACTGCATCCGTTGAGTTTGAACAAGTTCCCTATAAATTAACAGAGGGCGTAATGGAGTGGCTAGTATCCAATTTGGAGGCCTTCAGATTCACAAAGAATTCACTAAAAACAAAAGTTTGGGGGGCTCCTGGGTGGCTCAGTCAGTTAAGCATCCAACTCTTAATTTTGGCTCAGGTCATGATCTCAGGGTTGTGGGATCAAGCCCTGCATCAGGCTCCACATTCAGCAAGAGCCTGCTTGAGGATTCTCTCCCTCTTCCTCTGCCCCTCCCCTGGCTTGTTCTCACTCTCTCTCTCTCTCAAATAAATAAAATATATCTTAAAAAAAAAACTTTGGTTATAGTTTCCCAAATGGGGATAAAGGCATAAAAGTAATAGTCACAGCAGCAGCAGCAGAAGTAGCAATAAGAGTAGCAACAATGGCAGTGGTAGTAGTAGTAGCAGTAAAAGCAGTAGCAGTAGCAGAAGTAGCAGTGGTGGTGGTAGTAGCAGGGATAGTTGTGGTGGTTGTAGAAATAGCAGCACTAGAAGTGGTAGCAGTAGAAGTAGCAGTGGTGGTGGTAGTAGCAGGGATAGTTGTAGTAGTTGTTGTAGAAATAGCAGCACTAGAAGTGGTAGCAATAGAAGTAGCAGTGGTGGTGGTAGTGGTAATAGTAGTAGCAGCAGCAACAGTAATTATGGTAGCAACAGTATCAGTAGATATGGTGGCAGAATGGCAGCTGTAGTCACCCTTTATTGAATACTTCCTATGTGCCAAACACTATCCTAGATGTAATCTAGTTTAATCCTAAAAATCTCCATGTTAAAAATGCCTAGAAGCTTCAATTGCCTTTAAAATGATGTCTGAGCTCCTTAACTTGACTTCCCACACCAGCATCTGGCCCCACTTAGCTGTCCTCTAGCCACATGCTACACTGGCACTCAACCTGTGTCCTTCTTTCAGTTCCTCTGCACATCCTGTCCACTCCCCTGTGCATGGTACCTGGGAATAGGCACCAGTCCTTACCATTTCCAGCCCCCTAGCCCATCCCTTATTCCACAGGCTTAGCATATAGGCAGTCCTATCAGATGAAAGCACCTCAGGCATGGTAGTGCTGTGTTGTTGTAATTGCTCATTTAACACTTTATCTCCTCCTATGGAGTCAGAAAAGAATGAAGCACTCAAAACAGAATGGGGACATACCAAAAGGGCATAAAAGTCAACCTGATAGAGCTCCCAATGGCAAGAGCAGGAAGAGCTGAGAGAAGAAAAATAATTATAATCATAATATTGGATTCTAATACATAGAATAAAATAAATGTCCGTGGGTCTCTATTAATATAAAAATTGTAGCAATTACAATTACTCATGACTAAGTAATGAGTCTTAGACTCATAAGTCTAAGAGTGACTTATGCTCCCCTAGATTCTGTTGCATTAAAAACTGTTTTTAGAAAAATGAGTACAGAGAGTTGGTTCCTAGTTTCAGGCTCCCCAGGCTGGCAAAAACTGGAATTGCTTCAAAGCCACCAATTTCTTTGATGGCCACTCACCAGAATTCTCTACTGGTAAAGAGAAGTCCCCAAAGGAGATAAGAGTGGGCTCCTAAACTGTGTGAGGGGCTGCTTTGGGTGGTATGAAAATAGCCATGACCAGACAAGCAAGGTCCCCACTCTCCTGGGGCCAAAGTCTCCATGAGAAGTTGGTGACTGGAATGCAACTATGATTGGGAAGCAGAGATTTAAAAATGTAGAGATGGATTTTGTGGAGAAGTGGTTGATTCCAATATATAATGGAATATTATTCAGCCATAAAAAAGAATAAAATCTTGCCATTTGCAAAGACATGGGTAGAGCCAGAGAGTATAATGCTAAGTGAAATAAGTCAGTCAGAGAAAGACAAATACTAATTGATTTCACTCATAGGTGGAATTTAAGAAACAAAACAAACCAACAAAGGGGAAAAAAGAGAGAGAGAGAGAAAGCAACAAACAGACTTAACTATAGAGAAAAAACTGATGGTAACCAGAGGGGAGGAGGTGAGGGAAAGTCAAGTAGGTGTGGGGGATTAAGGAGTGCCCTTGTCATGATGAGTACCAGGTGATGTTTGGAATTGTTGAACCACTATATTGTACTCCTGAAACTAATATGACACTGTATGTTAACTATACTGGAATTAAATTTAAAGAAAAGAAGAGGTAGTTGATTCCAGGTTTGGAGCAGGGAAAATGCCAGATAAACCTGAGACTTGTGGGGCCAGAAAATAGGAAAGTGTTTGAAAAAGAAAGGGAAGGAACAAGAGACAATTTGAATGAGCTCCCATTGGCCAAAATTGGAATAATTTGAGATTAAGGGATAATCTCACAAATAAATAATGGATTCTAATACATACATTACAAGTAATGTATTCTAATCCACAGAAAAAAATATTCATGAGTCTATAGTGATGTAGATATACAGGTAAATGACAGAGAAGGAGCAACTCTTCCTTACATAAGAATTCAAGTTAATAAATATGGAAGGAATAAGGGAAATACAAAATCACCAATAGACAAATATGATCGTAATAATCATTGCAAGCAAGATTCTCTGATGGATACAAAAATCACTGGGCTAAGCCTGAGAAGAAACAGGATGTTTTCAGTCTCAACTTATTTCCCCAAAGAGATTGATCAGTTAGAAAGAGAAAAATAGTAACTTTGCAGTGGAGAAACTCCGAAGCCACCTTAACGAAGTGCTTAAGGAAACATCACCAAGGAGATCTATCAGCTGGCATACCCCTGATATGAATGCACAGAGGAGGATGCAGCATCATTTCCATGGGATCCCTGCCAAAAATGCATCATCTCAATATAATCAGTAATGAGAAAACATCAGACAAATCCAAATTTTGAGACATTCTACAAACTGACTAGCACCATCAAAAGTGTCAAGGCCATGAAAAGCAAGTTAAGACTGAGGAAACATCAAAAAAAACATTTCTGGTGATCTGCTCTCTGAAAAACAAAATAGGAAGAGTTGGATAAAGAGATGCTTAATCTTAAACTCTGGCAGGAATTGGTTATCATATGGAAAGCTTGAGAGTCAAGTAAAATGTATCTCTGAGGTTTCTATAGGGATAACATGAAGTATCAGAGAAAAAGCACCTGAATTTGGCCAGTGTAGATGGACAGTTAAGATAGTGCAAACCCAAATATCTTATTTGTCTCAATAGCAGGTTGAAAAAATAACCTTTATTTGAAAAATTTCCCAAATTCTCATTTTCCCTGTCAGGTAGATTACTTTGTACAGAATGCTATTTTAAGTCCTATGGAAAATAACAAAGACATAGAAAACACAACTCTTGCCCTTAGAACTTTTAGGGGGAAGAAGGATATTACAAGAGAAATACACAAATCAAAGATTAAAAACATGCCTATATTGAATGGATAAAGAAAATATGGTATATACATACAATGGAATATTATTCAGCCTTTAAAAAAGAAGGAAATTCTGCCATATGTGACAGCATGGATGGGTCTGGAGGACATTAGGCTAAGTGAGATAAGCCAGGTGCAGAAAGACAAATACTGTATGATCTCAATAATAATTAGAATCTAAAATAGTCAAACTGATAAAAGCAGCAAGTAGAATGGTAATCGCCAGGAGCTGGGAGGAGGGGGATAGAGGGAGGTGGTGGTCAAAGGGTACAAAGTTTCAGTTATTCAAGACGAGTAAGTTCTAGAGTCCCACTATACAGCATAGTGCCTATAGCTAATAATACTGTACTGCATACTTAAACTTTGCTAAGAGGATGAATGATCTTATGTTAAGTGTTTTTTTTTAAGATTTTATTTATTAGTAAAAGAGAGAGAAAGCATAAGAAGGGGAAGTGGCAGGCAGAGAGATATATAATTATATCTCTGATTATATCCCCGCCGAGCAAGGAGCCCGATGTGGAACTCGATCCCAGGACCCTAAGATCATGACCTGAGCCTAAGACAGAAGCTTAACCAACTGAGCCACGCAGGCATGCCATATGTTAAGTGTTCTTACCACAAAATAATAATGATAATAATAATAATAATGGATGGGAGGAAACTTTGGGAGGTGATGCATGTATTTATAGCCTTGATTGTGATGATGATTTCACAGGCGTGAAACCTGCCCCCAAACTCAAGTCATATACATTAAATATGTATAGCTTTTTACATGTCAATCATACCTCAATAAGGTGGTTTTTAAAATAAATAAATAAAAATTGACTTAAAAAAACATGCCCATACACCTGGGTAGCTCAGTTGGTTAAGTGTCTGCCTTCAGCTCAGGTCATGATCCTGGAGGTCCCAGATCGAGCCCTGCATCATGCTCCCTGCTCAGCAGTGAGCCTGCCTCTCCCTCTGCCCCTCACCCTGCTTGTGCTCTCTTTCTCTCTGTCTCTGCCTCTCTTTCCCTCTCTCTCAAATAAATAAATCAAATCTTTAAAAAAAAATGCCCATAGATAGTACACATATTCTGAGATATAACCTTGTGCAAAGAAAAGGGACAGCCTATTAAAGGTGAGTGGGACAGGCAGGATCAGTCCAGGAAGAGGAAGTTGAAAGCTGTGGTTCAGTGGTTGAATTACGGCTGTGAAGAGAATATTCCCAGATGCAGAGAGACCTGCCTTTCCTGCTGAAGACAGAGCACTTGAATTTTTAAGAAATAAGGGTATGGTAGAGGTTAGAGGCAAACTTTGAGGTTTATTTTTTTGGTTGAAGAGGGCAGCATAGGCCACTGGGCCCAAGGTTATGAGAGTAATTGGTGTCATGAAGATAAACATCTTTGAAGTATTTGGTCAGATAATCGGGGTTGATTCAAGAACATTGTGAGGCCTAAAGATTCTGAGAAGCAGGAAAGGAGTTCAGTTAGAGCCCAAAGGATTATGAAAGCTATGGTTAAGGGTGCAGAATGCTGCTGAAGACCAGACTAGGTGGGATGTCACAGAGAAGGGGCTGGTCAGCATAAGCAGAGAAGCTCACAGGCCCAGAGGCTCAGAAAAGGGATGAGGCCTTTGGATTTTTGCCAAAGAATATCATTGGTGGTTTAATAAAAATAGTTCCTCCAAGGTAAAGACCAGAGAACTAGAGTTACCCAACTGAAAATTTACTGAGGGAAGGAACCATGCTCTAATATATCTTTGTATTTCCCCAAAATACCTAACCCAGAATGTCATCTTCGAATTTTGACAAAGGAGTTCTAGATTTCCCTGCCAAGAGCTTCAATGCAAACCACATTGCAAGCAATCCAGAAAAAGACACATATGTGAAAATAGGAGTAATTTGCATCAAAGATGTGTTTAAGGAATGAATTTTATAGTAAGAAAGAAAAAAATGGAGGGCTGGTGTAGATTGAGGGATTGAGTAAAAGTGAAGGTCAAGAGATATTGTCATAACATTTGACATAAATCAACATGGTCAGTCAATCTTAATATGTGTTAACTTTCTGTTCTTAAGAAACTGTTCGATGGTTTCGATTATAATATCTTTTTATGCCCCTAAAAGTATAAACGTCAGAAAAAAAAATGGAGATAAAAACAATTTATATAAATAATGTGTGACCTCACCACACATGTTGGGGTTTTCCCTAACTCTTGTGCGTTTTTCTCAGTTAAGATTGTATCACGCATACGATTTTGCATTCTGCTCTTTTCCCTTAACTTTATATCATAAGCATTTCCCCCAAATTAACAAAAATTTTCATAAATAAATTTCCCAACTGTGTGAAAGTACTAACATCTATTTAATTGTTCCTCAATGATTAGATATTTAAATTAATTCCAAGTTTTATAGTAACAAATGCTGAGATGAACATTTTGAAGAATGTTCAGTTGCTTTCTAGAAAGAGTGTTTATTTCAGCCATACAGATGTTGTTTCATATGGTATCATTTTTTATTTATTTATTATTTAATTTAAATTCAAGTAGCCAAGGTATAGTACATCATTAGTTTTTTATACAATGTTCAATGATTCATTAGTTGAATATAACACTCAGTGCTCATCATATCACATGCCCTCTTTAATTCTCATCACCCAGTTACCCCATCGCCCCACCCACCTCCCTTTCTGCAACCCTCAGTTTGTTTCCTGGAGTCAAGAGTATCACATGGTTTGTCTCTGGTCTCATTTAAATGGGCATGAATTTTTTCTTTTTAATGATCATTTACTCATTTATTCAGAAAACATTTATTGAGTATCTAATATGAGTGGAAATTGTTCTATGTGCTGGCTATGCCGGTTGGCAAGAGCATCAAAGTCCCTACCTTCATGGGGCTCACGATTTAGTAAGCCGAGATAAGCCATCAACAATGTCAACAAATGTTGGCGAGGATGTGGAGAAAGGAGAACCCTCTTACACTGCTGGTGGGAATGCAAGCTGATGCAGCCACCCTGGAAAACAGTATGGAGGTTCCTCAAGATGTTAAAAATAGAGCTACCCTAAGACCCAAAATTTGCACTATTGGGTATTTACCCCAAAGATACAGATGTAGTGAAAAGAAGGGGCACCTTTACCCCAATGTTCATAATAGCAATGTCCACAATAGCCAAACTGTGGAAGGAGCCAAGATGCCTTTCAACAGATGACTGGATAAAGAAGATGTGGTCCATATATACAATGGAATATTACTCAGCCATCAGAAAGGATGAATACCCACCATTTGCATCAACATAGATGGAACTGGAGGGGATTATGCTAAGTGAAATAAGTCAAGCAGAGAAAGACAATTATCATATAGTTTCACTCATATGTGGAACATAAGGAATAACACAGTGGACCATAAGGGAAGGAACGGAAAACTGAAGGGGGAGAAATCGGAGAGGGAGACGAACCATGAGATACTCTGGACTCTGGGAAACAAACAGGGTTTCAGAGGGGAAGGGGTTGGGGGATGGGGTAGCTGGGGGATGGGTATTAAGGAGGGCACATGTTGTGATGAGTACTAGGTGTTATATGCAACTAATGAATCATTGAACACTACATCAAAAACTAATGATGTACTATACAGTGGCTAACTGAATATAATAAAAATAAATAAATAAATAATAAAATAAATAAAATAAAATAAAATGTTAACATTTTGTTTTAGGTGTATGGGAAGTCTCTGTACTATTTTTTGCAACTCTTCTGTTAAATCTAAAATAAAAAAGTTAAAAAAAAACCAGTGTCAACAAGTTACGGAAGTAGATTGTGAAGAACCATGTGCAAAGATTAGGCAAGTGTCTAAGTGTTGGCTCGGAGGGTTACCCTGCATGGTGATCTTTGAGTAAAGGCCTGATGAAAGGCGGGGAGCAGGCACAGATAAGTGCAGAGTTTTCCAGACAGAAGGGTTGTTAGTGAAGCTGAACATTTTTTTCAATATTAATAATATTGGGCTCATTTCATAATGAGGCATTTGGCTAAGGGCTGTCTTCACTGCTCAGCTCTTTCTGTTGACATCAGGCACCTCAGCTCATAATGCCCGCTTCACTTCTCCACCAGGTTATAGTGACACATGATTGAGGAATCAGTGAAGAAAGCCACACTTAGTAAGCTGTAGACCAGATGTTAGGTTGGCTTCTTTGCAGTTTGCCGCAGAACAGATCCAAAGTGGCAATTTGTGGAGACTTCTAACCTCCCCCACAGTCCACCTAGACCAGGCAAACAGGTCCCTGACTGAATGCGTGGCTCCCAGCCTCCCTCATTCCTGGGCAAGGTAGAACATTTTCATGTTTCAAGAACAGTTTGGGAGAAGAATCCTCCAAAAAGTCACTATATTCACAGGAAGCTCCCCCAACTTCCCTCCTTTGCCTGCTCACACTTGGCACCTGACTGTTTTCCTTCTTTCCCTCACAGCTCCCAACAAGTCTGCTCTGACTGGGCATGGCATAGAGCAGCGTTACCTTCCAGGGCAAAGGAACCTACAGCAGCCTTTAAAGGAAGTTACCTTGGGTCGTTCCCACCCAGAGCCACTCCACAGCCGCACTGAATGAAACCTCCTTGGAGGGAAGTGATCAGCATCCATGGTCAGAGGAAACCTAGTTCCTCCTGACCTCCCACTGCCCCCAACTTTACAAGTTTTGGGCAGGCAAATAGAGAAGCCTGCTGTTAACTGAAATAACCACTGTGTTTAAGATAGTTAATGAGTCCTCTGCTATCTCCCTGTCTGCCAGTGGGCCATATATGCCTCGTCCCCTACCTAACCTGCTTCCAAAGTTGAATTCCAACTACTTTTTACAGGACAATCTGCCCAAACATCCTTCTAGTGCCTCAAGCCCCAATTCCCAAGACACAGTTAACACCCTCCATCCTATATGTCACTC
Organism: Halichoerus grypus; assembly: GCF_964656455.1. NCBI lineage: Eukaryota > Metazoa > Chordata > Mammalia > Carnivora > Phocidae > Halichoerus > Halichoerus grypus. The sequence goes on from NC_135720.1 coordinate 118,127,371, forward strand.
TTTGTCATCATTTCCTGTTCCTTGTTCTCAGTATGTCTGGTGTCTCCCTCTTTTGCCCACACCTCAGTGAGCCATGACTCTCTGCTCCAGTGCCTCCTTCTCTGTGACCTCCTTGGTCCTCAGGGCCTGCCCCAGACCCAGAAACACCTAAACCTTCCACCTGCATGCTCTTGTACCTCCAATCCATGTTGTACCCACTGCAAAGTTGTCTTCCTGAAACTTGAGTTGGGTTGAGGCACTTCCTGCTCCCAAACTGTTAATGTACCTCCCTGCTGCCCCATGTTGTCCAAAGTGTGTGGTCCTGGAACCTCTGAATCAAAATTCCCACTGTCTGATGGAAACGCAGATTCCTAGGCCTACTGACTGAGTCTGAATCTCTAGGATCACAGTGATGATAAAGAACCAACATTCTGCCAATAAAGTACAAGTTTCTTAGTTGGTCTCAAGACCTTCCATGGTCTCCCTTAATGGGCTTCAAGTCTCGTTTCTGTCCCCTTTACCCTGAGTCCTTACCTCTACCCTGGACTATGCTCTTCTACCAACATCCCCTCTGTCATATTTCAGGACTTTGTTCTCATTGGTCTCAGTCTAGAGTGTCCTTTTCTCTTCTTCTATGATATTGAAACCTTGTGATTTCAAGGTTCAGGTCAAATGCCATCTCCATGATGCTCTCTAATTTCCTCAGTTGCCCTTCTCCTTTTCCATTTTGTCATAATTATATTTCATTCTGCTTTGTGTTTCCTCCTGTGGGTAAATGGTGTGTGCACAGTCCAGGCCCATAATGTGGTGGGCTCCATGTAGTGGTTATCCTTATGTCTTCCTTGGTGCCTGGTGCTGTGTCTCATAAAAGTACCCTATCTGAAATAAACCACAGAGTCTCAGAAGAAAATCATGCTTTGTTGAGATTCAGGATGTAATTCAGCTTGAAATGGGTACAAGAGAAATGTCGTGTCCTTGTTGCCAATTTCAGGACTCTGCTCTAGCAAGCTCTGCCTCCCCAGGAGAGGGAGGGAACCTGCAGCAGAATGTCTTATTGAGAGAGGATGGGTGCCCTAGACAGTTCACAAAACCACTCTGGAGAAGGGACTCGAAAAACACAGTGGAATGTTTACTGCCACGCGGAGAGAACAGCCCATGACACCATTAAAGAGGGAATGAATGGTGTGGTGGGTGAGTGGGACTTACAGTGCCCCGAAATCACACAATGAAGGCAGCTGCTTATATTTCTGTAAGAGACCTGGTCTCACAGTGGGGTTTGCAGCCCCTAGAAAAATAAGTGCCTCCTGTGGTTATACTTTTGCACATTAAGATATCTGCAACTGGACAAATGGAAAAGTGAACAGAAATCTCTCTCAGACAGTCAGAAAGAGCTATGAGGCTGGGGGTGGGGGCTGAATACACCTCAGCAGAGTTCATGGAGTCCCATCACAAAATACTAGGGAGACATGTATCTACAAAACCCATGGTGAAGAGAGTGCTAAAATTCCTGAGATCTATGCATGATAATTCAATATTTCAATAATAGACTTTTTTTTCCTGAAAATTATTTGATAGGTTAATGCAAAAACAGCACCTACAAAATATACATTCATCTAAGGGGTGTTTTAGCATGGGAATCAAACATATCCTGGAGCTTAATTTTTTTTTTTTTGTGGTTTCATAACATTTTTTTAAAATTTTTTTATTGTTATGTTAATCCCCATACATTACATCATTAGTTTTAGATATAGTGTTCCATGATTCATTGTTTGTGCATAACACCCAGTGCTCCATGCAGAACGTGCCCTCCTCAATACCCATCACCAGGCTAACCCATCCTCCCACCCCCCTCCCCTCTAGAACCCCCAGTTTGTTTTTCAGAGTCCATCGTCTCTCATGGTTCTTCTCCCCCTCCGATTTCCCCCCCTTCATTCTTCCCCTCCTGCTACATTCTTCTTTTCTTTTTTTCTTTCTTAACATATATTGCATTATTTGTTTCAGAGGTACAGATCTGAGATTCAACAGTCTTGCACAATTCACAGCGCTTACCAGAGCACATACCCTCCCCAGTGTCCATCATCCAGTCACCCCATCCCTCCCATCCCACCCCCCACTCCAGCAACCCTCAGTTTGTTTCCTGAGATTAAGAATTCCTCATATCAGTGAGGTCATATGATACATGTCTTTCTCTGTTTGACTTATTTCGCTCAGCATAATACCCTCCAGTTCCATCCATGTCGTTGCAAATGGCAAGATCTCATTCCTTTTGATGGCTGCATAATATTCCATTGTATATATATACCACATCTTCTTTATCCATTCATCTGTCGATGGACATCTTGGCTCTTTCCACAGTTTGGCTATTGTGGACATTGCTGCTATAAACATCGGGGTGCACGTACCCTTTCGGGTCCCTACTTTTGTATCTTTGGGGTAAATACCCAGGAGTGCAATTGGTGGATCATATGGTAGCTCTATTTTCAACTTTTTGAGGAACCTCCATACTGTTTTCCAGAGTGGCTGCACCAGCTTGCATTCCCACCAACAGTGTAGGAGGGTTCCCCTTTCTCCTGGAGCTTAATTTTATTGATGGACCTTAAACTTGATTTTCAAAAGGAAGAAACATTGAAGGAATTGGGAAATTTCCATGAAAAAAAAAAAAGAATATCGATTTCAAATTTATAAAGATGGTGGCAAAAAAGAGTGTATTGGGGGGACTTTTGTTACAAATGCTACAGAAAGAAGCCAATAAACAGTAAAAGTTTACCCAAACAAGGTACAGCATATTAATTTATAAAATAAAAAAGTTCATATAATCACAGACTCACAAAATACAGCATGTTAAGCCTCCCAAAAGTTCTATGTAGGTCGCCCAGGATGAACACACCCATGTACAACCTGTAAGAATTCATTTATGAACTGTGACTACGTAGTTAGGGACTATAGTGACACATTGATTGTTCAAGATAAAAGCAAAGTACATCTGCCAAAGAAGCTTAATTAAAATGTTCACAGCATAGCCCCTCTGATGCCTTATCTTTTATAGAAGTTGGTTCCTTTTTACACTTGACAGATGATACCAAATAAAAACAGAGTATCAAATTCAGTGAGCAGAAAAGGACAGACAAGTCCATGGGATTATTCAAAATGTACTGCCTACTTGCTTTGAATAATATTTTGCAAAGAGTTGAAGAAAAGACCCACAACATTTAGAGGAAAAGGGGAGTTTTTGAAGGGAGTTTCAAAACCACAATTTCAGTTTAAACTGGATGAAGGACACAGGTTAGTTCACTAACAGAGGTTAGTTATTTCTGTGAGCTGGATGCCTGGGAGGTGTTGCAGGAGTACAAAGACAGCCTGAATAGCAGGGGAGGGGGGGTGCTCACAGAGGACCCATAGGGATGGGAGGAGAGAAGGGCTGATGAGGCACTCACAAGGTCAGCAGGGAGGAGGGCTCACATCTCACTGGAGATCTTGGGAATTCCTGAGCAGAATCAGCCTCCTAAAAGCCCTCTGCTGTTCATAAAAAGTGCCATTATCTGGTGCTGTAGGATAAGCGTTATGGAAAACAACTTACAACAACACATGCCTTTCAAGAATGCCCAAATATTTTGTGCAACTGTACCTGTCAGTTGAATGCCACCAACATGATTTATGTTCATCCCTGCAGGTCCGCGAGTCCCTTCACTAGTCTTACTACCCTGCTCATACGTACCCTTTCAAAACTTTGAAGGTTTGAGGTGAAATGGCTAGGCAGAGTCCAAACATATATCTTACCAAGCACCTGGGCCTGACTGCAATGGGTGCTCAGAGGGAAACAGAACAAGCATCGTGGTGGCGCCTCCAGTCATTCCTTTACTCACTCATTCGGCTGTATCAACAAGTTGTAAGTGGAAGCAGTAACTCCCTCTGGGACAGGAGGACAGGGTGGAAAGGAAGTTGACTGGGCAATCGCATCTCCTGCCTTGTCTTCTCTGCAGGGGAAGGAGGTGGAGGTGATGGGCAAGTGGGGCAAAATCATGTAGCACTCTGCACTGTGAGGAGTAAGTTAGCAAGAAAAATGCAGGGGGCAAAAGCCAAGCCTGCAGGACTACCAAAACACAAGAAAGGACAAGTGTGTGTGGCTTTGTTTCCTCAGGACCACCCTGAGGAGAGAATGGAAGCAAATGGAGGTGGCAGAGGTGATAATCTTGGGAAGGGACTGGCAAAATGGGTCGGTGCCAAGTCAAAAACAGGGGGTTGCGGACATCAGCAAGACATGGCCGAGGGCTGTCTTCACTGCCCAGGTCCCTCTGTTGACATTAGCACCTCTAAAAACCCCTTGATCTCAAGTGTTCCTCTCTAAAGTGGAGTCATAATGCCTGCTTAACTTCTCCATTGGATTATAGTGAAAAATGATTGAGGAAACTGTATTCAAATATGTCACAAGCCTCTCTGAAGTAGCAGAAATGAGGCCTGGCATTGCCAGCAGGACAAGAGTCTAGTGGGAAAATTCCAAGCTTCACCAGTGAACTTGAAAGGACAGAAGTTCTAATCTGCAATCAGAACACGTCTGGGGAGTGGGATGGGCTTCCAAGCCAGATGGGGCAGGCCTGGTGTTGCCCTCTGTCCTCCTCACAAATATCCAGGCTTGAATGAGTGTGTGGCCTTGTGGGCATGTGGGAATACCCACTCCCCCCCAGGCAGGCACAGAAGGCCCTTGGAGGGTCAGCCCTTTATTCTAGTTCAAGATCCAAAGCAGGGATCTCACATCAAACTTCCAAAGGTGCCCACTTTGAGCTGCTGGCGGCTTTACAGGATAGGTGGGGCACATACCAAAACCACTGTCCAAATCAGATTGCCACGTGACTTAGCCAGGGTAGCCCCCTCACACTTCTGAAACAGGACAAATCAGCTGCCTTCATTAATGCCTTGGAACATTAAAAAGAAAATATTTTTTGAGCTAAACATATGTAGAGGAGTGTTGAAAAGAGGATTTTTTGTATCCTGATATCCAAGGTAAAATAAACTTAGTCACTCTTGCTAAAAACCACTTAATGTGTGTAAAGCCCTTAAACTCCTGTGTGATAGAGGCCATTCTAGCATATAAAGTATGGAGCAAAGGAGGAACCAACAGTTTCTCACTCTAAAATACCCTCTGTGAATCCTCCCCAAATAGCCGGAGGGATGACTCTCCTCTCCCACCCACTCCTCCTCCACCAGCTCCAAGTGCCAAACCTCCCTCCAGTTCCTACACCAGGTCTTGGGTTCTCTAGCCTGTTGGTCATTGTCCACAGTTCCCCTACCTGCAATATACTTCCACCCTGCCCTGCCTGGGAAATCCCAGCTCTCGCATCAGAGTTCTGTTCTAAGATCACTTCTTCCATTAAACCTCTCTGAAACATTGGCTGAGGCCTTTCTAGTAGGCATTGCATCTTAGCTTCTCTTCCTGCCCCTCCTGCTTCCTTCTCCTGACTCCATAGGTATTTAGCCTGTGGGTATTTACTCCCTAATTCCTATAAGTCCCACAACCTAACCTCCATTTTCAGGTCTGCTGCTGTTTCACCATTTAGAAACTCCTCAGTCTTTAACTGAGGATCCCATTGTTTTCTTGTCCCCAAAAGCATCCCCTTAAAGGCAAGACACATTCATTTTTAGAGCTCATTGCTACAAGACACTCAGCACATTTAGATGCTATGGTTCAAAGATGAGCAAGAGATAATTCTGTGCTTCCAAATGCTAAGGGATCAAAGAGACAGTGACCCCAAAGGAAATACAGCACTTAAGCCTGGATGTTGGGATGTCATTTCAAATGTCCTCTGTCTAGTCTCCCATAAACCTCTTCCTCCTCCAGACTTCTTTATTTAGGTTCTTGGTCATATCATTCCTCCAATCTCTGAGTCTGGAAACTCTCCAGTTATCTCTGACTCCTACCTTGTCATACCACATCCACAGAACCTTTTATGTACTCTTCTTTCTTCTAATTACCTCTCCACCTGCCCCTGTCTGAGAACTTGTCTCTCACCTGGGTCCTTCAAGGACTTCTGGCCAGGCATTGCCTGCTACTCCCAGGCAATTCTTCCTTCAGTGTTGTTCTTACCTCATAACGGGAACACAGGTCACGGTGATGTAAAGCTTATGAATCAGTTATGTGGTTTTACCTGTATCATTACTCTATGCTATGTGACCAGGAATGTACTAGATAGATGCTGCTTTGTTGCACTGGATTCTCAGAGTAGTGATAACCAGCCAGTGGATAACTCATGTAAACAAGAAGTAGTCCTGCATGGTTGTAAGCCCCTGAGATTTCAGGGATTTGCTACCAGAGCATAATCTAACATTTCCTGAAGATATACTCTACCACTCAAAACGCCCCCAACTCTCAGAAGTAGTACTTCATTTAAAAATAATGGTGTGTTTTTTCACAGTATTCAACTGAAAAGACAGTTCATGAACTTTAGTATAACCCAACATGATGAACTGGTACAAATGGGTGGAATTAGATAAACCTATTTGGTTTTCACCTATTGCTTCAATTTTCAGAAAACACCCAGAGTTATTGCATTTGCATTTTTGCTGGCTTGGTGAAGGGAGTTGGCAGAATCAAGCGGTCCCTTGCTAAAAACCACGTCATGACTTATGTAGAGAGCATGACAAGTCAGCGAGAAAAGAAATGTTACAAGGAAGCTTCTTGGAATACTGGCAAGAAGAGGAGACAAAAAGGGAACAGTTGTTTATAAACAAAGGGAAAGGAGACGACATTGCCTTAGCGTCTTTGACTTTGTGACTTTTTATTACATAATTGATTAAAATGACCAGTCCAATTTCCTGTAAGCCTGAAAGTGGGTTATACTCTGCCTAGGGAAAAACCACATATATTAGCTCTGTGGCCCAAAAGAGTTCACAAGCTAGTCTTGAACAGCCTGTGTTCTGGAAATGCTCATGATGGAGCTCTGCAAAGTTCTTTCCTTGAAGAAACTCAAAGCACTTTTCAAATTAAATTGGGAAAGTGTATGCAACTCTGTATGAAAAAAAAAATCATATTTACATACCATATTGGTATTAGAATTTATCACTTTACAAAGAAAGATCAGTACAATTCCTTTAAACTGGGTGTTCAGTGAAAGCATTTAACATATAATTTCATTTCCAGAGTATTCCATCCCGACTCCTCTCCTATGTAAGTTGCTTATAAGGTTAGTTTTTTTTTTTTTTCCCCAAAGGATTAAATACTTGAGAGTAGCGGCTGAGAAGCAGTACCTTTTTCCTTCAGTTTCCTCAAAGTGAATATAGCTTCATGAAGAAGAATGAAGACCAGTGGTTAGGTCAGTGACTTAAAAAAAAAAAGGAAAACAGAGCTTTTCTTACTCAGAATTTACCATAACCAAAAAGGCCACTGGACTGTCATTAATGGTTTCAAGTTAAAGCAGAAATAAGAAAACAATTTATTTAGGGTTGGAAGAAGGTTTAGTGGTTGCCTGCTGCCAGCCTCCACTTCACAGACAAGGAGAACAAGGTCAGGAAGACTGCCTCTCACCCAAGTTGTCCTAACCAGTGAGTGCCCAACTGGAATGAAAATGCCACCTCCAGACTGACAGGCCTGCACTCAGAGGCTGATTCTGAAATATCAATGCAAGCAGCTAAATACCTGTAGACTAGGAGAAAGAACTGTTGGTCAGAATGTGTCCTTAGGCAAACCATTGGACCTCAGTGGACCTCTTTCCTTATCTGTACAATGGGGCTGAATATTGCCTGCCCTGCCCACTAGGCAGATATTTGGTTGGGAGATCAAATGAGATAAAGTCTATGAAACTTCTTAAATGTTGAAGCACAACATAAATAATAATAATCCCAATTTGTTGAACACTTGGGACATGCCAAGCATTGTGCTAAGCATCATTTCATTATCATAGCACACATTATCACAGGCAAGAAAGCCATTACCTTCTTTGCGTATATGAAAGTAAGACTTTGGTTAAATAGTTCACCCAAGACCTCATGGATTTGAACCAAATCTAGCTGACCCTCATACTTGAGTATTTAATTATCAATAGTACCATACAATAATCATGCTATAATACTATATAATGTAATACAATAATACTATATTATATTACTATAGTATACCAAATAGTATAACACATATATAGTGTATATTATTATATTACTATAGCATATTGTATATTACTATACTAGTATCTGTATACTATTATATAATACCATTAGTACTACATATAATACATATAATATTATGAATATAATATATATTATTATTATATAATAATATAATAATACAATAATAGTATAATAATATTGCATTACAAGATGCATGGTTAATAGTAATACTTAACATTGCACACACATATTGCCAAGGAGGAGATATTTAGCCTATATGATTCTACATCATAACAACAAAATATGTTTAGTATTTTCCTGATTTTTCATAAGTAGTTATAAATGATTGCCCTTTAAACTATTTCAAGCATATAGTTCCATTATTTTTAACAAACTGTAGTGCCACCCCCTTTAAAAAATGAATTAGGGAGAAAATAGCTTTAATAAAAACAAGATTTCAGGGGTGCCTGGGTGGCTCAGTTGGTCAAGCATCTGTCTTCTGCTCAGGTCATGATCCCTGGGTCCTGGAATCCAGCCCCAAGCTCAGCAGGGAGTCTGCTTCTTCCACTCCCTCTGCCTCTCCCCTTGCTTGTGCTCTCTCTCGCTCACTCTCTCAAATAAATAAATAAAAAATCTTAAAAAAAAAAACAACCCAAGATTCCAATAATTTATTTTTTTGTCTAGGATGGGTTTTTAAAAATATTTTTCTTGGGGCATCTGGGGGCTCAGTTGGTTAAGCGTCTACCTTTGGCTCAGGTCATGAACCCTGGGGTTCTGGGACATGATCTGGGGCCCTGGAATTGAGCCCTGCATGGGGCTCACTGCCCAGTGGGGAGCCTGCTTCTCTCTCTCCCTCTGCCCCTCCCTCTGCTCATGCTCTCTCTCACTCACTCTTTCTCTCTCTCAAATAAATAAAATTTTATTTTATTTTATTTTATTTTATTTTTTATTTATTTATTTTTTTATATTTTATTTATTTGACAGAGAGAGACACAGCAAGAGAGGGAACACAAGCAGGGGGAGTGGGAGAGGGAGAAGCAGGCTTCCCGCAGAGCAGGGAGCCTGATGTGGGGCTCGATCCCAGGACCCTGGGATCATGACCTGAGCCAAAGGCAGACGCCTAACGACTGAGCCCCCAGGCGCCCCTAAATAAAATTTTAAAAAATATTTTTCTTGAATATGAATTTTAAAAAATTAACTTGTTAACATATTGAATTTAAGTAAATGTAACCTGCCTTACAGTCTTTTTATGGTCATGTAAATTGAAAATTGCAATGCGCCATTCAGATCAGGCTCCATTTACAACTTCTGGAAACTCACTGAAATAACCTCCTCACGGAATATAATGATCAGCTTCTGTTTTGGATAGACACTCAATTAACTGATTTCCTATTTGTTTTCACTTTTTAACAAGTTGTGACATTTGAAGATAAATGTCTAGTCTTTTACCGTTACTGAAGAGCCCTTTGGTTTACTCAAGTGTATGTATGGGGCGGGGGGGAATGCTCAACTTTTAAAAACTTTTGTCATTTTTGTTTCAACTATGACTAAGATGTAAGTCTTTGCTGAGTAACTGGCAACTCCTACCTATTTACTCCCTCCCCTTCACCAGGGGTAATGAGGACATCAAGAGTTTTAGTGTTTAAAATATATTATTCTTTGTATTCACCTCATCATTAAAACAAAACAAAAATCACTTCTAGCAGATCAATATGACAAATGAGTAAACCAGAAGATGGCGTTGAAGATTAGCAATCACATTTTAAAGCAAGGTAGATGTGAAGTCTCAGAAAGTTTCATACAATGACTGTTGTTTTGCACTTCTAAAAGTAGATGAGTGAAGAAAATGTTGAAACTAACTAAACCTGGTGCAGAAGACACAGGAGGAAAGGCAAAAAGCTCATTTGCCATTTTTGTTCTTAGCAATCTCTTTCTGTTTGTTGAGAACACTTTGGGGTAAAGTAACCCACTGATTAAAATGTAATCAACATGAAGGCAGTGATCTTTGCTGTGTTCACTTAAGTATCCCAAGTGCTTACAACAGTTTCTGACATGTGGCAGGTGATCAAAAAATATTTGTTGAATGAATGAATCTGTGAAAGGAAAAGAAAGGAAGAAAAACAGGTTGTGACTAGAATTTTCTTTGAACAAAACTTTGTTATTTATTACATAGACTCTGATAATGGAAAACTTGCTTGGGTGAATAAAAATATGGCATCCTGTTAATTTCTGAGAAAGTCTGTTAGTTTTAGGAAAAACATACCTAATCTGTGCCTCACTGCCTGTTTTACTCTAGCCTAAATTTAGTTTTTTCTCTGGATAGGAGACATTGACCTAACATGTAAGTTTAAAAGAGAAAAACTGAGAAGTAAGTGAAATCAAAAGCTTTTCAAAAGTTGCAAGTTGACCTAGGGTGGTGGTGGTCTAAAATCATATAGAAACCGGTGATCTGACGGTTTACCTGAAATTGCTAAGTACATAAACATGCTGGAAGCATACAAGGTGCTCTGGTGAAAGCTTAGTGGGCAGATGCACAGGGAGTTAATTTTAATATTAAGGACATCTTGGAAAATTAAGTAAAATCTCAGGTCTTTTAAAATATTATTTCTATTCTGGACATTTATATCTCACTAGAAAATTGCTTCCTACCAGACTGATGTTAAAACTATGTCATTTTAAGGTGAACTGAAGTCCAGAAGCAATTAAGCATTTGGATACTTCGAGACCCCTCCCCCCACTCTTCCATGTTGCCATAACTGAAACTTTGGGGGCAATGCATTGTCTTTCTGAGTAACCTCAATTCACCAGTTTAATAAATGCAAAAGTCTGTGAGCATTTCAAACATATGGACAGACATTATTTGAGCCACAGTTTATAGCTCAAAGTATCTGGAGGCGTGATTATTGCTAATTAATGAGTAGGATGTTCTCTAGGACTCTTCTCTAGGAAGAGTCTAGGACTCTGCTCTAGGGAGGCAGGGCTTCCAGCAATAGCTACGATTCCAAGGGTGCCCGCCACCCACCCACAATTCTACGATGTGGACAATTCCTCCGTTTTTGGTTACATGCTCTTCAAGTGAAGTCCCCCTCACTCCAGATTCCCGCTCCTACACGCCCCCACTTCCCGTCCTAACCACATCGCAGTTGTTTAGCTGTTATTAGTTATTATCAACCGGCCTCCCGCAGGACCTGGCGCTGAGGCGAGGTCCCCATTTCGCGCCTTGCCCTTTGCAGGAAACCTCCCCACATTAAGGTCCCCGAGGCCGCGCACGCCCGACTCGAGGTGCGCTCGCGCCGCGCAACGCGAGGTGGATCGCAGCGGGCGCTAGGGCCCCCAGCCTGGCCGCAGCAGACCCCCCAACACACGCTCCTTCTAGTATTGGCCCCGGGGCTCTCCCGCGGCGCCCCAGTCTCCGCTCACAGCGCCCCCCTGGCCCCAATCGGGCAGGCGCTTTCGTACCCGCCCAGCCCCGCCCCAGGCTCCGCCCCAGCGGGCTTTTAAGCTTTATAAGTTCCTCTTTCCCACCTCCGATACTTAGTTTCACCAGTTGAACTTGGGACCCACTGCTGCCCTCAGCTCCGAGTTGGGGGCGAGGTAAGGCTTGGGATCGGGTAGGAGAACGGATGTGAGGCTGGCACAATAGAGAACCGGGAGCACGAGACTAGAGGTCCAGGGGTCCATCTCGAGGGCAGCGCAGGGGACCCCAGCTTAGGACCCGAGAGGGAGCATGCCCCTTGAAGGAGCCCCGACTCCCACTACGTCTGCTCTGGGCCCCGGGACCTTTGTGTGGGCTCTGTGGTGGGCCAGCCGGGACAATGCCCAAGCATTGACCTCACCACTCTGTGGTTCGGCCCCGCCCAGGCCCGGGGAGGCCACGCGCTGGACGGGATGGGATAAAGAGGCTGTCAGGGCCCCAGAAGTGGCCAAGGCGGGGCCATCGAAAGGACCTACACAGGACGGCAGGCTTTCCTGAGGGAGGACAGCCTCTTACTCTAGAGGCTTCAGTCCGAGGCTCCTTATCCTGCGGCCCCTAAGGGCCCAAACTCACCTTGGCCTCCCGCGCATTGCTCCCCGACTGGTGGTGGAGGAGGAGGAGCTCCGAATTTGGGCCACTTGGGGCCCTGCGCTCTGCTGCCTCAACCCCGTGTCCTCTGAGAACCCTCCTGGCATCCTCCCCGCCTCCGCTCTCTCGCGCGGGCCTCCGGGGTCCGGCTGATGCTCTGCGCGCCAGAATCTCCCGCTATTTGGCTGCGCTCCTCGCCTCCGGCCGGGTCTCTGCCGCGTGTTGCTCCCACGGCCCACTTAATCCTTGCTAGCTGCCGAAGGCTCAGGGATTCTCTTGGGGCAGAGAGTGCAGGTATGGGAGAAGGCCCGAGCAGGAGTTGCTGATGCTGAGCACCTGGAACGTCCAGACCGCAGGCGTTCGTTCCCACGTGCGAGATTCTTGGCGCGCGGGGCTCACCAAAGGAGTGGGCACGAGTGGTAACTGACAATGAAGGGAGAAATGTACTGGCAACGGTTTGGGAATGGGCAAAGAAGAGCGGGAACTAAGAGTGAGCACGCAAACGGTGCCAGAGTGTGGTGGTGGCTGGATTTCGCAGTGTGCACAAAGGCACGAGTTGTGTTGCCTGGGCAGCGTTTGGCCTGTGGGGTGTGTAACAAGAATGGAGAGTCCAGAAGGTGGGGTAGGAGGATGAACTCCGCGGGAGGCACGCTCGGGAGGCTGAGGACCGGGCATGCCAAGGGGATGAGACCGGGCCAGCTGAGAAGGTGCTTTCTCTCAGGGGCCTTTGGCGACACGGACTTTTACAGAGAGCTCCTAGCTGTCTCGGAGACTCCAGGGCCTCGTGGTCATTGTCAGAAGGGTTTGAGAAGGGTGCCCCGAGCGCTGTGCTGGGGTGGCTAAAGGCTGGCCCTCCTCTCTGCCGCGCAGAGCGAGTGCAGGAGGCGGATCCTGGGCGCGTGAGGGCGACAGTCGGCGCGCTGGGCATGAACCTGGAGGGCAGCGGCCGAGGCGGAGAGTTCGGCATGAGCTCGGTGAGCTGCGGCAACGGGAAACTCCGCCAGTGGCTGATCGACCAGATCGACAGCGGCAAGTACCCAGGGCTGGTGTGGGAGAACGAGGAGAAGAGCATCTTCCGCATCCCCTGGAAGCACGCGGGCAAGCAAGACTACAACCGCGAGGAAGACGCCGCCCTCTTCAAGGTTACTAGCACGAGGGGAGCCCAACCAAGGTGGGGGTGGAGGGAAGGCCCCAGAGAGCTTGGTGGATCCCTAACCCAGACTCCGTGGCGATCCCAGTACGCGCCTGGCGGTTCTCAGAGGAAAGGGGACCGCGAGGGAAGGACGGGATGGGATGAGCCCCGCAGGGCGGGCGGTCCGGGAGCATCAGGTGGCAATCCGTAGAAGCTGGGGGAGGAGAGAGGTTTCAACCTTTGTAGTGTTTTTAGAAACGGGGGACCAGGTACCAATCCTGAACGTGTGTCATGAGCAGTACCAGGAGAGTCAGATGGCTCCAGCAGCAGGGAAATAGATATCTGGCGGGGAGAGCAGCGCTGACTTGAGTGTTCCTGTTTGCATTTGTATGGGTTCCTCTGTCTCCATCGGAGCCTCATTCTGTACCTCTGGATACCACCGTGCCGTCTTTGATCAACATGTGTCTCTCTTTGTCTCCCTGTTTCTTTTCTGTAAGCACCCTTAGGTGTGCTTGAGTTTGTGCCTGTTTTCCTGTCCCTCTCACTCACTACGTCTGTCTGTCTTTCTCTGTTTCACTGTTTTTCTCTGGAGGTCTTTCTCTCTGGATATTTTTATTTTCTTTAGTTCAATCTCTGTTGGGCCCTCTATCTTTCTAGCTCTCCTTGATCCTTCCATATGTGTTTCTCTCTATCTCTGTTTCTGTCTGATTCCCTCTTTCCAAGTCTCTCTTTAGATATTTTTCTCTAGGTCTCTCTCTCTCTCTTTCTCTCTCTCTCTCTCTCTCTCTCTCTCTCTCTCTCTGTGTGTGTGTGTGTGTGTGTGATGATTGTTTTCCCCTAGAGCAGTTTACCCAATGAACTGTGCATTAGGACCCAGCCCCACCACCTGCGGGCAGAACAGGCGAAGGGGACTTCCTCTGGAATTTGCTCTTAGAATATCTGACCATTCAGATGTACTCTATGGGTAGCAGCTCACCCCTAGTTCCAGTGGAACTCACTTCAGACACTGTGAGGGGAGGGGGTGGTTAGGGCCCCTTTCCAGGGACCCTCCCCATCTCACCTACCTCTTATAAATACCTAGAGAATGCTCAAACCATTTGTTTTCAATTCAGCAAAGATAGAGTCCAACGGGGAAAGTATTTTACCTAGTGGAGACCCGGTGTCTTTCTGTCCCATGTTTTGAGCAACAATATAAATCTGAGGCACCTAAGCATCATTCTTTCCTTTAGAAATACAATCCTCAGGTTCTTTTTTTTTTTTAAAGACCTATATTTTAACTTTCCCCCCCACTTCTTTCCCACAAGGCTTGGGCACTATTTAAAGGAAAGTTCCGAGAAGGCATAGATAAGCCAGACCCTCCTACCTGGAAGACCCGTTTGCGATGTGCTTTGAACAAGAGCAACGACTTCGAGGAACTGGTAGAGAGGAGCCAGCTGGACATCTCAGACCCCTACAAAGTGTACAGGATTGTTCCTGAGGGCGCAAAAAAAGGTGGGACTTCCTGGACTGGGGTCACAGAATATAGCCTGCCTTCCTCCTGCCTCATGTTCAAGCCCAACAGGCTCTTTGCCCAAGTTCTCAGGGTCATAAATTGAAATTCTTGTGGTATTAGGGTAGGACGATTTCTCAGATTCCAACTCTCTACCTGTGGGTGTATGCACATGCATGTGTGTGCACGTGTTTTTCAGTTAGTTCTGTTGGCGTAAGATATGGGCCAAATTTTTCAAACAAACTATGGAAAACTTGTTCAGAGATTTATCTTTACTTATCAGTGTTTCATGATTAACCATTCTGTAGAAAGGAAGCATACATATATCCATATATTGTTATTCTTTATAGTAATAAAAATGTCAACTTTTAGAGTATACTGTGGTCAGCTTGGAGGCTTTCTGAAATTCAGATCTTCTCTTTCCAAGTTTCTGACCAGTGTGTCAGAGTAGAGCCCAAGAATCTGCATTTAAAACAAACCATACAGATGACTTCACTTGTGGAACATCTTGCTGCTGGGGCCCTTTATGTGACAAAGTGCGTTCACACACAGCATTTCATCTCCTTCTCTACCTGTCCTACATAAGTCAGACCTTGTAGAAATCAGTTTAATGGCCTGAACAAGTAATTGCCCATGGGAATTGCTAAAAAAGTGCTTTATTTGTCAACACCGTTATGCATTCTAGGAATTAAAGTCTCAGGTATTTTTCTAAGATTTCACTTTTAGTTATGACAGTTCCTTTATTTCACACTTTAACATTTGCCTTTTGCCCAAACACATAGGAGCAAAGCAGCTCACCCTGGAGGACCCACAGATGACCATGAGCCACCCCTACACCATGACGGCTCCTTATACCTCACTCCCAGCTCAGGTATGGTGGAGGGTACAGGGCTTCTAGAAGGGGAGGCTGGGTCTGGGTGAGGCCACGTGAGCCGGCTAGTCCCACATAGCAGGAAAAATACACAAACAAAACAGCAGTGCTTTGTTTTTGTTATTAGTCAATCAGCCAAACCAAATCCCCAATCATTGGATGAGTGTCTCACTTTCTACCTGGTGTTACTATCAGTGTTGGTTTTAAGGAGTGGAGAGGTGGATGTGTCTGCCTGCTAGCATGGACTTCTACTACTGATTCAGAAATCTGGGAAACAGATCTTTTGTGGAAGATGAAAATTTTGGAAGTAGTGCTTTATCATGTGAAACCACAGGGCAGCTGATCTCTTCAGATTTTTCTGATGTGAATTACAGCTCTGTTTTATTCACTTTGGTGGGTAAAAGAAGGCAAATTTCCCTGCAGTACTTTTGGTGCCAGGTTTAACCATATGATGAAGCTTTACACAAATCATTACTTTATAACACTGTCTTCATTGTGCTTTTTGATTCTTTATGGCTACTTTCCACCTAGTGTGATGAGCTATTCACTCCAAAGTCTTTTGAGATGATAAAATGATTTGGCTGTGAGCCAAATAAAAGATGCTGTGAGGAGTCTGACTATAAAAGAATCTGCACCCCACCCCCTTCCCCGTGCCAACCAACTGATCTTTGCCAAGCTGGTTGCCTTTCATCTCAGCTGCTCCTTCATATTCCTTTAGCAGGTTCATAACTACATGATGCCACCCCACGACCGAACCTGGAGGGACTACGTCCCTGATCAGCCCCACCCAGAAATCCCATATCAATGTCCTGTGACGTTTGGATCCCGCAGCCACCACTGGCAAGGCCCGGCTTGTGAAAATGGTAAGGAGTATGCTGGGGCTGGTTTTTATGGCTGTGGCTCACCCAGCAGAACAAACCTGGCCAAAGGGCCCTGGTCTCTCCTGATCTGTCCTTCTGGGCAGTACCCCAGTTCTTTCCCCTTCTCAGAGCTGCTAGGAAAGACCTCACGTGCAGTGAAGGAGAGAGCGAAGGTCGTCAGGGGGAGGACTCCAGGGTTTACTGACTCCTGGCCTACTTGTGCCAGGACCTATGCTGGGAACTGCCTTATGTGAGATCTTTTTTTTTAAAATTTTATTTTATTATATTAGTCACCATACATTACATCACTAGTTTTTGACGTAGTGTTCCATGATTCATTGTTTGTGTATAAGACCCAGTGCTCCATGCAATACATGCCCTCCTTAATACCCATCACTGGGCTAACCCATCCCCCCACCCCCGTCCCCTCTAAAACCCTCAGTTTGTTTCTCAGAGTCCATAGTCACATGAGATCTTATTTAAACATCACAGAAAGGGGCGCCTGGGTCGCTCAGTTGGTTAAGTGTCTGCCTTCGGCTCAGGTCATGGTCCCCGGGATCTGCCAGAGATTCCCCAGGGTCTGGGATTGAGAATCAGGCTCCCTGCTCAGTGGGGAGTCTGCTTCTCCTTCTCCCTCTGCACCCCCCCACTCATGCTCTCTCTCTCTCTCAAGTAAATGAATAAAAAAATAAACTTCACAGAAAAAAATAAAGGGGAACACCAATCTCAAAATAAGTAAATAAATAAAAATAACAAAATAGACATCACAGAGATCCATCCCAAGCAACTAAAAACTGCCCCCCCTTTTTTGAGGCTAACTCACGGAATGTAAGGAATGCTCAAAGTTACCCAGTGGAAGTGAGGGGCTGGAGTTCAACCTCAGATCTCCTCTTTCATTTAAGACAGAGGATCTCAGATGTCAAACTGGTTGGCCATATTTTTTTAATTATCTGTTTGATGGGTTAATATTTTTCATCCTCCCTGAATAATCTTTGGCAGAAAGTAATAGATTTTGTCAGTCTTCCCTCCTGGATTGTCCCTTAATGTTGATTGGGCCAGTAATCTCACCGGTCTGTTTCTTTCTACATATCTGTAAAACGGGCATACCATAGCTGTGTCCAAACCTTCTCTCTATAGGAACATCAGGAGATTATTGACCTAGTATATTTCTCTTAAACAAGTGTGCCCAAGGGGCACCTGGCTGGCTTAGTTGGTAGAGCATGCCACTCTTGATCTTGGGGTCGTGAGTTTGAGCCCCACATCGGGGGTAGAGTTTACTTAAAAAAAACAACAACAATAGTGTAGTTATTTTGGGGCTTAGAAATGATAGTAAGAATGGAATGAATAAATACTAAGAAAACAGTCTCCATAAGGTGACTAGTGCCGGTGTTGGGGTCCAAAGAACTTTGTTCATTCTGGATTAGATGTGGTCCCATTCTCACAGGAGTTTCCCAGACATCAAAATGAGATCACTCAGTGGAAGCACTAGTTAGCTAAGTGCAAAGAAAACTTCATACAGTGTATCAAACACAGCAAAACACAAGCTTCTAGGACTTTTGAGTTAGATATTTAAATAGAAATCCTGAGATAGGTCAAGACTCAGGTCCTTCTGTATGTTCTAGGAATATTTGGTTCGTCACAATTTGGTCAGTTCCCCTTTTTCTAATCATATTCAGGTCACTTTTGGCTTTTATGAAATTGACGAAGTATACCATCATTTAAAATTGTTTTTAGTGTCATGTTTACAAAAAAGCTCAGAGTTTGGTTTTATTAGCTTTTCAAGAGTGATTTGCAACAAAGGTTACTTTCCGTTCCGTAGTGGAGGAGTTAGTTAACATTAAACTGGTTTCTGAAATTCAGACTTGAATTTGGGCTCTATTGAACCAAGAACCTTAGTAACAAGGCAATGTCTCAAACTATACAAAAATATGGAATAGGTAGATGTATTTTGAAGCATAGTTGACATTAAAAGAAGTGCCACCAAAATTATGTTCTATGAGATATTCTTTCTCTATTACTGTTTAATGTGACCCACAGCTATTATGCTGCCAAAACACATGGTTCAATTTTCTTCCTGAAGCCAGAAATAGAAAGCTAAATAAATGTAGACTAAACAATTTGTAAGTTTTTAATTGGGTTCTTTGGCATCAGAACTCAGGTAAACCTGAGCTCACAGCTCTCCTGCCAACTTGCTGCGTGAACAAGGATAAATCTCTCTGAGCCTAAGTTATCCTGTTTATCAGGGTAATTATGGAGGGATGTTGCTCAAAGTGTACCAACTTCCAATTATAAGACGAATAAGTTCTGGGGATCTAAAGTACATGGTGACTGTATTTAGCAATACTCTATTGTATTAAAAGTGGCTAAGAGAGCAGATCTTAAATATCTTCCCACTATACAACACACACACACACACAGTGGTAATTATGTGAGGTGATTAAGGTGTTAACTAACTTAAAGAAAAAAAAAGAAAGAAAAAATTATAGAGGGATTATTTCAAGTTTCCTTCCAAAGCTATGAAAAGGCTCCTTCCTCTTTCAATCTTGTTTTTTCTGATTGGACTTAACTTGTCTTTGTCCCTTGAGAATGCCACCGGTCAGTTCTAGAGGGCCCTTGGCCCCTCCCTTCCAGGGTTGGTGCACCCCTCAGGGGCTGAGTGGCCACATCCCAGGGAGAGGAGACCTTCCTGTGTGTCGTCGGACAGACTCTGTTTAGACATCATCTGATTCTTATTTACAAATGCAGGTTGCCAGGTGACAGGAACCTTTTATGCTTGTGCCCCGCCTGAGTCCCAGGCCCCTGGAATCCCCATAGAGCCAAGCATAAGGTCTGCTGAAGCCTTGGCGCTCTCAGGTGAGTGCAGTGTTCCCTTCTAGAGGCCCCCACAGGAGGCTGGCTTCTGCTGTGGCTCCACCCTCACCTTTGGGTATACTTGATTGGGTGGGGGTGGGGAATCCCTGAGCACAGCCCATGGGCACTGGCTTTCTTCCATCTGGGGACTAGAGTGGGTATGGACACATCTGACTCCCAACCTCTTTGAATGAGGACATCATTAGAATATTTAGCTCTAAGAAGCCAGCTTTTGATTCTGATGCCAATTCTAAATGCTGGTTTGAATTGAGTCATTTTAGGGTTTCCACTGACATCTATCTGAATTTTCAGGAATATGCAAACACCTCAGCTTTATATACCAAGGGCCCCCCTTCAGCCAAAATTTTCACAATGTAGTATAATTTCTTAGAAAAATACACAAGGGTTTCTCATTTTGAAAAGCTGATCATCCTTCCAGGTTTAGCTACAAATAGGTCTTCCTCTCTGTCATCCTGAGGACATGAGTTCTGGCTCCTTTCCATTCATATGCCTAAAAGTAGTGAGACTTGCGGTCAGTCTTCGTCTAAAATTTGATAGGTTTTGCAAAAAATTTGGGTTAGAGCTGATTTTCAAAGTTTCATTTCTAAAAGAATCCCTGCAAGCTCAAAGGTCGTACCTGTTTTAAGGAAGACACCTCAAGGTTTGCTAAGCATATGTAGTGTGTATATATTTATTTTTTAGATCGTATTCTGGGTTGTTTTAAAATGGGACTTATAATTACATTAAAAATGAATAGCTTAAGCCTCAGAATTCTCACCTTGCCCCTTGGGCTTTTTAAAAATCAATGATAGAAAGTATAAAGTAAATTCTCAAGGTTTCAAAGAGTTGTGGTCACCTTTCTTGCTTCCAGGTTCACCATTTATTTCTTTTCAGTTCTGAAGTTCTGAATGAGGCTTGCTGCCTCTCTTCTTAGATGCTCCTAAATGATGGAGGGGAGATGTTTCTGAGCAGAAAGCCTTGTGCTTGTTTTTAGAAACTTTCTAACCCTTCTCTTAAGCACCTAAGACCTGTGTAGGTGCCTGGAAAGTAGGAAATAAACAGCTATTTATGTCACTGTGACCTCGTGATTTCTGATGACGTTAAATGAAATGAAACTTGCCCTGCAAGTCACCTCAAATGGCCAACACTCACTGTCATCAAGGTACACTGTCTGAGCTCGCTCTCTGCTAGTGTGTTTACAGCAGCAGAAATTGAAGTGGAGAATTGAGACAGTGATGTGGGTTGTTGAAGTCTCAAAACCTGCCGCTGAGGAATAAGAGGGTTTTGTGGGTTTCTTTTTTTGGTATGCATAGTACAGATTAATTATCAACCTTGAGCACATTTGTTGGAGAACTGCGATTCCCATTCATTTTTAAATCCCATGCAGTTATGGATGGGTAGCTATTGCCTATGCATGAAGCCCTTTTGCATTTCAGTTAAGGGGTCCTTTGCAAACCTAGCTTTGTCCTTTCAGTTTGTGGGTCCTATTCTGAAGAAAAATTTCATAGGTGAACTCATCTCGTTAAATGTTTTAGAAAGCACAGTTATTTTCAAGGCAGATTTTGAAAGCCTAGTGGGACTTTAGCCTTAGAACATTTTTTTTCATTGATTCTTTTCTTTCCACGTGAATTAATTTTATTATACAAGTAGTATATACACACATAGCATAAAAACTAATGTGACAATCAGAAAAGCAAAAAAGGAAAATAAAACATCACATTCCTACCACCCAGAGATCACCACTGTTAAAGTCTTAGTGTTTATCTTTGCTGAAACTTAATGTGCACTTGTATGTATATATATATATTTTTCTATGTAAGTGACATCATATTGATATTTTAGGGTGGTTTCTGATGTAAACATTTTTGTTTATTTTTTGAAATACCATTATATTCTTTTTGCTAGTAGAAATTAAACTTAGGGTTTACTTCCTCCAAAATCAAAACTGATTGTCATGCTTAAAGATGAATTTTGTTCAGTGGTACATGACTTAGTATTTTAGACATAATTGTCATCATCGCTATAATCATCACCAAACAATGACACAGAATGTTCTTAACCAGTGGTGCTCTCTAATACAAGTCAAATATACTGTGCAGAAAACTAGTGTAAAGTGTGATTTCCCCCTCCACAAAAAAAATCTATGGTCACACAAATTTGGAAAATGCTGAGTTAGACAACATTAAATAGATTTCTTGCAGGATTTCCTTAATATCTCTTACTGTCTATGACTCCATGAGGGAGATGAGGGTATGCAGCATTTCCTACACTTTCTTGACCCTGGAACTTTCTACTTTTTATGGAGTATTCTGGGACACCAGTTTCCCACCAAATACACATGTTCCGGTTGAATAGTTTGGCATCCTGATGTGTATCCAGTGCTCCTTGGTCCCTTAGCACTGACCATGAAATCTCTGTGTTTACAGACTGCCGGCTCCACATCTGCTTGTACTACCGGGAGATCCTGGTGAAAGAGCTGACCACGTCTAGCCCAGAAGGCTGTCGGATCTCCCACGGGCACACCTACGATGCCAGTAACCTGGACCAGGTCCTTTTCCCCTACCCAGAGGACAATGGCCAGAGGAAAAACATCGAGAAACTTCTGAGCCACCTGGAAAGGGGTGTGGTCCTCTGGATGGCCCCCGACGGGCTTTATGCCAAAAGACTGTGCCAGAGCAGGATCTACTGGGATGGGCCCCTGGCACTGTGCAGTGACCGGCCCAATAAACTGGAGAGGGACCAGACCTGCAAGCTCTTTGACACACAGCAGTTTTTAGCAGGTAATGTACCAAATTATCTGTTAGAATGGAGCATCCCACACCTGTGAGCCTAAGAGACAGAATGAAGGGGGTGACACTGTACCTGCTACAGTGGTCCAAACAGGTCACTCCCATCCCAGACAGAGGTCTTCCTTCTATTAATCCCTGAGCCTGTGTGATCTGAGAATAGGTTTCCTGTTTGTTCATCTCTCACCTCTGCCTCTACCACCTGCTCCTTTCCAAAAGCAAAGGGGTGTGAATAGGAGGAAGATTGCTCAAGGGGATTGTGGTTCAGGCTGATATCTTGAAATTCTGGTATTCAACAAATAGTCACAGACTGATAAGGTTTACACTTTATTGGCAGTATGATCTCAGCAAGCATGTCTGCTGGTGTTTCAGCTTTTTTAGGGTTCCTAGGAAAATCATAAGGTTAGAAGTGTATTGTTAATATTCTTGGTTATGAGATGTGTTACCCCTAAGCAGATGCTCTCCAGCAGGTGAGACCAAGGATAGAGTATGTGGAACTGATTTTCCAAAGGGGAAATTATGAGAAGGCTTTGAGTTATCTCTATGATATGCATGTTTCAAATAATATTTTCTAAAACCAATAAGTTTTGTTTTTCTAGTTTTGATTTCATGACGATTAAATTAGCCCCAGACTGGCTTTTGTGAAACCACTGGCCACATTATTGTTGAAGCTTCATCCAGAGTATTCGTTTGACTATCTATATTGATGATACCTCTTTTGGAGGGAGAAAGCTGTTCTGTCAGCTAACTGCCAACTCTTTCTGTACCTTATCCTTAAGCTATTCTTTTATAAGTGGCCCTTCAGAAACACTCTATGTCTTTGGGTTTTCATATGCCTCTCCTTTCCCTGAATATGCTTCCTGATTCAATTTATTTAAATTAAAAATATGAAACATCTATGTGCTTTGACACTGTTGACATTTGCTTAGCCTTTTGGGTTTAAGTTGCCCAAATTCATGTAGGCTCATCCAAATTCTCTTTTGGTGCCCCTAAACAAATATGTCCTTATATGACTAACCCTCGGCTAAGAGGTGTGACAAGAGGAAGAGGGAGAACTGAGCCTCTGGGTCTCCAAAGCAGCACCAGGGTGAGAAAGGCATGTGGGTCTGAACACCCCTCCCTCCTCTGAGCTACAGAACTGCTTCCAAATCTGCACCATGACTGTTTTGTCCATTCTGGGGTCCAGGGTGGTAATCATGGTGGGCACCCAAGGAAGAGTCAGGAGCTACTGAGGGGCATCTTGTGTGCACCTCTTATGTCTGCAAAAGCGTCTGAAAGGGTCCATGGGGGTTTGGATCACCTCAGAGACTATGAATCTTGGTCTCTTTGGATTCAGAAGCCACAGGGCTAGGGCTTTAGTTAAGGTATCCCAGGGGAATGACACTTGCTTCTGTGAGTTTCTCTCACTATGTATGTTTTAGGAAGTTTGAATCCTACCATTCTAAGTAGGCTATAAGTTACACTTTGAGTCACAGTCACTGAGAGCTGGATACAGGCAAGAAGCAGAAAGGCATGATGTACCAGCTGTGAATATCTGCAGGTTGTGAATTCACTTGCCTAGAATTTAATATTTATCTGTGAGCAAGAGTTGTTTTTTTTTTCTTCCTCTGTAACCAAAGACTGTGCTTTTTGCTCACTGCAACCTGTTATCTTGAAGTATTCACTGAGGTTCAAGGAGGAACCTGTGAACTTAAAAACTGCAGCTGTGTAAACCAGCTTCTGCATAATCAAGGATTCCCACAGAATGTTCTCATGTTATCAAGCATTTGAGACATGACTTTTTCGGAGAATTGTGCCAACTCGCCACTCTGATTAGCTTGTGTAGGTGTAGTCTCAGACCTCAGTAGTGTGAACGCCTTTTACACATTCTGACTAAGTCAGTTAGGTTTGATTTGAATTCTGGAAGAAAAAAAAAAAGCAGGAAGTCAAACAGTCCAGTGAGTTAGTTAGAAACTTTTCTTCAGTTGAAGAGAACAGTGAAGATCTTTGATATCTCCCCATTCAGGATTTGCAAACTACTAGGGACAGCCCCTAAAGGCAAAGCCCAAGGGTGCATATCTGATCAAGATGCATGTGCATACTGTTCTGCAGAAGTTGTAGCAGCAACCATGTGTGTTTCTTTTGCGGAAATGACATTTAACTCTAGTGGAAAGGAAAGAATAGGAGCAGCTAGAGCTTAAGAGTCATCTTGAATATGGGCAAAGGGACATGGATCAATGTCAGGGATTACACATGTGTCTTTCCAACAGTCTTTGTTCTGCATCTTTAGGGTAGGAGTGGTGCCTTCAGGATAAACATATCCACAAATGTGGGGACCCCTAGTGTTTCATCACTACCCTTTTCATTTCAAATCAATATCAGTCCCACAAGATGGACAAGAAGTCAGCTCAAAGTCCCACAGTTTAGGCTTAGTGCCAAGTAGGAGACAGCTGGTCCTCAGTCTCCAAGATAACAGTAAAGCATTTTCAGTGTTGCCTGAATCATGGAAAGGTCCTGAGTGGCACAGATATTGGATTATGAGGGCTCAGCAGTTTTGAGATAACATTTTGAAGTAATCAGAAAATTTTGATTTTTTAAATGAAATTTCTCCTTTGTATAAATTATTCTTTTGCCTCAACATGGCTGCATTTCTTTTCCTTTTTCTTCATTCTTCACTCCCCTCTGCTACCCTTTGCGCTCTCATGGGTCCAATGCTGCAGATCAAGGTTTCTTAATCTGCAAAGCATATTTCCCTTAAAGAATCAAGTGAGGGGCGCTTGGGTGGCTCAGTTGGTTAAGCATCTGCCTTCACCTTGGGTCCTGGGATCGAGCCCTGTGTTGGGCTCCCTGCTCAGTGGGGAGCCTGCTTCTCCCTCTCCCTGCTCGAGCTTTCTCTCTCATTCTCTCTCTCTCTCTCAAATAAATAAATAAAATTAAAAAAAAAGAATCAAGTGAAACCTGGAGCCCTCTCAGGAAAAGCACACCTATGAACACGTACAAGCAATTCTATATCTGTGGTCTAAAAGTTAAGAACCCCACTTAGAGAAATAAAGAATACTCACTCCTATTTTAGTTTTCCAAATCAACAGTGAGCTTTTGCTTCCTGCTTTAACCTGGCATGTGCAATGATGGTTTCTGATCAGGATTTTGTTTTGTTTTGTTTTTCTCATGGGGCTTCTCCAGAGCTGCAAGCTTTTGCTCACCATGGCCGTCCCCTGCCAAGATTCCAGGTAACTCTGTGCTTTGGGGAAGAATTTCCAGATCCTCAGAGGCAAAGGAAGCTCATCACTGCTCACGTGAGTATTTAGTCACATTCAAATGATTGAGTTTCCCTGTTTTTCATCAAGGGCGGGGTCTCAGTTAGAAAAGTCTCAAATGAAAAGTATATGTCAAGTGACAGGAAAATCATGAAGGAGGAAGCATGGCCCAGTGAATGGTGCAGGAAGCAGAGCCCAGGGACCCACATGTTTTTTCCAGCTCTAGAGGTCTACTCATCACAAACCTGCAACCATGGGCTTCATTCGTCCCATCTTGTGTATAGATCAAGACGTTGTCCTATTCCCATTTTATAAGGATTTAAAAGGACTAGGGATAAAAGTTGCCCTTTAAAATTTTTTATATTTAATATTGCTTTTAAAATGCTGTCTAGCTGACCTTCACTTGATGGAGAAGCTTTTCCCAAATGGGAAGCTGTCCATTGACCTATGTATTTTGCAGTCCCCCCAATTTTTTCCCAAGTCCTCTTTTATTTCTAGATTTGTAGAAATTATTTAACTAATGGAAACCAAAGGTCATGTGTTATTTGGAGGAATTTATGTCAAGGAAATTAAGTAGATCAGTGTTCTCTAGCAGAGTTTAAAATAGGGTCAACTGTAGCACGTAAACATCTTTTTTATAAAAAGTTTATAGAGATGACATTTGGAATAAATTTGCCACAGAAAACAGAGTTTTGAATACCCAAGATTTTGAATTTGAAAACTTTACATTGCTACATACCTTTGAGAGTTATTATTGGGCCTAGACAAAAGCAGTAACAGGTAAGAAAAAAATCAGTCTGACCCCAGAAAGTGTTCCATTCTGGGAGATGTTAGGAATCAATCCACTGGCTGTGTGGAGACCTACCCTGGGGCCCGAGTTGAGGGTGAGCTCTAGGGTGAAGCTCAGGGTTAGGGTTTGGTTTGTATAGAAACATTCAGGTCATATTTTAGTTCTCATAATGTTTTTTATTGATAACTGAAATAAAACACTATCTAATTTTAAACACACAGTACTCCCCCTTGATTGTAAAATCAGAAACCAACCAACCGAAAGACTTTAGAGCTTTTTCTTGAATTCTGTCCAGTAATTGATATAATAACACCTAGGATTGTTAAATGACTAAATAAACTTGGTATTGATAAATAATGTTTCGAGAGTTGGTGAAAAACTCCTACATCAGTCTGACTTTAAGGTTTTTTTGTGCACTAGCCCTCCTCTGAGTTAGGCAACTATGTGTTCCTCAAGCAAGGGTCCCTGGAATTGAGTTGTCTGGGATGGAAAAGAAAAATTGATATGTGTACACCCAAGAGTCCCTACTCCTTTTTATTATGGATTTAATTTATTTCAGGTATTTTATATGAATTATGCTTAAGTTTCCATATATCAAGTAACATAAAGGCTCAATTTAGTAGCAGAATTGATTAACAAAGTATTCAATTTTCTTAGATGCTGTAAATTAAGGAAATTCTGAAAGCTGAATTTATTTTAGTGAATATGACCCACGTAAATAGCCAAACTAGATGAACTTGAGGTCAATTAACCTCTCTTTCCCCATAATAACAGTGTTGTTGTTTGTATAGATTTTGCTCCTTCTTTTTTCCTTTATCTTAGAAATATACAGATTATCTAGGTCATCCAGGAATTGTAAATTGTTCAGGATTTACACCCTCATCCCTGTCATACTGTGGTTGTGGAAAAATTCATTGGCCTAAATTATTCTAAGTTACCTCAAAGTTCATTAATCACCTCAAATTTCCTTTTAATTTGGTCATTTTACCTGATTTGCTTATGCTTAGTTAAACATAAATTTTAAGCAGCTATTAATTTAAAAATACCACCTTTGACTTTAACTATAGTAAAAACTCAGAATTAAGTAGAGTCGGTTTTCAGGTTGGTATACGTAAGGGCTAACAAAAAATTGCGTCTTCAGAATGTTTTGATTTGGATAGCAGCTAACCTTGGATTTAACTTTACCATATCTTCAGATATTGAGTTATTTAGTGATAAGCCAATTACAGGATGTTAAAAAGAATATTTCAAAAATATCTTTTTAAAATCTCTTATTAAAGGTCGAACCTCTCCTAGCCAGACAACTATATTATTTTGCTCAGCAAAACAGTGGACATTTCCTGAGGAGCTATGATTTACCTGAACACATTAGCAGTCCAGAGGATTATCACAGATCTATTCGCCACTCCTCCATTCAAGAATGAAAAATGTCAAGACAAGTGATTTTGTTTCATTGTAAATATCTGACTTTGACAGGAACAGCTGACTGAACTCCCTCTTTTTCTTTTGAGAAACTTGGAAATTGGGGCTTCAATTCAACACTTGAGGAGAATCTCAGCAAGAATGAGTGTAAAAAACCCAGCTCCATCTAATTGACAGATGAGCTTATTCCAAAAGGAAGGACAGTTTTCAGGATCTTCCGTAGACTACCATCTTTGATGATTACTGTGAAAATTGACCAAAGGGTGTGTTTATATTTACTCAAATGCTATCTTTAATTTGATGTGGATTATTTCTTGCTTGAAAACTGAGAAACCTTGTGTTTCAGTATTGACCACTAACTAGAGGGATAAAAGCACATTAAGTGTTGTACTATTTCTCAGGGAAATAATATCTAAATTTGAGGTGACTCTGCCCACAAAAGAAATGTATTAATGCACATAGAAGATGTTGCTCTTGTAGAAAATGCTTGTTGTTAGAAAGAGAATCTTTGACTGAGGTTGGATCACAGTGCCTCCAGCTTTGGGGTGGCTGATCACTCCACCTGGCCTGGGTCTCACCCCGGCACGGACTTCCCTGCCCTATCTCACACTGCCTCCCATTTGCTCTTTCTCCTTGGGTGCCCCTGGAAGCCAGTTGGTGTTTTCTGGAACCAAAAAGCATTAGGACTACCCTTGATTAGCATATTTTTGTCAGTCCTACAATCTTTTAATGACTGCTTGAGATATTTTTTGTTTGTCTTTTTGTCTCTCATTCTGTAGAAATTGTTGCTAAAACTTTTTTCTTAAAAAAGAAAGAAAGATCAACAATCCAAGTACTAAAGATATATTTTTGAAACTTGGTGACATTTCCCCTCTTACCCTGTTTGTTTTGTTTGGCTATCAGTTAGTTATCCATGACAACACTAAAGAGGAGGAGCTGATGCTTTTCAATTTGGTGAACTCTGTTAGGAAAGATGATGACAGGATTTCACTGATTGCATAACTGCAGATTCAGGGGGCTGTTTTTGCTTATTTTGTATATTATATGCTTCCTCCTGCCAATATGGTTTGACAGGGCCTTAAAATTACTGGGCTTTTTCCAAATACATCTTTTTATAGAATCACTAAGATCTCCAGTTGCTTAAGTAAACCTGATCACTTCCTTGTTGATTGTTTTGGAAAAGTACAGATGTTTAGACTGATGCTCGCAACTGATATTTTTATCATACTACAGAAAAATAGCTATTACTTTCAGGTTTGGCAAAAGGCTTAGTAGTTCTCAAATATATGCCACTCTTTTTTTTTTTTTAATTTTATTATGTTAGTCACTATACAATATATCATTAGTTTTTGATGTGGTGATCCACTATCCATTGTTTTCGTATAACACCCAGTGCTCCTATGCAGTACGTGCCCTCCTTAATACCCATCACTGGGCTAACCAATCCCCCCTCCCCCTCCCCTCTAAAACCCTGTTTGTTTCTCAGAGTCCATAGTCTCTCATGGTTCATCTCTCCCTCTGATTTCCCTCCCTTCATTTTTCCCTTCCTTCTCCTAATGTCCTCCATGCTATTCTTTATGTTCCACAAATAAGTGAAACCATATGATAATTGACTTTCTCTGCTTGATTTATTTCACTTAGCATAATCTCTTATTCTAATCTATATTTTTAAATTCATTCAACAAACTGTATCCTTTGCATTAGACAGATTATATATAGCCTTTATCCAGGTTAGCAAGCAATGAAGCATTGGAATGTTATTTTTTTAACTTCTAAAAGGAGTTTTTTTTAAAGGAGCTTATTTATTTACTTGAGAGAGAGAGAAAGAGCAAACGAGAGAGAGAGCACAAGCAGGGAGGAGGGGCAGAGGGAGAGGGAGAAGCAGGCTCTCCGCTGAGCAGGGAGCCCGATGTGGGACTAGATCCCAGGACCCCAGGATCATGACCTGAGCAGAAGGTAGACGCTTAACTGACTGAGCCACCCAGGTGCCCCAAGGAGTTTTTAATGACAGCATAATACATATTAACGACAGAAAATGTAAATAATATAGACAGGCAAAAATTAAGCAATATCCTCTTTCTTTTTCCCAGCCCAAATCCTGCTCCCTTGAAATATCCACAAGAAGAGTTTGACTTATTCTTCCAATACATTTCACTTCTCTATACATATACGTCAGCTCAAGAAAACCTCATAGGATCATCTTGCAAGCCACTTTCATGCAGTGCTCTCTTAACCTAACAATACAGATTTACCTCACTCTTTTTAGAGGCATTGTTGTTGTAGAACACCACCATGCAGTCCATAGCACAGTTTAAGGAATTTCATCAGCCGCTAAAAGTGAATACGCGTGGACAGCAGATTATATTTTGTGAATTGCAGTAATTTATACATCTTATAGATGCAAAGTATTTTAGGGTATATTATCCTAAGGGGGATTTGAAAGCAAAATTAGAACCTCTGTGACACAGGCCCCAGTGTATGTGGCCCTCTTCCCTGGAGAATATTTAACCCCATGCCAGCGCTTCAGAGAAGTTCTCTGGTGTCAGTCCCAGGGGTGCTGTGTCTTCTGAATTCTCAAAGTAGATGCCTGATTTCTATTGCTGTTGCAAATTCTTTTCTTTCTTCTTTCTTTTTTAATATTAAGCTGCTTTAACACTGGAGTTACATTTTCTGGAAAATACTCTTGGCTTGGGCCACTTCCCCCTTTCTCATCTTTAGTCCCATATACTTTGACTTTTTATTATTTTTTTTTAATTTGGAGGAATCCAGACTATGAGCTAGTGAATGAATTATGAAATAATGAGGGTAAAGAATCCTGACAGCTGTCTCAGGATTTTGAAAATGAATGATTGCCTCATTCCTTGACTTGATAAAGTAGAATTTAGTTTGTTCTCAATTGAAGATACGATAGAAGAGTTTAAGCATTTATTATGCTAAAAAGCTTTAGATGGCACGGTTAAAAAATGTGTCTCACAGGTGCATGTTCTAATGGCTTGTTTCTTGTTCTTTGGATTTAATAAAACAGTGGGCGGTTGTTGATGTCTTCTGGAACACTGTAAAGAACCAGGGTGACCAACCCATTTAAAACCCAAACCTTGGAACCCCCTCAGTCCCAGGCAAAACAGGACAGTTATCGCCCTATAGAGAACCCAGCAAGACTGTTGCCTGGAGCTAGGAAGACACTGTTCCATTGGGAGATAAAATTTAAAATCCTGCATGGAATAAGCAACATGACAATATGGTTATCACTAAAGCACAGATATGCCCAGGTTTGTGTTTAGAAAAAGACACACACTGGGCTAAGGTATGAACAAGGTTGTCTTTGCATGTCACTGTGTGTAAACCCCAGAGTTGTTCCAACTCTGGGGGTCTTGGTGCAGGGTCTGGCGTGGGCTTTTGCTTGAGAGGCTGAGCAACAGGTGGACATGCATCCCCAGAGAATCCTTGCTTCTGTGTTGGCTGTACCAGTAAACATCAATTTTTTTTCTAGCAAATATTTTTTTAGTTCAGACTCCGTTTCATTCCTCCTTGATCACATTTCTCCCCTTTCTTCACAGGTAAATGTTTTCCTGGAAGTGGTGAGCTTCCTTAAAGTCTATATTTTTACTATCTATCTCCCTAGTTTATAGCTAACTGGCATCTATTTAAATGTTGCATTAGGGCTGTCCTGCCATATGCATTGTTCTGCAACTTACTTTTCTCATAGCTCCATCTTTGAGATTGATCAGTGTCAGTGTAGGTGGGTCTCATCCATCTCTTGCTAACTAATGTCAAATAGCTTGTCACATGAATGCAGTGAAGGTTGATTTTCCTGGTATTTATTTTTACTGCCTTTAGGAAAGCACGTAGGTGAAGTATAGTTGAAGTGAAGGAAAAGAAAGATGGGATGTGGACAAGAACTGAAAGTCCAGCAGGCCAATCCTCCTCCAATATAAACTCATGTTTTGCTTTAGACTCTGAGATGGAAGGAACCTAATGGGTAGTGGGATTCATTTCCCCGCACTCCATCTGTATAAGTGGCTAGGACCAAGCAGCTCCCTTGACGTCAATCCAAAGCTATGCTGGTTCCATCTTGCTGCTAGGCCTCCCAGGCAAGGGTGTCTAGAGAACTAGGCAGATCATTCCGTGGAAAATGATTGTACATAATAATGTCATGAATTTGGGTGTAAATTGCTTTTCAAAAGATTGATATTCATGACAATCTGGTGTTTTATGTAGTTGTTAAATAAAGACTTTTTAAAAAATTAATCTGTTATGAGCTGTGTGTGTTATTAAACACTCATCTTGATAGCTTTTAAAATACTTCCTCCTTCTGTTGTGTTCTTTCAGAGAGGTTGCTTCGGCAGCCTGCTTCCTTCCTGGTTGTCATATGCGTCCGTAAAATCAGATCTCAAAGTGCTCTGCTAGTTTTAAAAAAAACAGCAAAACTTGTCCCAGCATAGGGCAGTTTCTCCAGCCCACGGAAACACATCTAAGGAGAGTACTGAACAATCCTTTCCTTCTTCTTCCTTGTGTGTTTTAAAAGGTCTAGTAGACCCAAAGAAATTGTTAATGTTTCCTTTTATATTCATAGCTTCTTTGATTTTGTCGTTGTTGTTAAAGAGGAGGAGATGTAGGTTAACCAGCATCCGGAATGTGAAATATAACATAAAACTCTGTGTAGTAAAAGAGCCTATCAACTGCTTACAAGTCTAGTGGGAACACTAGAAGGACAGGGCTGCAGCTTGTGGTGTTAAAAACCTTGCAGCCAAAGACTTCGTGGAACTGTGAGAAATGTTTGTAATCTGTGTCTAGGAGCCCCAGAATATTAGCTTAGAATAATTTTGAATTTTTAAAGTGGTAATCAAATAAAGCTAGTGGGAATATAAACTCTCATACTGCTTTTTGGGGCTTTATCTGCTCAACAAGTGTGGATGAACTTGAGTCAGTATATATAAGCAAATTTTTTCAAATAGTATATCGACTCTTTATGTCTAAAAAAGAATTTCAAAGAGATTTTTTAAAAAAGACTTTATTTATTTATTTGACAGAGAGAGAGCACAAGTAGGCAGAGTGACAGGCAGATGGAGAGGGAGAAACAGGCTCTCCGCTGAGCAGGGAGCCGGATGTGGGGCTCGATCCCAAGACCCCAGGATCATGACCTGAGCCAAAAGCAGCCGCTTAACGGACTGAGCCACCCAGGCGCCCCAAGAATTTCAGAGAGATTTTGAGTCCTTGAACTTGTTTAAGTAATTTCACACCTCCCTCAGGTACCGATGTTTACAAGCCTTTCTTTATATACAGTGCAAGTTTGACTGTCTTGGGTTTAGTTTCCTTAAAGCAAGTATTACTTTGACAAATAAATAGTTTTACATAAAGTGCACTCCAGTGTTTATTGATGCCAGAAAAACATCATCAAATTCTACATCATCTTCTGGAAAGACACTCCAGGGGTCATAATATCTCATTTTTTTCTAGGACAGTCTATACCTAAATTAACTCAGGCAGATAGATATCTTCAGAATTAGTGAAGAGTTATGAATTATAGGGTGTTATAGGTACCCTTTAGTGACCTCTAGGTTACCTTCCGTGACCCCTGCTCCTGCTAGTTTGACAATATGCTGTGACAGATGGCTGTCTTTAGATATTTCCTCTGTCATCTTTGTTTAGCCCATCTGTCTATCATAATCAATTGTAAAGTTCATTTTATCCCTGTCCTGAGTGACTGTTCAAAAGTTTGGAATCTGTATAATTCAAATTATGAACATTTTATTATCTTCAAAAGCTGCTGTTTCTCTACTTTAGGTAAATTACAATTCTCAGTTCTTTCCATTTTTTTCATAGGCTTAAGCATGATGGTGGCTTTAAAGAGAATCATTCCAGCAAATATAACTTCCTTTACCTTTGTTTTCCTTCTCTTTCTGAGTCAAGTTTCCATAGCAATCTTTTTCTGGAAGAAAATCAGCAAAAGCCTCTGAAGCCTCTACCTTTATTTCTTGCCATCCCCCATTCTGATTTCACACTCCAGTTCTGCTGAGCTATTGCAGCGCCCAAAGGCACCTCTCCTCTCTCTCCCAGAAGACTTCTCCTGCTGCTACCTGGTCACCTGGCTGACACCCTTTTCTCCACTAAGTCTTAGCCATGACATCTTCTCTTTCGGGAAACATTTCTTCAACTTCTATGACTAGGTTAGTAGGCTTTTTTATTTGTGCCTTCTGTTTGGCTCTGTAAAGGATCACGTTGTTGGAGTATTGAGAAGAGTTCCCCACTATTTACACTCTCCCCTCTGATTATTCCCAAGCAGTTAGGCCATCACTGCTGCAGAGCAGAGAGAAAATAACCTGGCTGTCTGCTCCTGGCATTCGTCTTCTACAGGTACTGTTTCTGGGGACAAAAAAAAAAAAAAAAAAAAAAAGAGGACTCAAGGAAGCCGGGCATTTAAGCAAGGTAAACCTTTTCAACCCTTTCTGGTCTCCCACCCCAGACTAGAGAAAGATGCTCAGAACATCAAAGAAGAAGAATGAGAAGAAATGAATGTAGGGACTTCAGCAGCTCCCTGATAATGGAGAACTATCCACTGCCTCCTGGAGAAAGCCCTTAGGGAATAGTAAACCTGAGAAAAATCTGTTGAAAGGAAGGGTGAGGAAGCACAGGTTATGGGATGGCGGGCGGTGGGGGGGACTGAATATAGCTCCATGGTAACCTGTTTTGGCCAATGACCATCAGACTGGATGGTGGGCATCCCAGGATGTGTTTGAGTGAAGATCGCCCTGAGGAATAGACCCCCTCCTCACTTCCTCCCCCTACCACTTGCTGGGTGCCAAAGAAGCAGTGCCAAATTTAGTACCAACTCAAGGAAAGAGGAGAGATACAAAATGAATTGACATTGAGTTTTCATTATCCTAATGGAATAAGAGCTAAACTGAAAATTACATTGTTAAAAAAATATGAATTAGATTTCTTAAAAATTTTCACTATGGACTTAGATTTGTGCCTGCTGTATCTATAGTAGGACACTGGCCATTCTTCTTTGTAATTGCCTGTTTATTAATTTTTCTTCCCTAACATAAACTCCTTGAAGATAGAAGCTGGGTTTGCCATTGTATACACAGTACCTGGAGCAGCGCCTGGCCCTTGGTAGATACCAGAGGCATGAACTCACATGGATCTGCCTGGTATGTCCAACAGTGCCCAAAGAGGTATTAACTAAATGATGGGGCATCTATAGAATGAGATGTTATATAACCATTTAAAAATTTGTATGGCATACAAGTGTTCTATGACACAGAAAAATGTATGTTACTTTGTTAAGAGAAAAGAAAGCAAGTTTCAAAACAATGTGATAGATTCTTTTAAAATGGTGGAGTGATGGCAATTTTAAATTTTCTTGTGTCTCTTTTGTATTTTCCAAAGTTTCTCCAATGATCACTTATTTTGTTATCAGAAGAAAAAAAAAGCACAAAATGTAATTCTTTTAAGTTTGTATATCTCTTTAAACTTGTGTGTGTGTTGCCTGTGTGTGTATTTCCTTTCTTACATTTCCGTGTGGGGTCCCCAGTGGACCCCATAGACTCATTGCCTTTCCAGGGGACACAGCATGTGAGTGAACCTTCTCTGCCACAGGAAGTTCCTCCCTGGCTTGGGGGGAGAGAAAAGGAGAGAACTCTTTCTTTCCTGCCTTCTCTGGGGTTCAGTTCTTTTGCCCATTTCCCCTTGGGTGCCCTTTCCCTCCCACTCATCTCCTCTCCAAGATGAATGGTCTGTCCCTCCCAGCTATCATACTGAAGATGAACCCTTTCTTGACTTCCTGGCTATGGCTGCGGCCCTCTCTCACCTCCATCCCCCACCCTCCCTGGGGAGACTGCCCTCTATCATCCCCCATCCTCTTTA
Organism: Halichoerus grypus; assembly: GCF_964656455.1. Classification (NCBI taxonomy): domain Eukaryota; kingdom Metazoa; phylum Chordata; class Mammalia; order Carnivora; family Phocidae; genus Halichoerus; species Halichoerus grypus. Next base: position 118,162,812 of record NC_135720.1, read on the forward strand.
CTCCTCTAGGCCCCACACTTTGCCTTTGGCTCCACTGTTTACCTTCATATGAATGGCGAGGCTTGGGGTTGCTTGAAAACAGGAAGGAAAAGAACAGTTTATTCATTCATTCATTCATTCCAGTATAGTTAACGTACAGTGTTACATTAATTTCAGGTGCACATTATAATGAGTCAACAATTCTATACATTTCTCAGTGCTCATCAGGATAAGTGTACTTTTAATCTTTATCTATATCACCCACTCCCCCCCACCTCCTCCTCTCTGGTAACCACCAGTTTGTTCCTTATATTTGAGTCTGGTTTTTTGTTGATCTGCTTTTTCTTGGTTTGGTCATTGATTTTTTTTTTAAAGATTTTATTTATTTATTTGACAGACAGAGGGAGAGAGACAGCAAGAGAGGGAACACAAGCAGGGGGAGCGGGAGAGGGAGAAGCAGGCTCCCCGTCGAGCAAGGAGCCCCATGTGTGGCTGGATCCCAGGACCCCGGGACCATGACCCAAGCCGAAGGCAGACGTTTAATGACTGAGCAACCCAGGTGCCCCTGGTCATTGATTTTGTTTCTTAAATTCCACATATGAGTGAAATTGTATGGTATTTGTCTTTCTCTGACTTATTTCACTTAGCATAATACCCTCTAGACCCATCCATGTTGTTGTAAATGACAAGATTTCATTCTTTTTTATGGCCGAATAATATTCATATAATATATAATATTCATATAATATTCAGTAATATATATATTGGAATATATATATATATCACATCTTCTTTATCCATTTATCTATCTATGGACACTTGAATTGCTTCTGTATCTTGGCTAATGTAATGTAAATGATGCTGGAATATACATAGGTATGCATATATCTTTTCAAATTAGTCTTTTTGTTTTCTTTGGGTAGATATCCAGTAGTGGAATTACTAGATTGTATGGTAATTCCATTTTTAATTTTTTGAAGAAACTCCACCCTGTTTTCCACAATGGCTGCATAATTTGCATTCCTACCAACAGTGTACCAGTATTCCTTTTTCTCCACATCCTCATCAACACTTGTTATTTCTTGTGTTTTTGACTTTAGCCATTCTGATAGGTGTAAAATGATATCCCATTGTAGTTTTAATTTGCATTTCCCTGATGATTGGTGATGTTGAACATTTTTTCATTATCTCTTGGCCCTCTATATGTCTTCTTTGGAAAAAAGTCTATTCAGGTCCTCTGCCCATTTTTAATTGGATTATTTGGGGGTTTTTTTTTTTTTGGTGTTGAGTTGTATGGTTTTTTATATATTTTGGATATTAACCTCTTATCAGTTATATCATTTGCAAATATCATCTCTCACTCAATAGGTTGCCTTTTTGTTTTGTTGATGGTTTCCTTTGTTGTATGAAAGTTTTTTATTTTGGTGTAGTCCCAATAGTTTAATTTTGCTTTTGTTTCTCTTGCCAGAGGTTGATATACATTTTTAATGGTGGCAAACTTCACCAAAAAATAAATGTACCATTTTCAAGTGTACAATTCAGTGGTATTAAGTACATTCACATTGTTGTGCAACCACCACCACAGAACTCTTTTCATCTTATAAAACTGAAACTCTGCACTCATTAAACATTCACTCTCTTCTCACCTCCCCCCAGCCTCTGGTAACCCCCATTCTACTTTCTGTCTCTGTAAATTTGACTATTCTAGGTACCTCGTGTAAGTGGAATCACACAGTATTTGTCCTTTTGTGACTGGCTTATTTCACTGAGCATAATGTCCTCAAGGTTCATCCATGTTGTAACATGTGTCAGACTTTTCTTCTTTTAAAGGCTAAATATTGCTTTGTATGTATATACCATATTTTGTTTATCATTCACCCTTCTATGGGTAGACATTTGGGTTGCTCCCAACTTTTGGCTATTGTGAATGGTGCTGCTATGAACACGGGGTTACAAATATCTGTTCAAGACCCTTCTTTCAATTCTTTGGGATATATGTGGAATTGCTAGATCATATGGTAACTCTATGTTTAAATTTTTGAAGACTCTACATGCTTTCAACAGTGGCTGCACCATTTCACATTCCTATCCACAAACAATGCAAAAGGGTTCCAATTTCTCCACATCTTCTCAAACACTCTTGTTACTCTCTGAAGAGCAGTTTTTTAAAAGATTTTATTTATTTGACAGAGAGAGACACAGCGAGAGAGGGAACACAAGCAGGGGGAGTGGGAGAGGGAGAAGCAGCTTTCTGCGGATCAGGGAGCCCGATGTGGGGCTCGATCCCAGGACCCTGGGATCATGATCTGAGCCGAAGGCAGACGCTTAATGACTGAGCCACCCAGGCGCCCCTGAAGAGCATTTTTAAAAAAATTTATTAATTCAACAAATATCTTCTGAAGATCCACCATGTCCCTAACCCTCTGCTGGTTTCCAGGGATACAAAACTTCAACAGGACAACATCCTGGCCTTGAGGGTATCATGGGATAGGAGGTGGCTCATACTACATAGGTGCTGTTAGCAGGGCATATTCATCAGCCAGGGGTGGGAGAGGTCAGTGATGACCTCTGAGAAGGAATTATTTTCATCCCCATTTTTAAGGTGAAGAAACTGAGGCTCAGAAACCTGAAGTTACTAGCCTAATGTTGAACAACTACTAAGAAGCAAAGCCAGGATTCTAATCCAGATCTTTCTAATTTCAAAACCTCACCTGTCAAGTCTGATGCCAAGCTGTAGTTGAGGGAATGAGTCAGAGATATGACGGTTTACCCAGTTCACATGGCTGGTGAGCTGCCCACCAGCATCAAACCTAGACTTTCTAAGACCTTTGACCTTTTTTCAACAAGAGGAGTCCCACAGATGGGAGCCCATCCCTTTAGATGGCGAAAGAGACCAGAAGCAAAGAGAACACCAAGACTACCAGAAAGAGAGAAAAATCCAAGGATTTGAGATTGTGCATTAGGATCTGGCTAACTCCCATTTAAAATCTCTTTAAATTATCATTTATTGGGTACTAAGTGCTTTAACATGTATCAGCTCATGTAATCTTTGAAGTAATCTTAGAGGACAGACATTGTATTTATCACCTTATCAAAGGAAAAACTGAGGGCCAGGAGGTAAGTACCTTATTAAAGTTTCATGGCTAACAGGTGTCAGGGAAGTGACACAACCCCAGCTCATCTTATGCCAGGTACTCGACCTTCCTGCTCTACAACTCTGTCTTTCAGTTTATTCTGTAAAATAGATAAAGTGCCAAGAATAATGTCTGGGGCATAGTTAGTGCTACAGAACTATTATTATTATTATTATTATTTTAAGTTCGGTATTTATTATAAACTTCTTTGAGAGTAGAGAAGGTAGCTTATTTCAATGTTTCCTAAATTTTAGTCACATACCACATTCAAAATTTTATGATTTTTATATGTTACTAATTAAAATTTATGACAAATGTTATTTATTCATTCAATATCTATTTAAAATGTGACTTATCAAAATGTATTTTAAAGTATTGTTATTTTCTTAAAATCTTCAGGTGGACTCACTTTTCAAATTTAAATGTTTACTTTAGCATCACAGAAAGCAATAAAAATTGGCAAAAGACATAAAGTTGGTGTGCTTGTTGTATATACATTTTCCAGTATCCATTTAAAATAAATAATAATGACTGATGGGACGCCTGGGTGGCTCGGTTGGTTAAGCATCTGCCTTCGGCTCAGGTCATGATCCCAGGGTCCTGGGATCGAGTCCTGCCTTGGGCTCCTTGCTCAGCAAGGAGCCTGCTTCTCCCTCTGCCTACCATTCCCCCAGTTTGTGTTTCCTTTCTCTGATAAATAAATAAATAAATAAATAAATAACAAACAAACAAATAAATAAATCATCTTTAAAAAATAAAATAATATGATTGAAATAAAAATGCCCATCACTGCACCATCTAAAACACTCCTCACACTACTTGTGGAACCACCACTCCTTGGGGAGACACAAAATACATCTGTCTGCCCGTCTCCCCACAGCACCTGACATGATGCTTTGTGGCAGTGTTTACCAAATGAATGGCAGATTTAATTAATTAAGAAGAATTAACTTCTTGATTGATTATTAACTTCATGGGAGATTTTCCATCGTTTACCCTGTAACCTCAATCAATTATATCATATATTAATGAAAATAGTACAATACATTTAAGTTTTTTTTTTAAATACAGTTCAAGGAGTAAATTTGCAAAACTGGAGCATTGCAGGCCCTACAGAAAATCCCCCCTGCCCCCAAATGACCAAGCAACCTCTGCCCACTGGAATCTAGAGTAACTGGTAACTCCCTCCACCTTCCACCATCTGATGGCCAGATTATAAAGACTAGAAGGGAGCATTTACTCTTTAGAAAACATTTTCTCTAACCGACCATAAATCTCAAGCAAATAAGCAAGTCCATCTTTGAAACCTGGCTGGATCCCTTTGTGCAATTCCAATCTTGTTGAGAAGCATGCAGATGCAGTTCAGCCCAGGGTTTCTTGAATGCTGCCTTTCTTCTGGATAAGAAACTTAACTAAATGTTCATGGTTAGTCTCATGTACTGACTTTTGTTTTTTCATGTTGCTAAAACATTACTTTTCTCTGTAAATGATGACATGTTAGAGCCTTTTCCTGGCAAAAAGACCAAGAAATGCAAACATTAAAGCTGAGACATTAAATTAAGAAGCGTGCAAACATTTCAGTCATTCCTGTCAATGTGTTGCTCAGGCAATCTCACCCCGGGTCTTACTCACCACTGTGTGATTTGGTTATCACATCACTCCTGCCCAGTGCTTCAATGATTCCTGTAATGGAGCTAAATGGGCTGCTTTCCATCATATTAAAAAACAGCAAGGCAAAATTCAAAGTTTTCTGACATTTAGGATCCCAGTCATTATAGGCAACATTAAACTTAAAAAAAAAAGTTTAGGTTCAGACAAAAGTATTATTTTATCTTCTACTTTTGAAGAAAAAGTGGGGGAGGAAGCAGAGTGAGTGTTCTCTGTGTGAACTTCGCCCTCAGCTGTGGCAGGCCTTGATGGGTCCTTCCAGTCACTTGTCCGTTTCTTCTATAATAGACCAGCTGCCCTGTGCGTCCTTCCAGCTGGAACATGGCTCTAGTTCATGAGACTCTCATCTCCACAATGACCAAAATGGGTTAAAAGGGGAGAAGATTTCTTAGGAGAGTTCTTTCTTGCTTGAGAAACTTCGAATGGGGAGAAAGGACTCATGTACTGAGGAAAGTGGGTTCATGGTTAGCCTGAGCAGGCCTCTCTGCATGCTGGCTACTCTCCTCAAACATGGGCCTGAGCCCCAGGGGGTGGGCAGTGTGTGAGGAGCAAGGGAATGCCCTCTTTACTTCCTAATTCCAGATTCTTTCTTCAGCTCTGAGAGACTTCGGGTAGGTTAGGTGGCCACCTACACTTTAGCGAGAAGACACACAGCTCTCAAAAAGTCCCATTGGAAATGCAGAAGAAAAGCTCAGCTGTTTAGCACAGCTATTTAGAGAGTGGAAAGAGATTTGTGGTATCAGAAAATTTGAATGAGAATTGGGTGGACAGGCAGAAGTTTCTGCCTGAGAGACATTGGGGAGGATTATTGTCCTTGAAGAATGGGCATGGCCAAAGTGGAAAAGAGAGTGGAGAAAAGAATGGAGGAGCACACCAAGGGTAAGCTTTGGGGTAGAAGCATGGGAACTCCAAAGTCAAACTTGGGCCTTCAATCAATTTCACGTAATGAGTTAAAAGAAACTTTCAGCATTTTCCATTGGCGCAGGGTTGGAGAGATCTGGCAACTGCCAGGTGATGTTAAGACTCTGTTAGCCTCCATCCCTCACTAGCCCTGCCCCACATGTTAGCCCATCTGTGGACACCAAAGGTCAGAGAGAAGTCATGAGGTGTTTAATTGTATTTGTGAAGGGCATAACATACGGTTTGTAAGAAATTATATGCAGTTTGCTTACTTTTCCTATGTACAGGACAAAAAAAGGTCTCCCAGGGCCCTATCTTGCTATAGGCTTGAGCAAATGCAAGAAACCTGGCCAGCCTATTCCTGGTAAGCCCAGCAAATTCCCCGCCAGTCCAGAATGATGAATAACTTCTTTGCAATTAGAGCACAACACCAGCAACAGAAGCAAAACCTCTGGTCAGGGGAAAAACAAACCTTTACTCATCTGACAACTGAGTTCTTGGGGCTCTCCTGGTGCCAGCAGCATGGACTCCCACAGAGCTCTGCATCCCTGGGGCCACCACTTGTCAGGCTGCAATAGGCCTCGTTGTGGGGACTGGTGAGTCCTGGGGCAGGAGCCACTCCTGCCCTTGCCAGTTGACTAACATGTCCCCCAATTCAAGGTTCTATTGATTTTTCCTCCCACTGCTGCCACTCTCCAGCTCTGGGTCTTTTCCAGGTGTCTGGATGTAGCTCTCTCCCTAGGAATGAGAGAGGCATTGGAGATCTGTGGAAGCTTGCAGGATTTCTCAAGCCATGTGGCTTCCCATGGTGGTGGCTAAGGTATCTACTCCCTGGGCAGGAAGACCCCCACAGCTGAAAGGCTGGGAGCTTCTGTGGGGCAGAAGAGGAGAGGGGAGCTTCAGCCTGCATGGGGTGGGCCTGAGGGGATGCATATAGGGCCTGTAGAGAGGGCAAAGGTAGCTACAGAGAGGGACGGGAAGCTGAGGTGGGATAAAAAGGAGGAGCACAGATCTGAGGGGCAGGAGTTGGGCAGCTGCTGGGAGGGCTGCCCTAGGGTTACTGGGCAAAGGCCTGGGCAGAGATGGACTTTTTTTTTTAAAGATTTTTATTTTTTATTTATTCATGAGAGAGAGAGAGAGAAAGAGAGAGGCATAGGGAGAAGCAGGCTCTCCGAGGAGCAGGGAGCCCGATGCGGGACTTGATTCCAAGACCCTGGGATCATGACCCGAGCTGAAGGCAGATGCTTTCACCCAGGTGTCCCAGAGATGGACTTTCAGAGCCAAGGCCTGTGGAAGCCAGTCTGGGACCCAACATGTGGAAGCTCTCGCAACATCTCAGGCTGAACAGAAACCAAAAAACTCCCAGATCTGCTTCCTCAGGTGCATGTTTTCATGTCCCCTAGTGTCACTGTTGCCTCCTTACAGGGAGGAGAAAGTGGTGATTGCATAGTGGGGTTTCCTGTGAGTCTCTTGTGTTCTCTCTGCCCTGAGAAATAGCCCCTGAGTTCTACACTTTGTATAGGGGGGTGAGGGGCACAGAAGGAGGAAGGTGGCCAAATGGGATGCCCTACATTGACATGTTGAGCATCACGGACACACCTTTAGCCTCTTTTCTTGTCCCATGGCTGGGGCCATGATATACTGGAGCTGGCTCAAGCTGGCTTTCGATAGCCAAGTGTCCACTTTTCAGTGGTCATCAAACAAAGCCATGATTGGAAACTAAACTGTATAAATGTATAATACGTTACATTAAACACAAAGGTAACAAATCCTCAAAATAGTCATTACTTCCAAATTCTTTGACTAAATTTACTATTATGTCTGCTTTGGGCATTATTTCATATTTTGTATTTGTATGGTGCTACTGAACACATTTTCTCAACTCCACTTCTGTGGCATCACGTTGTAGCTTGAAACTGACCATGGTGGAAGTTTATACCACAGGAATCAGTAAAAACTGCAAATCAGGGCTTCCCCTCTATGCTCCCTTCCAGCGTGTTGTAAACCATGTAAACCATTTACCAGCACACCACTGGGTGGAGTTTGGCTTGCTCTTTCACTCTCTGCTTCCCCCCCTTTTGGTTTTAGTAGCTTTGGAGGGTATTGGGGCTGAGAGGAAGGATAGCAGATAGCAGTGAGAGAAGGGCCCACAGGACACCGGACACTGCACCTCATACTTCCCTTGGAGAAATGGACGTTGTGAGCACATTCTCACAGGGCCAGAAGCCCCTGGGAGGAGGTGATGCAAGCTGACCTCTACCCATGGAATATCTCTGATGGGCTCTAGGGCCCTGGGTGAGGTCAGACGCAGGAGAAACTTGCTATGATGACTTGGACTCACAAGTTCCATGTGCTGAGTTACCTGCTCACCTAGTTAAAGGTGAGTCATCCGGGCCCAGCAGAGCCCTTCTCATCACAACAGCCTTCAAACACTTGGCCCCTACTCTCCTGTCCTGGATGAGCCTTCTTTTCTCCAAATCTAACAAGGTAGGGAAGAGGGTATGAATTAAAAAAAAATTCAAGGGAAAGGTAGCCAAAATGGTAGCCTCCATCCCACTTCCCTTTGCTCATTGCCATTATACCATCCACTAATTCTCTTTCATCTGGTTTGAGTATGTTATCTATTAATTCTCTTTCTTATGCATGTCACTCAGGCTTGAGAAAAACCCCTTTAATATCATAGAAGGCACATGGAAATGAGATACCCCAGTTGAGTGGTTTGATATTCTGGAGTAAAGATGTGGGTGGGGGGCAGTCCTTGACCCCAAGAGAAGCATCATCACCTTCGAGTGAATTGTGTAGACTACATGGATGAACTAATTTCTGTCCCCTCTCTCATATCCTGTTCCCAAAATATTCAATGTCAAGCCTGATTCTTCAGGTGTTAACTGAGCACCACAGAACAAAGAAGGACTATCACTTTGCTGTTTCTAGATACCATATTTCTAATAAGGCAGCTAAAATATATGCAAGCTACTATGTAAATGGAGAGTGCCTATTTCAGAAGGTATGTGTCTGGAATCAAATGGAAAGTATTGCAATGGGTATAATGTTTTTCTACACCTTTATTCCAATGATGTTATTCTCTTAATTTAGACATCTTACATTCAACTTCATGTCCACACCACTGTTATGTCATTATTAGTAATTCCAATTTCTTGTTTAATTTCCATGCAAGATAGGGCTTGCCTGTAAAATATATTGACAGAGACAGTGTTCTATATTTAGTGAAAGAGATGTTATCTATAAATTACAGGGAAATGATTACATCAAGGTCCTCTACTGATGAAATAAACCACAAGAAAGAAATAAGTGTATGAGAGGAACAACATCCTAAAAGTCACTAAGAACCAAAGGGGCTTGACTTTCTTGCATCTGAAGATTCCTTTGCCCACAAGTATCCTCCAAGTGAATGAGCAGCATGGCCTTTGTGCCCTTGGTGGGGGTGGGAGGGAGGTTAAAAGAACAGCAACAGTGTTAATAACTATTTCTTCTACATATTAAGAAAATGATTTTCTCTATTGGATGGTTATGTATCTAAACCGCAAAACCACAGGGTAATTGGATGTATTTCAAGGGAGGATAAGAAGCATGGCACAAATGTCCCTTTGGCTTCCATAAAACTTAGAGTTGAGAGAGAATTTATTGCCACCTATCCTGGCCATCTTTTCACTTTTCTAAATAAGGAAACTGAGGCAGAGAATGGGATAGGGGCCTTCCTAGGACCAGATTTCTGACTGAGCTGGGACTACACCAAGTCTTCAGGCTCCCTGTCCCATTCTTCCCATCAAGGAAAATGAACTCTCTCAGCTTCTCCTAGCAATCAGGGCTGTCCAGGAGAAGCACAGTGCAAGGTCCATTGTGCTATCCATTAAAATATAATAGAACCCACAAAAGTGAATCACTTATGTAATTTTAGATTTCCTAGTAGCCACATTTAAAAAAAGAATAAAAAGAAACAGATAGAATTAGTTTTAATAATATATTCTATATAAAATCCAGTCTATCCAACATTATCTTTCTAATGTACTCAATATGAAACAATTGTTAATGAGATATTTTATATATTTTTCTATGCATGCATATCTCAATGCAGGCTAACCACATTTCAGGTACTCCATGGTGACATGTGGCCAGTGGCTATTGTATTAGGCTGTGAACATATAGACAGAGACTTGGCTCAGGCGTTGTGAGCCCTGGTTTCCCATTCCGGTACTGCCACTTTCCTACATATATAATTTTAGACAATTTCCTAATCTCCTTGAACTCAGGTCTCCTCAAGTGTAAAATGAGGAAATGATCCAACCAAATCCAAGATGTCCAGGAAGCAGCCTTCTTGTTTGCTGGCCCCTAGTAGCATGTCTAAATCTATTACTATCACTAAGGCTAGTGTTCTCATTAGGTAAAGTTCCTACCATTCAGGTAATTCAAGGCCACACTCTGGTAGAGATCACTGGTGGTGAGTAACTTCATTCAATTATTTAAAAAAAATTTGTATTGAAAACCTGTGTTCCAAACCTTGGGCTTAGATAAGGGAGCTTGATGTTTATAAAGACACAGTTCCGCTATAGGGGATGGAGTGGGGGGAAGGCAGCATTTAGGAACTTTCTGTACTCTCTGTGTAATATTTCTGTAAACCTAAACTTGCTTTAAAAAATAAAGCCTATATATTAAAAAGAAGACAGTGTCATTCAAGATCGTTCACAATCAGCACCACTGTTAGCCTGACTGGACCTCTGTGCGAGTTAGACAAAGACACCACTTTCTTAAAGTATTTTATCATCAACAAACAGAAAGTTGTACTAACAAATATATAAATATTATATATGTGTATATTTATAAATACAACTCCATTAACTATGAGATGAATGTGCCCTTAGAATTGTGTAGTGTAAAACCTTCACAGCAGTGCACAGTGGCCCTGCTTTACCATTGGTCCACTGGGGGAGGTAGACATACAAATTAGTTACTAGACTAAAACGATAAAACAAGTCCAATTACAGGGAGAAGATAAAACCATGGGAGGGCAGAGGATAAAGAAGGTACAAGCTTGGGGAGACAAGTGGAAGAGGTCAGGAAAGAAATGGGGGAAGTAGATGAATGACATAGTCATCTGTACCAGATTTCAGCTAGATGCTCTGGCCCACTGTGACTCATCCATGATTCTGTTATCACTGTTTTGTGCAAGTTGAGCATCTGTTGCTGGGTTCCTGAGCCTGTCTCTGAGGACTGAGGATGTCTCACTTGCACCACAAATCCATGTGAATGTGAGACACCTAGTTAAGCCTTATAACTCTCCTAGGACAACATTTATACCAGGAAATGATTCTTCTCTCCTCTGGGTGTCACCACCACCTAAAACAGGCCTTGAAACATGCTGGACTCCCACAAAAGCTAAAACCTTGACCTACTAGCACTAGGGCTTGAGCAAAGTTGTTTTCCCATTGATGGGTGACTTTGGGCTCTTTCATACATGCCCTTCTGCCCAGATGCCCATGGAAACATATATTTTGCAGATAGCTAACTCCTGGTTGGTACCCATTGGTTTCAATGACATGGCATTACCTTTATTCACCAGACAAATCCACTAACCCAGCCTCAGCTCCATGGAGAATTGCCACCACAATCCATTTTCATATGAGTCTTTCCCAATGAGTTACAGAAGTTCAAGCTTGAGGCACAGGACTCAAAGCCACAGTAAAGGTGAAAGCGGAGTGTGGAGCCCTGAAGTCTACATCCTGTTGCAGTGCAGTAGGAGAAGGGGAGTTCCAGAGAACTTTGCCTCTAGCATTCATGCAGTCAGGGTCAAATCCAGTAGCTACCTCAAACCACACCCTCATAGGAACAGTCATGGCCTTGCAAAGAACTGAGAAGAGACAGTTTGGTGAGACCACATCCACCAGAGGTTACACTCACATCCTAGCCACCATGCAAACAGACAAACTACAGGAGAAAATCAGAGCTGCTAAACAACAGAAGACATAGCCTTGCCAATCTCATAGAGGCTGTCAGAAGACATGGGCTTGAAGAGGTAAGTCTTTAGACTGGGTGGCAATCTCCATTTCCATTGTATTTTTCCAGAAATAATCCATTTTCATCCTACCCCTCCAGCTATATTGTTTGTGGGTGTCTACAAAAGTAGTAAGTGAACAAAAATATTCATGGGAATTATACACATCAACTTCAGGGCAGTAGCTAAATCTCACAGATGTTAGTGTTGGATAGGCAGATGGACATCTCTTCTATTAGTATCTGTGTGTTTGAGGTATTTCATTAACAAACTTCCACCAAAGAAGATACATGGATGGCAAATAAGCACATACAAAGATGTTCTATAAAATTAGTCATCAGAGAAACTCAGATTCAAACTACAAAGAGTTCTATATATCTATTAGAATGGCTAAAATAAGAAATAAAAAACCTGACAAAAATAATGTTGACAAGGATATAGAGAAACAAAAACCCCCATATGTTGTTGGTAAGAAGACAAAAATGCTACAACCACTTTGAAAAACAGTTTGCTGGTTTTTTTATAAAGTTAAACATGCACTTAATATATGACCAAAATAACCTACTCCTAGGCATTTAACCAAGAAAACAGAAAACTTATCTTCACATACACATGAATTAACCTTAAATGATTTTTTTTTAAGTAAAAGAAGCAAGACTCAAAAGCTACCTACTGGATGATTCCACTTACATGACATTCTGGAAAAGGCAACAAATTATCAAGACAGAGAAGAAATCAGTGGATGCTGGGGTGAGAACAGAGGGGAAGTTTTGGAGAATGATGGGACCGTCCAGACTCCTAACTGGTGGCAGTTACTCAATTCTACACATTTGTACACCAGAAAGAGTGAATTTTACTGCATGTAATTTTTTTATTAATCTACATCAAAAGTAGTTAATTCTGGTGGCTTCAGATCTCAGAAAAATTATTTTCCCTTCTGAAGAATGTCATAGAATTCTATTCTTCTAGTATATAATATTCTTAGAAGAACCAAACGTAAATTTAAAAAAGAAAAACAACGGAAAAGACAGAAGCTGATGTCACTAACAAGTTTTGCAGAGCTTATACATTTCAGGGTCAAGAAATAATCAGAAAACAAAAGCAAACCTCTAAGCAGGCCATGGCAGAGTACCTTAAAATGCAGAAGTTTGCATTGGAAGGTACCTCAAAGATCAAATGCTAATTTGTTTGTTCTTCATAGATGTGGAAGCCGAGGCCACATTTGAACAGCATAACGTTGGGCCTGGACATCAGCTCTTAGGGGCCAAGACTGCCAAGTAGTGTGCTGTGGGGTGGGGTGGGGCAGAGGAAGGAGGGAGGAAGGTGTATGGCAGGGGACAGGTACCTAGTACACCTAGTGCTGTTTTTGCATCTGTCATCAACCCTCATGGTCCTTTCTCCTTCCTTGGCATTTCTATCTTGCTGAACAAAGTTTCAAAATGCCAGGACCCAGGAAATCTTCAGCAGCCCCAGCCAGGTATTCTCAAGAAAAGTCAAAATCCCACAGTCACTTTCCTTGGCCCACCCTCCTGCTGGCTTCCCCAAGAGGTGTAGAAACAGAGCTTTGGTTTGAAGATGCAGTGGGGACCCTAGCCATTCGGTATTTTCTTTCCACTTTTTTTTATTATGTTATGTTAATCACCATACATTACATCATTAGTTTTTGATGTAGTGTTCCATGATTCATTGTTTGTGTATAACACCCAGTGCTCCATTCAGTACGTGCCCTCTTTTATACCCATCACCAGGCTTTCCACTTTTATGCTTGGAGCTGCTACTGGTATGGGCTTCGTCTTACTCATTCTATATCCCCAGCCACCAACAAACGGTGTGAGATATCACTGATAATTAATAAAGATGGGCGGAGTAACTGGGCTTGCACTGCTGTCCTTGGCTCTGCCCCACAAATGAAGGAGGGGAAACTCCAGAGACATTAAAAGATGACATCTTTTTGGGGAGAGGTAACTAATCTTAGATGGATTATTTGCACAGCACCTCAGGTCACATGCACTCAGAATATTTTATAGTTAAATGATTTCTAAAGGGAATAAGTTCAATTCACTTTGGCCCAGCAAGAATACACAGGGACCCTTTCTTTGCTGTGCTCTATCTGTTCCTTATGCCAGTGAGGTTGTCTATGAGACCCTCCTAGTTGTGCAAGGCAACAAAGACAGACCAATAGAGAGGTAGCTGTCCCACAGCCAAGATGAGTGGTCAGAGAGCAGTGACTCATTCCTCCACCAATGTTCATTTTTCATGCAGACTTGATCAACTGTCCGCTTTCACAGGGAAAACGCCCAGGTCAAACACAGTTCTTTAGTTATTAGAAATGCTGTGTGGTTTCCCCAAAATCCTTGGCCTTATTCATTGGCATAAGCTGAAACGCAAGAGGCGATTTGCCCACATGCTGGCTTCATTTGTTTTTGATTAACACTTACTTTGGGTTAGAAAGAGAAAGAAACAAATTTTTATGAATACAAGGTATTATGGCCCACTGTTCAGGTTTGCAAAGCTGCAGACGCAGGACTTCTGACTCCAGAGGCTCAGATGGAGTAAAGCCAGCAGGCGTCGGATGCCATCTTGAGAGTCAGAGAACTAAACCCTGCATATAGGATTGGGAAGCCCTCTAGGAAAGCGCCTGTGCCCTTTGACCTCTGGGCCCCCATCAGGGCCTGGTCCTGGGCTCCTGGCCCAGGAGACACTTGCTCCATGAATGAAGCTGCAAACACTGTGTGGTGGTCACACATGTGAGCGTCTGCTTCTGGGTTCCACAGTTGCATCACTTCCTTGCCACGCATGACTTCTGAACTAAACACTCTCTGTTGATTTGACCCTGAGTAATATTTGGCTGTTTTTTCAAATCAATTTCATTGGCAACTACTGTGAATATTCAAAAGAACATGTTACATTCTGCTCTGGAAAGCGTTCCAAAGGAGGATACCAGGCTCTGAGCCAGGAGCAGAGGAGAGGGAGATGAAGGAAACTTGGACTTTAATCTTTTTCTTTAACACACATAACATAAAATTTACCATTAACCATTTTCAAGTGTACAGTTCAGTGGTATTAAGTACATTCACACTGTTGTGCAACCGACACCACAGACTCTTTTCATCCTGCAGAACTGAAACTCTGTATCCACTAACTCTTCATTCCTCGCCCCACCCCCAGCCCCTGGCAACCACTATTCTACTTCCTGTGTCTATGAATTTGACCACTCTGGGTACCTCATATGAGTGGAATCATATAGTTTTTGTCCTTTTGCGTTTGGCTTATTTCACTGAGCATAATATCTTCAAAGTTCGTTTGTTCTGGCATGTGTCAGAATTTCCTTCCCTGTTAAGATGGAGTACTATTCCATTATATGCATGTACCACATTATCCTACAGTGGATAGACACTTGGGCTGTTTCACCTTTTAACCATTATGAGTATTGCTGCTATGAAGATGAGGACACAAACATCTCTTCAAGGTCCTGCTTTCATGTCTTTTGGGTTTATGTCCAGAAGTGGAATTCCTCGATCGTATGTTAATTCTATGTGTAATTTTTTGAGGGACCACCATATTGTTTTCCACAGTGGTTGTGCTGTTCTACACTCCCACTCTGTCTTAGTCCATTTGGGCTAGTATAATAAAGTACTACAGACTAGGTAGCTTACAAACAACAAACATTTATTTTCTCACAGTTCTGGAGGCTGGAAAGTCCAAGATCATGATGCTGGCAGATTTGGTGTTGTGTAAGATGAAATAAAATGGAAACCCCCTACATTTATGTCAAGGGGTTTTAAAATGGAGCTGGGAAGCCATGAAGGAGATGGGCCTTATGTACATCCTCCCAGGAGGAACCATGAACTTTTGAACTGGGCCAAACTGCAAATATTCCACTGACTCGGACCAAAAGTTATACCTGTAACTTTCTACAGTAGGAGACTTTGCTTAGTGACAGCCTTAGCAACCAATTATATTCAGTCAAGATTAGTTTTTTGCTGCCAACTCCAATCCAAATTCTTTGTAAATAACCTCGGCCATAGCAGCTTCTTACTAGACACGTCACCAGAGGCAAGGGAAACAAAAACAAAAATGATTTATTGGGACTTCATCAAGATAAAAAGCTTCTGCACAACGAAGGAAACAATCAACAAAACTGAAAGGTAGCCTATGGAATGGGAGAAGATATTTACAAATGACATATCAGATAAAGAGTTAGTATCCAAAATCTATAAAGAACTTAACAAACTCAACACCCAAAAAACAAATAATCCAGTTAAGAAATGGGCATAAGACATGAATAGATATTTTTCCAAAGAAGACAAACAGATGGCTAACAGACACATGAAAAAATGTTCAACATCACTCATCATCAGGGAAATACAAATTAAAGCCACAATGAGATACCATCTCACAGCTGTCAGAATGGCTAAAATTAACAACACAAGAAACAACAGGTATTGGCGAGGATGTGGAGCAAGGGGAACCCTCTTGCACTGTTGGTGGGAATGCAAACTGGTGCAGCCACTTCCTCAAAAAGTTAGAAGTAGAATTACCCTACAATCCAGCAATTGCACTACTAGGTATTTACCCAAAGGATACAAAAATACAGATTTGAAGGGGCACATGCACCCTGATGTTTATAGCAGTATTATCAACAGTAGCCAAACTATGGAAAGAGCCCAAATGTCCATTGGCTGATGAATAGATAAAGATGAACAGATAAATTATATATATACACAATGAAATACTACTCAGCCATTAAAAAGAATGAAATCTTGTAATTTGCAATGACATGGATGGAGCTAGAGTGTATTATGCTAAGCAAAATAAGTCATTCAGAGAAATACAAATACTGTATGATTTCCCTCTTATGTGGAATTTAAGAAACAATACAGATGAACATAAGGCAAGGGGAAGAAAGAGAGAGGAAACAAACCATAACAGACTCTTAAAGGTAGAGAACAAATTGAGGGTTGCTGGAGGGGAGGTGGGCAGGGAGATGGGCTTGACGGGTAATGGGTATTGAAGAGGGTACTGGGGCGCCTGGGTGGCTCAGCCAGTTGAGCATCTGCCTTCGGCTCAGGTCATGACCCCGGGGTCCTGGGATCGAGCCCTGCATTGAGCTTCCTGCTCCGCAGGGAGCCTGCTTCTCCCTCTCCCACTCCCCCTGCTTGTGTCCCCTCTCTCGCTGTGTCTCTCTCTGTCAAAAAAAAAAAAAAAAAAAAAAAAAAATCTTTAAGGAGGGTACTTGTTATGATGAGCACTGGGTGTTGTATGAAAGGGATGAATCAGTGAATTCTACTCCTGAAACCAATATTGCACTGTATGTTAACTGGAATTTAAGTAAAAAATTGAAGAAAACAAAACAAAACAAAACAAAACCCAACAAATTCTTTGTAAATAATATATACCGTACTCCCTTTTGTCTTTAAAAATCCTTAGCTTTTATTCCCCAAGGGGTCACTATGTAGGTTGCTATTCAAATCTGTGCTTGTCAAATTACAATTCTGAGACCCCAAATCATTGCTTTATTTTTATTTTAGCTCTGCTTCTTTTCTTGGTGACATTGTCTAGTGGGAGTTCCCTGCTTCATAGACAGCTGTCTTCTTGCTGTGTCCTCACATGGTGGAAGGGTAGAGGGTGCTCTCTGGGGACTCTTTTATAGGGACACCAATCCCATGAGTGTGGAGACCTCATGACCCAAAGGCCCCACCTCCTCACACCATCACCTTGGGGGTTAGGGTTTCAGCATGTGAATTTGAGGGGGACATAGGCATTCTTCCTATAGCACACCAGGACTTTATTTTCTTTAAGTTAGATACAGACAGATGTAAGATGCGATTTTAACCAAATAGAGTTCTTGGAAAGGAGGGGTGTGTGCAGTGACAGCAGGAGCCCAGAGTAAGTGCACCAGTCTGCAGGCATTTTCAGAGCAGGCTTCTTCAAGGAGATGTGTCCTTAGTCACATTTTGAAGGAGGGCACATTGACAGGAGACAATGGTGAAAACAAACACACTCTGCATGGACCTCCCCAGAGGTGTGCCCAGAGAGGGACCCCTGCATTTGTGTCCCAGGGAGCCCCAGCATCCAATGGTTGCTGTTCCTTGGCGATGTCAGGGAAATCCTGTTATATGAAAGCTGCGGCAGCTTGAACCTGGCAAGAGTCACAGAGTTCAATATTCCTTTTGGACAGATTAGATTTGGGGGGGTGGGGAGGTCAAGGAAGGTAGATCTAGGAAAATCAACTAAAGGGATGTTGATTGCACTCTGCTGTTAGTGCTGTCAGCGCTCTGCTGACATGAGTTCAGACTGCTTTGAGGATAATAATCATAGCAACATATGAAAAGCAATTATTTACAGGTATTAACTTATCAATTCATGAAAACAACTTGATGATGGAAGTACTATCATCATCCCATTTTACAGATGTGCCACAGAGAGGTCAGATAAATTACCCAAGGTCAAACAGTTTATAAGGAGGAACTCAGATTCAACTCCAGGCAGCCTGGCTCCAAAGTCCATGGTCTTCTTGCACTTTTTCGTCCTCTCTGCAGAATAAAGAGTGTTAAACAACCAGACACCTGCCCTCAAGGTACTTGCAATGTAGTTGGGGAATAAGATAATAAAGAAACAAATAAATAAGTAGCTATGATATAGATATATGTATATATATATATACATATATATATATCATAATATGTATATAGCACAAGGGGTGGCAAATGTTTTCTATAACGTTCCAGATAGTAAATATTTTAGGTTTTGCAGGCCAAGACAAAAAACTGAGGATACTATGTAAGTCTCTGTTGCAGCTACTCGAGGGCACTATCAGAGCGTGAAAGCAACCATGGACAACATGTAATTGAATGAGCGTGGCTCCAACTGAACTTTATTAGTGGATGTTAAATTTTCTGTTTTATGAGACTGGGCACAAGAATGGGGCTGCTATGCTGACTGGGGGTGACTCATGCCTTCATTTTTGTCTTAGACTCGTCTCTACGTGATATTTTATCAAAAGTCTGCAAACTTCAGCTCATGGGTCAAACCCAGGCCACTGGATTTGATGATTTTTTTATACCATTAAAAAAACATGAAAACTATTCTTAGCCCCTTGGTATTGGACCTCATTAAACACTTTTCATTACCGACAGTGGCACCAGGAATTGCCTTAAATGAACTTATCTGCTCAAAGTGTAAATACAATGACTTTTAAATCATTTATTATATTTCAAGCATATACTACCATAGAGAGGATAGCTCAGTGACCCTATGCTCTCATTGCCAGCTCCAGTAATTCTCTACTCATGGCCAGTTTTGTTCCTTTTGTGAGCATCCCAACACCCCCCAGCCCCAGGATTATTTTGAAATAAATCCGTGTCATCACACTGAGAAATAAATTAATTTTAAAAGCACGCATACCTTGGGGCGCTTGGGTGGCTCAGTCGGTTAAGCATCTGCCTTCGGCTCAGGTCATGATCCCAGGGTCCTGTGATCGAGTTCCGCATTGGGCTCCCTGCTCAGCGAGGAGTCTGCTTCTCCCTCTGCCTTCCCCCTGCTCATGCTCGCTCTCACTCACTCACTCTCTTTCTCAAAGAAATAAAATCTTAAAAAAAACACATACCTGAAAAAACACTTTTTATTTAACATAAATATATCATGAAAATCAATTGAAGATTGTATTAAATATCTATCAGTTTGCGTTGTTTAGATTCATCTGGGTTTACCAGAAAAAACAAAACCTTAATATTTCCTCATATAAAAGCACCAAATACATTCTGCTGATCTAGTTGCATTGAAAATTAGATTCTAGTGCATATTCATTTTCCAAAAATATGGCCAAAAAGAGCATCACGCAATACTAGAAAACATAGGAAATTTTAATTTCCCAGGAGAGCTCTATTGATCTGCTGATAGGGGTGTAACAAAACCACTCCCTGCCAAAGTTGCTTGTGGAAACTGAAGGAAACCCAAGTAAAGAGTTTTTGCCACAGCTCTTCTGAAAAGACAGTTCCAACAAGACGGACTCAATATAGCCACCATGCAATGTAGCTGAGATCAAAATCTAATATAATAATTAGCACTTTGCAACCTGTAAACTCTGACTTGGGTAATAATGGCATATCTAACATTTGTCCCACACATTTCACCCAGCAAAGCACTTTTACTTACATTATCTCACTGCTTGCCTTTATTTCTATCCCTTGGGGTTCACAAGAGGAATCTTGTATCAAAACGTAGGTGCAGTTCAGATCACAGCACATTCGTCCAAACTACCCAGTCTGGGTACATCCTATTCCCTCTCCTGAGAATGTCTTTTCTTATCACATCTTTCCGGTGAACTACATTTATCCTAAACATCCTGGCCAGCCCGAGAGAGGCCTTTGTCCTCAGGGAGATAAGGCTGGCTAAGGCAGTCACCAGGGACTCGGAGAGGAACAGATGGCCTAACTGTGTCACTCCTGGGCTAAGAGCTCTGTGGGGCTGACCCCAGCCCTTGGGGAGCAGGCTTCCATTCTGCAGGTGCCTTGAGAAGCTGGGTTGTCGGTCAGGCTATGGACACCCTGCCACTTATGGTTTGGAGGCATTGTCTTTCCTCTTAGGCAAGCCCTTCCCATCACTGAAGACAAAATTAATTTCCTCTTATGAAAATCATTCATGCTGTTGACAAATGCTCTGGTTCTTCACCTCGCAAGCACCAGGTAAGACTGTACTCCCTTGCCATCTTTGTACACTAGCAAAACTACACTCCTTACTTGGATGGATGAGGTGTGAGAACAAATGACACATGTCAACTCCAGGTGGACATTTTAAGAGCTAGTATGAAGTTTGCCACGTTCTCTTTTCCCTAGCCAAGGGGATCCCGGAAGCTTGTGTGTGGACGAGAGCTTCTTCCACCTGGTCCCCCAGTGACCATGATAGCCGAGTTCTGCTGCCAGCTGCCTTGGGATTCCTTCCTCTGATCCTACTGCCTCTCCAGCCAAGTAACCCGTGTCCTGCTCCTGTCCTCAAGCTGCAGAGAGCTCCCTGGTTTAGCTCCAAATGTGCTTTTCTATCTCTTATACGCTTAGGGGGAAGATTAAATGAGTCCATCAAACAGGGTGGTTTGAGGAGGGCAGATAGGGCTGAGTGATAGTTAGCTCCAGACCTGCCCTTTGTGCACCAGGCTGGGGATGCAGTTGCTGTCCTCCCCTGTGATGTTTGACATGAGTCTGTTAGTTTGGTTTACATTTTTTGTTGGTACTTCCTCCACACCAAGACACGCCACCACTAGGATCTCTCATAGATGTAGAGCGACCAACATCCTAGATTGCCCAGGACTGACTGAAGAGGTTCTGAGATTCAGGAATTTCTGTTTTGTTTGTTTGTTTTGTTTTGTTTTAAGATTTATTTGTTTATTTTAGAGAGAGAGAGAGAGAGCACAAGCAGGAGGGGCAGAGGGAGAGGGGATCTCAAGCAGACTCTGCGTGATCTCAAGATCCTGAGATTACGACCTGAACCAAAACCAAGAGTCAGATGCTTAACCGACTGTGCCACCCAGGTAATCCAGGAATTTCTGTTTTAAAAATGGGAAGGTCCCAGGCCAATCAGGACAAGTCAATCACTCTCCTCATGTGTCTGTGGCCCCCATCGCTGCATTTGTCATAGGCATCGTTAACTATTCCAGTTTTCATATTTCTTTTCTTCCCCCTATAATATGCCTTTTCCTTTGCTTTTTTCCTCAGAATAAAAAACAATATATATGGTAAGAAGCACTGTCCCTCTGCTTCAGAAAACTGTGGGGCACACTGTGACCACAAAGGGCCATGAAGAACCAGACTCAAACCATTCCTCCTGGGGCCCATGGATGCTCGTGGTACTGTGAGAACCAATTATACTTGCCTGCCACAAGCAGGGGATAGAAAATGTCCCTTGTCCCTGGGAGTCCAATAGGTCACAAAGATAGTGAAACTAAGCAAAGCAGGCAACGCAAATAAATGTCTCCCTCCCACCTTCCATCTGCTCCCAGGTTGTGGTTATACAGTTGGAAAAATGGGAAGAATAAATGCTAAGTGACCTTCCCAGGTAGCTTATATTCAAGTAATCAGAGAAATTGGGGGCAAGATTAGCCATGTCCTCAAGCTTTCTAATAGGTAAAAGGTTGGTAGGAGTGCTACTTTGGGGAGGAAAGATTTCTCAAAGCCCCTGAATTACACTGAAGGGCCCTGGGTAGGCTCTCATTCTCTGACAGTACCATGTCCATACTAGAATATGCTACCACTAGGATTTCTCAAATGTGCAGGATGACCAACTATCCCACTTTGCCCAAGACTGAGGGACTTCCTGAGACTTACTCTGGCCTGCCATAAATCCTTTCCTCCAATCTCCTTCAATCCTCTACTCTCAAGGAATGACCTCTTCATTGTCCAGCATCCATTGTTCTGGGGGCAGAACCAGCCTCTCCAAATGGTGTGGCCCATTAGTCACATCCTGTTTGCAGATGTTTAAAGTGTAAGTGGGAGGCAGGTTCAGAGTAGACTAAGGAGGTATGGGCCATGTGTGCCTGGCTGCCTTCTGGGAGAGGCCCAGGCCTGAGGACAGGCAGTGAGTTTAGCAGGCAGAAGCAGGTGTTTCTGATTTTCCCCTTAGTGACTCCCTTGGGGCAGGTTATTGCAGCTCTTTCCAGATGTATCCATCTCCAAACAGTGCATGATGAGGTCAATGCATGGAACAGGATGGAACTTACTTCAGGGAAACTCTATCCCCTACCACTACTACCAGCTGAAAAACATCAGTGAGAAGTAATCCTGCCTGTGGACCTAGTGTGCTGCCCCAAGCAGGCAACCTCCCAGCTTAGGAGTCCACTAGGCAAAGGTCTGGAGTAATTCCCAAAGATGTAGGAGCACCCTCTGTGCTGTCCCCATTCAAACTCAGAGACTCTCCTCTTAGCTGTAGGGTCCTGCCCATATCCTCTATGTGCTCCCCATTGGCTTCTGATCCAAGATCCCCCTGTATGCAGGATGGCAGAGAGGGAACCCCCAGGCAGCAGCATGTGGGAATGGAGAACAAATGCCCTAGCTTCCTTGCATTCAGTGGTAGGGTGGATTCAGAGACCTCCAACTACTTCCAGTGTCCTAGGCACCTCCACAACTGACCTTCTCCCTCCGTCCCCTGCCTCGCTCTCCACTTCCCATCCTGCATCACCTCCCAGACACTTGCTCACAATTCTTGTCTCAGTGTCACCATCTGAAGACAACAGTCCCTCCCTCAGTCATCATGGATGAGTCTATTATTGGGTCAGTGTATCTAAAGTTTTGAGAACCCATTTTGTTTTTTGTTTTTAAAAATTGTATTCGTTTATTTGAGAGAGAGAGAGAGAGAGAGAGAGAGAGAGCGCACAGGCAGAAGGAGAAGTAGGCTCCCCACTGAGCAGAGAGCCCAACATGGGGCTCGATCCCAGGACCCTGAGATCATGACCTGAGCCAAAGGCAGATGCTTAACTTACTGAGCCACCCAGGTGCCCTGAAAACCTATTTGTATATTCATATTTTAGAACTCTCTGGGCAAATAAGGTTCACAATTTCACTACATAATTTGTGAAATACTCCTTTCTAAATCTGTCTCTTCCAGCCTTCAACCCCACAGTCACCTCCTAACTGCAAGGATAGCCATTCTTAGTCTTCATGTTTCCTCATCAGAAACTGTCTTTTTTTTTTTTATTATGCTATGTTAATCACCATACATTACATCATTAGTTTTTGATGTAGTGTTCCATGATTCCTTGTTTGCATATAACACCCAGTGCTCCATGCAGAACGTGCCTTCTTTAATACCCATCACCAGGCTAACCCATCCCCCCACACCCCTCCCCTCTACAACCCTCAGTTTGTTTTTCAGAGTCCATCGTCTCTCATGGTTCGTCTCCCCCTCCGATTACCCCCCTTCATTCTTCCCCTCCTGCTATCATCTTCTTCTTCTTCTTTCTTCTTCTTCTTTCTTCTTCTTCTTCTTCTTCTTCTTCTTCTTCTCCTTCTTCTTCTTCTTCTTCTTTCTTCTTCTTCTTTTCTTCTTCTTCTTCTTCTTCTTCTTCTTCTTCTTCTTCTTCTTTCTTCTTCTTCTTCTTTTTTAACATATAATGTATTATTTGCTTCAGAGGTACAGATCTGTCATTCAACAGAAACTGTCTTAGTCCATTTGAGCCACTATAACAAATTACCACAGACTGGAGGGTTTAAAAAAGAAATATTTATTTCTCACATTTCCAGATGCTGGTAGTTGAAGACCAAGGTGCCGGTTGACCTGGTATCTGGTCCTTCTCCCGGTTCTGTAGACAGCTCACTTCTCTCAGTGTCCTCAAATGTATCCTCAAAAAAATTTCTTATAAGGGCACTAATCCCACTCATGAAGGCCCCAATGACCTGATCACCTCCCAAAGGCCCTACATACCATCACATTGGGGGGTTAGGCTTCACCATATAAATTTTTGTGGGACAAATTCACCCCATAACAAAGACTATTCCTCTTTTAAAAAAGTTTTTGTGAAGAAAATGCCATGGCATCCTCATCCTTTCTCTTGCAGTTCTTAGCACAGTTACAATGGCATTAAACCTGTGTCACTAAACCCTAAGCCCCAGGAGTGCAGAGCTGTTTCTCCTGGCTCACGTAGTGCTTGGGACAGCATGGGGGCTTAAAAGTTTTTGAATGGAGAAATGAATGAAAATTTAGAGCACAACCTCCCATTATACACTTCCTAACACAACAAATATTTTCCTTTCTTTATACCTTTCCAGTTATTGTCCATATTCATGTATTTTTGCATAGCTAGAATTGTAGTATAAATCATAAGTGTAATTTTATTGTCTGTTTGTAATATAATAAACATTTTCCATTTTGCTACAGTATTCATAACATGTTATAGTGAGATTAAGTACCATATTTCATTACTTAGTTCTCTATTTAACATTTAGGTTGGCTCTGTTAGATATATTCATGTATATCAATATTTATTTCCAAAAGAATACATTTTCACAAGTGGAATGAATGGGTCAAAGGCATGCCTGTTGAGTGATTATGTATACATATTGGAGCTTTGCTTTCCCCAAGGGTGGGACAGTCTTCTCTGAGACCAGCACCTTCACCTTATCTTGCGGTGCTTCAGATTTTCCCTTATAAACCTTCTCCCTCTGTTTCAATGGTATTGCATGGTTCTCATTAGTGTCTTAATTTATTTATTTTTATTTTGGGACTGTTTTTCACATGTTTGTTCTCCCTCTTGTAATAATGACATTATTGCAATACTACTAATACTATTGCTACTACCTGCAACACACGGCTGACAAAATACCTAAATGCACCTTATCTTCCTGACCCTTGCAATGGACTTTGAGAGGGTGGGCAAGGCAAGTAGTCATTATCCACAAGGCACAAAACTATTGCCAAGATAATAGCTAATTGCTAGTAACTGGTAAAACCAAGACAAGAAAATTCAGTTTCTCTGATTCTTAGTTCACTGGTCTTTTTTTTTTTTTAATTATCAAGATAATTTATATGTGGTAAATTATCAAAGAAAAAGAGGCCTACAATGGAAAGAAACAGTCCTGGTACATCTCCTTTCCCCAGGCCTGCTTTCCAAAAGCCCTATTTGGCATTCTTTCACCTATCCTCCTGGCAAATACCTCCATGTCCCTCTGTAACATTCGAGCAGCACTGTTTTCTGGATTATTAATTTTAATGAGTGTTCTACTGACTTCCCCAGTGGACTGGACCTGAGGATTTCTTTTCTTAAACCTGTCTGTGCTCACTCACTCTCTCCTATTGTTGCATCCTTATTTCTAGTTCTCTTACTGGTTATCTCTGTAACTTAAAAAATACACTTGTATTTCTCTCTCACTGAGCTTAGGAAGGAAGCCTTTATCCGCTCATTTGCAGCATACAGAGATCCCCTCCAGCTCTTCTGTAAGTTGCATTATTACTTTATGTGGTTAAATCAAATACTTTACATTCCCTCTGTGACCAAATTACAACTGATAACACCAACTCTGTTCAGTCACCATAAGTAACTCCTGGCCCCTCAGTTGACAGAGCAATGGTGAGGACCACTCTTCACAGCCAAGTGAGGTACTTTCTTGTTCAGTTTTTGGTTTCCTTAGAATTTCTAATTGACTAACTGGGAGCCCAAACTGAAGCAGACAAGTGGAGGAAATGAGAGAAGGGAAGGGAAAAAGACCTTTAAGGCACCGGTCTTGTATTTCATCTCCGTGGGGATCATTAGAGATGAGCAATAATGGAGTATGCTATTGAGAACAGAGCAAGTGAGGGGCCAGTTGTTGCTATGTAAGGAGGTCAGGCCCGGCCCTGGGCACCCACTGGGACCCAAGCCCTGAGAAGTGGGCAAAGCCACATCTCAAACCCATACTCCTGCATCCAGAGAATGCAAGAAATCCACAGATGGGAAGCAGCTTTCCTCTAATGCTGAGGGATCAGAGGAAGAGTACGTATCACTGAGAGAAACATTTACAAGTGAAATGACATGGCTTTTTGGACTTCAGTTAGTAATAATAATGATGGGAATAGGGACATTCTACAAAAATTTCAAAGTCATGAAGACAAAAGACCGTACAGAACTGTCCCAGTTTAGAAAAGGCTTAAGACAGGTGACAACTTAATGCCTATGAGATCCTCGATTGTACTCTGGACCAGAAAAAACAATTTTCTTCTTTTCTATAAAAAGCATTAGTGAGATCATTGGTGAAATTGGAATATTGTCTGGAGTTAAGATTATAGGATATTAGTTCTTGATGTGGGTAATTATGCTGTGGTTATGTAGAGAATGCCTTTGTTTTAATTGTAGTAAACACACACTGAACAATTTAGTGGGGAAGGAGTGCAATGCATGCAACTTACTCTCACTTGGTTCGGAAAAAAAATTATATAGAGAGAAAGAGTGCTAAAACAAGTAATAAAGTAATAACATTTGGGAAACTGGGTGAAGGGTATATGGGAATTCTTTATATTATTTTAGCAACTTTTTTGCAAATCTACATGATTTCAAAATAAAATGTTAAAGAGCAACAACACAAAAAGAATTGGATCCATGGCTACATAGCTATTACTAGAGGTTTATGAATATATATGAATATCAAGCACATAGTAGTTGACTACATAGTATCCTATATTTCACTATTTTTAAATATATGTGATTCTGTTGTGATAGAACAAATGCAAATTTATTTATAAATGCTACTGAATTAATTTTAGCTCCTTATTTTGTATTTCATAAATCAATGCATATTTAAAAATATATTTTAAAGGGGAGTAAGGATGAGATAGGAATGACAACACTTTGATCATTATTAAGGCAAGGCAATGGGTACATGGAAGTTCATTGTATTATTTCTAGCTGCTTTCAAGTATGTTTGAAATTTTTCCATAATACAAAAATTCAGAATTTTTAAGATTTGGATGTGTTTGAATTTGTCAAGAAAAGATGTACTGTGAAGAAAAAGAAAGAATGCTTTTCCAGTGATGCTTTTGGAAAGAGTGAGGCTGAGGTCACTGGATGTCTCGGTGCCCATCTGTAAAATGGGTATGTCAACCACTGCCCCAGACAGAGGTCCGGGAAAGCAGCAGGCTATGAACATCCAGGAAAGTGCTTTCAGTTCAAGGGTGGGGAAGACTGTCTAACACAAACTATCAGCACAGAACCCGCCATCCCTCATTTATGGAAGTAGTGAGGGAGGTGCCAACTCTACCCCAGAAGAAAAGCCAGGAAGTGAAATGGGTCTTGACGGAAATGTTTTGGCCGGAATTATGGAAAGCGGAAGCTAATGACAAGTGTAGATACATGAAAATCAGTGCTAGAGAGACCAGGAGGGGAAAATAATTGTGCCTCTTTTTTTCAAATGACCAACTTGAATAGGAATGCAATGGAAGAAAACAAAAAAGCAGAAAATAGAGGAAAGAATGGCAGGGAGGAACAGTGAGGAGATGAAGGTGCTCAGGGCCCCAGCACTGCCAAGGTCCATATAACCACCCCCTTTTAACAAACCTGAATCCCTACCTGGAGAGAATGGCCATGTGGGGAGCAGTGAGGCAAAGTAGAGCCCGAGACATCAAGTGAGAACCTCAGTGTCCCAGAGCAGGAACACTGGCACTCACACAGCCATCATTAATCCCCTAAAGCAGAAGTGAGACAGGAGGGCAGGAGCCAGGAGGTGGCCGGCACTACCCAGGACTTGCCCAGCAGCATCAGCCTCAGGAGAACCCTGTGGGGGCAGTAATGATGTGGGGTGAGAGGGGATGGGGAAACAGGTAGGAGCTGTGAAGTCCAGTGACCCTTAAAATACCAGCGACATCATACAAAGCAGGGGGATGGACATATGGATCACAGGGTGGGAAGCAATTTGTCTGATCTAGGCCTTCCTTGGAGCATCCCTGTCCAGGGACCATTCACCCTCTTCAGGAAGGGCAAACACATCACCTGGGACAACCCTCTTTTCATTCAAGGATTCGGACTGTCAGAGCGTTTCCTTTTCTTGAACTGAAACTATCTCTTACCTACACTTTCAATCCACTGGACTAGAGTCATTTCCTCCCTCTGCCATGAAGTACTCCCTGATTACTCGGCCCATAATAATACTTTAGAAACCAAAACCAAATGCTCTTCTTGGTCCTTGGAACCCCTGCCAGGATTGGTAGCTTTTATTTAGCCTCTGTGGCATTTGGCTTTTCTTGTATGGCTCTCATGTCCCCCACTCCAAGGTAAGGTCTATCTTTGTATTGTCTATTGTATTCTGCCATTGACTAGCTGAGTGCCTGGAATGAGCAAGTTAGCTTGCTGTGCCTCAGTTTCCATCATCCAGTAAATGGAGGTGATGATAGCTCATGGCTCATAGGGCAGCTGTGAGTTATCCCAGATTATAACAAGTGCTTACAAATGGTGAGTTTCATGAACCACAGCACTACATGATTTCATCCACTGAACAAACAGGGCCCAAGTTCCTGCCCTCTCAGTCCCCTGTCTTGGGGGAAGACTGGAACCTGCAGGGCAGTGTGGTGAGGCACAGAGGGCCCCAGGAACTCAGATGGACACGGCACAGCAGACTTTCAGTAGGTGTTTGGTGAATTGATGTGATAACATGCTCATTAGAATTTTGCTGAATGAATGTTGAATGAATTTGAAATCAAAGACCAAACCACAACACCCGTGAAGAGGAAATGAGAGGATGGTTCTAGAGAGAGTGAGGGTTACATCGCAGAGAAACAATGGAAAAGCAGCCAGCGCTCCGGGCAGGGCTCAGAAACCCCAGACTGAGTGAAGTGTGCTTAGAGTTGTTTTTGTTTTTCCCTTTCAGATGACAGTAGTGACTTTTTTTTTCCTTTTTCTGATTTTTCAGAGTTTCAAGCGATAAGTTAGGGGATTCATAAGAATCACTGTAAATAAACAAAATGGAGCACATCTTCATGCCTGCTGGCGGGTAACTTTGGTTTCTGTGGTTTTTAACTTTGGTATTATGAAATAGAGTCTCTGGAACAAAACAGGTGTGAGGGTTAAAAAGCCTTGCTCAGGAGCTCAGGTTCAGGCCTTTCCAGAAGCCACCACAGGAACTGTTCCAAGAAACGGTTTAAAGGAAAAATGGCAAAAAATGGATTGACGATGACAAGCATATCTTATACTTAACACAGTCTAGCATTGTATTAAAATTGGAGATTCAGATAGAAAAACTGCATGGGCAGTCAGTCCTTCAGGGAGCAGTGAACATGATCTGGATCCTGCTTTGACTCTGGCAGTCAGGAAAGTCCCCTCCAGCTCTGCAGCCCCCTGGCTTGGGGTCACCAAGCATTTAGGGAAGCCTGGGGCAGTAGTCAGACCTTGGGACTCAGACTAACAGCTAGATATGGGTTTTGGCACATCCAACCCTCCAGGAGGGGATAGTAGGAATTTCTAGATGGAGCAATGAGAACAAAGGGATTTGGGGTACTGAGGGATGGGGGGGATGTTCATTGTACATGTTGGTGGTGTGAAAGTACTGGGGTCACCATGGGTTTTCAGAAGCTAGAGTGTGGACAGAGGCTATGGTTGGAAGAAGACTGGCCTGGATGCAAGGAACGAGGTGCGAAGCTGTGCAGCTGGGAGAGGGAGTGAAGGCAGGGGCCCAGGCAGGGCCACTTAGCTGCTGCCCTTGCAAGGGAGCTTCCCACCCAGGCCAGAAGGGCCAACCTTTCTACCTGTGGGCTCCAGCTGGCTCCGTACAGGAAGCGCATCTGCCAGGGGACCTAGCTCAATGTCAGGTGGCAATTTTTATGGAAATATTTGGAACCTGTTACTTAGATTCTTACCCTGGATTCCAATTCTTGTTTTCCCAGACTCTGGGCTTCTGAAAACTTCTCCATCTCATTTCCAAGACCTGGCCACCTGCCTGCCTGGCCAGTGCTATAGCCTTCTAGGTGGGACCTCTGCTTGTCTGAATGAGCTCCTCATCCTTCCCCCAGCCCAGTCTGCCCTGGCTCACTGCCACCCAAGTCCCTGCAAGGCAGATGCCATTTGGAAGGATGGAGAGTGTAGATACCTTCTGCTGGGGATAGGAGAGGGGAGATAAAGATGGAGGATACTCTTGGCAGGTATCATCTATGTACAGGCAATGGGAGGACTCTGAAAGGCTCTGACTGGGGAGCAAACATGGGAGAAATTCTTGTGGCTGCAGTACCTAGAATGTTATAGAACAGATAGAATTTAGCAATAAGGAGGGCATGCAGATATGAATGACAATAATAAGAAGGCTCAACCTGGCCATGGACTCCACTTTCGTCATCGCCTCAGGGCACATTATTCTGTCCCCAAGCTCCAGCCACTCCCTGTCTCTGTGTCCTTGACCATTTTTGGCTCATGCTAAACTTGCTAACTTGGGTTGAGACATCCACATGCAGGCATCTCCTGAGCACTGAGCACCAGCGGGGAAGCCTTTACTGTGTTTGGCATGTGGACAGTGGGTGAGCACACCGATCACCTCTTTTCACCTATTTATACTAGTGACTTATACAACCTTTAAAGAAAAAACACACGTACACACATACACACACACATGCACCAACCCTCAGTCTTTTGAATAGTTGAGTTCCACTGGGAGAGTAAAAATTTTTAGTGGAAATAATGATATAGCACTCATGTTTCACTGGCATTAAGCAGCTGCTGCAAACTGGGTGCCTGGAGCGAAGGGGACTGTGGCTGAGCCTGACTCAGTGGAAGGAAGTGGTGTGTTTCCATTGCAGAGCTCAAAAACAAGGTGGTTTGAGGAAAGGCTTGCGTGTCACTGGCATTTCCCTGTTGTGTTTATGAAATAAGGTGGGAATAAAGCTTCGGGGTTACTCTAATCTTGTCTTTTACAAGAAACCAAGAAGCCCCCAGTGGAACACTGGCAGGGGGCTGTGGCAGCCCCGGGAGGTACTGGGGAAACCCAAAGGTGCCTGGCCAAGGAGGGAGTGGGGCACCACAATGCCCAGCAATCTGAAGCCCTATTTTAGGGATGAAAACAGGGGAGCCTCATTGTCTCATTTTTTCCTTCTCTAGATGGACAGTGTGGGTACAAACAGCATGAACTGTGTGGATGGCACTGAGTGTCCAGGCCAGGGAGAGGCATTGGGGCCCCAGGGAGGCATCTTAGAAGATGGATCTGCATACATCAAATGTGGGCGATGCTGGTGTTTCTTGGAACATACTGACCACCTGGAGCACGCCATTCTGTCTGCATTGGTGTCATGACAGGACTCTTACTGAAGTAAGAGTAATTTCACCAGAAACCAGTTCCATATTCCAGAGGTCAGTTCACAATTTCTAATACATGGGGAGAGAACTGCATTGAAAAGAGCTTTCAGGCATCCAGCAAGGAGAAGGATTGACCCAGTGATGGTCTGGATGGTTTCCATACCAGTGGGAAAGCAGGGTGGCATTCCCAAAATGAAGAGATGACAAAGAGCCTACACACAAAAAAGCCTAGGTGCCCAGGGCTGTGGGGCGGTCCTTCTCTCCCTAGATTGCAACCTTCACCAGAATCTCCTAGTCCAAGCAGCCCCAGAAACTAAGCTACCTTTGAAGTACCATATCAGGGGTTCATTTCTATATTTAAACCAGAGTGAAAGACAATGAGCCAGATGACAGTGTGCCTGAAAACAACAAACACAGAGGAAGCGACGGTGCCTGCTAGTCATGCGTCTGTGGCCAAGCCCTGATGTTCCACTCACCTGTTTGGGTTGTGATCAGGCAGCAAAACAATGGGAGAAAAAAATCCCCACATTTTCACAAGAAGGTTTACTGGAAAATCTTCTAACAAATAGAGTCAGATGTATAAGCACAGCAATCTTGAAACCACCTTCTCATCATTCAAATGTTGTTTTCAAAATCGTCTCTCTCCTTGGCCACTGCCTTGGAGGCCTTACCATCGAGGTTTGGGCACAAAGTCACCTCCAGAAACCACACAATTTGCCTCAAGTGTTATGGGCTGAATTGTGTACCCCCCACCAAATTCATACATTGATACCCTAATCCCCAGTACCTCAGAATGTGACTGTGTTTGAAGGTAGGGTTTTTATAGAGGTGATTAGGTTAAAATGAGGTCACATGAGTGGGCCCTAGCCCAATAGGACTGATGTCCTTATAATAGGAAATTTGGGACACAGACACACACAGGGGAAGACAGTGTGAAGATGTATAGAGAAGATGGCCAGCTACAAGCCAAGGAGAGGGGCTCTCAAGAGAAACCAAACCTGCCAACACCTTCATCTTATACTTCCAGCCAAAGAACCGTGAGAAAATAAATTTCTGTTGTATAAGGCACTCAGTCTGTAGTCCTTTATTATGGCAACTCTAGCAAACTAATACATTGTCTTTCTAGAGACTCTTTAAAAAAAAATCATGTGGAAATCAGTAAGACCCCTCACTTTATTAATGAGGAACCCGAGGATCCCAAATCCAAAGTGACTCATCTGAGGTCACACAGTTAAATAGCAGTCAACCAACATTTACTGAGCATCCAGTAAGTGCCAGGCACTGTTTTAGCACTAAGCAAGACTGACGGAGTCCCTGCCTTCACAACAGCTTATATTCTGCAGGAATCAGACCATAAACATATACATATGTGCTGTCAGATAGTGACAAGTGTTATGGAGGAGAAATAAAGCAGGGTAAGTGTGGCCATGCTTAGTGAGTCCTAGAAGAGCAGGGAGGAGAGTGTGACTGGAATGGAAAGAGTAAGGAGAGAATGCCAGGAGGTAAAGTCAGAGTGGAAGGGGGAGCCAGCTCTGGTAATACATAGTAAGCACTGGGGCTTTGCTGTAGGTGGAATGAGGAGTCTGGGAGGGTTTTGAGTAAGGCCTGACAGATCCTGCCTTCACTGAGAAGGGATCACCTCGGCTGCACATGGAGGACTGGCTGACCCAGGAAGCAAAGACTGGAAACAGAGCAGCTACGAGGCCACTGCAGAGCCCGGGTGAGAAGTGCAGGTGCTAGTGGTGGGTAAACTCTGGATCTATTTGTAAGGAGAGTTGACAATATTTGCTAATAGATTAGACTTGGGTGCAAGACAGAAAAAGAAGCTGACAGTGCTGGTCACATCCTCAACTAGACCTGGCAAGTGGGTGGCTGCTGGCCTCACCAGCCTGGAGCTGAGAGAAATCAAGGCTAGAGGTGTAAAAACTCAGGAATGGGGCACACAGAGGTGATATTTCAGGTCCTCAGCTTTGACAAGATTACTGTGTGAGAAAGATAACAGAGATCCCAGGCCAGGTCCTGGGGCCCAGGGCGGGGGTCAGGGAGAAGGGGAGAGGCCACAGGGAGAGGGAGCTACAAAGCTGGAAAGAGGAGAGCCAGGACAAGGCTGCCAGGAATCCAGCAGAGGCAGCATTTCAGGAGGGAGTGAGTGTTGACTGTGTTCTTGCTGCTGATTGACTAGGGACTGGCAAGTGGCCACTGGCTTTGGCAAGTGGAAGTTTTGGTAGCCTTGACAGCTGTTTTGGCGGAGATGGGGAGACAAAACTCTCAGTTAAACAGAGTATAAGTAGAAAGGATGGTAAGCATAGGCAATTCAAGAATTCTGGCTACCAAGGAAGAAAAGAAATGGGGCAGTAGCTGGAGGGACATGTGGGATCAGGAGAGGGATTTTCGAGGTGGGAGACACTGTAGCCTGTTTGAGTGCTGCTGAGAACGATGCAGTTTGTTCATTCATGGAAGACAGAGAGGGGACAAATTCTGCACTGATGTCCCTGAAGAGACAGTGGGGGATGGAAACCAGTACACAGCTGGAGGGGCTGGTGATGGGCATAGACACTCCTGCACCATAACGGGGGAGACATGGCTCTTTCCACGAGCCACTCCCCACTTCTTCATTACTCATAGAACCCAGATTTTGTTCGCCACCTGTGAGAGGCTATATCATGCAGGGGAGGTTGAGTGTCCCCCAGGCCCAGGAGATGAACACTGTTCTAAGCCAGTTGCAGAGATTTGTCTTCTTGCCTAGACATGGCCTAAATGTAGTCTTCCCTTCTTCTGAGAAGAATCGCCTCACTCGAATAAAGACATACGAGATATAATGTTCAATGATTCATTAGCTGCACATAACGCCCAGTGCTCATCACATCGCATTATACCAAAAACTAATGATGTACTATACGTTTGGCTTAATTGAATTTAAATTAAAAAAAAAGAAGACATATGAGACACAAATGTTCTCTTCTTTTTCTTGCCCCTACATTTTCCCTTTGTTTATAACAGGTGTTTTGGGACCTTGAGAGACCATTTTAAGAGGAAAACTACATGTTGAGAATGGCAGTAGCCCAGGTCCTTAATATTGTCACTGGGTTACTTATAATCAACCCTAGAGTTGCCACCTACAGGCTTCTCATTAAGTGAAATAATAAATGCCACTGCTCTTTCCAACACATCATATAGCATCTGGGTTTTTTATTTGCTTTTGGCAAACAAGCATAGCTGTCTTAAACTCAGCTGAGACAAATCTGTGCTGGTTCCATAGTCAGCTATTGGTAGTTCTGGAGTAATCAGCCCCACAGGAGTGTGAATGAGACCAAAACCTCAGACATACACTCCGGTGACATGAGCTGCAGCCATAAGGTGGCCCTGGATTATGTGACCAGAGTGTGTCATTGGTGCAGAGGTTTACATGACATCTTCTTGGTCCCTTCAGTAGGACTTTGGGAAAATCACTTAAATTCTCTGTGCCTTGGTTTCCTCAAATGCAAAATAGAGGTTCTGATAGTACCTGCCTTATAGAGTTTGTGTGAGGATTAAATGAACTCACATGTGTTAAGCAATTTAAATAGTACCTAGTATATACTAAGTGCTATTATGTTGGCTATTAATTGGTCCTTTGCTGTTTGCCATTTTTTTTCTATTGTAAGAAATAATTAAAGATAAATATAGCTAAAATTTACTGAACACCTATTATGTGCCAGGCACCACACAATGTGCTCTATAAATTGTTATCTCATTAACTCAACCTGGTCGTTATTCTCTGAGGCCTGCCATTAACCTTGAACTACCCAAGAGTCTTTGTCTTTGGGTCAGTTTCCCCAGAGACTCCCAGCATGTCTCAGAAAGAAAAATGGAAGTTTTTCTTAGCTTTGACAAATGTGCCAATGCTCCAGACAACATCCCAGAGACTCCTACTTCTGGACATTTGGACACCTCATGGGGATAATCCAAGCCTTCTCCCCTGACTCTACACCTCACCCTGAAATGGAGGGAGTAGGGCAAAGGAGTCTAAACCAAAAAGGGGGCCAGGGGTGGGGCAGCAATATTATCCATCAGATTGGTTGGGGAGTGCCCCCTGTGGGTATACTCTTTGAGTCCATCCACATCTCTCCTCATTCTTCCATGTGGCCAGAGAGAATGACCCCGAGGGGCTTTCCCTTGTTTGACTAAAGGGGAGCCCCTTCCCTTGGACAGTCAAATAAGCTGTGCAAGGAAACACAGCAGGATGCCTTAGCCTGCAAATGTTAAAGGCCATACATGGTCCCAGCCAAATCCAAGGAAACCTGGGAACGTTCCTTACTACAAGGGTACATTTTCTGGTGTAGCATTCCTTCGCAAATTCTAGGATTTCATCACCTCAGGCTCTCGACAGAGTTACATCTGACATTTGTACAATTCAGATTTCCAATAACAACTCCAAACACTTCTGTGGTCATGTCACTGCTTTGCTCAGAAACCTCCAAGTGCTCCCTGTGGCTCAGTGAATTAAGTCCAAACTCCCACAGGATTTCGAAATGGATGAGGCAGCATTTCTGGCAAGGGGTCAGACATACTGTGGGCTGCCCTCTGTACACAGAGCCCACAGGCAGAGACCTCACCCTGTAATGCCTGCTCTGTATGGCCTCAGAGCAAGGCAGTTCCCCTCAGGGCCAGCTGAGAAAGCTGCTGCTGCTTCTATCAGGAGAGCAGCCCCACTGGCTCAGTGAGTGGAGAACACTAATAAGTGCTGACCCTTCTTGCTTCTAAGGCCCTCATGTAGTAATCCCACCACCAGTCCTCAAACCAAGGCTATTCAGGAAGAAGGCATTGGGGGCAGAATGCACTGTGAGCACTTCATAGATGTCTTCACTAATCATCACTCCAGCAGTATGAGGGTGGAATTACTCTATGCAGTGATTAGACCAGGGCTACTCAATAATGTTATTTGACAAAGGCCATGTGAGCAGTAGAAATGGAATTTGAGCTGAGGTTTGACTCCAAAGCTAGTGTACTTTTTCTGCATCTATTGAAATAGTTTTCCTTTTCTGTCTTTTGAGAAGATGAATAACATTGATTACTTTTTAGATATTGAACCAAGCTCTCATTTCTGGTATAAACTCCTCTTGGTCATATTTTATCCTTTTTACATACATTTGACCCTTGAACAACATAGGTTTTCATTGTGTGGATCCACTTACATGTGAATTTTTCAATAAATACAGTATGCTGTAAATGTATTTTCTCTTCCTTATGATTTTCTTAATAAGATTTTCTTTTCTCAATCTTACTTTATTGTAAGAATACAGTATATAATACATAGAACATACAAAATATGTGCAATCGACTGTGTATGTTATTAGTAGGGTTTCTGATCAACAGTAGGCCATTAGTGTTTAGGTTTTTGGGGAGTCAACATTATATGCAGATTTTCTTTTTTTTTTTTTTTTTTTTTTTAAAGATTTTATTTATTTATTTGAGAGAGAGAGAATGAGACAGAGAGAGCACATGAGAGGGGGGAGGGTCAGAGGGAGAAGCAGACTCCCTGCCGAGCAGGGAGCCCGATGCGGGATTCGATCCAGGGACTCCAGGATCATGACCTGAGCCGAAGGCAGTCGCTTAACCAACTGAGCCACCCAGGCGCCCTATATGCAGATTTTCAACCGCACAAGGTGCCCAACCCCATATTATTCAAGGGTCAACTGTATTGCTGGATTCAATTTGCCAATATTGTATTAAAGATTTTAGGGTCAATGTTCATGAAGGATATTGGTTAGCAGTTTTCTTCTCTTATAATGTCTTTATCTGGTTTTGGTATCAGGGTAATATGAGTATTATAAAATAAATTGGGAAACATTCTCTTCTATATGTTGAATGAGTTTTATATTCTAAAAGAATTTAATTATTCTTTAAGTGTTTTATAGAATTCACCAGTGAATTCACTTCTCTCTTGGAGGTGTCTTTAGGTGGGAGGATTTTAAACTGTGAATTCAAATTCTTTGGTAGATTAGATCTACTTAAGTTATCTAATTCTTCTTGAGTAAACTTTGATAGCTTGTTTTGCAACAAATTTGCTCATTTTATTCATGATATCAAATGTATTGGCATAAAATTGTTCGTAACATTCCTTATTATCCTTTTAATGTCTGTAGAATCAGGGTAATATCTCCACTTTCATCCCTGACATTGGTAATTTGTGTCTTCTCTCTCTTTCCTATACCATTCTGGCTATAGATGTATTAATTTTACTGATTTTTTTCAAACAACTACATTTTGGTTTCATTAATTTTTTCTATTAGTTTTGTTTCCAATTTTATTCATTTTGGCTCTCATATTGATGATTTCCTTCCTTGTGTTTGCTCTGGATTTCATTTGCTCTTCTTTTCTGTTTTCTTAAGGTGAAAGCTTAGAGTATCAATTTGAGACCTTTCCTGTTTTCTTATATAAGCACTTAATTCTATTCATTTCCTTTTAAGCTCTGCTTTAAACGTGTCCCACAAATTTTGTTATAACATATTTTCTTAGTTAAAAATATTTTCTAAGTTACTTTGTTATTTCTCTTTGAACATATGGGATATTTAGAAGTGCGTTGTTTAATGTTTTATATTCTATCTTGGTGAATGTTCCATGTGCACTTGAAAATAATGTGTATTATGCTGTTGTTTGGCAAAGTGTTCTAAAAATGTCAATTATGTGAAGTTCGTTGATAATATTATTCAGGTCCTCTATATCTTTATTGATTTTCTGTCTATTCTGCCACTTACTGAGAGACAAATGTTGGAATATCCAATTACGACTATAGATTTGTTTATTTCTCCTCTCAGTTTTAACATTTCTGTTCTATATGAATCAAAATGTTTATTGGGTACATACACATATAAGATTACTTTGTCTTCTTGATGAATTGATCCTTTGGTCATTTAATAATGCTCCCTCTCAAAATTGGTAGAGTTCTTGTTCCAAAGTTTACTTTGTCTGATATTAATATCATCATTCTAGCTGTCTTTTGATTAGTGTTTGCAAGTGTGCCTTTTTCCATTCTTATACTTTTAACTATCAATATCTTTATATTTTAAAGTGAGTTTTTTATACACAGAATATAATTGGGCCTTTCTTTCTTTCCTTCTCTCTCTCTCTCTCTTGCTCCTCCATCTGCAATCTGTTTTTTAATCAGGGCTTTTGCATTTATTATAATTATTGCTGTGGTTAGATTTAAATCTATCATCTTGTTAATTGTTACTATTTGTTTCATTTGCTCTTTGTTCATTTTTTCCCCCTTTTTTCTCTGCCTTCTTTTGGATTGAATATTTATTATTCTACTAAAACAATCTCCACTGTTGGCTTATTAGTATCTTTAAAAAGTTCTTTGTTAGTGGGTACTCTAGGGTTTGGTATATTAACATATTCAATTTCTCATGGTCTACCTTCAAATAATTTACCACTTCCATATAGAGTAGGACTTATATTATGGTTTTCTCCTTTCTATCTTTTGTTCTTTTATCATATATTTTACTTCTACATGTTATAAATCTCATAATATATTGTTCCTGTTTTGGGTTTAGACAGTCTTTTAAAGCAATTAAAAATAAGAAAAGTGGGACTTTGGGGGACAATGGCAGAGTAGGAGGATCCTAATCTCAGATACAAATAGATAACACCCATAGCAGTGTAAATAACCCAGACAGTGACCCAAAGACTGGCAGAACAAACTCTCCACAGCTAAATGTAGAGAAGAGGCCACATCAAAGAGGGCAGGAAGGGTAAAGACAGGGTCAAGAGCTAAACAGTTACATGGGACTGTCCATGGGAGGGAGGAATGCTACAGGTGCATGGAGGAGAAAGAAATAGATCCTCACACTGAGCACCCCAGGCATGGAGAAGATGAATCCATGTAACATTTGGCTTTGAAAACTAGAAGGGCCTAACAATCAGTGGGGCTTAATACCTGGAACTTTAAAAATCGGTGGGTTCAGCTCTGGAAGAACCAGGAGAGTAGAGTCTCTACCCTTAAAAAGACAGCATAACAAACAGCCCCACAGAGATACAGCATAGAAGCAGCAGTTAGAAAAATACCTGGGTGTACAGGAGAGACCGTGATTTACTCACCTCAGAGCCTGTGCGGGGGTTGGGGGGACAGGGATCATGGGGAGATTTCTCCAAGAAAAAAGGAGCTGGCACGTGCCATTTCCTTCTCCTGCTTCCTAGATACACAGACACTTGTAGGAACCAGTGCACCAACACTCTCCACCTAGTGTGCTAACAACATGCCTACCTTGATGGACTTCTGCAGATCCACCCCTCCAACCTGATAGGCCTCAGGAGGAGTTTTGGGCTGCTACACATTCCCTCTTACAGTAGTCTGGTGTGGACCTCGCTGGCATAGCACAACCCATGTTCTCCTACAGACCTGCCCACTCGAGTACACTCTTGGCTGGAACCCATCCAAAGCAGTGCCACAAGCCTAGCAGTGTGCAACCAACCCTGACAGGGGCCAGGACCATGTCAAAATAACATCTGCCCTGGGGAGAGAGGAAAATAATCATACACACCAGTCCAACTACAGCCCCAGTAGTGGGCTGAGGGTAGATATCTGGTCTGACTGTAGGCTCTGACCACCAATGAAATCTTTTTTTTTTTTTTTAAGATTTTATTTATTTATTTGACAGATAGAGAGAGAGCACAAGTAGGCAGAGAGGCAGGCAGAGGGAGAGGGAGAAGCAGGCTCCCTGCTGAGCAGGGAACCCGATGCGGGGCTCGATCCCAGGACCCTGGGATCATGACCTGAGCCGAAGGCAGCCGCTTAACCAACTGAGTCACCCAGGTGCCCCACCAATGAAATCTTCTAGGGGACAACACTAAAGCACCCTGCAGTTTTGTGCTACTGCATCCCTGGCAAATGTCCAGTCTGACTCAACTCAATCCCAAGGCAGTCCCAGGCTAGCCCACTAACAACACAGGGACCAAACCCTGCCCACAACAGGCAAAGACAACCATTGCGGAGAACTGGAATGAAGGCAAACACGACTCAACTACAATAGTACAGTGCAGTCAACACACATAGGAGACACCCCTGAAGAGCTAGGTTCTAGTGAAAAGGGGACATTACACTGCGGGGCATTACAGAACCTCTTCTTCATAAGGCCACCATTTTCAAGGTAAGATGACTTTTTTAATACATAGAAATAGAGAGAGACAAAATGAGGAGAGAAGAATATGCTCAGATGAAAGTACAGGACAAAATCACAGCAAAAGACCTAAATGAAATGGAGATAAATATTATGTCTGATAAAGAATTTAAAGTTATGATCATAAAGATAAACACTAGACTTGAGAAGAGAGTGGAGGACCTCAGTACAACCCTCAACAAAGAAATAGAAAACAAAAAGAACAATCAAAGATGAAGAATTCAATAACTGAAATTAAAAATACACTAGAGGGATTAAATAGTAGACTAGAGGAAGCAGAAGAACAGAGCAGATACCTGGAAGACAAAGTATTGGAAAGCAATCAAGCTGCACAGGAGACAGAAAAAAATTATAATAACAAATGAAAATAGATTAAGGGAACTCAGCAACACCATTAAGCATACTAACATTCACTTTATAAGGGTCCCAGAAAGAGAAGAAAAAAGGGGACAGAAAAATTATTTGAAGAAATAATAGCCAAAAGCTTCCTGAATCTGGGAAGGATACAGAAATTCATATCAAGGCACAGAGAGGCACAGAGATTCCCCCAACAAAATCAACCAAAGGAGGTCCAAACCAAGACACATATTAATCAAAATGTCATATTAATAAAAATGTCAGAAAGTAGTGATAAAGAATTTTAAGAGCACAAAAGAAGACAAGGGAAACCCATAAGTCTACCAGCTGATTCTT
The DNA here is from genome assembly GCF_964656455.1 of Halichoerus grypus. Classification (NCBI taxonomy): domain Eukaryota; kingdom Metazoa; phylum Chordata; class Mammalia; order Carnivora; family Phocidae; genus Halichoerus; species Halichoerus grypus. The sequence continues at coordinate 118,204,080 of NC_135720.1, forward strand.
TAGCAGAAATGTTACAGGCCAGAAGGGAATGGCATGATATACTCAAAAAAGAAAAATTTGCAGCCAAGATACTCTGTTCATCAAGGATATCATTCAGAATAGAAGGAGAGATAAAAAGTTTCCAAACAAAATTTATCATGAACACTAAATCAGGCCTATAAGAAATGTTAAAGGAGACTCTTCAAGTGAAAGATAAGACCATAAATAGGAGTAAGAAAAGTAGGAAGCAGGAAAGCTATAAAATTAAATATATCTATAAAAACCACTTGAGGGATTTACAAAATAAAAGGATGTAAAGTATGACACTATAACCTAAAACTTGGTGGGGGAGTAAAGATTGGGTTCAAACTTAAGGAACCAACAACTTAATATAGACTACTAAATGCAGACGATGTTATACACAAACCAGTGGTAACCACACATCAAGAACCGGCAATACATATGCAAAACAAAGAGAAAGGAAAACAAGTATATCACTAAAGAGAGCTAGTAAACCATGAGAGGTAACAACAAGAGAAGTAAGGAACAAAGAACTACAAAAATAACTATAAAACAAGTAACAAAATGGCAATAAAAACACACCTATCATCAAAACCACAATGAGATACCACCTTGCACAAGTCAGAATTGCTAAAATTAACAAGACAGAAAACAACAAATGTTGGCAAGGATGCAGAGAAAGGGGAACCCTCTCACACTGTTGGTGGGAATGCAAGCTGGTACAGCTGCTCTGGAAAATGGTATGGAGGTTCCTCAAGAAGTTAAAAATTGAGTCTATGACCCAGCAACTTCACTCCTAGGTATTTACCTAGGTATTTACCCCAAAGATACAAATGTAGTGATCTGAAGGGGCACTTACACCCCAATGTTCATAGCAGCAATGTCCACAATAGCCAAACTGTGGAAAGAGCCAAGATGTTCATCAGCAGATGAATGGATAAAAAAGATGGGGTGTATATATATACAATGGAATATTACTCAGCCATCAGAAAAGATGAAGACTTACCATTTACATTGACATAGATGGAGGTGAAGTGTATTATACTGAGCTAAATAAGTCAATCAAAGAAAGACAATTATCATATGGTTTCACTCATATGTGGAGTATAAGAAATAGCACAGAGGATCATAGGGGAAGGGAGGGAAAACTGAATGGGAAGTCATCAGAGAGGGACAAAAACCATAAGAGACTCTTAACTAAAGGAAACAAACTGAGGGGTGCTGGAGGGGAGGTGGGTGGTGGGATGGGGTAATTGGGTGATTGGCATTAAGGAGGACATGTGATGTGATGAACACTGGGTGTTATATGCAACAGATGAATTATTGAACTCTACATTTGAAACTAATGATGTACTATATGTTGGCTAATTGAATTAAAATTTAAAAAAAAGAACACACCTATCAATAATTACTTGGAACAGAAATAGACTAAATGCTTTAACAAAAAACAAAAAACAAAAAACAAGGTGAAGAAGGCTAGAAAAGCAAGACCCATCTTTATGCTGCCTACAAGAGACTCATTTCAGACCTAAAGACATATGCATATTGGAAGTGAGGGGATGGAAAAGCACTTACTATGTAAATGGAAGTGAAAAGAAAGCTGGGGTAGTGATGCTTATATTGAACAAAATAGACTTTAAAACAAAGAATACAATAGAAGACAAAGAAGAACACTACATAATCATAAAGGGAACAATCCAACAAAAGGATGTAACAATTGTAAATATTTATGTACCCGACATGGGAGCACCCAAATACATAAAGTAGCTAATAACAAACATAAAGGAAATAATCAGTAGTAATACAATAATAGTAGGGGACTTTAACATCCTACTTACATCGATGGATAGATGGTCCAAACAGAAAATCAATAATGAAATAGTGGCTTTGAATGACACACTGGACAAGATGGATCTAGCAGATATATTCAGAACATTCCATCCTAAAACAACAGAATACACGTTCTTTTCAAGTGCACATGGAACATTCTCTAGAGTAGATCATGTGTTAGGCCACAACACAAGTCTCAAAAAAGTTTAAAAAGACTGAAGTCATAGATCTATGTGTCTGTTTTTGTGCCAGTACCATATTATCTTAATGATTATAGCTTTGTGATACAGCTTGAAGTCCAGAACTGTGATGCCTCCAGCTTTGGTTTTCTTTTTCAACATTACTTTGGCTATTTGGGATCTTTTATGGTTCCATACAAATTTTAGAATTGTACAGAATAGAGAACTCAGGAATGGACCCACAAGTATATTGTCAACTAATCTTTGACAAGGCAAAAAATAATATCCAATGGAAAAGACAGGTTTTTTTTTTTATCAAAAGAGAAGTTAATTTATTTTTATTTTTTTAATTTTATTTTATTATGTTAGTCACCATACAATACATCATTAGTTTTTGATGTAGTGATCCACGCTTCATTGTTTTCGCATAACACCCACTGCTCCATGCAGTACGTGCCCTCCCTTAATACCCATCACCGGGCTAACCCATCCCCCCAACCCTCTCCCCTCTCAAACCCTCAGTTTGTTTCTCAGAGTCCATAGTCTCTCATGGTTCGTCTCCCCCTCTGATTCCCTTCCCCGTTCATTTTTCCCTTCCTTCTCCATTTAACGTTCTCCATCCTATTCCTTATGTTCCACAAATAAGTGAAACCATATGATCATTGGCTTTCTCTGCTTGACTTATTTCACTTGGCATAATCTCCTCCAGTCCCATCCATGTTGATGTAAAAGTTGGGTATTCATCCTTTCTGATGGCTGAGTAATATTCCATTGTATATATGGACCACATCTTCTTTATCCATCCATCTGTTGAAGGGCATCTCGGCTCTTTCCGCAGTTTGGCTATTGTAGATATTGCTGCTATGAACATTGGGATGCATATGGCCTTTCTTTTCACTACATCTGTGTCTTTGGGGTAAATACCCAGGAGCGCAATTGCTGGGTCATAGGGTAGCACTATTTTTAACTTTTTGAGGCACCTCCACACTGTTTTCCGAAGTGGCTGTACCAACTTGCATTCCCACCAACAGTGTAAGAGGGTTCCCCTTTCTCCACAACCTCTCCAACATTTGTCGTTTCTTGCCCTGTCAATTTTGCCATTCTAACTGGTGTAAGGTAGTATCTCAATGTGGTTTTGATTTGAATTTCCCTGATGGCTAATGATGATGAACATTTTTTCATGTGTCTGTTAGCCATTTGTATGTCTTCTTTGGAGAAGTGTCTTTTCATATCTTCTGCCCATTTTTTGAATTGATTATTTGTTTTTTCTATTGAGTTTGAGAAGTTCTTTATAGATTTTGGATACCAGTCCTTTGTCTGTAGTGTCATTTGCAAATATCTTCTCCCATTCTGTGGGTTGCCTCTTTGTTTTATTGACTGTTTCTTTTGCTATGCAGAAGCTTTTTATCTTGATGAAGTCCCAAAAGTTCATTTTTGCTTTTGTTTCACTAGCCTTTGGAGATGAATCTTGAAAGAAGTTGCTGTGGCTGATGTCAAAGAAGTTACTGCCTATGATCTCCTCTAGGATTTTGATGGATTCCTGTCTCACATTGAGGTCTTTCATCCATTTTGAGTTTATCTTTGTGTATGGTGTTAGAGAATGGTTGAGTTTCATTCTTCAGTATATAGCTGTCCAATTTTCCCAGCACCATTTATTTAAGAGTCTGTCTTTTTTCCATTGCATATTTTTCCTGCTTTATTGAAGATATTTGACCATAGAGTTGAGGGTCCATATCTGGGCTCTCTATTCTGTTCCGTTGGTCTATATGTCTGTTTTTGTGATTTCAAGCTATATTACAAAGCAGTGATCACCAAGAAAAGACCATTTCTTCAACAAATGTTGTTGGGAAAATTGGGCAACCACATGCAGAAAAATGAAACTGGACCACTTTCTTACACCATTCACAAGAATAAATTCAAAATGGATGAAAGACCTAAATGTAAGAGAAGAATGGATCAAAATCCTGGAGGAGAACACAAGCAGCAACCTCTTTGATCTTGGCCACATCAAATCCTTATAAGACATGACTCCAGAGGCAAGGGAAGCAAAAGCAAAAATGAACTATTGGGACTTCATCAAGAAAAAAGCTTCTGCACAGCAAAGGAAATAATCAACAAAATTAAAAGGCAACCAACACAATGGAAGAAGATATTTGCAAATGACATTTCTGATAAAGGCTTAGTATCCAAAATCTCTAAAGAACTTATCAAACTCAACATCCCCAAAATAAAAAATCCAGTTAAGAAATGGGCAGAAGACATGAACAGATATTTCTTAAAAGAAGACATACAAGTAGCTAATAGATACATGAAAAGATGCTCAGCATCACTCATCATCAGGGAAATACAAATCAAAACCACGATGAGATACCACCTCACACCTGTCAGAATGGCTAAAATTAACAACTCAGGAAACAACAGATGTTGGTGAGGAGGTGGAGAAAGGGGAACCCTCTTGCACTGTTGGTGGGAATGCAAACTGGTGCAGGCACTCTGGAAAACATTATGGATGTCCCTTAAAAAGTTCAAAATAGAACTACCCTAGGATTCAGAAATTGCACTACTAGGTATTTATCCAAAGGATACAAACATAGTGATTTGAAGGGGCAGATGCACCCCAATGTTTATAGCAGCAATGTCCACAATAGCCAAAAAAATGGAAAGGGCGAAATGCCCATTGACAGATGAATGGATAAAGAAGATGTATATATATATATATATATATATACATGTATGTATATAGATGTGTATATATATATATACATATTATATATATATATTAGAATATTATTCAGCCACCAAAAGGAATGAAATCTTGCCATTTGCAACAACGTGGATGGAGCTAGAGCATATTATGCTGAGTGAAATAAGTCAGTCAGAGAAAGACAAATACCATATGATTTCACTCTTATGTGGAATTGAAGAAACAAAGCAGATGAACATAAGGGAAGGGAAACAAAAATAAAATAAGATAAAAACAGGGAGGCAAACAATAAGGGAATCTTGACTATAGGGAACAACCTAAGAGTTGCTGGAGAGGAATGGGTGGGGGGATGGGGTAAATGAGTGATGGGCATTAAGGAAGTCACTGGTTATAATGAGTACTGGGTGTTATATGGAAGTAAATTCAGATATAAATTCTATCCCTGAAAGTAATACTACACTATATGTTAACTAACTTGAATGTAAATAAAATCTTGAAAGTTGAAAAAAAGATTGAAGTCATAGAATGCAGCCAGCATTAGCCCAATATCAAAACCAGATAAAAACACTACAAATAAGAGAGCTATGGGCTAATATCCCTGGCGAACATAGATGCAAAAATCCTCCACAAAATATTAGCAAACAAAATCCAACAATGTATTTAAAAAAAATCATTCATCATAATCAAGTGGGATTTCTTCCTGGGATGCAAGTGTGGTTCAGTATTTGCCAGTCAATCAATATGATACATCACATCAACAAGAGAAAGGATAGAAACCATGTGATCATTTCAATAGATGCAGAAAAAGTGATAAAGTACAATTCATGTTAAAAAACCCTCAACAAAGTAGGTTTAGAGGGAACATACCTCAACATAATAAAGACAATATATGGCAAACCCACAGCTAACATCATACTCAATAGGGAAATCTGAGCGCTTTTCCCCTAATGTCAGGAACAAGACAAGGATGTCCATTCTCACCACTTTTATTCAACATTGCTAGGCACAGCAATCAGAAAAGAAAAGATATAAAAGGTATTCAAACTGGTAAGGAAGAAGCAAAATGTTCACCATTTGCATATGACAAGATACTATATAGAGAAAACAGTAAAGACTCCACCAAAAAGCCTACTAGAACTGATAAATGAATTCAGTAAAGTCGCAGGTTACAAAATCAGTGTACTCCCATATGAAATCCACTGTATTTCTATACAGTAATAATGAAGTAGCAGAAAGAGAAATTAAGGAATCAATCCCCTTTACAATTGCACCAAAAACATGGACATACCTAGAAATGAACTTAACCAAAGAGGTAAAAGACATGTACTCAAAACTATAAAACACTGATGAAACAAATGGAATATGACACAATGAAATGGAAAGATAGTCCATGCTCATGGATAGAATATTGTTAAAATGTCTATACTACCCAAAGTGATCTACACATTTAATGCAATCCTTACCAAAACATGAACAGGGTATAGAAATGCAACTGATTTCTGTGCATTGCAGTCAAATGCTCTACCACTGAGCTATACCCCGATTTCTGTGCATTGATTTTGTATCCTGCCATGTTGCTGAATTGCTGTATGAGTTCTAGCAATTTTGGGGTGGAGTCTTTTGGGTTTTCTACATAAAGTATCATGTTATCTCTGAAGAATGAAAGTTTGCAGGATACAAAATCAATGCACAGAAATCAGTTGCATTTCTAAACACTAACAATGTGGCTGAAGAAAGAGAAATTAAGGAATCAATGCCATTTACAAGTGCACCAAAAACCATAAGATACCTAGGAATAAATCTAACCAAAGAAGTAAAGGATCTGTACTCTAGAAACTACAGAACACTTATGAAAGAAATTGAGGAAGACACAAAGAAATGGAGAAACATTCCATGTTCATGGATTGGAATAATAAACATTGTTAAAATGTCTATGCTATCCATGGCAATCTACATATTCAATCCAATCCCTATCAATATACCATCAACATTTTTCACAGAACTGGAACAAACAATCCTAAAATTTCTATGGAACCAGAAAAGATCCCAAATAGCCAGGAGAATGTTGAAAAAGAAAACCTCAAGCTATATTACAAAGTTGTGATCATCAAGACAGCATGGTACTGGCACAAAAAAGGACACATAGATCAATGGAACAGAATAGAGAGCCCAGAAATGGACCTTCAACTCTATGGTCAACTAATCTTTGACAAAGCAGGAAAGAATATCCAATGGAAAAAAGACAGTCTCTTCAATAAATGGTGCTGGAAAAATTGGACAGCCACATGCAGAAGAATGAAACTGTACCATTCTCTTACATCATACACAAAGATAAACTCAAAATGGATGAAAGACCTCAACGTGAGACAGGAATCCATCAAAATCCTAGAGGACAACACAGGCAGTAACGTCTTTGACCTTGGCCATATCAACTTCTTGCAAGACTAAAGCAAGGGAAACCCTAAGGTCCCAAGAAAACAGGTGCATCTTGCTTGGGTTCTGGTCAATAATTTGGACTCTATACATTCCCTCAAACACCCATCAACAGAATGACTAGGAGGAGGAGCCCCCAAAATAGAAAAGACTCAGAGATTATGACTTATGCTGCAGATTTACAAATGGATGCAGATATAACCAAGATGTCGGAGATGGAATTCAAGCTAGCAATTGTGAAGACAATGGCTAGAATGGAGAAATCAATTAATGGCAACATAGAGTCTCTAAGGGCAGAAATGAAAGGTGAATTGGCAGAACTTAAAAATGCTATCAATGAGATCCAATCCAATCTAGATAATCTAACAGCTAGGGTAACTGAGGCAGAAGAGCGAATAAGCAACCTAGAAGACAATGTAATAGATAAAAAGGGAAAAGAGGAGGCCAGGGAAAAATAACTCAGAATCCATGAAAATAGAATCAGAGAAATAAGTGACACCATGAAGCGTTCCAATGTCAGAATAATTGGAATCCCAGAGGGAGTGGAGAGAGAGAGAGGACTAGAAGATGTATTTGAGCAAATCGTAGCTGAGAACTTCCCTAATCTGGGGAATGACACAAACATTCGTGTCCTAGAGGCAGAGAGGACCCCTCCTAAGATCAAGGAAAACAGGCCAACATTCTGGCATGTAATAGTAAAACTTGCAAATCTTAGAACCAAGGAAACCATCTTAAGGGCAGTTAGGGGGTAGAGATTCCTTACGTACAGAGGGAGGAACATCAGAATAACGTCAGACCTATCCACAGAGACCTGGCAAGCCAGAAAGGGCTGGCAAGACATATTCAGGATACTAAATGAGAAGAACATGCAGCCAAGAATACTTTATCTGGCAAGGCTTTCATTTAGAATGGATGGAGAGATGCAGAGCTTCCACGACCGGCAGAAGCTGAAAGAATATGTGACCACTAAGCCAGCCCTGCAAGAAATATTAAGGGGGGTTCTATAAAAGGAGAAAGACCCCAAGAGTGATATACAACAGAAATTTACAGGGACAATCTATAAAAACAACATCTTCACAGGCAACATGATGATAATTAATTCATATCTTTCAATAATCACTCTCAACGTGAATGGCCTAAACGCTCCCATAAAATGGCACAAGGTTGCAGATTGGATAAAAAGACAGGACCCATCCATATGCTGTCTACAAGAGACTCATTTTGAACCTAAAGATACATCCAGACTGAAAGTGAAGGGATGGAGATCCATCTTCCATGCCAGAGGACCTCAAAAGAAAGCTGGGGTAGCAATTCTTATATCAGACAAATGAGATTTTAAACTAAAGTCTGTAATAAGAGACACAGAAGGACACTATATCATTCTTAAAGGGTCTATCCAACAAGAAGATCTAACAATTGTAAATATCTATGCCCCCAACATGGGAGCAACCATCTACACAAGCCTACTGTTAACCAAAATAAAGAGTCATATTGACAACAATACTTAATTGTAGGAGACCTCAATACTCCACTCTCAGCAATGGACAGATCATCTAAGCAGAAAATCAACAAGGAAACAAGAGCTTTGAATGATACATTGGACCAGATGGACCTCATAGATATTTACAGAACATTCCACCCTAAAACAACAGAATACTCATTCTTCTCGAGCGCACATGGAACTTTCTCCAGAACAGACCATATACTGGGTCACAAATCAGGTCTCAACCAATACCAAAAGACTGAGATTATTCCTTGCATATTCTCAGACCACAATGCTCTAAAACTGGAACTCAATCACAAGAAAAAATTTGGCAGAAATTCAAACACTTGGAAGCTAAAGACCACTCTGCTCAAGAATGTTTGGATCAACCAGGAAATCAAAGAAGAACTTAAACAATTCATGGAAATCACTTAGAATGAAAACACATTGGTCCAAAACCTATGGGATACTGCAAAGGCAGTCCTAAGGGGGAAATATATAGCCATCCAAGCCTCACTCAAAAAAATAGAAAAATCCCGAATTCACCAACTAACTCTACACTTTAAAGAACTAGAGAAAAAGCAACAAACGATGCCTAAGCCCCGCATTAGAAGAGAAATAATTAAAATTAAAGCAGAAATCAATGAATTAGAAACCAGAAACACAGTAGATCAGATCAACGAAACTAGAAGTTGGTTCTTTGAAAGAATTAATAAGATCGATAAACCACTGGCCAGACTTACCCAAAAGAAAAGAGAAAGGACCCAAATTAATAAAATTATGAATGAAAGGGGGAGAGATCAGGACTAACACCAAGGAAATAGAAACAATTATTAGAAATTAGTATCAACAACTATATGCCAATAAACTGCGCAATCTGGATGAAATGGAGGCCTTCCTGGAAACCTATAAGCTGCCAAGACTGAAACAGGGAGAAACTGACAACCTGAATAGGCCAATAACCAGTAACGAGATTGAAGCAGTGATCAAAAACCTCCCAAAAAAACAAGAGTCCAGGGCCTGATGGATTCCCTGGGGAATTCTACCAAACATTCAAAGAAGAAATAACACCTGTTCTACTGAAGCTGTTTCAAAAAATAGAAACAGAAGGAAAACTTCCAAACTCATTCTATGAGGCCAGCATTACCTTAATCCCCAAACCAGGCAAAGACCCCATCAAAAAGGAGAATTTCAGACTGATATCCCTGATGAATATGGATTCCAAACCTCAACAAAATCCTAGCTAATAGGATCCAACAATGCATTAAAAGGATCAGCCACCACGACCAAGTGGGATTTATCCCCGGGATGCAAGGGTGGTTCAACATTTGCAAATCAATCAATGTGATAGAACACATTAATAAGAGGAGGGAGAAGAACCATATGGTCCTCTCAATTGATGCAGAAAAAGCATTTGACAAAATACAACATCCTTTCCTGATTAAAACTCTTCAGAGTATAGGGATATAGGGAACATTCCTCAAGTTCATAAAATCCATCTATGAAAAACCCACAGTGAATATCATACTCAATGGGGAAAAGCTGAGAGCCTTTCCCTTAAGATCAGGAACATGTCGAGGATGCCCACTCTTGCCACTATTATTCAACATAGTACTAGAAGTCCTAGCAACAGCAATCAGACAACAGAAAGAAATAAAAGGTATTCAAACTGGCATAGAAGAAGTCAAACTCTCTCTTTTCGCAGACGACATGATACTTTATGTGGAAAACCCAAAAGACTCCACCCCCAAATTACTAGAACTCATACAGCAATTCAGTAATGTGGCAGGATACAAAATCAATGCACAGAAATCAGTTGCTTTCTTATACACTAACAACGCAACTGTAGAAAGAGAAATTAGAGAAACGATTCCATTTACAATAGCACCAAAAATCATAAGATACCTCAGAATAAACCTAACCAAGGAGGTAAAGGATCTATACTCTAGGAACTACAGAACACTCATGAAGGAAATTGAAGAAGACACAAAAAGATGGAAAAATATTCCATGCTCATGGATCGGAAGAATAAACATTGTTAAAATGTCTATGCTACCCAGAGCAATCTATACCTTCAATGCCATCCTGATCAAAATTCCAATGACATTTTTCAAAGTGCTGGAACAAACAATCCTAAAATTTGTATGGAATCAGAAAAGACCCTGAATCGCCAAGGAAATGTTGAAAAAGAAAAACAAAGCTGGGGGCATCACGTTGCCCAATTCAAGCTATATTACAAAGCAGTGATCACCAAGACAGCATGGTACTGGCACAAAAACAGACATATAGACCAATGGAACAGAATAGAGAACCCAGATATGGACTCTCAAATCTATGGTCAAATAATCTTTGCCAAAGCAGGAAAAAACATGCAATGGAAAAAAGACAGTCTTTTCAATAAATGGTGCTGGGAAAATTGGACAGCCACATGCAGAAGAATGAAACTCAACCAATCTCTAACACCATACACAAAGATAAACTCAGAGTGGATGAAAGACCTCAATGTGAGACAGGAATCCATCAAAATCCTAGAGGAAAACATAGGCAGTAACCTCTTTGACATCACCCACAGCAACTTCTTTCAAGATTCATCTCCAAAGGCTAGTGAAACAAAAGCAAAAATGAACTTTTGGGACTTCATCAAGATAAAAAGCTTCTGCACAGCAAAGGAAACAGTCAACAAAACAAAGAGGCAACCCACAGAATGGGAGAAGATATTTGCAAATGACACTACAGATAAAGGGCTGGTATCCAAGAACTATAAAGAACTTCTCAAACTCAACATCCAAAAAACAAATAATCAAGTCAAAAAGTGGGCAGAAGATATGAACAGACACTTCTCTGAAGAAGACATACAAATGGCTAACAGACACATGAAAAAATGTTCATCATCATTAGCCATCAGGGAAATTCAAATCAAAACCACATTGAGATACTACCTTACACCAGTTAGAATGGCAAAAATGGATAGGGAAAGAAACAACAAATGTTGGAGAGGTTGTGGAGAAAAGGGAACCCTCTTACACTGTTGGTGGGAATGCAAGTTGGTACAGCCACTTCGGAAAACAGTGTGGAGGTGCCTCAAAAATTTAAAAATAGAGCTACACTATGACCCAGCAATTGCACTACTGGGTATTTACCCCAAAGACACAGATGTAGTGAAAAGAAAGGCCATATGCACCCCAATGTTCATAGCAGCAATGTCCGCAATAGCCAAACTGTGGAAAGAGCCGAGATGCCCTTCAACAGATGAATGGATAAAGAAGATGTGGTCCATATATACAATGGAATATTATTCAGCCATCAGAAAGGTTGAATACCCAACTTTTACATCAACATGGATGGGACTGGAAGAGATTACGCTAAGTGAAATAAGTCAAGCAGAGGAAGTCAATTATCATATGGTTTCACTTATTTGTGGAACATAAGGAATAGGATGGAGAACGTTAAATGGAGAAGGAAGGGAAAAATGAATGGGGAGGGGGGAATCAGAGGGGATTCGAACTATGAGAGACTATGGAGTCTGAGAAACAAACTGAGGGTTTGAGAGGGGAGAGGGGAGGGGGGATGGGTTAGCCCAGTGATGGGTATTAAGGAGGGCACGTACTGCATGGAGCACTGGGTGTTATACCAAAACAATGAAGCATGGATCACTACATCAAAAACTAATGATGGTGACTAACATAACATAATAAAATAAAATTAAATTAAAAAAACACCAAAATATAATGATGTACTATAATAAAATTAAATAATAAAACAAGTAAAGCAAAAAGAAAAACATGAACAGCATTTTCTCAGAACTAGAATAAATAACCTTAAAATTTATATGGAACCACAAAATACCTTGAATAGTCAAGGCAGTCTTAAAAAGAACAAAACTGGAGGTATCACAATCCCATAAACCAATATATACTACAAAGTTGTAGTAATCAAAACAGTATGGTACTGGCATAAATATTGAAAGATAGATCAATGGAACAGAAAAACCCAGAAATGAACCCATGAATATATGGTCACTTAATTGGCCACAGAGCAGGAAAGAATATGCAATGGGAAAAAGGTAGTCTCTTCAACAAATGGTGTTGAGAAAAATGACAGCTGCATGCAAAAGAATAAAACTGGGCCATTCTCTTACACCCTACACTAAAATAAATTCAAAGTAGATTAAAGACTGAAATGTGAGACCAAAACCATAAAAATCCTGGAAAAGAGTGCAGGCAGTAATTTCTCTGACATCAACTAAAGTAACATTTTTTTAGATATGTCTCCTGAGGCAAAGGAAATAAAAATAAATTATTGAGACTAAACCAAAATAAAAACCTTCTCCACAGCAAAGGAAACAATCAACAAAACTGAAAGACAACTTACTAAATGGTAGAAGATATTTGGTAACGATATATCTGATAAAAAGTTAGTATTCAAAACATATGAAGAACTTAAAAACTCAATATAAACAAAAACAAACAATCCAATTTAAAATTGGTGAAAGAGGGAGAGGAGCAAGATGGCGGAGGAGTAGGAGACCTGGATTTCGTCTCCTCTCAGGAATTCAGCTGGATAGGGATCGAACCATTCTGAACACCTACAAACTCAACAGGAGATCGAAGAAAAGAATAGCAACAACTCTCTGAACAGAAAAGCGACCACTTTCTGGAAGGTAGGACGTGCGGAGAAGTGAATCCAAGGCGATATTCGGGAGGATAGACGGCGGGGGAGGGGCCTCCGTCAGCCGCTTCTGGCAAGTGATAGAGCCGCGGAGCACAAAATCGGAACTTTTAGAAGTCTGCTCCACTGAGGGACGTCACTCTGGTGGCGAAGTGGGGGGTGGAACCCTCGCGGGACAGTGTGGTCTCAGGACCCTCGGGGTCACAGAAAGACCGGGGGTGCCTGAGTGCGGCAGAGCTCCCAGGTATCGGAGCAGGGAAGCCGGCTGCAGAGACGGAGCCCAGGCGCGGGCTCTCAGCTCGGGGTTGTCATAAACCGTGATCCGCGGCACAGTCGGGCCACTGCTCCTCCAGCAGGGACCCAACAAGCGGCAGATCCGGGGAGACTCACCTTCTTCCCCCGGGAGGAGAGGTGCGGGAGTGCACCGCGGGGATCTGCTGGGTTTGGAGACTCCACCCGGGGTCGGGTGCCAGATAGAAAGGCGCGGTCACAGGCCGGGTGAGCGCGGAGTGTGGCCGGAGACCGGGGAGACGGGAGTGACTGACTGTTTTTCTCTGGGGGCTCACTGAGGAGCGGGACCCCGAGTTCTCGGCTCCTCCGGGGCGGAGACTGGGAGGCCGCCATTTTCACTCTCCGCCTCCAAAGCTGTATGGAAAGCTTGCAGGGAACAAAAGCTCCGGAGAGCAAACCCGAGCAGATTTCTTAGCCCGGACCGGCAAGGGCGGGGCAATTCCGCCTCCGGCAAAGACATTTGGGAACCACGGCAACAGGCCCCTCCCCCAGAAGATCAGCGAGAACAGCCAGCCAAGACCAAGTTTACCGATCAATGAGAACGGCAGAACTCCAGCGCTAGGGGAATACTACACATAGAATTCATGGCTTTTTTACCATGATTCTTTAGTCTTTCAAAGTTAATTATTTTTTTTAACTGTCTTTTTTTCTTTTTTCTTTTTTTCTTTTTTTTTGAATTTTTCTTTTTCCCTTTTTCAACCGACATCTTATCAATCCCTTGTTTAAAAAAAAACATTTTTATTTTTCATTTTTAAAGTCATATTCTATCCCTTCATAGTAGTTACCCGTATTTTTGGCATATATATATAAATTGTTCTCTCTTTAAAATCTTGAGATGGTTTCTTCTAACAGATCAAAATATACTCTAAATCTCTAGTGTATGGTTTTTTTCTACTCCCCTGCCTGATCACATTCTCTCCCTTTTTTCTTTCTTTTATTTTTTTTTTAATCCTCTTCTTTCTTTTTTCAAACAACTTATCAAATCCTTTTTAAAAATTTTTTATAATTTCCATCTTTACAGTCATATTCCATCCCTTCATCATATCAACCCTTATTTTTGTACATATATAAGTTTTTCTTTCTTTAAAATTTTGGGAGGGACTTTCTTTTAACAGACCCAAAATACACCCAAAATCTAGTGTGTGGCACTGATCTATAAACCAGCCTGATCATATTTGATCACATTCTGTTTTTGTTTTGTTTTGTTTTGTTCTGCTTTTGTTTGTTTTTATCTTTATCTTTATCTTTTTCTTTTTTCTTTTTTTCTTTCTTTTTCTTTTTTCTCTCTTTCCCTTTCTTTTCCCACTGCTTCAGGTCTTTTCTGATTTGTTTAGAGTATATTTTCTGGGGATGTTGTTACCCTGCTAGCATTTTGTTCTCTCATTAATCTATTCTCCTCTGCACAAAATGACAAGACGGAAAAAATCACCTCAACAAAAAGAACAAGAGGTAGTACCGACTGCCAGGGACCTACTCAATACGGACATTAGTACGATGTCAGATCTAGAGTTCAGAATCATCACTTTAAAGATACTAGCTGGGCTTGAAAAAAGCATGGAAGTTATTAGAGAAACCCTTTCTGGAGAAGTAAAAGAACTAAAATCTAACCAAGTAGAAATCAAAAAGGCTATTAGTGAGGTGCAATCAAATATGGGGGCGCTAACTGCTAGGATAAATGAGGCAGAAGAAAGAATCAGTGAGATAGAAGACCAAATGATGGAAAATAAAGAAGCTGAGAAAAAGAGAGATAAACAACTACTGGATCACGAGGGCAGAATTCGAGAGATAAACGATACCATAAGACGAAACAACATTAGAATAATTGGGATCCCAGAAGAAGAAGAAAGAGAGAGAGGGGCAGAAGGTATAATGGAGCAAATTATAACAGAGAACTTCCCTAATTTGGGGAAGGAAACAGGCATCAAAATCCAGGAAGCACAGAGAACCCCTCTCAAAATCAATAAAAATAGGTCAACACCCCAACATCTAATAGTAAAACTTACGAGTCTCAGAGACAAAGAGAAAATCCTGAAAGCAGCTCGGGAGAAGAGATATGTAACCTACAATGGTAGAAACATTAGATTAGCAACAGACTTATCCACAGAGACCTGGCAGGCCAGAAAGGACTGGCAGGACATATTCAGAGCACTAAATGAGAAAAATATGCAGCCAAGAATACTATAACCAGCTAGGCTGTCATTGAAAATTGAAGGAGAGATCAAAAGCTTCCAGGACAAACAAAAACTAAAGGAATTTGCAAACACGAAACCAGCCCTACAAGAAATATTGAAAGGGGTCCTCTAAGCAAAGAGAGAGCCTAAAAGCAACATAGACCAGAAAGGAACACAAACAATATACAGTAACAGTCACTTTACAGGCAATACAATGGCACTAAATTCCTATCTTTCAATAGTTACCCTGAATGTAAATGGGCTAAATGCCCCAATCAAAAGACACAGGCTATCAGATTGGATTAAAAAACAAGACCCATCGATATGCTGTCTGCAAGAGACTCATTTTAGACCCAAAGACACCCCCAGATTGAAAGTGAGGGGGTGGAAAACCATTTACCATGCTAATGGACACCAAAAGAAAGCTGGGGTGGCAATCCTTATATCAGGCAAATTAGATTTTAAACCAAAGACTGTAATAAGAGATGAGGAAGGACACTATATCCTACTTAAAGGGTCTCTCCAACAAGAAGATCTAACAATTGTAAATATCTATGCCCCTAACATGGGAGCAGCCAATTATATAAGGCAATTAATAACAAAAGCAAAGAAACACATTGACAACAATACAATAATAGTGGCGGACTTTAACACCCCCCTCACTGAAATGGACAGATCGTCTAAGCAAAAGATCAACAAGGAAATAAAGACTTTAAATGACACACTGGACCAAATGGACTTCACAGACATATTCAGAACATTCCATCCCAAAGCAACGGAATACACATTCTTCTTTAGTGCCCATGGAACATTCTCCAGAATAGATCACATCCTAGGTCATAAATCAGGTCTCAACCGGTACCAGAAGATTGGGATCATCCCCTGCATATTTTCAGGCCACAACGCTTTGAAACTAGAACTCAATCACAAGAGGAAAGTCAGAAAGAACTCAAATACATGGAGGCTAAAGAGCATCCTACTAAACAATGAATGGGTCAACCAGGAAATTAAAGAAGAATTAAAAAAAATTCATGGAAACCAATGAAAATGAAAACACAACTATTCAAAATCTTTGGGATACAGCAAAGGCAGTCCTAAGAGGAAAGTATATAGCAATACAAGCCTTTCTCAAGAAACAAGAAAGGTCTCAAGTACACAACCTAACCCTACACCTAAAGGAGCTGGAGAAAGAACAGCAAATAAAGCCTAAACCCAGCAGGAGAAGAGAAATAATAAAGATCAGAGCAGAAATCAATGAAATAGAAACCAAAAGAACAGTAGAACAGATCAACGAAACTAGGAGCTGGTTCTTTGAAAGAATTAACAAGATTGATGAATCCCTGGCCAGACTTATCAAAAAGAAAAGAGAAATGACCCAAATCAACAAAATCATGAATGAAAGAGGAGAGATCACAACCAACACCAAAGAAATACAAACAATTATAAGAACATATTATGAGCAACTCTATGCCAGCAAATTAGATAACCTGGAAGTAATGGATGCATTCCTAGAGATGTATCAACTACCAAAACTGAACCAGGAAGAAATGGAAAACCTGAACAGACCTATAACCACTAAAGAAATAGAAGCAGTCATCAAAAATCTCCCAAAACACAAAAGCCCAGGGCCAGATGGCTTCCCAGGGGAATTCTACCAAACATTTCAAGAAGAATTAATACCTATCCTTCTGAAACTGTTCCAAAAAATAGAAATGGAAGGAAAACTTCCAAACTCATTTTATGAGGCCAGCATTACCTTGATCCCCAAACCAGACAAAGACCCCATCAAAAAGGAGAATTACAGACCAATATCCCTGATGAACATGGATGCAAAAATTCTCACCAAAATACTAGCCAATAGGATCCAACAGTACATTAAAAGGATTATTCACCATGACCAAGTCGGATTTATCCCTGGGCTGCAAGGTTGGTTCAACATCTGCAAATCAATCAACGTGATACAATACATTAACAAAAGAAAGAACAAGAATCATATGATCCTCTCAATAGATGCAGAAAAAGCATTTGACAAAGTACAGCATCCTTTCTTTTTTTTTTTTTTGAGGGTTTTTATTTTTTTTATTTTTTTATTTATTTTTTTTATTTTTAAATTTTTTTTTTAATTTTTTAAATTTTTTTATTGACAGCATCCTTTCTTGATCAAAACTCTTCAGAGTATAGGGATAGAGGGTACATACCTCAATATCATAAAAGCCATCTATGAACAACCTACAGCGAATATCATTCTCAATGGGGAAAAACTGAGAGCTTTCCCCTTAAGGTCAGGAACGCGGCAGGGATGTCCACTATCACCACTGCTATTCAACATAGTATTGGAAGTCCTAGCCACAGCAATCAGACAACAAAAAGATATAAAAGGCATCCAAATTGGCAAAGAAGAAGTCAAACTCTCACTCTTTGCAGATGATATGATACTTTATGTGGAAAATCCCAAAGACTCCACCCCAAAACTGCTAGAACTCATACAGGAATTCAGTCAAGTGGCAGGATATAAAATCAATGCACAGAAGTCAGTGGCATTCCTATACACCAACAACAAGTCAGAAGAAAGAGAAATTAAAGAGTCGATCCCATTTACAATTGCACCCAAAACCATAAGATACCTAGGAATAAATCTAACCAAAGAGGCAAAGGATCTGTACTCAGAAAACTATAAAATACTCATGAAAGAAATTGAGGAAGACACAAAGAAATGGAAAAACGTTCCATGCTCATGGATTGGAAGAACAAATATTGTGAAGATGTCAATGCTACCTAGAGCAATCTACACATTCAATGCAATCCCCATCAAAATACCATCCACTTTCTTCAAAGAAATGGAACAAATAATCCTAAAATTTGTATGGAACCAGAAAAGACCCCGCATAGCCAGAGGAATGTTGAAAAAGAAAATTAAAGCTGGCGGCATCACAATTCCGGACTTCCAGCTCTACTACAAAGCTGTCATCATCAAGACAGTATGGTACTGGCACAAAAACAGACACATAGATCAATGGAACAGAATAGAGAGCCCAGAAATGGACCCTCAACTCTATGGTGAACTAATCTTTGACAAAGCAGGAAAGAATGTCCAATGGAAAAAAGACAGTCTCTTCAACAAATGGTGTTGGGAAAATTGGACAGCCACATGCAGAAGAATGAAACTGGACCATTTCCTTACACTACACACAAAAATAGACTCCAAATGGTTGAAAGACCTGAATGTGAGACAGGAGTCCATCAAAATCCTAAAGGAGAACACAGGCAGCAAGGTCTTTGACCTCAGCCACAGCAACTTCTTCCTAGAAACATCGCCAAAGGCAAGGGAAGCAAGGGCAAAAATGAACTATTGGGACTTCATCAAGATAAAAAGCTTTTGCAAAGCAAAGGAAACAGTCAACAAAACCAAAAGACAACCGACAGAATGGGAGAAGATATTTGCAAATGACATATCAGATAAAGGGCTAGTATCCAAAATCTATAAAGAACTCATCAAACTCAACACCCAAAGAACAAAGAATCCAATCAAGAAATGGGCAGAAGACATGAACAGACATTTTTCCAAAGAAGACATCCAAACGGCCAACAGACACATGAAAAAGTGTTCAATATCGCTCAGCATCAGGAAAATCCAGATCAAAACCTCAATGAGATACCACCTCACACCAGTCAGAATGGCCAAAATTAACAAGTCAGGAAATGACAGATGTTGGCGGGGATGCGGAGAAAGGAGAACCCTCCTACACTGTTGGTGGGAATGCAAGCTGGTGCAGCCACTCTGGAAAACAGTATGGAGGTTCCTCAAAAAGTTGAAAATAGAGCTACCATATGATCCACCAATTGCACTCCTGGGTATTTACCCCAAAGA
This sequence comes from Halichoerus grypus, assembly GCF_964656455.1. Taxonomy (NCBI): domain Eukaryota; kingdom Metazoa; phylum Chordata; class Mammalia; order Carnivora; family Phocidae; genus Halichoerus; species Halichoerus grypus. Next base: position 118,223,707 of record NC_135720.1, read on the forward strand.
TACAAAAGTAGGGACCCGAAAGGGTACGTGCACCCCGATGTTTATAGCAGCAATGTCCACAATAGCCAAACTGTGGAAAGAGCCAAGATGTCCATCAACAGATGAATGGATAAAGAAGATGTGGTATATATATACAATGGAATATTATGCAGCCATCAAAAGGAATGAGATCTTGCCATTTGCAACGATGTGGATGGAACTGGAGGGTATTATGCTGAGCGAAATAAGTCAAACAGAGAAAGACATGTATCATATGACCTCACTGATATGAGGAATTCTTAATCTCAGGAAACAAACTGAGGGTTGCTGGAGTGGGGGGTGGGGTGGGAGGGATGGGGTGACTGGGTGATGGACACTGGGGAGGTTATGTGTTCTGGTAAGCGCTGTGAATTGTGCAAGACTGTTGAGTCTCAGATCTGTACCTCTGAAACAAATAATGCAATATATGTTAAGAAAGAAAAAAAGAAGAAGAATGTAGCAGGAGGGGAAGAATGAAGGGGGGGAAATCGGAGGGGGAGAAGAACCATGAGAGACGATGGACTCTGAAAAACAAACTGGGGGTTCTAGAGGGGAGGGGGGTGGGAGGATGGGTTAGCCTGGTGATGGGTATTGAGGAAGGCACGTTCTGCATGGAGCACTGGGTGTTATGCACAAACAATGAATCATGGAACACTATATCTAAAACTAATGATGTAATGTATGGGGATTAACATAACAATAAAAAAATTAAAAAAAAAATAAAATAAAATTGGTGAAAGACATAAACATTTTTCCAAAGCAGACACACAGATAGCAAACAAACACATGAAAAGATGCTCAACATCACTCATCATCAGGGAAATGCAAATGAAAACCACAATGAGATATCACCTCACACCTGTCAGAATGGCAAAAATCAAAACACAAGAAACAACAGGAGGATGTGGGGCGCCTGGGTGGCTCAGTTGGTTAAGCGACTGCCTTCGGCTCAGGTCATGATCCTGGAGTCCCTGGATCGAGTCCCGCATCGGGCTCCCTGCTCAGCAAGGAGCCTGCTTCTCCCTCTGACCCTCTCCCCTCTCATGTGCTCGCTCTCTCTCATTCTCTCTGTCTCAAATAAATAAATAAAATCTTTAAAAAAAAAAAAAAACAACAGGAGGATGTGAAGAAAAAAGAACCCTCTTGTACTGTTGGTCAGAATGCAAACTGGAGCAGCCACTGTAGAAAACAGTATGGAGGTTAAAAAAGTAAAAATAGAATTACCATATGATCCAGTAATTCCACTATTGAGTATTCACCCCAAGAATATGAACACACTAATTCAAAAAGATACATGTACCCTATTTTATTGCAGCATTATCTACAATAGCTAAATTATGGAAGCAACCCAAGTGTCCAGTGTCCATCAATAGATGAATGGATAAAAAAGAAGTAGGGTGTGTGTGTGTGTGTGTGTGTGTGTGTGTGTGAGAGAGAGAGAGAGAGAGAGAGAGAGAAATATTACTCAACCATAAAAAGGAATTAAATCATTAAATCTTGCAATTTCCAACAACATGGATGGATCTAGAGTGTATAATATAAGTAAAATAAATCAGTCAGAGAAAGACAAGTACCATATGATTTCATTCATATATGGGATTTAAGATACAAAACAAATGAACAAATTAAAAAAACAAACAAACAAACCAAAAACTTGACTCTTAACTATGGAGAACAACTGATGGTTATCAGAGGGGATTCTGGTGGGGGGATGGGTGAAATAGGTGAAGGAGATTAAGAGTACACTTATCATGGAAAACCCAAAAGACTCCACTCCCAAATTACTAGAACTCATACAGCAATTCAGTAATGTGGCAGGATACAAAATCAATGCACAGAAATCAGTTGCTTTCTTATACACTAACAATGCAACTGTAGAAAGAGAAATTAGAGATACGATGCCATTTACTATAGCACTAAAAACCATAAGATACCTCGGCATAAACCTAACCAAGGAGGTAAAGGATCTATACTCTAGGAACTACAGAACACTCATGAAAGAAATTGGAGAAGACACAAAAAGATGGAAAAACATTCCATGCTCATGGATTGGAAGAATAAACATTGTTAAAATGTCTGTTACCCAGAGCAATCGATACCTTCAATGCCATCCTGATCAAAATTCCAGTGACATTTTTCAAAGTGCTGGAACAAACAATCCTAAAATTTGTATGGAATCAGAAGAGACCCTGAATCGCCAAGGAAATGTTGAAAAAGAAAAACAAAGTTGGGGGCATCATGTTGCCCAATTTCAAGCTATATTACAAAGCAGTGATCACCAAGACAGCATGGTACTGGCACAAAACAGACATATAGACCGATGGAACAGAATAGAGAACCCAGATATGGACTCTCAACTCTATGGTCAAATAATCTTTGCCAAAGCAGGAAAAAACATGCAATGGAAAAAAGACAGTCTCTTCAATAAATGGTGCTAGGAAAATTGGACAGCCACTCGACTATTCTCTAACACCATACACAAAGATAAACTCAGAGTGGATGAAAGACCTCAATGTGAGACAGGAATCCATCAAAATCCTAGAGGAAAACATAGGCAGTAACCTCTTTGACATCACCCACAGCAACTTCTTTCAAGATACATCTCCAAAAGCTAGTGAAACAAAAGCAAAAATGAACTTTTGGGACTTCATCAAGGTAAAAAGCTTCTGCACAGCAAAGGAAACAGTCAACAAAACAAAGAGGCAACCCACAGAATGGGAGAAGATATTTGCAAATGACACTACAGACAAAGGACTGGTATCCAAAATCTATAAAGAACTTCTCAAACTCAACACCCAGAAACAAATAATCAAGTCAAAAAATGGGCAGAAGACATGAACAGACACTTCTCTGAAGAAGACATACAAATGGCTAACAGACACATGAAAAAATGTTCATCATCATTAGCCATCAGGGAAATTTAAATCAAAACCACATTGAGATACTACCTTACACCAATTAGAATGGCAAAAATGGACAGGGCAAGAAACAACAAATGTTGGAGAGGTTGTGGAGAAAGGGGAACCCTCTTACACTGTTGGTGGAAATGCAAATTGGTACAGCCACTTTGGAAAACAGTGTGGAGGTGCCTCAAAAATTTAAAAGTAGAGCTACCCTATGACCCAGCAATTACGCTCCTGGGTAATTACCCCAAAGACACAGATGTAGTGAAAGGAAGGGCCATATGCACCCCAATGTTCATAGCAGCAATGTCCGCAATAGCCAAACTATGGAAAGAGCCGAGATGCCCTTCAACAGATGAATGGATAAAGAAGATGTGGTCCATATATACAATGGAATATTACTCAGCCATCAGAAAGGATGAATACCCAACTTTTACATCAACATGGATGGGACTGGAGGAGATTATGCTAAGTGAAATAAGTCAGGCAGAGAAAGCCAATCATCATATGGTTTCACTTATTTGTGGAACATAATGAATAGCGTGGAGGGCATTAGGAGAAGGAAGGGAAAAATGAAGGGGGTGAAATTGGAGGGAGAGATGAACCATGAGAGACCATGGACTCTGAGAAACAAACTGAGGGTTTTAGAGGGGAGGGCCGAGGGGGATGGGTTGGCCGGTGATGGGTGTTAAGGAGGGCACGTACTACATGGAGCACTGGGTGTTATACGAAAACAATGAATCATGGATCACCACATCAAAAACTAATGATGTATTGTATGGTGACTAACATAACATAATAAAATAAAATTAAAAAAAAAAAGAGTACACTTATTATGATGAGCAGTGAGTGAGTAGTGTGTAGAACTGTTGAATCACTATAGTGTATATCTGAAACTAATGTAACACTGTATGTTAACTATGCTGGAATTAAAATTTAAAAAACTTTAAAATAAAAAGAAATTTAAAATATTAAAAAATAAGAAAAGTGTCTGATATATATTCTCATTTTTTCAATATTCAGTGTTCTCTCTCTCTGTCTGTGTGTGTGTAGATATGAATTTCCATGTAGTATCACATTCCTTTTGATTGAAAAGCTTCCTTTATGGGAGACTGGCTGGCTTAACCAGTAAAGCATGCAACTCTTGATCTCAGGGTTGTGAGTTTGAGCCCCACATTGGGCATGAAGCCTGCTTAAAAAGAGAGAGAGAGAGAGAGAGAGGTGTGTGGGTGGCTCAGTTAGTTAAGCATCTGACTCTTGGCTTCAGTTCAGGTCATGATATCAGGGTTTTAAGATCAAGTTCCCCATGGGGCTCCACGCTGTGCACAGAGCCTGCTTAAGATTCTCTCCCTCTCCCCCTACCTTTCTCCTTCTCTCTCTTTCTCTCTTTCTCTCTCTCTCACTCTCTAAAAAGACAGATTTTTTTTTTTTGAAGGAAATCCTCTATATTTATTTATTTATTTATTTATTTATTTATTTATTTTTAAACAAATATATATTTCTTTAATGGAAAAATAAGATTCTGGGTGGGTTCATTTTAAAATTGGCTGCAGCATCTGCCACTGGTCAAGGAGTTCCACTGTGGTCTACACATATGCCATTTAAAAAGACAGATTTTTTAAAAGGGACATTTCTTATAGATGGTGAATATCCAAAATCCATAAAGAACTTATCAAACTCAATACCCAAAAAAACAAATAATCCAGTTAAGAAATGGACAGAAGACATGAATAGACATTTTTCCAAAGAAGACATCCAGATGGCCAACAGACACATGAAAAGATAATCAACATCACTCATCATCAGGGAAATACAAACCAAAACCAGGATGAGATATCACCTCACACCTGTCAGAATAGCTAAATTTAACAACATAAGAAACAACAGGTATCCGCGAGGATGAAGAGAGAGGGGAATGGTTTTGCACTGTTTGTTGGGATGCAAACTGGTGCGGCCACTCTGGAGAACGGTATGGAGGGTCCTCAAAAAGTTAAAAATAGAACTACCCTACAATCCAGCAATTGCACTAAGTATTTACCCAAAGGATACAAAAATAAAGATTTGAAGGGGTACATGCACCCTGATGTTTATAGCAGCATTATCAACAATAGCTAAACTATGGAGAGAACCCAAATGTCAATTGACTGATGAATGGATAAAGAAGATGAAGAATATTACTCAGCCATCACAAAGAATGGTATAGAATTCTGGATAGGCAATGTTTTCTTTCAGTGCTAAAGATGTTTATCCATTGTCTTTGTTGTGCATAGTTTTGGATAAGAAGTCTTTGTAATTGTATATATAGTATTTTTTTCTTTTTTTGAACTTTTAATGAAGTTTTTAGTTTGATTCCAGTTACTTAACATACAGTGTTATATTAGTTTCAGGTGTACAATATACTGATTCAACAATTCCATATATCATCCAGTGCTCATCATGACAAGTGCACTTCTTAATCCTCATCACTTATTTCACCCATTCCCCCCATTTCCCTCCCCTCTGGTAATCATTACTTTATAATTAAGAGTCTATTGGCTTGATTTCTCTCCCTTTCTCTCTCTTTCCCTTTGCTCCTTTGTTTTGTTTCTTAAATTTCATGTAGGCGTGAAATCATATGGTATTTGTCTTTCTCTGACTTATTTCACTTAACGTTATACTCTCTAGCTCCATCTATGTTGTTGTAAATGGAAAAGAGTTCATTCTTTTTTATGATATATGTATGTATATATACATGATATATATACACTTTCATATGCAATATATGTCTGTGTATATGTATATACACATACATATGCAATATATATAATGGAATATATATATATATGCATATATATTCCACTTCTTTTTCCATTCATCAATGGCATCAATGGATGGACATTTGGGTTGTTTCCAAATCTTGGTTATTGTAAATAATGCTATAAGCATAGGGGTTCATGTATCCCTTTGAATTAGTGATTTGTGTTTTTTGGGTAAATACCCAGTAGTGTGACTGCTGGATCATAAGGTAGTTCTATTTTTATATATTTTAGATACTAACCCTTTATTGGATATGTCATTTGCAAATATCTTCTCCCATTCCATAGGTTGCCTTTTAGTTTTGTTGATTGTTTCCTTCACTGTGCAGAAGCTTTTTATTTTGATGAAGTTCTAGTAGTTTATTTTTGCTTTTGTTTCCCTTGCCTCAGGAGACATATCTAGTAAGAAGTTGCTAAGGCTGATGTCAAAGAGGTTACTGCCTGTGTTCCCCTTTAGGATTTTGATGGATTCCTCTCTCACATTTAGGTCTTTCATACATTTTGAGTTTGTTTTTGTGTATAATGTATGAAACTCTCCTGTTTCATTCTTTTGCATGCTGCTGCCCAGTTTTCCCAACACCATTTCTTGAAGAGACTGTCCTTTTACCATTGGATATTATTTCCTGCTTTGTCAAAGATTAATTGACCATATAATATGGGTTTATTTCTGGCTTTTATTCTGTTCCATTGATCTATGTGTCTATTTTGTGCCAGTACCATACTGTTTTGATCATTACAGCTTTGAAATATAACTTGAAGTCCAGAATTATGATGCCTCCAGCTTTGCTTGCCTCTTTCAACATTGCTTTGGCTATTCAAGGTCTTTTATGGTTCCATACAAATTTTAGGATTGTTTGTTCTAGCTCTGTGAAAAATGCTGTTGGTATTTTGATAGGGATTGCATTAAATGTGTAGATTGCTTTGGGTAGTACAGACATTTTCACAATATTTGTTCTTCCAATCCATGAGCATGGGATGTCTTTTCATTCCTCTCTGTCATTTTCAATTTCTTTTATCACTGTTTTATAGTATTCAGAGTATAGGTCTTTCACCTCTTTGGTTAGGTTTATTCCAAGGTATTTTATTCTTTTTGGTGCAATTGTAAGTGGGAATTTTTCTTAATTTCTCTTTCTGCTGCTGCATTATTGGTGTATAGAAATGCAACAGATTTCTGTACATTGATTTCATATCCTGTGATTTAACTAAATGTGTTTACTATTCCTAGCAGTTTTTTTTTTAAATGGAGTTTTCTGTATATAGTATCTTGTCATCTGCAAATAGTGAAAGTTTGACTTCTTCTTTACTCATTTAGATGCCTTTTCTTTCTTTTTCTTTTCTGATTGCTGTTGCTAGGACTTCCAGTACTATGTTGAATAAAAGTGGTGAGAGTGCACATCCTTGTGTTGTTAGGGGGAAACCTCTCAGTTTTTCCCCCTTGAGGATCATGTTAACTGTGAGTTTTTCATATATGGCCTTTATTATGTTGAGACATGTTCCTTCTAGACCTACTTAGTTGAGGGCTTTTATCATGAATGGATGTTATACATTGTCAAATGTTTTTTTTTTTCTGCATCTTTTGAAATGATCATATCATTCTTAACCTTTCTCTTATTAATATGATGTATTACATTGATTGATTTGTGAATATTGAGCCATACTTGCAACAGAGGAATAAATTCCATTTGATTGTGGTGAATGATTTTTTAAATATATTGTTGGATTCTGTTTGCTAGTATTTTACTGAGGATTTTTGCATCTATATTCGTCAGGATATTGGCCTGTAGGTCTCTTTCTTGTGGAGTCTTTATCTGGTTTTGGTATCAGTATAATGCCAGCTTCATAGAATGAATTTGGAAGCTTTCTTCCCTTTTCTATTTCATTGAATAGTTTCAGAATAATAAGTATTAACTCTTCTTTAAATGTTTGGTAGAATTCAGCTGTGAAGCAATCTGTCCTGGGCTTTTGTTTGTTGGGAGTTTTTTGATTATTGATAAAATTTATTTGCTGGTTTTCAGTGTGTTCAAATTTTCTATTTCTTCCTGTTTCAGTTTTGGTAGTTTATATGTTTCTAGGAATTTATCCATTTCTCCCAGATTGTCCAATTTGTTGGCATATACTTTTCCATAATATTCTCTTATAATCATTTGTATTACTGTGCTGTTGGTTGTTATTTCCCCTCTCTTGTTTGTGATTTTATTCATTTAAGTAATTTCTTTTTTTGTGGTTGATAAGTCTGGCTAGAAGTTGATCAACTTCCTTAATTTTTTTTTCAATGAACCCAGATTCTGGTTTCATGATCTGTTCTATTGTTTTCTTTTTTTCATTTATCATTTATTTCTGCTTTAAACTTTATTATTTCCTTCCTTCTGCTGGTTTTGGGTTTGTTTGTTGTTTTTTTTCTAGCTCCTTTAGGTGTAAGCTTTGGTTGTTTATTTGAGACTTTTCTTGCTTCTTGAGGTAGGCCTGTATTGCTATAAGCTTCCCTCTTAGAACCACTTTTGCTGCATCCCAAAGATTTTGGCTCATTTGTTGTCATTTTCATTTGTTTCCATGTACTTTTTTATTTCTTCTTTTATTTCCTCGTTGACCTAGTCATTGTTTAGTAATATATTATCTACCCTCCATGTATTTGTCATCCTTCCAGATTTTTTCTTTTTGTTGACTTCTAGTTTTACAGTGTGGTTAGAAAAGATGTATGGTATGACTTTAATCTTCTTGAATTTGTTGAGACTTGTTTTATGGGGTAATATGTGATTTATTCTGGAGAATTATTCATGTGCTCTAAAATATAATACGTATTCTTCAGCTTCAGGATGGAATCTTCTGAATATATCTATTAAATCTATCTGGTCCAGTGTGTCATTCAAAGCCATTGTTTCCTTTTTGATTTTCTATTTGGATGATTTGTACATTGATGTAAGTGGGATGTTAAAGTCCCCTACTGTTATTGTATTATTATCAATTAATTGCTTTATGTTTGTTATTAATCATTTTATGTATTTGGGTGCTCCCATGTTGGGTGCATAAATATATAGAATTATTATATCCTTTTGTTGGATTGTCTCCGCTATTATTTTTTAAATTTAATTTTATTATGTTATGTTAGTCACCATATAGTACATCTTTAGTTTTTGATGTAGTGTTCCATGATTCATTGTTTGTGTATAACATCCAGTGCTCCATACAATACATGCCTTCCTCAATACCCATCACTGGGCTAACCAATCCCCCAACCCCCTCCCCTCTAAAACCCTCAGCTTGTTTCCTGGAGTCCATAGTCTCTCACAGATCATCTCCCCCTCTGATTCCCCCCCCTTCATTTTTCCCTTCCTTCTCCTAATGTCCTCCATGCTATTCCTTATGTTCCACAAATAAGTGAAACCGTATGATAATTGACTTCCTCTGCTTGACTTATTTCACTTAGCATAATCTCCTCCAGTCCCATCCATGTTGATGTAAAAGTTGGGTATTCATCCTTTCTGATGGCTGAGTAATATTCCATTGTATATAGGGACCACATCTTCTTTATCCATTCATCTGTTGAAGGGCATCTCGGCTCTTTCCACAGTTTGGCTATTGAGGACATTGCTGCTATGAACATTGGGGTTCATGTGGCCCTTCTTTTCACTACATCTGTGTCTTTGGGGTAAATACCCAGCAGTGCAATTGCTGGGTCATAGGGTAGCTCTATTTTTAACTTTTTGAGGCACCTCCACACTGTTTTCCAAAGTGGCTGTACCAACTTGCATTCCCACCAACAGTGTAAGAGGGTTTCCCTTTCTCCACAACCTCTCCAACATTTGTTGCTTCTTGCCTTGTCAATTTTTGCCATTCTAACTGGTGTAAGGTGGTATCTCAATGTGGTTTTAATATGAATTTCCCTGATGGCTAGTGATGTGGAACATTTTTTCATGTGTCTGTTAGCCATTTGTATGTCTTCTTTGGAGAAGTGTCTGTTCATGTCTTCTGCCCATTTTTGGAATTGATTATTTGTTTTTTGGGTGTTGAGTTTGAGAAGTTCTTTATAGTTCTTGGATACCAGCCCTTTATCTGTAGTGTCATTTGCAAATATCTTCTCCCATTCTGTGGGTTGCCTCTTTGTTTTGTTGACTGTTTCCTTTGCTGTGCAGAAGCTTTTTATCTTGATGAAGTCCCAAAAGTTCATCTTTGCTTTTGTTTCACTAGCCTTTGGAGATGTATCTTGAAAGAAGTTGCTGTGGGCGATGTCAAAGAGGTTACTGCCTATGTTCTCCTATAGAATTTTGATGGATTCCTGTCTCACATTAAGGTCTTTCATCCATTTTGAGTTTATCTTTCTATTATTATATAATATCCTTCTTTGTCTGTTGTTACAGTCTTTGTTTTAAAGTCTATTTTATCCAATATAAGTATTACTATTCCGGCTTTCTTTTGATATCCATATGCATGACAGATATTTCTCCATCCTGTCATTTTCTTTTTTTTTTTTTTTGAGTCTCTATTATTATTTTTTATTATGTTAATCACCATACATTACATCATTAGTTTTTGATGTAGTGTTCCATGATTCATTGTTTGCGTATAACACCCAGTGCTCCATGCAGAACATGCCCTCCTTAATACCCATCACCAGGCTAACCCGTCCCCCCACCCCCCTCCCCTCTAGAACCCTCAGTTTGTTTCTCAGAGTCCATAGTTTCTTATGGTTTGTCTCCCCCTCCGATTTCTCCCCCTTAATCCTTCCCCTCCTGCTATCTTCTTCTTCTTCTTCTTCTTCTTTTTTTTTTTTTAACATATAATGTATTTTTTGTTTCAGAGGTACAGGTCTGTGATTCAACAGTCTTACACAATTCACAGTGCTCACCATAGCACATACCCTCCCCAATGTCTATCACCCAGGCACCCCATCCTTCCCACCCCCACCACTCCAGCAACCCTCAGTTTGTTTCCTGAGATTAAGAATTCCTCATATCAGTGAGGTCATATGATACATGTCTTTCTCTGATTGACTTATTGCACTCAGCATAATACCCTCCAGTTCCATCCACGTCATTGCAAATGGCAAGATCTCATTCCTTTTGATGGCTGCATAATATTCCATTGTATATATATATACCACATCTTCTTTATCCATTCATCTGTTGATGCACATCTTGGCTCTTTCCACAGTTTGGCTATTGTGGACATTGCTGCTATAAACATTGGGGTGCACATACCCCTTCGGATCCCTACATTTGTATCTTTCGGGTAAATACCCAGTAGTGCAATTGCTGGATTGTATGGTAGCTCTATTTTCAACTTTTTGAGGAACCTCCATACTGTTTTCCAGAGTGGCTGCACCAGCTTGCATTCCCACCAGCACTGTAGGAGAGTTCCCCTTTCTCCGCATCCCCACCAACATCTGTCATTTCCTGACTTGTTAATTTTAGCCATTCTGACTGGTGTGAGATGATATCTCACTGAGGTTTTGATTTGGATTTCCCTGATGCTGAGCCATGTTGAGCACCTTTCCATGTGTCTGTTGGCCATTTGGATGTCTTCTTTGGAAAAATGTCTGTTCATGTCTTCTGCCCTTTTTAAAAAAGATTTTATTTATTTATTTGACACAACGAGAGACACAACGAGAGAGGGAACACAAGCAGGGGGAATGGGAGAGGGAGAAGCAGGCTTCCTGCGGAGCAGGGAGCCCAATGCAGGGCTCGATCCCAGGTCCCTGGGTTCATGACCTGAGCCAAAGGCAGACGCTTAACAACTGAGCCACCCAGGCGCCCCGTCTTCTGCCCATTTCTTGATTGGATTATTTGTTCTTTGGGTGTTGACTCTAAGAAGTTCTTTATAGATTTTGGATACTAGCTTTTATCTGATATGTCATTTGCAAATATCTTCTCCCATTCTGTCAGTTGTCTTTTGGTTTTGTTGACTATTTCTTATGCTTTATATCTTGATGCTTGTGACATCTTGATGAAGTCCCAGTAGTTCATTTTTGCCCTTCCTTCCCTTGCCTTTGGTGACGTTTTTAGGAAGAAGTTGCTACAGCTGAAGTCGAAGAGGTTGCTGCCTGTGTTCTCCTTTAGGATTTTGATGGACTCCTGTCTCATATTTAGGTCTTTCAACCATTTTGAGTCTATTTTTGTGTGTGGTGTAAGGAAATGGTCCAGTTTCATTATTCAGCCTGTGGCTGTCCAATTTTCCCAACACCATTTGTTGAAGAGACTGTCTTTGGATGTCTTTTATTTCTTTTTGTTGTCTGATTGCTGTGGCTAGGACTTCTAATACTATGTGGAATAGCAGTGGTGATATTGGACATCCCTGCTACATTCCTGACCTTAGGGGGAAAGCTCTCAGTTTTTGCACATTGAGAATGATATTCGCTGTGCTTTTTTTCATAGATGGCTTTTATGATATTGAGGTATGTACCGTCTATCCCTATACTCTGAAGAGTTTTGATCAAGAAAGGATGCTGTACTTTGTCAGAGCTTTTTCTGCTTTCTTTTGAGAGGATCATATGGTTCTTGTTCTTTCTTTTATTAATGTATTGTATCACATTGATTGATTTGTGGATGTTGAACCAACCTTGCAGCTCAGGGAAAAATCCCACTTGGTCATGGTGAATATTCTTTTTAATGTACTGTTGAATCCTATTGGCTAGTATTTTGGTGAGAATTTTTGCATCCATGTTCGTCAAGGATATTGGTCTGTAATTCTCCTTTTTGATGGGGTCTTTGTCTGGTTTGGGGATCAAGGTAATGGTGGCCTCATAAAACGAATTTGGAAGTTTTCCTTCCATTTCTAGTTTTTGGAACAGTTTCAGAAGAATAGGTATTAATTCTTTAAGTGTTTGGTAGAATTCCCCTGGGAAGCCATCTGGCCCTGGGCTCTTGTTTTTGGGAGATTTTTGATGACTGCTTCAATTTCCTTAGTGGTTATAGGTCTGTTCAGGTTTTCTATTTCTTCCTGGTTCAGTTTTGGTAGTTTATACATCTCTAGGAATGTATCCTTTTCTTCCAGATTATCTAATTTGCTGGCATATAGTTGCTCATAATATGTTCTTATAATTATTTCTATTTCTTTGGTGTTGGTTGTGATCTCTCCTCTTTCATTCATGATTTTATTTATTTGGGTCATTTCTCTTTTCTTTTTGATAAGTCTGGCCAGGGGCTTATCAATCTTGTTCATTCTTTCAAAGAACCAGCTCCTAGTTTCGTTGATCTGTTCTATGTTCTTTTGGTTTCTATTTCATTGATTTCTGATCTGATCTTTATTATTTCTCCTCTTCTGCTGGGTTTAGGCTTTATTTGCTGTTCTTTCATCAGCTCCTTTAGGTGTAGGGTTACGTTGTGTATTTGAGACCTTTCTTGTTTCTTGAGAAAGGCTTGTATTGCTCTATACTTTCCTCTTAGGACTGCCTTTGCTGCATCCCAAAGATTTTGAATAGTTGTGTTTTCATTTTCATTGGTTTCCATGAATTTTTTTAATTCTCCCTAATTTCCTGGTTGACCCATTCATTCTTTAGTAGGATGCTCTTTAGCTTCCATGCATTTGAGTTCTTTCAGACTTTCCTCTTGTGATTGAGCTCTAGTTTCAAAGCATTGTGATCTGAAAATATGCAGGGAATGATCCCAATATTTTGGTACCGTTTGAGACCTGATTTGTGAACTAGGATGTAATCTATTCTGGAGAATGTTCCAAGGGCACTAGAGAAGAATGTGTATTCTGTTGCTTTGGGATGGAATGTTCTGAATATATCTGTGAAGTCCATTTAGTCCAGTGTGTCATTTAAAGTGTTTATTTCCTTGTTGATCTTTTGCTTAGATGATCTGTCCATTTCAGTGCGGGTGGTGTTAAAGTCCCCCACTATTATTGTATTGTTGTCGATGTGTTTCTTTGCTTTTGTTATTAATTGGCTTATATAATCGGCTGCTCCCATGTTGGGGGCATAGATATTTACAATTGTTAGATCTTCTTGTTGGATAGACCCTTTAAGTAGGATACAGTGTCCTTCCTCATCTCGTATTATAGTCTTTGGTTTAAAATCTAATTTGTCTGATATAAGGATTGCCACCCCAGCTTTCTTTTGGTGTCCATTAGCATGGTCAGTGGTTTTCACCCCCCTCACTTTCAACCTGGGGGTGTCTTTGGGTCTAAAATGAGTCTCTTGCAGACAGCATATTGATGGGTCTTGTTTTTTTATCCAATCTGATAGCCTATGTCTTTTGATTGGGGCATTTAGCCCATTTACATTCAGGGTAACTATTGAAGGATATGAATTTGGTGCCATTGTATTGCCTGTAAGGTGACTGTTACTGTATATTGTTTGTGTTCCTTTCTGGTCTATGTTACTTTTAGGCTCTCTCTTTGCTTAGAGGACCCCTTTCAAGATTTCTTTTAAGGCTGGTTTTGTGTTTGCAAATTCCTTTAGTTTTTGTTTGTCCTGGAAGCTTTTTATCTCTTCTTCTATTTTCAGTGATAGCCTAGCTGGTTATAGTATTGTTGGCTGCATATTTTTGTCATTTAGTGCTCTGAATATATCATGCCAGTCCTTTGTGGCCTGCCAGGTCTCTGTGGATAGGTCTGTTGCCAATCTAATGTTTCTACCATTGTAGGTTACATATCTCTTCTCCCGAGCTACTTTCAGGATTTTCTCTTTGTCTCTGAGACTCCTAGGTTTTACTATTAGATGTTGGGGTGTTGACCTATTTTTATTGATTTTGAGAGGGGTTCTCTGTGCCTCCTGGATTTTGATGCCTGTTTCCTTCCCCAAATTAGGGAAGTTCTCCGCTATAATTTGCTCCAATATATCTTCTGCCTCTCTCTCTCTCTTTCTTCTTCTTCTGGGATCCCAATTATTCTAATGTTGTTTTGTCTCATGGTATCACTTATATCTCGAATTCTGGCTTCGTGATCCAGTAGTTGTTTATCTCTCTTTGTCTCAGCTTCTTTTTTTTCCCATCATTTGGTCTTCTATATCATTATTTCTCTCTTCTGCCTCATTTATCCTAGCAATTAGAGCCTCCATTTTTGATTGCACTTCACTAATAGCCTTTTTGATTTTGACTTGGTTAGATTTTAGTTCTTTTATTTCTCCAGAAAGGGTTTCTCTAAAAACTTCCATGCTTTTTTCAAGCTTAGCTAGTATCTTTAAAATCATCATTCTGAACTCTAGTTCCGACATCTTACTAATGTCCGTATTGATTAGGTCCCTGGCATTTGGTACTGCCTCTTGTTCTTTTTGTTGACCTGAATTTTTCCATCTTGTCATTTTGTCCAGAGGAGAAGAGATGAATGAGAGAACAAAATGCTAACAAGGTACCAACGTCCCCAGAAAATATCCACTAAACAAATTAGAAAAGACCTGAAATGGGGAAAAGAAAAGGAAAGAAAGAAAAAGAAAAAGATAAAAACAAACAAACAAAAACAAAACAAACCAAAGAAAACAGAATATGATCAAATATGATCAGGCTGGTGCATAGATCCGTGCCACATACTAGATTTGGGGCGTATTTTGGTCTGTTAGAAGAAAGTGCCACCCAAAATTTTAAAAAAGAAAAAACTTATATTTGTACAAAAATAAGGGTTAATATGATGAAGGGATGCAATATGACTGTAAAGATGAAAATTATTAAATATTTTATAAAAGGAATTGATAAGACATTGGTTGAAAAAAGAAGAGGATTTAAAAGAAACCGGGGGTGGGGGGGAGAGAATGTGATCAGGCAGGAGACTAGAACAAAGCCATACACTAGAGATTTAGGGTATATTTTGATCTGTTAGAAGAAACTGTATCCCAAAATTTTATAGAGAGAATAACTTATATATATATATCAAAAATAAGGGTAACTACTATGAAGGGATAGAATATGACTCTAAAAATGAAAAATAAAAAAGATTTTTAAAAAAGGGATTGATAAGATTTTGGTTGAAAAAGGGAAAAAGAAAAATTAAAAATAAAAGACAATTAAAAAAATTAACTTTGAAAGACTAAAGAATCGTGGGAAAAAAGCCATGAATTCTATGTGCAGTATTCCCCTAGCGCTGGAGTTTTGCCGTTCTCATTGATCTGCAAACTTGGTCTTGGCTGGCTGTTCTTGCTGATCTTCTGGGGGAGGGGTCTGTTGCCGTAGTTCCCATATGTCTTTGCCGGATGGGGAATTGCCCCGCCCTTGCTGGTCCGGGCTAAGTAATCTGCTCAGGTTTGCTCTCTGGAGCTTTTGTTCCCTGCAAGTTTTCCATATAGCTTTGGAGGACGAGAGTGAAAATGGCGGCCTCCCAATCTCCGCCCTGGTGGAGCCGAGAACTCAGGGCCCCGCTTCTCATTGAGCCCCCAGAGAAAAGCAATCAATCACTCCCGTCTTCCCAGTCTCCGCCCCGCACTCAGTGCTCACCCGGCCTGTGACCGCGCCTTTCTATCTCTGGCGCACGACCCCGCGTGGAGTCTCCAAACCCAGCAGATCCCTGCGGTGCGCTCCCGCGCCGCTCCTCCCGGGGGAGGAAGGGGAATCTCCCCGGATCTGCCACTTGTTGGGTCCCTGCTGGAGGAGCAGTGGCCCGACTGTGCTGCGGATCACGGTTTATGGCAACCCCAAGCTGAGAGCCCGCGCCTCGGCTCCGTCTCTGCAGCTGGCTTCCCTGCTCCCATACCTGGGAGCTCTGCCGCACTCAGGCACCCCCGGTCTTTCTGTGCCCCCGAGGGTCTTGAGACCACACTGTCCCACGAGGGTTCCACCCCCCGCTTAGCCACTGGAGCGACGTCCCTCAGCGGAGCCGACTTCTAAAAGTTCCGATTTTGTCGGGACGCCTGGGTGGCTCAGTCAGTTAAGCGTCTGCCTTCGGCTCAGGTCATGATCCCAGGGTCCTGGGATCGAGTCCTGCATCGGGCTCCCTGCTCCGCGGGGAGCCTGCTTCTCCCTCTGCCTCTGTCTCTCTCTGTCTCTCATGAATAAATAAATAAAATCTTTAAAAAAAAAAAAAAAAGTTCTGATTTTGTGCTCCACTGCTCTATCACTTGCCAGAAGCGGCCTACGGAGGCCCCCTCCCCCGCCGTCTATCCTCCCGAATATCGCCTTGGATTCACTTCTCTGCACGTCCTACCTTCCAGAAAGTGGTCGCTTTTCTGTTCAGAGAGTTGTTGCTATTCTTTTCTTTGATCTCCTGTTGAGTTCGTAGGTGTTCAGAATGGTTTGATCCCTATCCAGCTGAATTCCTGGGACCAGACGAAATCCAGGTCTCCTACTCTGCCATCTTGCTCCTCCCTCTCCATCCCCTCACTTTCAATCTGCAAGTGTCTTTAGGTCTAAAATGTGTCTCTTGTAGGCAGCATATAGATGGGTATTGTTTTTTATTCCATAATGTCACCTTATGTCTTTTTATTGGAGCTTTAGTCCATTTACATTGAAAGTAATTATTGATAGGTATGCATTTTATTGACATTTTACTACTTGTTTTGTGGTTGCTTCTAAAGATTTTCTCTGATCTTTTCTCTTTTTCTCTCCTTCATGTTTTGTTGATTTTCTTTAGTGACTTATTTGGATTTCTTTCTCTTTGTTTTTTGCATATTTCTAAGTGGACTCTGATATATTGTTACCATTAGGTTTATGTATAACATCTTATGCATGTAGCAGTTTATATTAAGTTGATGGTCATTTAAGTTTGAACCTATTCTTTTCTCCTCTCCTCTTCACATTTTAGGTATATGTTATTATATTTATACCTTTTTTGTGTGAGTTCCTTGAGTAATTTTTTACAGAAATATTCATTTTTATTGATTTTGTGTTTCCTACCTTCATACATTCACTTTTGGTCTCTCCTTTCCACTTAAAGTATCCCTTTTAATATTTCTTGCATGGCTGGTTTAGTGGTCATGAACGTCTTTGGTTTTTCTTTGTCTGGGAAACTTTTTATCTCTTCTTTTATTCTGAATGAAAGCTTTACTATATAGAGTATTTGTGGCTGCAGATTTTTCCTATTCAGCACTTTGAATATATCATGCCCTTCGGGCTGTCAAAGTTTCTGTTGAAAAATATTCTTCTAGCCTTATGGGGTTTCCCTTATAATTTACCTCTTTTGTCTTGCTGCTTTACTTTTTTTTTATCATTATATATATATTTATATATATATTTATATATATGTGTGTATATATATATATATATATTTTTTACTGGCTTTTTAAAATTATGTTCAGTTAGCCACTGTATAAGTACATCATTAGTTTTTGATGTAGTGTTCAGTGGTTCACTAGTTACGTATAACACCCAGTGCTCATCACAACATGTGCCCTCCTTAATACCCATCACCCTGTTACCCCCACGCCCCACCCCTCCCCTCTGAAACCCTCAGTTTGTTTCCCAGGGTCCATAGTCTCTCATGGTTCATCTCCCTGTCTGACTTCTCCCCCTTCAGATTTCCCTCCCTTCCCCTATGGTCCTCCGTGCTATTGCTTATGTTCCACAAATGAGTGAAACCATATGATAATTGCCTTTCTCTGCTTGACTTACTTCACTTAGCATAATCCCCCCCAGTTCCATCCATGTCGATGCAAATGGTGGGTATTCATCCTTTCTGATGGCTGAATAATATTCCATTGTATATATGAACCACATCTTTATCCATTCATCTGTTGATGGACATCTCAGCTCCTTCCATAATTTGGCTATTGTGGACATTGCTGCTATAAACATTGGGGTGCATGTGCCCCTTTGGATCATTACATTTGTATCTTTGGGGGTAAATACTTAGTAGTGCAGTTGCTGGGTTGTAGGGTAGCTCTATTTTTAATGTCTTGAGGAACTTCCATACTGTTTTCCAGAGTGGCTGTACCAGCTTGCATTCCCACCAACAGTGTATATTTTGCCAATTTAATTACAATATGTCTTGGTGCGGGTCTGTTTTTGTTGATTTTGATAGGAGTTCTCTGAGTCTCCTGGACCTGGGTATCTGTTTCCTTCTTCAGATTACAGAAGTTTTCACCTATTATTTCTTCAAGTAAATTTTTGCCCCCTTTTCTCTCTCTTGTTCTTCCTGGACTCCTATGATACAAGTGTTATTATGTTTGGTGGAGTCACTGCATTCCCTAAGTCTATTCTCATTTTCATAATTCCTTTCTCCCTTTTGTTCAGCTTGATTACTATCCATTACTCTGTATTATAGGTCACTAATTTGTTCCTCTGCTTTTTCCACCCTGTTATTCTTTCCATCATACATGTTTCTCATTTCATTTTGAGCTCTTTATATCTGGTATGTTATTCCTTATCTCTGTGTTAAGGGTCTCACTGATACCTTCCTCTCTTTTCTCAAGTCCAGTGAGTATCTTTATGATCATTGCTTTAAATTCTCTATTAGGCATGTGACTTATATCTTAGATCTCTGACCATGGCATCTTCCTGTTCTTCCCTTTGGGATAAATTTCTCTGTCTCCTCATTTGTCTGCCTCTCTCTATCTGTGTCTCTGTGTTAAGAAAGTCAGCTATGTTTTCTGTTTGAAATAGTGACTGTATGAAGAAGAGGTTCTGGAGTGCCTTGCAGGGCAGTGTGCCCTGTCCATCAGAACTGGGCCCTTCATGAGAGTATCCTGTGTGTTGCTTATGCTGTGCTGTGGTGTCAGAGTCAATTTTCCTTTTAGTGCAGTTGTCTGCACTGACTCTCTGCCTGCTGTGGGCTGTAATTGCTCTCTGTTGTGTTAGCGGGACCCAGGCAGGCCAGGTCTGAGAGGATGTGCCCACCAGGGAACTTGGGAGCCAGAGGGGGTGGGTGTTAGCAAAATTTGCACTACGGCTTCTAGTCCTATGCGAGATCCCCTCAAGCACTGCAGTGGCTGGGGACTGTGAGCTGTGGTGGCTGGGGCCACAAGGCTGGGCATGAAATGCAACGTTCACAGGCACAACTGGAACCAGCATGCAAAGGTGGCTGGTGGTACATGGGGTGTGGGGCCATAACTGGGTATGGCACAGAGTGGCAGCTGTGCACCCAGCAGTTGTCTATGGCAGCTGGGCATGGTGTGACAGCTGTGTATGGCATGCAGGGTCATCTGTGCACCCAGCAGGTCATGCACTCTAACAAACTTTGTCCTGAGCCCAGGGCCAACGTTTGAAGTGGCTGAGTTCTCAGGAGAACTCATGGGTTTGCACACCACTAGCCAGTTAGGTCGCAAGTGTCTGCACAGTGCCGCCTCCTGCAGGTAGCTCTGTGTTTATGCTGGGGGGTGGGCAGGGGAGGAAAATGGCACCTGCCAGCTCCCTCATTTTTGAAGTCCCTCAACATGCTCTGCAATCACTATAAACAAATCTGTCTCCTGTTTGCCCCCAGAGGTGTGTAAACTGCTATTTTTATGTCGCCTCTCCACACAGTTTGCTGTCTTTTTAAGGGCAGTGACCCAGCTATCACCTGCTTTCCCAGCTTGCCTAGTGCTGAGTCTGCTGACTATTAAATCTCCAGGCTCCAAGTTCCACTGGTTTTAAATATTCATAGAATTCAGCTCCTCTGGTTTTCAAAGCCAAACATTATGGGGGTTAGTCTTTCTCATGTGAGCTCCCTGGTGAGAGGGCCCATTTCTCTGCCCTCTCCGTGCACCCCAATCGCTCCCCCATGCCAGCAGCTTCCCTCCACCTTTCTGACCTTAACCTTTCAGATGCAGATTCCTCTCTATATTTAGTAGTGGAGTTTGTTCTGCCAGTCTTTGGATTGCTCTCTGGTGTACTGACTTGGATGTAGAGGATATCTAGTTGTAAACATGGAATGAGGAGAGCTCAGGGTCCTCCTAGTCTGCCATCTTCCCAAGGTCCTTAAAGCATATATAGTATTTCTTTTTCTCTGGCCACCTTGAAGATTTTCTCTAAATTTTGGAATATACTACTTTATATATCTCGGTGTGTGTGTGTGTGTGTGTGTGTGTGTGTGTGTATGTATTTATCATGTTTGAGGTTTTTAGAGCTTGTTGGATTTTTCATTTTCATTAATTTTGGAAAATTTTCAGCTATTATCTTTTTAAATATCTTTGTTCCATTTTGTCTCTCTTCTACAGGCCCAAAAAGGATGTGTTAGACCATTTGATATTGACCCATATCTTTTGGATGCACTGTTCAGTTTTCTCTCCCATTTCTCTTACTTACATTTAGGTCATTTCTATTGACTTTTTTCCTCAGTTATGTTCATCTGCTAAAAGCCCACTGAAAGATTCTTCATTTCTGATACTGTGTTTTTATTTCTAACATTTCCACTTGACTTTTTTTTTTATTATTTGTTTCCCTGCTGAAATTTCCCATCTGTGCCTGCATGTTATTCATCTTTCCTACTAGGTTC
The DNA here is from genome assembly GCF_964656455.1 of Halichoerus grypus. Lineage (NCBI taxonomy): Eukaryota > Metazoa > Chordata > Mammalia > Carnivora > Phocidae > Halichoerus > Halichoerus grypus. The sequence goes on from NC_135720.1 coordinate 118,244,693, forward strand.
TTGAAGATTAATCATAGTTTTAAAAAGTCCTATGTGGTATTTCCAACATATGGGTCATCTCTGTGTATGCTCTTGCTGAATTCTTGATAATTTTTTAAAAATATTTTTTTATCTCAATTTTTGACTAAAGGAAAAACATCATGTGTAGAAAAGTAGGGACTGAGATAAATAGTATATATACAGTCCCTTCTTTAGTCATACCATTAATGTGGAGGTGGAGTTAATCTGGTCAGTAGTTGAACTGGATTTGGGTCTTGTGTTTGCTTTCATTATCTTTAGTGCCTGTAAGCTTCCAAATTCTCTAGTAATGGGCTTCTGTTACTCTGTGCTTAGTGGGAGCCTGAGTGCAGAGATCCCCCACCTTCAGTCTCCAGGCGTTCCTGCATGCCTGTGCTGTAAAAGGTATTTATCTTCATGTTCATGTTCCTCTCCCAGAGGTAGAATGATGTGTTACTTGATGTTGGAGGGATTCTTAGTTCTTCCAGGTCCAGCTGTAGTCTCAGGCAGGACTAATGAACCTGGGCCATCAGACTCAGTCCTTCCCAGTATGGTTTTCTTTCTCACTGCTCTATCTCTATTAACATTTCAGAAACCATCTTTATTAAAGATTTATTTAACCCTTAAAATTATAAATTCTGAGACTTAATGGAGACTTTTAAGTCCATCTGGTTCAGCTATTCATCCAAATTCCCTAGCCACCTAATTGCCCAGGTCCTGTATTCATATAACCTAGAATTAATAGTACTCTAACATTCATTGCAGACTGTTCTATTTCTGGACAGCTCTGATTGCTAGAGCCCTCCTACATTGAGCTGTGATTGGTATTCCTATAATTTCCACTCATTAAACATACCTGTTTAGGCTCAATATAAGTTCAATACATCTTCTATATCATAGCTTTTCAAATATTTGAAGACAAGTATTATTCATCTATATTTTAATTCAAAAATGTTTTGAATGCCAATGTGCCAGATATTATATTGGTTACTAGGGAGTCATATGAAAAGGTATAATTCTTGCTTTCCAAGATCTGAAAGTCTAGTGGTAAAGATAGAAACTGTAATACAATATGGTAAGAGAATTAACTGACATAAATTTGACCAGAATGTTTTGGGAACACAGAGAAAGAATATCTAGTTGGATGGACACAAAGTGCTAGGAATGGCTTCCTGGAAAAGCTGCGACTTATAGGGAAGTAGGAATTAGGTATACAGAGGGAAGAAGGACATTTCAGGCAATATTACCAAAGGCTTGGAGGTGTATATCCTGGAAATAACTAGAAATTCAGGTATAGATATGACATGTAAGGAAGGTAGGCCTGGGAAGGCCATCACAGAGGGCACTATATGTTTTATCCCATAGGCAGAAAGAGCCATTAAAAAGTCTTTGTAGAAGACTAGCATAGTGTATAGTATAAACAGACATGTGTAAATCATGTTTCTAAGAGTTCTACTTGTGCATAGAGTGGAGAACAGCAGTGTATCAGGGAATGTGTTCATTATGCTGTTCTGCATGAAAGTAAGCACTCTCAGAAACATATTTTATACATATGTGTCTAAACAGTGTTTTACGTGCAGAACAGTATGATGAATGCACTAATTCATGGAAGTAACATTTGGAACATTTGGAAATGTATAGGCATATTTTTGGTTGTCACAGTGACTAGAGGTTATTGCTGGCATTTAGCGGGATGGAACTGGGAATGCTAAATTTCCTGTAGCATCCTGTAATGCACAGGATAGTGCTATAAGACAAAGGACTGTCAAGCCAAAAGTGTGAACAGCACCTCCTTGGGAAGCCCATAGAGCAAAATCTGGAAGGTGGCAAGAGAGGTTGGAATCAAGCGCACAGGTCCAAGGGTAGACCTAAGACAGAAAGGGAGATAGTACATTTTCAGAGACTAGTAATCAGGAAGTAACAAAAGAGTGAAGGTTATTTTTAGCTAAATGTTAGAGGTTGAGGGGGAATCGTGCCTAAGAACTAATAAAGAGAAGATGAGTTTGAAAATAAAGGGGTGCCTCAGTGGCTCAGTCGGTTAAACGTCTGACTCTTGGTTTCTGCTCAGGTCATGATCTCAGGGTGATGAGATTGAGCCCTGGCTTGGGCTCTGCTAAGCATGGAGTCTGCTTGAGACTCTCTCCCTCTCCCCCTACTTGTGCACGCGCTCTCTCTCTCAAGTAAATAAATAAAATCTTAACAACAACAACAAAAGAATAATAAGAAGAAAAGAGGGTGGTTGAGAAGGTGGACTAAAGACAGAGGTGAAGGGTGATGCCAGTCATCATGGGTGTGGAAGAGGAAGTAGGCAGGACAGGATTTGTGGGAGACCCGAGCACCCAGCTGGGTACTGCCAAGATCCAAGGAGTATCAGGCAGCATCCTACCAGGAATCAGACGGTGCTCACAAACTAGGATAATTTAGTGATGGTTTAATAAAAGGACTACTTACAAAGGTGTGAGAAGGTTGTATAGAAACAGGATATGCAGCATCCTGGGGTTAGTGACAGCAAATCCCCTGCCACCTGTGAGCCTGAAAGATACCTGTAGAGAGGGCTACTGTGAAAAGAGGAGTGCCTGTGGGTCAAGGGCATGGTTAATCTCCCCACATTGTCCCATCTTTCTCCTATTTCCTACCAGGCCTTCCCATTGTTCATACTTAACCAGAAACCAGAGTGCATGACAACCTGTTTATAAGGTCCATTATCCAAGTCAGAAAGCAGGGTAGAGAAGGATGGATACTCAGAAGGCACAAATAGAAAATGTCTAACTCTCAGAGTATGGTTTAAGGTTGAGTGGCAGACAAAGGGGGTAGACAACTTGGTGTTGATGAGATCCAGGAATTCAGAGATTGGTGTTTATTGGATTTTTAAGGACATTCAATGGCAGAAATTGAGTAGAAAAGGTGATGGTAATCTACGGAAATCTTCCTGTCTGGTATTCTTTCAGGAAAGGAAGTAAAGCATGGCAATTTAAGAAGAGAGAACAGAGTTTGTTTATTTGTTTGTTGGGTTCATAGCATATCAAGTGTGTGGTAGAAATGAATGCATATTCACCAAACCTGCTTTCTTTTCTGTTCAGGACACATGGCCTGACTCCATTTGCCTAGGTTCCGTTAGGAGGGGCTATAAGGGTTAAGTACTGACCGATGGCATGTGAGCAGGAGTCATATGCTTGGCCTGGCCCTCATAAGCCCTCCTGTGCAAGTCTCCACATTTCCCACTTCCATAAGATGCCTGCATGGGAAGCACTTCAAAGAGCAAGGGGAAGGAACAGTACAAGATGGAAGCAGTCTTCACTTGGAAGAGAGCCTCCCAGAGAAGTCACCTGACCAGAAAACCACATTGGACTTCTCTGTGAGCACAAAAAAATCTTTTATTGTGTTGAGTCACCAAAATTTTCATGCTGGTAGAATAGACTTTCCTTTAGAATGTCATTCCTCTAGCACGGAGGACATTAGCAGAAAGAAGGGAAAAATGAAGGGGGGAAAATCGGAAGGAGAGACAAACCATGAGAGACTATGGACTCTGGGAAACAAACTGAGGTTTTTAGAAGGGAAGGGGGTGGGGGGATGGGCTAGCCTGGTGATGGGTATTAAGGAGGGCATGTACTGCATGGAGCACTGGGTGTTATACGAAAACAATGAATTGTGGATCACTATATCAAAAACTAATGATGTACTGTATGGTGACTAACATAACATAAAAAAAAAAAAAAAGAATGTCATTCCTCCTGGGTCAGGCTAACGTGATGGTGATGAGTGAGTAAAATACAAGAAACACTGTGTAGCAAAGATGGGTAGAAAAGTACTAACGAAGGAAGGAGGAAGAGAATGAGGAGGGTGAGAGAGTGAGAGGAAATTAAAGAAAATTTCAAGATAAGACTGGTAAATCTTTGAAAAATGATGACATTGACAGCAAAAGGAGAAAGAAGAGGAGAGGAGCAAAACAGATCTGGGTTTGAAGAGCCTGGCTTTGAAATTCAAAATGTTAAGTTCTGGTTGGCACTGAAGATGCCAGGAAGCACCTGAAGAAAAGAAGGTAAGAGGAGAACTTAATCTAGCATTCATTCACTTGCTTGTTGAGGACAATGAGTTCACTGAAGGACCAAAATTCTGAGTCACAGGGAAGTGCCTGTGGTCAGCGGGTGGTGGGAAAGACATCAGAATGAGCACTGAAATCTCCCCAAGCAGTTAGAAATCTATGAGAAATCGGTTGGTCCACTTTGATTAGTTCTGGATTAGGCTTTTACTTCTGACTAGCATGACACTTTACATAGAATGGGTACTGAAAATAGTCATTGGAGAAAATGAATAAAAGAAGGAATAAAAATGAATCCTCTAAAAGTTTTGGAGGTATTCCTTCTGGTAAAATTATGACTCAGGGCACAGTATGGGTGTACATGGGAAGAGCCTGTTTATAACCTGTCATGGAGTTGGGAATGTCCTGACCCCAGTTCCATTTGCAGACCATCAAAGCAGTGAAAACAAGAGGAAAGTGAGGGTTTGTGAAGTCAGAGAGCGGATAGTGGAGAACTTGAACAGGGGTGCATTCTTTTTGTGAAGTTCCTAGAGCTGATTGGGAGCAGTATGAGCAAATGTTTTGTTCTGATTACTTTTCCAAACCACTTCCCTTGCTCATAAGGCTTGTTTTAGACAATAGACCCACTCCCTCTAATCTCTTCAGGTGGCAAGGGGAAGAGCTGCTGGCCATTATTCACTTAAACATTTAGTAGGTTTAGAAAGTAGTCCTCAGTTTTTTTTCCCAACTGAGGGAAGTTATTTTGAAACAATTTTAGAATTAGGGAAGAGTTGCAAAGATAGTACAGTGTCCATATACATATTCACCTAGTTTCCTCTAATATAGTAAGTTATATAAATATAGTACAATTATGATACTTATAGGGAAGTAGGAATTAGGTATACAGAGGGAGGAAGGACATTTCAGGCCTAAATATAGTACAGTTATATTACCTAAATATACCTAAATATAGTACAATTATGAGAACTAAGACATTATTACTGTAAAAAGACAGATTTTTATTCAGATTTGACTTTTTCAATGAATGCAATTATGCACCATTTGCAGGGAGTCAATTTCTATCACAGCCAATAGCAAGAGCTCATCTAACACACAACTATTTCCAAGTGACAATGCAGTTTTCAACTCTTAAAAGTTCTGTTTGCAGATAAGCAGGATGGAGAGAGAAGATGGGAGGTCTTGTGTTTACCACAGGGAACAACGCTTTAATGGAGTTCTGAGAAAGGGTGGTAACTGGTTGAAAGAGGCAGCTGGAAAGCTGGGACCCTGAAGGAGGCAGGCTCAGGGAGGTGGTGAAGATGGTTTTCTAGCACTAGACATCTTGGCTCCCTTGCCTCACTCATCTCCCTATCTGAAAGGGTGAAAGTACTAGCAGGCCAATTCTGTGGTGGGTTATTGTGGGAAGAGTCAAGCTACCTGATGAGAGAGAGATAATGGTTGTGGAACTCTTTACAGTTTACAAACTTTTTCACAAAATGACTAATGAATGTCCAGAATCTGAGTTTGACTAACCACAGGTTAGTCTTAGAGCTGTGAGGAGCCTCAGAAAGAATCTAGCCCAACCCAATAGTCAGAGAAAAGGCACTCGGGCCCAGAGCTAATATGAGCTACTTCTGCTGTGTCACAACTGAGGAAGGACAGCCCAGCTTCTGATTTCCCATCCCCTTTTTGTTTTACTAGATGTTTTCACTTAAATCTCCAGAATACACAACTTGGGTAGTAAAACTCACAACTAAGAAAACAGAAATGACATGACTTATTCTTGATAGTCTCTTCAGTTAGGTTCAGAAAGTCAGAGACTTTACATCAAGGAGATCATTCAAAGCAGATGCCAAAGAGAAGAGGAAATTCTTTCTTGAGTAGGTGAGGAAGAGTTAGGAAATTGCTGGCTTGGAAATGTGGAATTTTAACTCTTTTACATTATTCTAAGGCCATGTGCTCAGAGAAGCTGACGTAGAGTGTTTTCTAAAACCCTGAACTTCCATGGGAAATTTTCATGCTTAACGACTTTCAGGTCACTCATTGTTTTTTTCATGTTCTTTAAATGAGTACCTTTATGTTTTAAAAATATCCCAAAGTACTTGAGTTTCATTTGTGAGGTGAGTTATCAAACGTATTTTCTATTTTTGTAAAGAAACATTTGTTGTTGTTGTTTTACTGAATGAAAGTATTTATGGGATTTTCTTATAAATGAAACAGCACTGAGGTTTCCTGAAATGAAGTGGAACAAGGTCTCACTCTGGCCTTCATGAAGCATGCATGGGAGCCTCTTTCTCTCTCTCAAAAGTGACAATATGGCCTTTGTAGAGACTTCTCTCACAGCATCTGCCTGTGATACATGGGTAAGTTTGGGGCCTTTAGAAGAGTTTTGACTAGTTTCTGTGGGTCCCTAACAACACATCTCCCAACCCTCTCTGCCCCCCATCAGGGAACACAGACTGGGAAAGAGATACATACCTGTGCTCATAGGAAAGAAGGGAAACAGGTGTAGGGCCCTCTATGCATGAGGCCACTGGGGTGATTAGATATCAACAACCTCAGTGACTGATGTTTGGCCAGTGGATGACCCTTCACTCTAGAGGGTTTAATTGGAGAAAGTACTGCATACAAAGGCAGATTAGGAGGTTTTTATTGAACCATAATGTTTTTAAGCAGACTCTCACCCTAGTAGGAGAGAGTCCATCTGGGTTGGCTTGAGGCTCCCAGGCTGGTCTCTCACACTTGCTTGTAGCCGCTTCCATCTTCTGTCAATAGGGCTGATTTGAACTGCTAATTGAGCAGACAGTACTTGCACAAAAGAAACTTTTTAGTAGACAGTAACTCCTTGAAAAGTGTAAAAAGAAAATCTATATCTTAGCAAATTCCCCCCTCTTTAAAAAACAAACAAACAAACAAACACAGGGGATGAGGTGAAGATAGGGAGAAGGACAGTTGTCTCCATTCATGCTTCTTGTCAGCATAGGATGAGACTCTTTAATTTCTGGATTGTTAGATGCTGTGGTGGTGCCCTTTAAGACATCTCATTTTCCTACCTCTTTCCAGGTACCCTCCACTAACATCTTGTTCACTGCCATGTGTGCCTAATAAGATAAGCCTTCATGTCAGAGGCAAGGGCTGGCTCCCTACCTATGGTAGATCTTATCTTCCATGAGAAGTTCCGCTGTTCTTATACCCACCCATGGTTTTCCCACACAGCAAACTCTACGCAGTGTGGTTGTTGGAGGGAAGATTTCGAATCACCTCCATTCTCCGTAAAATTTATGCCAGAAGGCTGGTTGGAGTCATTTGGTTTCATCAACATTTGAGCCTAAGGTTTCGCCATGGAATTTAATAAAACAATTTAAGGTTCTTTCACAGAGAGATATGAACTAGAAGGAAGCTCTTTAAGGTAACAAATATGTGGAAATAGTATAGTTGTTCAGAGCCAACACTGGAGAATGGGTTCAGTGACCCAGCCAGGTAATTTCATTTTAAATCCAAGTGAGGTAAAACTCTAAAGTAGTGTGACTCAGTTTCTTTGTGGTTCATAAATTGATTCTGAGGGCATTTCTGAAAATTAAAAAACAAAAGCAAAAACAAAACGTTCAGGGAGCAGAGCTGTTGTCTATCCTGTATCCAGGCTGTATAATTTATCTGCATAAACTTAACGCTGCCATATTGTTGTTGAAGCAGAGCCTAAACCCCAGGCCATTTTCCATCCATGAATATCAGCACGAGGCTTAAAAGGCCATTTTCTCATACAGGTGTAATTCATCATCACACCTACCAAAACTAACTTCTAAATATCATCCAAACCAAACCATGCTTAATTTCTCTGATTATCCCTAACATGTTTTTGTATACTTGGTTTACCAACTATTATATTGAAATAATATATTACAAATTACATTGAAGGCAGGCAGAATTTGTTTGGATGTTTAAGTTCTGATGTGGGTTTGAAACCATTTCCTGTAAGTACCAGTCTCTCTAAAAAAACCCCCCAAAAAACAAAACAAACAAACAAACAAAAACAGTCCCTTTTCTTAGGGAAGGACCTCAAATTTCCAGGACAATCATTTAGTGCTCTGGAGCAAGAAGTTGATCAGAAGAGATATTTCTAGAGAAGGATATAAGGAACTATCCTTCATTTTTTGACATTACACACTGATGGCTTCATCCCCTGACCAGGGAGCTTTAATGCAAAGGGATTTGCACAAAGTGAGACTCAGCGGGTCTTGGTTATAGGCTCATCTCTTTCTCAAGCTAGTTTTGTGATCATAGGAAGGCACTAATTTCTTTTAGCCTCAGTTTTCTACTTGGTAAAATCCACATGTAAATATTGTTTCTGCTTACTTGACAGGAGTAAAACATCTTGTGCATAAAGGTTTTTGGAAAAGCAGTGTGCTATACCCATGAAAGGCAATGCTGTGAACAGAAATGATGGTTAAATATAGGCATGCCTGTATAGACATGTGGCTCATGAGCAGGTCTCTTAGCATATGAGTGTGCATGATGATATCTATATTTTGTTATTTGCACAGATGAATAATTAGCTTGTTATATAATGGCAAATAGACTTCACGTCATTGGCGTTCATTAAGTGTAATAGTATTTCTTCCATAAACCTTAGGAGATATAGTATAAAATAAAGTGGCATCAGGAGATGAAGTTGGCTTATGGAATTTCCCCTAAAAATATTAGGACACTCATCAATTAAACGACTAAGTTTGAACACAATTTTCTAAAAAGTAAACTTTTATGTAATTGGTTTCTTTGCTTTCAGCCCTGAGCCTCTGTGCACTTCTAACTCCCTTCCTTCATCTTAGGCCATTCTGGTGTCTTCTGCAAACATGTCTTTAGAGATTTGCCTCTCAGACATGGTATACTTTGGAGCTTTGACCTGGACATATCTATCTTCTAATTTATTCCATGGCTTCAGTTAACATCTATGAGCTGACAGTGACTTCTTCTCGTGCTCATGGCCGTGGGAGTCTGGAATGGTACATCCTAATTTCTTCAAAACAGAAATATCAAGGAGTTGGGGAAAATAATCAAACTCATCTAGAACTTCTGTCAGCCTACTTTTCATGGGTTAACTGTTTCCCTCCTTTTTTTTTTTTTTTTTTGTGATCATAGATTTGCCAAAGGCAAGCAATAAGAAGACCAAAAACAGAACTTTTTGTTATTTTGTGCTTATACCTCTCCTTATGTGGAAGAGAGATTGGGGTCACCTGTCTTTTCATTTCTCCAACTAGTTCTGCATGCCTTGAGAGCAGAGCTAAATGTGATTCATCTCTGAAACCTCATGGATCCTGAGAATTACTAACCTATCCAGGGTAACAACTCTTGAGTTGTGACATCTGACAGATGAGTTTGTATTTTTGCTCTGTGACTTTGTTACTTTAAAGAGGACCCTCATTCAGCAATATTTGCTGTCACAAGGCCAGTGTTTATCAGGCAGTACAGATGGTGGTTAAGTGCACAAGCTCTAGAGCCAGACTCTTTGAGTTCAAATCCTAGACTGTTCCTAATTAGTTACGTGGCTTTGGGCATTATTTGACCTCTTTGTATTTCAGTTTCCTCTTGTGTATAATGGGGATAATAGTATAGATCTGAAAAGGCTGTTGTGAAAATAAATGCTATACATGTAAATAAATGCTAATACAAGTTCTACATATTAGAACAATGCCTAACAAATAGTAAGTGCTCAATATTATCAAGTGCCTAGGGATGTGACATGCTATAGAGGTCATGTACAGAATCTAGAATGTGCAGATGCTAAAACCCTAAACTGTGTTGTTCAAACATTGATGTACCTCAGAATCACCAGGGAGTTAGGTAAAAATACAGATGCCTGGGTCCCCTGCCCCAACCCACCCCCCACCCTGATTGATCCCAATGCAACCAAAGTTTGAGACCACTTTGTAGGAAACAGTCAACAAAACTAAAAGGCAGCCTATGGAATGGGAGGAGATATTTGCAAAGATAAAGGGTTAATATAAAAAATCTCTAAAGGACTTATCAAACTCAACACCCAAAAAAACCAAATAATCCAGTCAAGAAATGGGCAGAAGACATGAATAGGTATTTTTCCAAAGAAAACATCCAGATGGCTAACAGACATATGAAAAAAATGTTCAAAACCATGATGAGATATCACCTCACACCTGTCAGAATGGCTAAAATTAACATAAGAAACAACAGGTGTTGGCGAGGATGTGGAGAAAGGGGAACCCTCTTGCGCTGCTGGGGATGCAAACTGGTACAGCTACTCTGGAGAACAGTATGGAGTTTCCCCAAAGAGTTAAAAATAGAACTACCATAACTACCCTATGATTCTGCAATTGCACTACTAGGTATTTAACCAAAGGATACAAAAATACTGATTCAAGGGGTACGTGCACCCTGATGTTTATAGCAGCATTATCAATAATAGCCAAACTATGGAGAAAGCCCAAATGTCCAACGACTGATGAATGGATAAAGAAGATATGGTGTATATATACAATAGAATATTACTCAGCCATCAAAAAGAATGGAATCTTATCATCTGCAATGATGTGGATGGAGCTAGAGTGTATTATGGTAAGCGAAGTAAGTCAGGCAGAGAAAGACAAATACCATATGATCTCACTCACATGGAATTTAAGAAAGAAAACATGAACTTGGGAAGGGTGAAAAGAAAAAAAGGAGAGAGGGAAATAAACCATAAGAGACTCTTGAAGATAGAGAATGAACTGAGCGTTGATGGAGGGAGATGGGTGGGGGATGGGCAGATGAGCAATGGGGATTAAGGAGGGCACTTTGTAATGAGCACTGGGTTTTGTATGTAAGTGATGAATCACTGAATTCTACTCCAGAAACCAACATTGCATTGTATGTTGACTAACCAGAATTTAAAAATTTGAAAAAAAAAAAAAAAGAACCACTCTGTAGGCAAAACTGGATTATTCCCTTTCACAAAAGAAGAACTTTGAAAAGCAAAGCAAAAGTAGGTAACCAAGGCACTTCTTTGCCCCTAAATTATTTTAATCAGTGTAAGCTAGTGGAGGAGTGTTCAACGATGAGGACTGACTTCCTACAAGAGCAGTGTAGGAAGTAAATGCAGGCAGGGACTGCAGTACAGCTGTGAACATCATCATTTGTATGTCATTAACAGGTGGCAACGGAACAGTTGTATTCTTTTTTTTTAATTTGTTTTATTATGTTAATCACCGTACAGTACATCATTAGTTTTTGATGTAGTGTTCCATGATTCATTGTTTTCATATAACACCCAGTGCTCCAGGCAGTACGTGCCCTCCTTAATACCCATCACCGGGCTAACCCATCCCCCTACCCCCCGCCTTCTAAAACCCTCAGTTTGCTCGTCTGGGGGGAAATCGGAGGGAGTAACAGTTGTATTCTTAAAAACAGGGGCAGTTTTCAAAGGTTCTGATTGGGAATCTGTAGCTTCAAAACCCATTTGTCATCGAAAATGTCACTGTGGATAATATATCACCCATCAGCTTATACATAATAGGATTTCATGTTGTGACTTGGTACTGTCAAACATAGGATAATAAACCTTTAAAAATTGTATATGTTAGTTTTCTCCTTCTCAAAAGAATCTCTTCTGATGAGGATATGTTTTAAGTTCTGTATCAAGTGATTGACAAGACTGAGATAGGATGAGGGAAGGGCTCACTCAGACTTGAGAAGCTTTTCCTGTCTGGTTAGGATCCCAAGCATTGTTCTTAGGAGGTGGTGAGAAAAGGCTGTCTTATTGGATCCTTGCACTCCCCACTGATCACCAAACTGAGGGCCAGGCCCTCAGCTTGCTATGTTCAGGAATTCAGTTTGATTGCAGAATTATCTTACTTTTTAAAAGTAGTATTTTATTTTATATAATATTTTGTTATTTCCTCCTAATATTTATGCTACCTCTTCTTTTTTTAATCAATCTTGCCAGGTTTTGTCTCTGGTTCCTTTTACATTTTCTCAGAGAACCAACTTTCAGCTTTGTTGGTTCGATCGTCTCTAAGTGTATCTTTGTTTAGTACTTCTTTCATTTCTGTTTTTTTATTATTTCCTTCCTTTTTTTAAAAAAACTTTTGAGTTTGAGGCTTACCTCATGTTCAATTTCCCTTGCTCTTGAAGTATTTCTTTAGCTGCAGCCCACATTTTGATGTGAAATTTTTCATTACTGTTCAGCTCTCAATTTTTCTCATTTTTGTGATGGTTTCTTTCTTGACCAACATGTTCTTCAGAAATCTGTTCTAAAATTTCCAAACATGTATGGGGGTTTAAAAGTTATCTTCTTGTTACTGATTTCTAACAGAATTTTATTGTGGTCAGAGAACTTGATAGTGATTCTTTATTATTTCTTGATCCTTGCTTTGTGACTAGTACGTAGTCAGTCCTCTAATGACTGTAGGGTTCTATATATTTCTGACAGATTGTTTTCTTTTTATGCTTTTTATATTTTCTTCAAATTTGATAATTATTTTGTAGGCTTAATCCATTAATACTGAGAAAAAAATGTGTTTAAAACCCCAAGTTGTGAGTTGTGAATTTCAGCAATTTTAAAATTACATATTGAGGTTATATCATTAAGTGTACCTAAACTTGGGTACCTAAACTTCCTGGAAAATTATTACTTTTATCACTATATAGGAGTCATTTTTATTCTTAAATACATTTTGCTTTAAAATATGCTTTATTTGATATCAAATCAGCACTACTAACTTTCTTTTCATGAATATTTTCCTGACATACTTTTTTTTAGCCGCTGTTCTTTTGCTTTTAATCTTTATGAGTCTTTATATTTCAGGACCCAGAAATAACATATATTTTAAAGTACCATATAATGGATTTTTTGTTCTAATCTGAAAATCTATTTTATCAAAAAATTAGTTCTTGACATTGTGTTAATTTAAAAATATTTTTACCTTAGTCATTTGCATTTTCTATTCACTCTCTTTGTGCTTCAATCCCCCATATTTAGTTACTTCTATTGGTTTAGTTTTCTTAAAAATTCCTTACCAACATACACTGATTTGAAGGTTTCTATTCTATATCTTTACTTTTAAAAAAATCAAAACACAACTTTTTGTTGCAAAATAATTTAAGACTTACAAAAACAGTTTAAAAAATAGTATACAGCATTCTGTATTCTTTCTCTTCACCTAGGTTCTCCAAATATCAGTATCTTACATAGACATAGTACAATGGCCACAACCAGCAAGTTAACATTAATACAACTTATTATTAACTGATCTACAGATCTTATTCAAACTTCACCAATTGTCTCACTGATGTCCTTTTTTTCTGGTTCAGGATCCAATCCAGGATCACACATTGCATTAACATCTCCAATCTGGGACAGGGCCTCAGTCTTTGTCTTCCATGACTTGATACTTCTGAAGAGTATTAGGTATTTTGTACAATGTCCCTTAGTTGTGCTTGTTTAATGTGTCCTTATGATTAAATTTAAGTTACAAGCATTACTTCTCTGCTACTTTTGCTAGAAATGTATTATTAATGCTCCCTCTTGGCAAATTGGAGGTGTCCAGTGCCAATGTGGTTTTTCCTCCAGTTATTATGCTCATTACATCCTATTTTTCTATCTCAAAGCCCCTACTTCACAGACAGGAAAATACTCAGATCCACGCAGCCCACTAAACTTCAAAACATAGTCCTGGGCCGTAACTGGCAACAAGCCAAAAGGAAGACCCCTTTAACAGTTGCTGGTATAGCTGCATGTGAGGACTCTTGGGAACTGGTCTGAAGAACATGTAACTTGAGACTGTGTCCAATACTACTTAGGAGGTACAGTAGTTTGTTCCCTTTAAAGTCGTAAGATTTCAGTGGTATGTTTCCTTCTGGACATTATTAAAGTCATATTCTAAATTATTTTAAGAATCTAGTAATTTTAAGGAAAGAAATCTCACTTAATGAGAGCTAAGGGGAAAATCAGGGATGATCCTTTGTAGCAGTCTTACCAGAATTTATTTTGAGGCAGAAAACATTTGGCTTTGCTGAATGTCTGATTAAATCTTACAAATAATGCAGACAACTCATACGGGGAAATAGACCCACAGAACAAAGACAATGATCTTCCAAGGGCCTCAGGAGCAAGTCAAACAGAAATCAAGCCTGGGATATCTAATCTCTGGTTTGCAGTCCAACTACTTGCACATGTTCACTTTTAGCTGAGAGTCTAATGCTTGATACAAAACAACATTGTATTTGTGTGCCATGTCTATTGTCCGTGGTATATATTCCTTTGAGTATTAAAATACAAATTAATCAATTTTATAGATTGTAAAAATAGATCCTTGGAAAAGTGGTCATATCCTGAGGGTTCATTTATTCAGCATATTTACTGAGCAACTGTTAGCACATGCTTATTTTTAGAATTCCATTATTATTGCTCTTCCGCCTCTGTGAGCACCTAAAAATTTAGAGCACTTTGTGTGTCATCTAAGTCCAACCTCCCTTATTATATAGATGAGTAAACAGATGAATTGAAAGGTGATGCATTTCCCAGTGTTGTGCAGAGCTGATGACAGAGCTGAAGGAGAAACCAGCTCAGAACCTTTTGATTTCATTTTCTCTATTGCTTATGAATTTTCTATTTCATTGATTTGTGCCCTTCATTATTTCCTTCATTCTACTTGCTTGGGGTTTAATTTGCTCTTCTTAAATTTATATCTGTTTTCTTATCTAACATAAGCATTTAAAGTTTATAAATTCCCCTCTAAGCACTCCTTTAGGTGCACTCCTCAAATTTTGATGATGTATGTTTCATTCAGCTAATTTACTTTTCATTCAGTTCAAACTATTTCTAAATTCTCTGGTGATTTACTTGACTCATGTGTTATCTAGAAGTGTGTTAACTTCCAAATATTTAGGGGTTTTTGAGATATTTTATTGTTATTGATTCCTAATTTGATTCCACTGTGATCAGGGAGTAAATTGTGTGATTTGAATACTTTTTTTGAGATTTATTTTATGGCCCAGCATATGGTCTATGTTGATGAATGTGCTATGCAACTTAAAAAAACACTGCATTTGTTGGGTGTAGTGTTTTATAAATATCAACTAGGTCAAGGTAGTGTTGCTCAGAACCCATGTCTCTGCTGATTTGTCTAATTGTTCTAGCAATTGCTGTGGAGTTTAAAACTCTCCAAATATAAGAATGATGGAATTATCTACCCTTCCTTTTAATCGTATCAATTTGTTTCATTGTTTTTTTTCTAGAAGTTTGTACTTCTAGTCCCCTTCACCTATTTCACCCATTGTAGCTACTGCTTCCTTATATTTTAATGCTATACCTTGCTGGTTGTGGCCATTGTAATCATAGGCCATGTATGATCATGTCTTCCTGACTCACCATTTTATGGTTATGAAAAGTTCTTTCTTATCTCTTACAATTTTTTGTCTTAAAATCTACTTTATCTCACATTAATACAGCCACTCCAGCCTTCTTTATGCTTGCTGTTTGCCTGGTATGTTCTCTTCCATACAGTTACTTTCAACTTACTTATGCCTTTAAAAATAAAGTACATCTTTTCTGTGCTTTTATTTTTATTTTTTTAAATTTAATTTTATTATGTTATGTTAGTCCCTATACAGTACATCATTAGTTTTTGATGTAGTGTTCCATGATTCATTGTTTTCGAATAACACCCAAGTGCTCCATGCAGCACATGCCCTCCTTAATACCCAATACCCGGCTAACCCATCTCCCCAACCCCCTCCCCTCTAAAACCCTCAGTTTGTTTCCCAGAGTCCATAGTCTCTCATGGTTCGTCTTCCCCTCCGATTTCCCGCCCTTCATTTTTTGCTTCCTTCTTCTAATGTCCTCCATGCTATTCCTTATGTTCCACAAATAAGTGAAACCATATGATAATTGACTTCCTCTGCTTAACTTATTTCACTTAGCATAATCTCCTTCAGTTCCATCCATGTCAATGCAAATGGTGGGTATTCATCCTTTCTAATATTCCATTGTATATATGGACCACATCTTCTTTATTCAATTGTCTGTTGAAGGGCATCTCGGCTCTTTCCACAGTTTGGCTATTGTGGATATTGTTGCTATGAACATTGGAGTGCATGTGGCCCTTCTTTTCACTACATCTGTGTCTTTGGGGTAAATACCCAGGATTGCAATTGCTGGGTCATAGGGTAGCTCTATTTTTAACTTTTTGAGGAACCTCCACACTGTTTTCCGAAGTGGCTCTACCAACTTGCATTCCCAACAGGGTAAGAGGGTTCCCCTTTCTCCACAACCTCTCCAACATTTGTTCTTTCTTGTCTTGTCAATTCTTGCCATTCCAACTGGTGTAAGGTGGTATCTCAGTGTGGTTTTGCTTTGAATTTCCCTGATGGCTAAAGATGTTGAACATTTTTTCATGTGTCTGTTAGCCATTTGTATGTCTTCTTGGAGAAGTGTCTGTTCATGTCTTCTGCCCATTTTTTGACTTGATTATTTGTTTTTTGGGTGTTGAGTTTGAGAAGTTCTTTATAGATCTTAACTGTGTTCCACTTTCCTTGTTCTTCATATGTTGGGCAATTTTGGATTTTATTCTAGACATTCTGAATAATAAATTGTGAATAATCTTGATCCTGTTTCTTTTGGTTTAGCAATCTTGTAGTTGAACTGCAAACTCAGTTTCTTTAGTGTTCCTTGAGTGGTAGCTTTAATCTTGATTCAAATCTTTGTCTTTAGGCTGAACTGAGTTTGCTTTATTCATGTGTTGCCCAAGGGTATCAGCCAGAGATTTAGACTGACAGAACTTGGGGACCTCTTTGGTTCTTCTTTTCTAAAATTCTCCTTCTCTTTCCAGTAGGTGCAATTTTCTGAATGCAATCTTCTGATTTCTTTTTTTTTTTTTTTAAAGATTTTATTTATTTATTTGACAGAGACAGACACAGCGAGAGAGGGAACACAAGCAGTGGGAGTGAGAGAGGGAGAAGCAGGCTTCCTGCGGAGCATGGAGCCCGATGTGGGGTTCGATCCCAGGACTCCGGGATCATGACCTGAGCCGAAGGCAGACGCTTAATGACTGAGCCACCCAGGCGCCCCAATCTTCTGATTTCTGAGAGCAGAAAGACATCAGTTTTTCCACTTATGCCCCTGACATTTCCCCACTACCCATTGTACCTGGTTCCTGACAAAAACCTGCAAAAATAATAGGAAATCACTTTATGTACCTCTGATAATCATATAAATGTGGATTCTGCCTGCTTCTGTCCATTCCTCAGTGCCCTAAGGTTGTTGCTTTACGAATTATGGCCAGAGCTTATGGTTGTTATCTGCAGGACTGTCAGTCTGATAGGATTTTACCCAGTAAGGATAAGAATTAGAACACAGTACCTTTTGAAACATTAAACTTTACTCTGACTATAAAAATTATCTCTTAAAATACTAATATTCCCAGTCTGCATCATTAAAGGGAAATAACTTTTTCTATATAAAAATTTATCTTTTATGGAGATAATCTTTTTTTCTGAGATTTACTTCTACAATTTATTAATAATAATATGGAAGGGAATAAATGTTCGGCTGGAATACATACCTGCTGTCATAGTAGCAACCATCACTCACCATTATTTATGTCAGGACAAAACTGCAGCTATGATTTCTCATAACGTGATCTGTGAGCACTCATCCTTCACAGAGATGCCCCAGCCTACATTTTTCTTGCTCCAGCAGGACATGAAGACAAACAGATGGTACTTACTGTGCCCGGCCTCTAGCAGGTGTCTAATGCTTATTCATTCTCAGTCATCTCTTTCTAGTTATGAAAGGGTTTGCTATTAGTTACCTGTACTTGTTCAACTGATTACACTTCAGTATAACCTAGCTGAGCTATTCAATATTCAAAGTTTTTATTATGGAAAATTTCAAATATATCAAAAGTGGAGAGAACAGTATAATAAAGCATCATTTACTATAACCCAGAATCAACAATTACCAACTTATGGCCAGTCTTATTTAATCTATAGCTTACTCTCTACCTCTGTTCTCCATTGACACCTCACCCCGGATCTTTCTGTAGCAAATTCCAGACATTTTATCATATTATTTGTAAAGAGTGGATAATCACACACATCAATAGACTATATTTTAGAGCAGTTTTGGTTCACAGCAAAACTAAGCAGAAAGTACAGATTTCCCATATATTCCCTGCCCCCACACACGCATAACCCCCTGCATGGTCAACATCCCCACCCTGTGGTGCATCTGTCACAACCCATGAAACTGCATTGCCATATTATTACTCAAAGTCCAGAGTTCATACTAGGGTTTACTCTTGGTGTTATATGGTTTTGAACAAATATATAAAGATATGTTTCCCCCAGTATAGTATCACACAGAATAGTTTCACTGCCTTAAAAACCCTCTGTGCTCTGCCTATTCATCCCCCCACTCCTCTCTCCAACCCGATATTTTTACTGTCTCTATGGTTTTCCCTTTTCCACAATGTCACATAGTTGAAATTGTACAGAATGTAGCCTTTTCACATTGACTTCTATTAGTAATACGCATTTAAGCTTCCTCCATGTCTTTTCATAGCTTGATGTGTACTTTTTTTTAGCACTGAATAATGTTTTCCTGAATGAATATACCATAGCTTATTTATCCATATACCAACTGAAAGACATCTTGGTGCTTCCAAGTGTTGGCAATTAGAAATAATTGTTGTATCTGAAGTCATTGCCAAACCCAAGGTCATCCAGATTTTTCTCGTATATTACTAGGAGTTTTATAGTTTTGCATTTTATATTTAGGTCCGTGATCCATTTTGAGTTAATTTTCGTAAAATTATTAGTTAAGTCTAGAGTCATTATTCTCCATGTGCCCAGTTGTTCCAGTACCATTTGTTGAAAAGTCTATCTTCTCTCCATTGTATTACCTTTGCTCCTCTGTCCAAGGTCAGTTGACTGTATTTGTCTGGGTCTAGTTCTGGGCTATGTATTCTGTTCCATTATCTATTTGTATATTCTTTTGGCAATACCAATTTTGGTTACTGTAGCTTTACAGTGACATATGACATATTATCATGTCATTTATAAAGAGTTAAAGGGTAAATGACTTTTGAAAATTATAACCATATATCATTACAACACATAAAATAGCAACAATAATTCCTTAATATAATCAATATTGTTTAAATATTGTTAGAACAATAGTGTTTAAAAATTTTCCAAATGTCTGATTTTCTAAAAATAATTTGTTGGTTCAAATCGGGATACAAATAACATCCTTACAATGCAATTAGATGCATCTCTGAAGTATCTTTTATTATGTAGAATGCCCTCTGGATTCTCCCTCTCTTTTTCTCTGAAATTTTGTTACTGAAGAAATGGAGTTGTTTGCTTTAATTTCCAGCAATATTGATTTTGCTGATTATTCATTGATTATGTTCTTCTTTCCCCTGTATTTCCTATAAATTGTTAAGTAGATCTAGACATTTAAGTTTGACTTTTTGGCAAGAATACATCATTGGTGTACTGTAAGACTTGTTTCTAAGTATGGAATAAAAGATAGCTTCTGCATGATAAGCTTGATTTGGTACCTTTAGCACCCAGGGATGGGGAATGGGGTCATCAGAATAGAAAGCTCTTTTCAATGTTTAAAAGTTGTAGTCAACCATATCTTATGAGCAACAAATCCGAACCCCATGCAGATATGAACAGTTTGGTGTTAAAGGTCAAATAAAACAAATAAAAAGTTAATCTGAAGTTTCAGCTATAGATGGGAGATTGAAACCACACATCATTAACTTCAGCTCTAACCAAAACCCTCTCTCTCTTATAAAGTTCATATAAAGAACTTTATTGTCATTTTATATATTTGTGTGTGTGTGCATGCATGTGTGTATACGCATATAGTATATGCTGTATATAGGTAGATATACACCATATGTATACTGCATACAACCATATGTTATGATAGCTAATAATATAAATATACATACAAAGCATAAATCCACAAAGTAAAAAAGGAGAGGAAATAATAGCTAGAAGAGTTTGAAAGCTGCCAAGTATATGGGTAAGTGGAAACTGATTTAGCACATCTAAACAAGTCAGATCCTAAATTGGCAGTATGAAAGACAAAAAGATGCAACCTACTTTACACTGCAAAATTCCCCAAAAGCTCAAGAATTTGTGGTATGAAAACTTCTGGAAGTGGGGATCAAGTTGGGGTTAAAACCAAATGATCAGTTTAAAGGCTGTTTAAGAAACAGCTACATGTTCCCAGGTCTTCTCTTCCTCCCCACATAGCTGGGAACATGCCCTCTACCTTCTCACTCCAGCAGATTAGAGCTGTTTTCTCTGGAGGGTAAATGCAGAAGGCTGTACATCCAGTTGAGAGCAGGCACTGTCCTGACCTCCAAGCCTTCTTTCTCTTGATTTTCAGGATACTGAAAGCAGCTTATATGCTCTTGGCAGGAGACAAGAACAATTCTCTCTAGGAAATCTGACCAGTCCCAGAAAAATGACCTAAATATAATAATATTAGGAATTCCCCAATGAAAAGGCCCATCCATCCATACTACCCTATGAAGCTAATGGCTGAAAAGTCCCATCCAGTCCATGGAACTTATAATCCAATTCAGCTTTTTAGTGCTCTACTGCTAAATATGAATAAATATCCAAAGCTTGCTAGAAATTTGAGAAAAGCTTATGACATTTATTCTAATATATGAGAAGAATAAAGAAATTTGGAGACTATGCAAAAAGAAAAAAAAACAACTTCTAAAATAGTATAATTATCTCGAGAGAAATAGGAAATCAACAGAGGTATAAAAAAGAATATTCAGAGAAAAAAACTTTTTATATATGAAAAACAACATAGCAGAAATGAAAAACCAATAAAAAGGTTGGACAACCCAAAACTAATATAACACTGTATGTTAGCTACACTGGAATTAAAAGAAGGGCGGGGGGGAGGTTTGATGATAAATGTGAGGAAGTTTCTCAGAAAGTAGAAAAAGGTTAAAAGATTTAAAAATTTTTTAAAAGTATCAGGAAAGGAGATCCAAATACTAAAGGTTAAAAATGGGGACAAAAGGGATTCCAATAAATAATTTAAGAAACATTCCCAAAATCTAAAGACATTAGACTTACCACGATGAATAAAAGAGCATCATATCCAAAACAACATCATGAACTTTCAAAAAACTGGGAAAAGGAGGAGATTCTACAAAAGATTCTATAAGCAGATATCGACAGACACTGGAAGACAACAGGGAAAAGGCTTCAGAATTCTGGGGAAATAGGATTTCCAACCTAGAATTCTATATCCAGCCAAACTATCATGAAGATTTTCATCATATATTCAAGGTCTCAAAAAAGTTACCTCCCCATATACTCTCTTCCCAGGAAGTTACTGGAGGTTGAGTTCTATCAAGTGAGGGAGCAAATCAAGAAAGAGGATGTTATGGGATACAAAAGCAGTTGATCCAATACTAAAGAAGGGCAGAGAAAAATTCTAGGATGACGATGATGATGGGAGACCCTAAGATGACAGGTGTGAGGCTGACGCAGAGGGCACCCACTCTAGATGAGAGAAGGCTGAGAAGCTGTGGGTGAGATTGTTCAAGAAGATAAACTTGATGAAATATCTATGTGTTTGAATATAATACAAGGACATTTTGCATAACTTGGATGGAGGAAGTTTTGGGATGAGAGAAAACTACATAGAATACATAAAAAATACAAAAAGGAAAAAAGGAAAAGGATGTTAGTATGTTACTGGCTTACCACTGAAGGCATTTACATAAGTATAATAACTTGAACAATGAATAATGATGTAACCAAAGCAAACATACTGGGAGGAAAGGCTAGGGCAGTGTGCTTATATGGTAGAGGCGATGAAAGAGAGCTAAATTCTCATCTTCTGCTTTAAGGAAGACAATAGAGACTAAGCAGAATAAAAAGTAACAATATAAACCTATTAAGTTAGAGACATTGAGGTAAATACCAAAAGAATCAGATCAGGTAAAAGAGTTGAAAGTGAATGGTTTTAGGAAGCAGGGAAAGGGGGAGGGAGGGTATAGAGGACTGTTCATTTTCACAACCACCTCTGTGGAACCACTTGACTCTTTATGTATATAGCTTAAAAATATAAAAAGGTAATCTGACACATTTGCTACTATAACTTCATCAATAACATTGAATAAATATTTCCCAAGGGCCTATTTGGTACCAACTGCTGGGCTAGAACCTGCAGTCACCACCTGGAGGCAGCCCAATGGCTACTGGCTGCGGCACATGGAGCTGCCATCCAAGGGCTTTGGGGGGTCAGCTGAGGGCAGGGCACAGACATAGAGTAGAATGGAAGACAACTCCATGGCCATCTGATATTCGGTGCATACTCAGGTGAGGCCTGATTCCAGGAGCCCCTACCATTTAGCTAGAGAAATTTAATAAGCATTTTGAAAGGGAAAACTTTGGAAAAAAGAAAGGGATAGGGATAAATATTTGTAAGTCATTCTAACAGGAAAAGAAGCAGGGGCAACAGGAATTGATCAGACATCCAGGAAGAGAATTTAAAAAGAAAAGGAAGCTAAAAAGAAGTTTTAAAGGAATTTCACTTTTGTGCTCTGGCCAGGATACTTTGTGATCTTCAAGAAAGAGATGGCTTTCTTGATAGCCCTTGTGGGTGAGTTAAGAGGAAGTTTCTCTGATTCCTTCCTTATCATTCTCTGGTCACTTATGATTTTCTAAATGTCAAGTGTAGCAACCATTTCTCAGTATTTACCCATTGGACACATTTGCAACATTTGACCTTGCCAACAATCCCTTTAATTCCGACATGATTCTTGTTCTTCCCTTGATTTTTGTGACATGCCCCCCCCACCTCATGACTCTGTTCTTCCCTGGTTCTCCTCCTCCCTCTGTGATGAGTCCTTCTGTGGGCCTTCTTTGGCAGGTAGTGGTCAGGTAGTTGTCTTCTCAAGGATGTGTGCCTAGCTGAAGAGTTTGTAGGCAGATGGGACAGAATATTCAAGAAAAAATGTGACAGAAATAACGAGAACAACCACACCACTACGAACAATGACTACAGCAACACAGCCAGTGGGACACCAGTCATGGTTATGATGCTGATGAAGACAATGTGGCCAGCTGCAATGTTAACTGTGTCTTAAGAGTTTATGGGCTAGAGACAGGAAAATGGTATTTTGACATCCTGCTGGCTTTTATTAGCCAATTTACCAACAGGTAACCCAAAGACCCAGATCCTGTTTATAAAATATTTATTGTTACATACTTATAACCTGGCCAGGTACAAAAAGGCTTTCCAGTGATACATATGATAAAACTGAATTTAAAATATGAGTGAACAGAATATAAGATGACATCAACACACCAAAAATACGACTCTAATATATAAGAATATGCATTCAATGCAAAGCTTAAATCATTAAAATAGCTATTACAATTGAGGTATGTATATCAAATATTCAATATCTTTTATATTTTCAGAGCATTTTATATACCCATATGAAAACGTTTATGAGAGTACTGCTAAAAAATGTTTAATGACAAAAATGTATGCTAGTTTCAGTTTATAGTTAAGCACAATTATTTTAATCATATATTAAGTAAAATACAGCTATGGGGTGCCTGGGCGGCTCAGTCGGTTAAGCATCTGCCTTCGGCTCAGGTCATGATCCCAGAGTCCTGGGATGGAGCCCCACATCAGGCTCCCTGCTCAGCAGGGAACATGCTTCTCCCTCTGCCTCTACCCCTCCCCCCCAACCCCGCTCGTGCTTTTTCTTGCTCTCAAATAAGTAAAAAAATTTTAAAAAAGAGTAAAAAAAGAAAAAGTAAAATACAGCTAACTTTACTTTAGAAACCTAATCTTGGTTTAAAAGCTTGTTGAAATTTATAACTTTTCAGAAAACACATAACACTCTTACACAACTAATAGAATATCCTACAGCACACGATCAAAACAGAAATACATCACCATCTTGTACCAAATCCAGAATTAAGTGTAACCTTTTCTATTTATCCCAAGAAAGCCACATGCAAGGATTGCAGAGACAGAAGAGTGCCTCGGAAAGCTGGCCTACAGCAACAATGTTTGTCTTGCAATGCCAGAATCATTTCTAGAGCCTGCCACTTTCATGGCATACTGATATAGAAAGTCTTAGTAAAACCAAATTATTCTAATACATTTTTAGCACTGAAGGTGAGGCCGACTTTGCTCACTGATGTGAAGCCAGGCTGACCACAGTAATGTGAATGTGCTAAACCCAATGCTACCTGTGTGTGAAAGCACCTTTGAGTATCTTAATTCTTTTTCTTGGCTATGTTTTTGTAAATTTGCTCCAAGTCCTGGTTTATCTCTCAACTTTAACTTACATTATATTCAGCTTTCTCCTCCTAACCACTGAATTCTTCTTCTGTACCTCAAGAAGGTTTTCAAATCCCCCTTTCTTCCAAGAAGTCCCCCTTGACTTGTTGGAATAGTAGTCCTTGAACCACCTCATTTGGGTATGGGGTTTTTATGTGCCTACCCTTCATTCTCTGAGCCATAAAAGCACTTACTTGTCCCTATTTTGCTTAAGTTTTATTATCCTCTGGCACTTATGTGCTTCTCTGAGCTGTGTCACTGATGGAGGGACAGCAGAAAGCATGTTTAGCTGGGAGGAAGAATTGGCCATGGTTAATTTAAGGAGTGATGAAGCCAGACAACTCAGTGACACATCCTGCCCTGGTGGTCTTAAAGTCACTAACCTCTCTCTTAAGCCCTGATTTCCTCATCTGTGAAATGGACATAATACCTTCTAGCTCATAAGGTTGTCAAAAGGCCACTGGGAGGCTAAATGAGGTAATTTGGTGTAATGCCTAGCATACGGTAAGCCCCCAACAAGTAGAGAATTAGCAGAACAGCTGATAAATGCTTTCTGACAATGATTAGACAAATATAAGGTAAACTAGACTTTATTTATTTTGCCCATTAAAACTAGACATAAAAAGTTATATAGCTAATGAAAATGTAGAAATAAAGACCCTTAGGGAAAAAAATGACAATTATATCTTGTATTAAAGACACATTCTTTATTGGACAAATGCTCTGTAGTGGATATTTAAAATAACACAAACATTCAGGACTGTAGATTTGTAATTTAGTTCATCATCATGTTAGATACAATAGTTAACATGCTTAGGAGAGACAATATTCTGTATGTTCCTTAATAAGCTTTATCAAGCACATTTGTAAAAATTAAACTTTCACTTTTAGTTATTATGATTTCCCCCATACACCAAATGAACAAACATAACAACACAAGTCAATTTTAAATAATGGATACTGTATTTGGCTATACTGTACTCTAAAATTACTTATATTAGTAAAGATATTAATTTCAGCCTTAAAAAGGGGGATTCTGTGAGATCCATGGAAACGTTTGCGAATCCTGACACACAGCCAGCGGATAAGAGAATTACTCAGTTTTCTGAGTGAATGGTATGATAAAGTTAGGTAGGGGAAGCTGCCTTTGAAAGAGATCACGGTGCCCTGCACCTATTCTGGTAAACAAAGTTAGCAGCGAATATAGGACAAATAGCATGAGGTTCATCAGCAGTTCCTACTGCTTGGTAACAGAGGAGTGTCTTTGAATCTTCAGAAAACACAGACTCTGCCAGAGCAATGTTCTTTTAGCTACCGAGCAAGACACTTCAAAGGGTAAGGAGTGGTGGAGAGAAACGACATTGTCAGAGGGGCAGGAGTGAACAGGGGTGGGCAGGAGGGCCAGCTGTCACCAGGGGGCCTGCCTTGTTCTTTGGGAGGCAGTGAAGACTGTAGCTATTCCCACCAGCATCTATTGGGGTATCCAAGCTCCACCACAGTAACAAATGGATCCTCAGGGACAGGCAATGCATTGACATGAAAAGACACATTAAATTAAGAGTGAGTGGGACAAAGAAAAGCTACACCGAAAGGTGCTTAATGTTTATTAGCTTGGTGAGAAATAAAAAGTAGGCAGCAAGACACAAAGTTAACTCATGGACATCTGGACCACAAATAATGTACCCAAATATAACATTTTCTTAGGCAAACTGCAAATTTTCTAAAACTCCACTTGAATTAGGAGAGTTAGAGGTATTTGTATGAAATAAAGTTTTTAAGTACAGATGTACAATTTAGGACAGTTAAAGTTCCAAAGATGTCTAAATATAACTTCCCAAATCTTCTTAACAATCTCTCCATGTGTCTTGGAAGCTCCAGACACTAAAAGTCTAATATAGGAGACACTGAAGAACGTCTTAGTTACATCACATGCCATCTCAAAGCACTCCCTGTAAAAGCAGCTCTTCCTGCAGCATTCATCATGCAACATCTAGCTAAGAACATATATATTTAAAGGTATCTTAAAGACATATAGGACCTAATGTAATAAAAATGACAAAAGTTATTGCTTGGGCATTTCAAGCAAGGTCATTTTGGTTGAAATAAAACATATACAAACATCTTTCTAAGCTACCAATTTGGGGAAAAGAGAGAGAGTGCAAACCTAATGCTTTATATGCCAATACCTTTAGGGCACTTAATAAAGTGATAACAATTTATTACTTGTTATCTTTAGAATGCCCCTTTTTTTGGTGGTATTTATGTCTTCATCATAGTTGAAGAAGCAGCTTGGAAACAGGTGAGCTGCAAGTGCATGCTACTCTTGAACTTGTTCAGCAGCTCTTCCAGTAACCTGAAGGGAGGAGAAGCTATTTTACAACCTGGCAGAGTGAAGATTGCCTAGCAACATAAGAAAACATGCAGGGGAGCCAACTGCCCAGCTTTAGCTTCTGCTTATTGAAGTTATTTACTTATTGATTCTTAACTCAATAACAAGTAAATTAGTCAAAGAAGCTAGTCAAAAGGAATATATATTTATATACATATTTATATTTATATATAAAAATCTCCCTCCTGTCTCCTTTCCCTAGATTAATTAGATTTCTTCCTAAACACATTAATGCTTGGGCCTGTACTTTTTTTAATTCACTTTTTAAAAATTTCAAAAATACTAAAATGTACTCTTTTTGGCATACAGTTCTATGAACACTGATAAACACATATTAGCAACCTAATAACCCCCATAATCAGGACACAGAATAGTTCCATCACCCTCCAAATCCTCTTGTGTTGTCCCTTTGTAGCCACCTTTCTCCTTACCCTCACCCCTCGGCAACTACTGGTCTACTGTCTGGCTCCTCCTATTTTGCATTTTTGTTTTGAACACGTATTGGAGAGTGGTAAACTGAAGTGGTGAATTAAGCACCAGAAGACTCAAGGTCAGTCCTAACTCAGTGGGCAAATTATACTAGTATTTGATAACTCAACTGCTTTCTTTAACTGGTTTGATGTATAATTTTAGGGCCAGAAAGGATCTTAGAGTTCATTTGGTTCAGATGAAGCAACCAAGAAGTGGGCTTAATGATACTGGGGTCAAAAGATTATTTCATGGGTTTAACAATGCCCAAAATTAGAACACCATCTCCATGTGACATTTTCCCAGCCTCACGTGTTCTCTCTGCCCTCTGAGTTTCCATAACACTCATCTATGCAAAATCCCAGAGCCTACACAACGGTTTTCATGTCTATAGACTGAGCAGCCAAATGCAAAGGCAGGTGGACTTCAGTTATGGTTAGTAAAGGAGCAAAGACCTACAATGTTTCCGCTACCTCAGTTCAGGGTAGGTTGAGCATTTATGAAATTTGCCTGGCCTACATTTTGTCTCAGGTCAGAATTTCCTGTTTTATGAGTAGCAAAGTTTAAACTCTGGCCAAGACCATTAACATAGTGTTAGTGAAACATATACAATTTCATTATGTCATGTGTATAAATTTACTTTTTTTATTACTTTATGTTATATAAAGCAAAAAGCATACATTGCTGGGTCACTCAAAGGAAAAAATCATCAAGTCCTGCCTTTTACTGGTCTTTTTATATTTCTCTTAGTATTATCTTCTTAAAAATGTAGGACAATAATATAGTTTACTGAGTCAAAATAAACTTTCTTAAAATGTTTTCTATATTAGTCACTTAAAACAAGAAAAGAACTGATTTCTAAACTGCCATAAACCCAGAGGAAAGGTTTTACCTTATTCTGTCACTTTGAAGACAAGCCAGGTACAGCCAACATAATGCATACTATTCAAGGGCTATTAAGTAGTGCTTTTCCTTAAATCCAAATCATTATCTATTCAAAAAGTACTTTTAGGTAACAAAACGTTGTTCAACACATCTTAACTGGTCCTCGAAAACAGCATACAGAACTTACTTTTTATCTGCTCCGCTTGAAAGCTGAGGCAGGGCTTCTAAAGCCTGTTTAAAACTAGACCTGGAACACAGACAAGCAACATTTAAGTTGAAACATTTCATATTTCTAAGGGGAATTAAGAGCATCATTAAAAATTCTTAAGCATATTTTAAATATAAAGAAACCAGTAAAAGCCAATGAAGCATGTAGAAATATGAGAAAAAGTAAAAGTGAAAAAACAATAGAAAAAGTAAAAGTAAAAGTGAGGGTATAGTGTATAGTTCCCAGGCAGAGGCCTTGTAGGAGTAGGGTCAGAAAAAACTCAACTAGGAAATGAAACAGAACTTGAAAAGCTAAAAGAGAGACTGATTTTGACAAAAGGATGCTACTCATGATACATGAAAGCTTAATGTGGACATGTTCAATTTTTAAAAAGTCTTTTCAAAACAAAACTGAACTATTAAAGCAACTGGTAAGAAAGGAAGGAAATGAAGTAGAAATAGGGATGATCTTGTGACAGATTATACAAATGAGGACATTTATAGTATTGACATGTACAGGGCCTGATTTACAGCCAATATCTTACATTAATTAAATATAGTCTATAGGATTTAGTTATTATTATATCTAAAATTTGTAGGATAAATGGAGATTGACTGATTGATTTTAATTCAACATCCTCTCTTTTCATGAAAACCTAAAAAGGTGTGAATTAAAAAAGCCCACCAATTTGGTATGCTTAACTTTTTAAAGTAGAAAGTACCAGAAAAGCTACTGAATCAAATAAAAAGCCTTTTAGGGGAAATTATTTGGTAATAACTTA
This sequence comes from Halichoerus grypus, assembly GCF_964656455.1. Taxonomy (NCBI): domain Eukaryota; kingdom Metazoa; phylum Chordata; class Mammalia; order Carnivora; family Phocidae; genus Halichoerus; species Halichoerus grypus. The sequence goes on from NC_135720.1 coordinate 118,273,804, forward strand.
TACTGGTCACTAAGGAATAATTTTTAACTTCTCTTCTTTTATAACTTGTTGTCTAAGGGTAAAGAAATAAATGTAATTATTCTTGACTGTAAGGTAGTCTTTGATTTTGTATTAGAAAAACAGATCCTCATCAGTGTACTAGCAAACATATTTTGGGCAATGTTTCTCAAACTAGTGGCAAATATCACAGCAACAAACAGACTACAAAGTCCCAAGAGGATTATAAAAACTGGTAGTGGAAAGCTTCAGTTGTTCCTCGTTAGGGCAAGGGATAGGTTATAGCTTGTGGGCACACTTAGCTCCCTTTCCAATACGAAATTGACTTTCCTCTTTCCTGATGTAGAGAGGAGTCTCCACTGTTATCTCTACCATCATCTTAAACCTCTTCTCAATTAATCAAAAGAAATGTAATGCTATTATTCTTTATTTTTACATTTTGACAATAATGATGATCATGAAGATGATACCACTGATTATTTGTAGACCAAGAGTCTAGAAGGTAACTTGGCATATTTTTAATTTAATTCCCCCAAAACTTTGCCTAGAAAGTATTTATTATTTTTCTTTCATAGATGAGGAACTTAGGCTCTGAAAGTTTAAATTAATAGCAATAAATACCTAGGTACTTACACAAAGCAGGCACCCACATCAGATAGGGACTGAGTGGAGTGCCCTCCATCATTTATTATTTAATACTTTATGTAGAAAAATGATGGCTGGGAAAAGGTGTGGCTAAAAAACTAACATGGGAACCATCTAGAAATGGCTTCTGGTCAGCCATCATGAACAGGAATAAGAAGCTAACTTCATTCGTTAGGAAAAACTTTTAAAAGTCTTTTCAGTTGTAATAAACACAGTAAAATTGATGGTATAAGCCATGTCATCAAAAGCTTGGAAATGAATAAGTATATCAGACAAAGTGTCCTGAAACATTTCACTTGTATACTACTTGGACATTACCAGTATAACCCAGTATATTTCCTAGGTACTATTGACAATGGAGTAAACAATTTTGTATAGGCAAGTAGTTAGTGATGTTTCAGTTCACCTACTGATATTTCAATGATAGGAAATCCTGACTTTCATTCAAAACAGCTAAAAATTATCATCAAATTTCCACTACAAAATTTTGTAGAGAAACCACAAGCCTTCCTCTTATGCTGATACTTACAATGCTTAAACTGTCCCTCAGAGTCTGCTATGAATAGATTAAGATTCAATTCTTATTTTCTCCTTTTTGCAAGAAGTATATAATGCTCCGATTTATCATTATGAGATTAAGATTTATCTTACTGAATGAAAACATAAAATCATATTAAGTCTTTTTTCCTTTATATTATGCTACAAAGAACCAGTATTAGGGGGCTTTAGCTTTTTATGCTTTTTAGCTTTTAAAAATTAATCAAATATAAACTTTATCACTTTACAATCATGAGCACTCAGTCTGATCAGTTATCTTTACAAAGGATTTTATATACTAATAAGCTTTATTTTATTTTATTTTATTTTATTTTATCTTTTTATTATGTTCAGTTAACCAGCATATCATAAGTTTTTGATGTAATGTTCAATGATTCATTAGTTGCGTATTACTTTATTTTTAATGAAGCACTCAGAACAAAAACATTTAGCATCTCACTTGCTTTCAGGCGTCAGGTGAACAGCCACAGTATCCCTCAAAGCACAGATTTCAAGCCGTGCCTAAACATGAGAAAAGGACAAAGTGACCATAGGGAACTGCATCAATTATTAAATTGAAACAAGCGGACAGTCTCCAGCCTGCTTACTGCAGGGACAAGGTTGACAGAAGACCACTGGCATGTAGTTATCCCCCACCTACCATGGTGACTATTAATTATGAACAGACTTTCTAAAACACTCCAAAGAAATCAGTTATGACAAAATATTCTTTTATTGAAAATTAACTTAGAGTCAAGTATGACTGTGTGAAGGCAGGCAGTCAGATATCTTGTTATAAAAAGGTTCAACCTATGCAAGGATTTTCCAGAAAGCTGTATTTACTACCTAACCAGTAATTTTTCCTTTAGTCTGTTTGTGAGAAGAAGCAAAATTTGAAACACTGTCCCTAGATTATTGCCCCACACAACAGATTTAAGAAAAAATGGATTGGCTTACTTCCTTATACCTATGCCCTTTTGGGCATACTGACTTTAATCTCAAAAGCTAAAATAAAGCTCTGCAGATTTAATGCAATGTCTATTAAAATCACAGCTGGCTTTGTTTGTTTGGTGATTGTTTTTTATAAAAATTGACAAGTTGATCCAAACAGACAAAACCATCTTGAGAAAGAGTAACACAGATAGAGAAACACTTTCTGATATCAAAACTTTCTATAAATCTATAATAAGATAGTGTGGCACTCCTATATGGACAGAAATACAGATCAGTAGAATAGGAAGAACGAGAGACAGACTAGTACATATGAGGAACACAAATCCCCATAGCAACTGGCTTGGAAAGCAAGAGGGGCCAAATTTTGTAAGTTTTTGCAACCAGCAGGTGGGAAGCCTAGAGTTTCAAAGCTCAGCGGACTTGGCTGAGATAGACTCTGCAGGGCATTATGCTGCTCTTGGAGAGAAGGCTGGCAAACAACCTGGATACAGACTGCGAACAGTGATCTGAAGAGCACCTGGGGCACACAGTGGGGAGGCTATTTGCTCACTTGGAGTACATCCCAGAGAGAGGGTGTTCAAAAGACACCCCTCAAGGAAACAAAGGAAATGGCATGTGCCATTTCCCTCCCCTGCCCATCACCATAAACACAGGGCTGCCTGTGGGAACAAGCATAGCACCACACTCACTACCTAACTTGCTTACACCAAGCCCTCTCCCCCAAGTTCCTGTGGAACCACTCTTCCCAATCATGCTTGCCTTAGTCCCAATGTGGTGGGTCTCCTCCCTAAGAACACTGGCTCAAATCCCTGCCAACACCATGTCTTCCCACCTGGGAGTTTTGCACAGCCTCAGTTCTGGCAGTGGTGGCAACAGGTCTCAGTTCATAAGCAGACAAGAGCATACCTAGTTAAAATGTGCCACGTTAAGGCCAGGGACCACACCCTGCCCAAAAAGGAGTCACTGCAGACAACTGGCCTGAAGGATAAAGCAGCCAAGACAAAACAGCAGATCACATGCAGCATATCCAGGAGATACTCCTGGAAGTGCCAGGCCCTGGAACAGTAGACACTACAAAGCAGGGCACTATAGGTCCTCTTCTACATTAGGCCATTACCCTCAAGAAAAGGAGACATAGCTGACTTTCCTAAAATCAAGAAACAGGCACAGAGACTTAGAAAAAATTACAACACCAAGAAATTTGTCACAAATGAAAGAATAGGACAAGGCCACGGCTGGAGGTCTAAGCAAAACAGACATAAGTAAAATGCCTGATTGAGTATTTAAAGCAATGATCGTAAGGGTACTCACTGGACTTGAGAAGAGAGTGGAAGGTATCAGAGAGACCCTTAACACAAAGATAAAAAAGAACTAATCAGATGTGGTTTTGGAAACACATCATGCTGCTGGGGTGGGGAAGGAGCTGCAGTTATGGAGAAGGGTGAGAGACTAGCACATATGAGGAAAACAAATCCTGCAAGAGATGAGATTAGAAACATGTTTGATGGAATGAACAGTAGGCTGGAAGAAGCAGAGGAATGAATAATGACCTAGAAGACAGAGTAATGGAAAGTAATCAAGCTGAAAGAGAAAGGGAATTATGCAAAATGAGAACAGACTTAGGGAACTCAGTGACTCCATCAAACAAAGTAACATTTGTATTATAGGAGACCAAGAAAACAGAAAAGGGAGCAGAAAATTTATTTGAAGAAATAGTAGCTGAAAACTTCCTTAATCTGGGGAAGGAAACAGATATCTGGATCCAGGAGGCACAGAAAACCCAAAACAAAATCAACAAAAGCACACCCATGCCAAGATATGTTGTAATTAAATTGGCAAAATATAGTGACAAAGAAAAAAAAAATTAAAAGCATCAAGACAAAAGAAGACAGTAACATACAAGGGAAACCCCATAAGGCCAGCAGGGGATTTTTCAGCAGAAATGTGGCAGGCCAGGGGCACCTGGATGGCTCAGTCAGTTAAGTGTCTGCCTTCTGTCCAGGTCATGATCTCAGGGTCCTGGGATCGAGGCCCATGTCGGGCTCCCTGCTCTGTAGGGAATCTGCTTCTCCTTCTGCTCTCTGCCTACACTCATGCTCTCTTTTTCTCTCTCAAATAAATAAATAAAATCTTTTAAAAAAACAAAAAGAAAAGAAATGTAGCAGGCCAGAAGGCAGTGGCATTATATATCCAAAATGCAAAATGGGAAAAATCTGCAGCCAACAATATTCTATCCAGCAAGGCTATCATTCAGAATAGAAGGAGAGATAAGCAGTTTCCCAGACAAAGAAAAACTGAAGGAGTTCATGACCACTAAACCAGCCATGCAAGAAATAGTTAAGGAGATTCTGAGTGGAGAGACCAAAAGTGACAGTACGAAGGTAGGAAACACAAAAGCAGTAAAAATGAATAATTCTGTAAAAAATCAGTCAATGAACTCATTAAAAAAAAAAAAAAGGATGATGTGACATATGACACCATATACCTAAAATGTGGGGAGGGGAGGAGTAAAGAATGGGTTCAAACTTAAATGACCATCAACTCAATATAAATTGCTATATGCACAAGATGTTATATAAAACCTAATGGTAACCACAAATCAAAAAGCACTAATAAATATGCAAAGAATAAAGAGAAAGAAATCCAATTATATCACTAAAGACAACCAGCAAACCATGAAAGAAAGACAAGAAAGGGTCAGACAAAATCTTCAGAAACAACCACAAAACAATAAAATGTCAATAAATACATATCTATCAATAATTACTTTGAGTATAAATGGACTAAATGCTCCAATCAAAAGACACAGGGTGACAAAATGGATAAAAAAAGCAAGACCCACCTATATGCTGCCTAAAAGAAACTAATTTTAGACCTAAAGACACCTGCACATTGAAAGTGAGGGGACAGAGAAATATCTGTCATGCATATGGATGTCAAAAAAAAGCCAGGGCGCCTGGGTGGCTCAGTTGGTTAAGCGACTGCCTTTGGCTCAGGTCATGATTCTGGAGTCCCAGGATTGAGTCCCACCGTCGGGCTCCCTGCTCGGCGGGGAGTCTGCTTCTCCCTCTCCCGCTTCCCCCCTCTTGTGCTCTCTCTCTCTCTCACTCTCTCTCTCAAAAAAAAAAAAAAAAAAAAGCCAGTATAGCAATACTTATTTCAGACAAAAACAGACTTTAAGACAAAGACTGTAACAAGAGACAAAGAAGGACACTGTATAATAATAGAGGAGATAATCCAACAAGAAGATATAATAATTCTATATATCTATGCACTCAACATGGGAGCACCCAAATACATAAAACAGTTAATAACAAACATAAAGAACTAATTGATAATGATACAGTAATAGTAGGAGACTTTAACACCCCCCAATTACATCAATGGACAGATCATCTAAATAGAAAATCAACAAGGAAACAATGGCTTTGAATGACACACTGGACCAGATGGATTTACAGCAGAGTAGACATTCTTTTCAAGTGCACACGAACATTCTCCAGAATAGATCACATATTAGCCCATAAAACAAGCCTCAACAAATTCAAAAAGACTAAAGTCATACGATGCATCTTTTCTGACCACAATACAATGAAACTAGAAATCAACCACAAGAAAAAAATCTGGAAATAACACAAATATATGGGGTTAAATAATATGTGACTAAACAATGAATGGGTCAACCAGGAAATCAAAGAACTAAGAAAGTACACAGAAACAAATGAAAATGAAAACACAATGAGACAAAATATCTGGAATGCAGCAAAAATGGTCCTAAGAGGGAAGTATACAGCAATACAGGCCCACCTCAAGAAGCAAGAAAAATCTCAAAACAAACAACCTACCTACCCTAAAGGAGCTAGAAAAAGAACAACAAACAAAATCTAAAACCAGCAGAAGAAAGGAAATAATAAAGACCAGAGCAGAAATGAATGATATAGAAACTAAAAAAACAACAGAACAGATCAATGACACCAGGAGCTGGTTCTTTGAAAAACTCAGTAAAACAGACTTATCAACAAAAAAAGAAAAAGGACTCAAATAAAATCACAAATGAGAGGAGAAATAACCAACAGCACAGAAATACAATTATAAGAGAATATTATGAAAAACCTATATATGCCAACAAATTGGACAACCTGGAAGAAATGGATAAATTCCTAGAAACATATAAGCTACCAAAACCGAAACAACTCCCACAAAGCAAAAGCCCAGTACCAGATGGCTTCGCAGATGAATTCTACCAAACATTTAAAGAAGAGTTAATACCTATTCTTCTCAGACTATTCCAAAGAATAGAAAAGGAAGGAAAGCTTCCAAATTCATTTACGAGGCCAGCACTTCCTTTAAACCAACACCAGATAAAGACAGGACTAAAGAGAACTACAGGCCAATATCTCTGATGAACATACATGCAAAAATCCACAACAAAATACTGGCAAACAGAATCCAACAATACATTAAAAAAGTCATTCATGATGATCAAGTGAGATTTATTCTTGGGTTGCCAGGGTAGTTCAATATTTGCAAATCAATTAACATGATACATAACATCAATAAGAGAAAGGATAAGAACCGTGACAAAGTGCAATTTCCATTCATGATAAAAACCCTCAACAAAGTAGGTTTAGAAGGAACATATCTCAACATAATAAAGGCCATATATGAAAAACCCACAGCTAAGATCATCATCAAGGGGGAAAAACTGAGAACTTTTCCTCTAAGGTCAGGAACAAGACAAGGATGTCGATTCTCACCACTTTCATTCAACATATTACTGGAAGTCCAAGCCACAGTAATCAGAAAACAAAAAGAAATAAAAGTCACCTAAATCCATAAGGAAGAAGTAAAAATTTTACTATTTGCAGATGATACTACAGATAGAAAACCTGAAAGACTTCACCACAAAACTGCTAGAACTGATACACAAATTCAGTAAAGTGGCAGGGTACAAAATCAAGGTACAGAAATCTGTTGCAGTTCTATATACTGATAATGAAGCAGCAGAAAGAGAAATTAAGGAATTGATACCATTTACAACTGCACCCAAAATAATAAGATATCTAGGAATAAACCTAACCAAAGAAGTGAAAGACCTGTACTCTTAAAACTATAAAACAATGATACAAGAGATTGAAGATGACACAAAGAAATGGAAATACATTCCATGCTCATGGATTGAAAGAACAAATACTGTTAAAACATTTATACTATCCAAAGCAATCTACACATTTAATGCAATCCCTATCAAAATACCAATAGCATTTTTTGCAGAGCTAGAACAAACAATCCTAAGATTTGTATGGAATCACAAAACACCTCAAATAGTCAAAGCAATCTTGAAAAAGAAAAGCAAAGCTAGAGGCATCACAATTCCAGACTTCAAGTTATATTACAAAGCTGTAGTGATCAAAACAGTATGATACTGGCATAAAAACAGACATACAGATCACAGAACAGAATAGAAAACCCAGGAAAAAACCCACATCTACATGGTCAATTAATCTTCAACAAAGCAAAAAAGAATATCGAGTAGGAAAAAGTCCCTTCAACAAATGGTTGTTGGGGAAACTGGACAGCAACATGCAAAAGAATGAAACTGGACCTCTTTCTTATACCATACCCAAAAATAAATTAAAAATGAATTAAAAACCTAAATGTGAGACCTGAAACCATAAAAATCCTAGAAGAGAACACAGTTAGTAACTTCATTGACATCAGCGGTAGTACACTTTGTCTACATAGGTCTCCTGAGGCAAGGGAAACAAGAGCAAAATAAACTACACCAAAATAAAAAGCTTCTACACAGCAAGGGAAACAATCAAGAAAATTAAAATGCAACCTACAGGATGGGAGAAGATATTTGCAATGACATATTTGATAAAGGGTTAGTATCCAAAATCTATAAAGAACTCATACAACTCAACACCCAAATACCAAATAATCTAATTAAAAAATGGGCAGAAGACATGAACATTTTTCCAAAGAAGACACAGATATGGCTAATAGGCACATGAAAAGATGCTTAACATCACTCATCATCAGGGAAGTGGAAATTAAAACCTCACAATGAGGTATCACCTCACACCTGTGAGAATGGCTAAAATAACACAAGAAACAACAGATAGAGAAAAAGGAACTCTCTTGCACAGCTGGTAAGAATGTTAACTGGTGCAGCCAATATGAAAACAGTATGGAGGTTCTTCAAAAAGTTAAAAATAGAACTACCCTACGATCCAGCAATTGCACTACTGGGTATTTACTCAAAGAATACAAAAGCACTAATAAAGGGATAGGTGCAACCCTATGTTTACTGTGGCATTATTTAAAATAGACAAATTATAGAAGTAGCCCGAGTGTCCATCAATTGATGAATGGGTAAAAAGGATGTGGTACACACACACACACACACACACACACACACACACACACACACACAGTGGAATATTATTCAGCCACAAAAATGAATGATATCTTGCCATTTGCAATGACATGGATAGAGCTAGAGAGAATTATGCAAAGTGAAATACGAGAAAGAGAAATACCATACGATTTCACTCATATGTGGAATTTAAGAAAACAAAGGAGCAAAAGGTTAAAAAAGAGAGAGAGAAAAACCAAGAAATAGACTCTTACATATAGAGAACAGATTGCTGGTTACCAGAGGGGAGGAGGTGAGGGAAGGTTAAATAGGTGATGGGGATTAAAGAGTGCACTTGTCATCATGAGCACTGGGTATTGTATGGAAGTGTTGAATCACTACATTGTACACCTGAAACTAATACAACACTGCATGTTACTATACTGGAATTAAAATAAAAACTTAAAAAAAAAAGTAAAAGCAACAAAAGAAAAAACTGATAAATTAGACTTCATCAAAATTAAAAACTTATGTGCTGCAACCTATAGCTTCAAGAAAGTAAAAAACAGGTGCGCCTGGGTGGCTCAGTCATTAAGCATCTGCCTTCGGCTCAGGTCATGATCCCAGAGTCCTGGGATTGAGCCCCGCATTGGGCTCCCTGCTCCACGGGAAGCCTGCTTCTCCCTCTCCCACTCCCCCTGCTTGTGTTCTCTCTTTCGCTGTCTCTCTCTCTGTCAGATGAATAAAATCTTAAAAAAAAAAAGAAAAAGAAAGAAAGTAAAAACCCACAGAATGAGGTACCACTTCACACACACTAAGATGGCTAGAATCAGTAAGATAGATAGTACAGGTATTGGCGAGGATGTGGAGAAATTGGGATCTTTATACATTGCTGTTAGGAAAGTAAAACGGGACAGTCAGTTTAAAAACAGTCTGGCAGTTCATCAAAAGATTAAACATAAGGTAACCATTTGATTTAGCGATTCCCCTTCTAAGTATATACCCAAGAGAAATTAAAATATATAAAAATGTGTATGTGAATGATCTTCTTATTAGGTAAAAAGCAGAAACAACATGAATGTCCATCAAATGAAGAGCAGATAAAGAAAATGTGGTATATTTATACAATGAAATATTATCAAAAGAAATGAAGTACTGGTACATGCTACAACCTATATGAATCTTGCAAACATTATGCTAATAAGTAAAAGCAGCCAGTCACAAAAAGCCATATTCATATGGTTCCATTTATATGAAAGTTTCAGAATAGGCAAATCAGAGGGATAGAAAATCATGGAGGGGCATGTGGGTGGCTCAGTCAGTTAAGCATCTGACTTCGGTTCAGGTCATGATCTCAGGGTCCTGGGATCGAGCCCCACATTGGACTCTCTGCTCAACAGGGAGTCTGCTTGCCCCTCTCCCTCTGCTCATGCTCTCTCTCTAATAAATAAATCTTTTAAAAAGGAAGGGAAGGGAAGGGGAGGGGAGGGAGGGAGGGAAGGGAAAAGAAAAAGAAAAAAAATCATGGAGACAGAACGCAGAATACTGCTTGTCTGTGGCTGGGAAGGGAGGTTGGAAGGACAATAGAGAGTGGCTGCTAATGGGTCCAAGGTTTCTTTCTAAGGTGCAATATTCTAAAGGTGATTGTGTTGATGGCTGCACACCTCTGTCAACATAGAAAAAAAAAATCACTGAATTGTGTATACTTTTTACCCTGTAGCCAACACTGTATGGCAGGTAAGCTATAGCTGCATAAAACTTTTAAGAATAAAAAAAGGTAACCTAAAGCTTAAACTTCTTTGCAAGCTTGAAAAAGTGACTTTACATACAGATCAATTGTCTTCAGAGCTTCTGAAGAGGCTCTGAATGAGGAAGCCCACAGCTTACACTCTCTACCTTTGACTCAGGTACCTACCATACGTGTGATGCTCAGGAGACTATTTAAAAGAGACAGCCTTTCTTCTCCAGCAATGCATAAAACATAAAACAATGATAAGAGACATGGCTAGTCTTTTAAATAAGAGTTAATTAGAAATTCTGTAACCAATCTAGTGAAACTTTTTCTGTTTGGAAAGCAGTAGGTTGGTTTCATTTTTCAGTGCCTTAGAAGCCTAGAAAATAGTTTGTAACTAGAAAGCAAATATATGGCGGTTTGTCTCTATTATTTATACTGTAGTATATATAGAAACAGATCTACAAAGAGAGTATCAAACACAAAGAATAAGATAGAACTTTTAACTGAATATTGTAGAAGGATTAAATCACTGTAAAATTAATCTTTGTGCCCAAATTTTATTCAAAGTGATAGGTGTTTTAATTAACCTATGAATTATGCCAACTATAAAAGCTGTGGTTATTTATAAAATACACATAGAACTGTACACCAGAAACTGTCATGTTAAAAGATGAGCTAAAATCACCAAACTATCATTGCACTCCTCTCTAAACTGGCTCTCAGGAAGGTTCTGAGAAGACTGATCCATTGGCCCTTATTTTTTTTTAAGATTTTATATATTTTATTTGTTAGAGAGAGAGAGAGAGCACAAGCAGGGGGCGCGGCAGACAGAGGGAGAAGCAGGCTCCCCACTGAGCAAGGAGCCGGATATGGGCCTCGATCCCAGGACCCTGGGATGATGACCTGAGCCAAAGACAGATGCTTAACCCACTGAACCACCCAGGTGTCCCGATGCATTGGCCCTTATGTAAGTGATTATTACAGGTTAACGTGTAATCCCTCTGAGTTATCCGCCCAAAAGAAAATAGCCTAACACAGTGATTCCCAATGGGAGAGGGTGAAATGGGGCAGGGGTTAGATATATTTGAACTTTCCAATATAGAAATAACTGCCCAGTTCCTAGGAGGCCAGTAGTCTCATGGACATGCATGTATCAAAGAAGCCCTCCAGCTAAATCTGATCTCTCTTCCTAACCCTTCCCTGCTAGCTTTGAGAGAATTTAGCCATCAGGCCCCTCCCTAGTAATCTCAACCACCCAGAGGAAAGCACTATCCTGAGACTTTTTCCACCATAGATAGTTTTATCTGTTTGAGAATTTCATGTGAGTGAAACCCATACAGTATGTGAGCTTTTGTGTAAGCCTTCCTTCACTCAGATGAATGCTCCTGAGATTTATCCAGGTGGTACCGTAATCTGTCCTCTTTAGTGCCGAATTGTATTTGGTTATATGAACATATCACAGTTTGTTTATTCTACTGATCGGTACCTGGGCTGTTTCCAGCTTTTGGCCATTATGTTTTCAGTCCTCTTGGTTAAATACATAGGATTGGAACGGCTGGGTCATAGGGTATGTTTAGTTTCTTTCTTTCTTTCTTTCTTTTTTTTTTTTTTAAAGCAAGAGCTTTTCTTGTCACTGTACTATTTTACACTCCCAACAATGCGCAAGACCTCTAGTTTCTCTTCAGTCTTGCCAACACTTGGTATTTAAGTCTTTAATTTTCTTCATTCTGGTGGATGTGTAATGGTATATTATTGTAGTGCTAATTTTCATTTCTCTGATAACTAATGATGTTGACCATCCTTTTATTTTATTTTATAAATTAACTGATTAGCCATTCTGACTCTTCTAGAAATAAAATTACATGTATGCTAGACTTTTTGATGTTGTCCCAGAGGTCTCTGAAGTTTTTATTTTTTTCCCAATGATTCTTTTCTCTGTTCTTCATATTGGGTAATTTCTGTTGATTTACAAATTCACTGACTTTCTCTTTTGTCCTGTCTAATCTGCTGTTATTCACATCCAGTAGACTTAAAAAAATTCATATATTGTATTTTTCCATTCCAGAATTTCCATTTAGTTCCTTTTTTGGGGTTTCTATTTTTCTGCTGAGATTGCCTAACTATTTCATTCATTATGAGCATGAATAGTCTCCTTTACATCACTGTACACAGCTGCTTTAAAGTCCTTGTCTTCAAAATCCAACATCTGTGTTATCTCAAGATTGGTCTCAGATTGCTTTTTTATTGAGAATGGGTCATATTTTCCTGTTTTATTCTGTTTGTGCATTTCATGTAAATTTGGATTGTTTCCTGGACACTGTCAATATTATGTGTGGAGACTCTGGATTCTAGAATATGCCCCTGAAGAGGACTGATCTTTGTTTTGTTTGTTTTAGCAAGGAATTAACTTATTTGGACTCAAACTGAAAACTCTTGGCTCTTGGGCAGCACTTCAATTCTTACTTCAGTTCTTCTAGCCTAACTGGGCTGGCTGAAGTAGAGATTGACCACACACGTGTAGCTCAGGGGTCAACTAGTGACTTAGGCAGTGTATACACAAAATTTATGGCTTTTTCTTTCTGCTCTCTAGGATACCTCACTTTCCTGTAATTGTGGATGCCCTGAAGCCTATTCTTCAAGCCAAAATGATAGCAGGTTTTGTGAAGTTGTAGGCATCCCTTGGCCTGCCTTGAGGCTAAAATCTGTAAAAAGTGAAAAATTCCTCAAGTGCCATTTCTTCCAGAATCATTCAGTGATGGTCATTCTCCAGTATCTTCAGGTTTTGGTTTTTATACTTTTTATTTTTCTACATTACTCAAGATTATAGTTGTTATCTGTAGGGAGTTGGCCTGACAGAAACTTCCTCAGCCACTACTGGAAGCAAAACTGCCAGTACTTTTAAAAAAACACATTTGCAATGCTCTAGATCACTGCAGTTCACAGGTAGCAAGTAACTCTCCCATATGCGTGCATACCCTGGCTGCTATCCGTTTGATTATATACATACCAAGAAGTATCTGGTTTATAGAAGTTCTATTAGTTATAATTATGTAATTTAAAAAACTACAACATAAACCAATGGATTATGAGAACAAAGGGACTGTTGTCATTTCTATGAAAACTGCCTGAATGGTTTGAAAAGATTTATTAAAAGTCACTAAAAACTTCCTGTGAAACTGAATTTAGTGAAGACAGTTGTAAACTAAAAAAAAAAAAAAATCACACAACTTTAGAAGGAATCTGCATTCAGATAATTTCACAAGAGTCATTAAGGTCTTGCTCTACTCCAAAGAAACAGAAACTCTAAAACTTGTAGACAATGCATGGGTATGGCTTATAAAAAAGATATGATAGTAGATGATAAATCAGCAGATACATCAAAAAAAAAAAAAAACAAAAAACACCCCAAAACCTGTCTGTATATCATAAGATTGATGATTAAAAATACATTTATATGTTTTAAATGAAATAAAAGTTCAACATGGAACTGAATTATTTTGGTACCTGTAATGCTCCATTTTTACTGAAGGATGAAACACACTGCATCAGTCGACTTAGCTCTTCAGAAACTGCTTCCACCACCTTGGATAGAACTCGAGGTACCAATTCTTTGGAAATAGTGAACACCTGATGGAAGGGTTTAAAGTAAGAAGAAATGATGCATTATGGGAACATTTCCTGACTTGAATTTGTTAAAAACAAAGAAATGCACAAAACGAAGTAACTCACTAGGTCATATTTTTAAAGGATCATAATTATGAATGAAAGGAAGATATAGACTTATACTTAAGTTGTATTAAGTGATTCATGCCAAAACTAATCCTCTTAAAATATATTGGCAAATATAATTCTGAAAGGTATTGTTGATATTGACAAACTAAAAATAGTTTCAAAGATTTCTTCTTCCTCTTGCCCTTTTCACAAAAAGAAATATTTAAAGAGGAAATTATAGAAATAAAAATATACTGTGTCAATTTTTTACCACAATTAAAAGAAAAACATACTGGGTCAGACTCTTCTTAGATCAAAACAAACACCATATCATACTGGGCACTTTACTGTGTATTGGACAACAAAGTCCCCAGTTTTACTATTTGCTGAATTTAATATGTATTTCCTTTCATTTGACATAAAACATTATTTTCAAACTTTGAATCTTGATATTTTCAGGCTAAGAGCTATTATATTTGATAATGTGGTGAAACATTTTACTATGCTGATTTATAAATTTGTCAAGTTAAGATCATGTAGGAAATACTAAATAATAAACATTATGAATGAAATTCTACTTTCAGTCATTGAGAAAAATTAAATACAAATCATGGTTATTGATAGTGAACATTAATAAAAGCTGCCTCTTTAAGAATCACAATCATCACTAAAAATGCCTACATATTTTGCAATTCCTCTGACTACCACCTGTCCATCTACCACAGAAATGCTTTCACTGACTGATGATTTAATTTTATCCTCTAATTTTACTGGAAGCTAACATAATAAGAAAGCATTTGTATATCTTTGATAAAATCATGATAAAAATAATTTTAAAATATATGTGATAAATTCTTGCTAGAGTTAAATCATATGTAAACTTTATATTTATAAAGGAATGTATGTGTTTTCCTTTATTAAGAAATGAAAACTATAACATGCTGTATTTCTCCTGCTCTAGTTACTTCAAATTTAGAGCCAAATTTAGGAACAAGATAGCATTCTCTGCTTCCTTTGGTTACTCTTTTGTTTTAGCCTGGATTATCCATGTTTTTCCAGTTTACCTTGACAACCTCTGATAATTTTGGATGAAGACAGTGGTATAAACTAAATACACCTACATCAGCTACATACAGCTTAAAAGGCACTCAAGCAACAGTGGAAATTATCTAATGATAACCTCCTTGCTTGGCCCCATTTTATCTGGTCACCCATCAGTCTATGAGCTATAACAACTCTGAAAGTACTGGCAAAGCAGTGAGTAACGGATTGTGAAATTATAGAATAGGTAGTCATAGTGGTGATAATGGTGATAGCTGTGCTTCTTTTGATGTTCCTTAGAAGAGTCCTTCTAAGAAGGATGTTAACAAAGGAGGTTAATGTAAAGCTTAAGATGATAATGCTTCAAGTGAGGGCAAGTTTTAGCAAGAACCAGAGGTATCAACATCTACATGTACCTAGTCAGCTGCTGATAGGAAACCATGCACCTGCTTCCTAACCTTAGGCTGCCCTTTCAGCCTATCTTTCTAACAAGTCTAGTTTTCTGGAATCCCAGGCTCTATGTAAGAACACACTGCTACATGAATAAGACACCAATGCTTATTTGTATCCTGGTTAAAAAGAGGTTAATGAATTTTCCAAGATAAGGGATTTAACATACCTTTCAATTCAAGATAAGGAAAAAACATCTTTTCAATCTCTCTTCTCCTTACCTTTTGAACATTAATGAATTTAGTTTTAAACACACACAATTTCAGAAAAAAAACTCTCATAGTTAAAAAGCACAAGTGTGTGTGTGCATGCATGAAGATAGAGTTGTGTTTTATTTATACTCAAGATATATTCTGAAGGGAAAAAAAGACTACCATAAAAACCATCAAATTTGCCTCTTTTTCTTTTTTCCAGTTACCCATATTTCTCAGTAACATCTAATGATAGCTTACCTCTGCATGCACAGCAATTATATTCACCAATGCTTCTTTTAAATAGTTTCTGACACCTGAAATCAAGATGAGGGAGGGAAAAAAAGGCATTTAATGGAAAGAAGCTACCCATCTCCCTTGACGGCATTACTGTGCACTGTACTATCGCCTTAGAGTTTTCTAAGGAGAAACAGAAAGTAACACTACCACTGTCTATTTCCTTTTGAAGGCCAAATGGTAAAAGGACTATTTTCGTACAGGTTAAAAAAAAAAAAAAGTTAAATTAGGCATTTTCTTTGTTTTTCCATTTCTGTCATTATTTCTCTGAAACTGATGGTCAGTCTTTCAAAATTGAAATTTATTTATTTTTTTTTAAAGGTTTTTTTTTTTATTTATTTGACAGAGAGAAAGACAGCCAGAGAGGGAACACAAGCAGGGGGAGTGGGAGAGGGAGAAGCAGGCTTCCCGTGGAGCAGGGAGCCTGATGTGGGGCTCGATCCCAGGACTCTGGGATCACGACCTGAGCCAAAGGCAGACGCTTAACGACTGAGCCACCCAGGAGCCCCTCAAAATTGAAATTTAAAACTCTCCTTCAATTTCTTCGTGTGTGTGTGTGTGTGTGTGTGTGTGTACATACACTCACATTAGCAGACCAAAAAAAAGAAAAAGAAGGAAGATATTTACCAAAGCTTATAAAAGCTAAATATCTATTATAACATTTTATTTCCAAAGGTAAAAGTTAAGTTATGCAGAATGACCATTTTGACCTTAAAAAATTACTTCTAGGAGAAACTTCTGACAAAATCAAATCTGATTCTGTAAAGCAAGTTAAAGATTGGACAAAATACAAGATTTCAGGACAGTATAGGAGATTTAACAGTACAGGAGTCTGAAGTCAGATTATCTTGGATCAAATCCCAGTTTCATCACCTACAAGCTATGACTTCTGGCAATAAGACTGAGAGCCCAGTTTTCTATCAGAGTATAAGAGCAGCACCTATCTTGCAGGCTTATAGTGAGGATTATAGGAGATAATGCATGTGATTAGCCCTAATATCCACAGGGCTCAGTAAGAACTTTTATTACCATTATTTTGTAGGAAAAAAATGTTAAAACAAAATGCTTTACTGTAACTCTAAAGAAATTACTTTTACTTGGAGTGGAATATTACTTCAGAATGCCTTCTAGAATTAATTGCAAATACTGAGAATTCCTTTTCTACAGAACAGAAAATTTAACTGTATTGTAAAATCATGGATGTTCATAGTAACAATATTAAGGAGAATCTTTTTCTATAATGTCATCTAAGCTGATTATTTAGAAAAGTTGAGATTAAAGGCCAAGAACTATAATCAACTTTCTGAACTGACATTTTCAGATTCTAAATATATAACTAGCTTTTGGTTCTGTCATATGCTATGGTATATAAATAGGTACACTATTTTTCTTTTGAGGAGCTAATTTATATATACTTTGGGATATGGAGGTTCATGTGTTATTAATTCTCTTTTTCTGGTGGAAAAATTGAGAAAACTGTTGAAGAGCAAACAAATATAATTCAGAAATTAGTTGAAATCAACTAATTGCAAGGTACAACAAGTCTTAACTGGGAGGTAGGAGAGAAAAATATCAGGAACCTATTGTAAGTGAAAGTGAAATAGACTACCTTGCACTCAAGACCAGAAAAGCTTTCTTCCTCTAAGAGGAAAGTCATACCACAGAGTTGTTCCCTTGGATTGTTCACCTGCTATGTATAGTCAGGGCAACAGGGAGACCTGGCTGTAACATCTGTTTCTGATGACTATGATCACCCCAGTCAAAAGTCTCCTCTTGTCCCTTGTTCTCTGGGCAGTTCTCCCAGGGTGAGTGGAGGAAAGCAGGGAAGGGCTCTCCAGTTCAAGAGTTCATAACCACTGTACTCAGGTCAAGAATTTTTAAACTGCAATACTGTGAAAGACTAGCCCATACATACATACATATATACATACATACATACCATGTATATAGTTACTAAAAATATAAGCACAATCTTAGGCCAGTGATGATGTAAGGAACTTAAGAGTAAGAAATTCAATAGTCTCAGCTGTTCGTGAAAACCAGGGTTCTGTCAATGCTACTATTTGAACATGTCAAATGTCAGGAGTTTGGGTGCTAGCAATGTTCTAGCAATGATGACTTGAAATGTGAGGGCAGTTTTAACTTCTAAAATTCTTCAATGTAAAAGAGGAGTGGGGCCAGAGTGCTGACTAAAAAGCAGAAAATTAAACTTAGAATAAAGCAAGCCAGTGTCACATGCTATCAACTCAACTCCCACTCTGACCCTGATAGGAAAAACATTTCCTGGCAAGAACCCATCAGACTGAGCATTACTAATAAAAACACCCTGTAAAAGAGATAAATCTAAATTACTCAATATAATTCTAAAAACAAAGCTGTGAATAGTAAGAATAAAAGCACAAGATACTTTCAGCCATTAGAACTATATTGCTGTTGATAAAAAATATGAAAACAAAATCAAACTTCCTGTTTTAGGTTGACCACAGGTTTCACAAGGATAATATGTTAGAAGGAACACATAGCTTCAACCTGAACAAACTGAGGAAAAAAAATTTCTATCTCTTGGAGACTTAATTTTTATGAACAGGACAAAATGAAATAATTGTACCCCCCTCCAAAAAAACAACCACCACCACTTCAAGAGATAAGTGGTAATGTTGGAAAAAAAGAAGGAAAAAAATCTGTGGCCCTAGGGATGAACAGAAAGAGAGCTCCTGGTCAAACCACATGTCAGGCCAGTAAGGGTTCAAAAAGACAGCATTAAACTGAACACGTCTGAAAAATGCATGCTTAGTTTGAGACAGGGATTTATGAAATATTATTATAACCTTCCAAAGCAATGCATATGCTGGTGTTAATAACAATAAAAATTTTTAAATAAAAAATAAAGCACTGGTTGCCTCTCTCCAAAAAGTTACCCACTGTGTTAAATACAGAGATAATTATTTTTTATTGCATATTGGGCTGATTAGTTCTAAGGGAATGGCTGAAGTTCTCATTAATTCATTTAACATCAATGTGTTGAGATTCTACTCCATGGTGGACCCTGAAAGGCACACATCAGAGGTAGTGAGACATTAGGTCCTTCAAGAAGAGTATGTGTATATCCTCAATATGTGTTAAGACCCCAAAGTTTTTGGGGTCTTAACACATATTACATTTTACAGTTATTGAATTTTATCCTAAGGTACTGGTATTCACATATGTGTCTAAGTTGCATGTAGCAAATATGTGGTATGAAAGGGTTTTATATTGTAAAAAAAAGAAAACAAAAAACTTTGCAATTTATACTAATTTGTGAAACATTTACTTACAATTTCTATTTTTTTTAAGTTCTTGAAAAGTTAAAGAATAGTACTGGGGAGGGGTGGAGAAAGGGCCCTGGACCTAGAGACTAGACAGCGTCCATGTCTAGGGACTGAGGTCTGAAGGTTCATAAACATCAAACAGATAAGATCTTTGTGGTCTTCCTAGTTAAGAATTTCAATTCCTTTCTCTTTACTCCACTCTACAGCCTGTTATCAGCCGAAGGAGAAACAAAACCAATATCACACCCTACTCACTAGTCTACCCTCCCTAGCACCTACCGTACTCCACTCAGGGGTCCACACTGAGACCTTCAGATGTGTTTCTAAAAAACTAAACACAGATTAACCCCTTGGGTTTAAGTGCCTGGTGAGTCTTCTGTTTTAAAATGTTGCTCCAAATTCAAATGTCAATTCTTTTAAAAATGTGTACCCCAAAAAGCCTATAACAATGGTAGGATGCCAGGGCTTGCCTTGCTTGCTCATGTGGCACTGGTGTCAAAGGACCCCTTCAAAACACAGCTGACAGAAGGTAGCAATCTTCTTTTTAGTGGCTAGAGTGACAAATTTGCTCTTTACTGACCTGGAAGAGGAAAGTATGTGGAAATCATGCCGAAAGGACAGAAATTCAATTACTCAGAGTTGAAAGAAACAGATTTGGGTTTTGTAAAATGTAAAGTTTTGGTCTTCCCTGTGATTTCACTGACAGCTGGCTAACTTCCTTGAATGGAATGGGTTAGATTTGGAAAGCAAGAAAGAGGTAGTAAGAATGCCAAGAAAGATCCTATAGCTGTCAGAGAAGAGCTGTACATAAATTTTGTTATTAAAGTGCCTGAGGCCTTGAAGTGGATGGCAGAGTTTAAAGGGACCATGGTCCATGGGGGCAGGACCAGGATTTGATTTTTGGTTATGGTACTATTTTCAAAAGGTCTATGATGACTATGACAAAGGGACGATTTTGTAGTTAATTTTGGTAGTTTATGTTTTCTTCCCACTACGTTTTATTCTAGTTTTAATGTTATTAACATTAATGGCTGATGATGACTTCTAAGTTCATTGAGGTGACAGAAAGAACACTCAATGTAAAGCCAGAAGACTTGGGATCGAGGTTCTGGCTTATTTATATACTAATGATATGGCCCTAGACAAAAATCAGTTCACCTTTTAGACAACAGCCTAGTTTACAAAATGTAGAGATTACAACGTCTGTTTTGCTATCAAAGCTGTTACAAAAATGTCATATATATTT
This sequence comes from Halichoerus grypus, assembly GCF_964656455.1. Classification (NCBI taxonomy): domain Eukaryota; kingdom Metazoa; phylum Chordata; class Mammalia; order Carnivora; family Phocidae; genus Halichoerus; species Halichoerus grypus. The sequence goes on from NC_135720.1 coordinate 118,294,277, forward strand.
ATTTATTCCCTTTTTCTTTAAATATTTGTTGTGCATCAATTATGTGCTAGGCACTGCCAGGTGGTGGTGTACAAAAGTGAGCAAAACAGACATGGCCCCACTCTAAGAGAGCTTATCTTGGTGGTAGAGGGCATTTTGTAGATTACAAAGCAGTACACATATTTTAGGTACTTTTTAAAGAAAGACATAAATAGTTGGGTAAAAGGTATGATAACTAGAAGAAGGGCACCAATTTCTCTCTCTGAAACACACAGTTTAGAAGTTTGGATACTGTAACCCATCATGACTGTCCCCTGGCTGCAGCATACCCCAACTGTAGGTAAAGTTCTTTGGAGTGGCACCAACAATCTCTGAACAGCTGAATGTGCACATTAGAGCATGACAGCCCAGGCACAATATCAAATGTTACTGGGATGTGCAATAACTGGAGATTTGTCTTTGATCATACACTTATTTTGCTGGTTTACACAAAATTCTCTAAAAGTTAGAATTTTAGTGGAACCGTTTTTGTCACACTTTGCATTGGTTTGGAAAGGATGGCTGAACATAACATACAGCAATGGTTAGGGAAGACCTGGCTTCTATGGGGACACCTGAGAAATGGCCTGAGTAAATCAGAATTATACATGTGAACAGAAGGCAGATGCAGGTGCTGACTTCAAATACTCATGTTACTTACTAACCAGTCACCTTGGGGCAAGTTTCAGCTCTAACGTGTAGCTTTCTCATTTATAAAACAGAGATACCATTTATTAAGTGAAATAATATTTCTAAGAGGCTAATAGTACATCTGTCAGAGAGCAGGGAGTCAGCAAATGGGAGGCAGTATTACCAGTTACAACCCGCTGACTCTCCCTTGTATTTCAGAGGTGGACCCCTAGATCACCTCTCCTGTCCTCTCAGCGCCAACTCCCTCTCCTCCCACTGTAGCAGCTTTCCATTGATTTATATGACTACTTAATTAATAACTATCTACCCTGCTAGATTGTTAACTCCACAGGCATAAGCATCACCCTTCACTTACCACATCTTTGTATCCTCACTACCTATCACAGTGGCTGGTCTGAGGCACAAGTTCAAAAATATTTATGAATGAAGAAAGAAGGCAAACACCATGCATGTCTTGATCACTAGTAAGTTCCCTTAACCCTCTTAAATAAAGTGATAAGGGAATGAATAAGTGAACAAATATACCAGAGAAAATTTTTAATGTATGTAGGATTCTATAATATATAATTGTGTACTTGAGCCATCATCCACTAAAAATGTAAATGCCTCAGTTTATGTGTAAAGGAGATGCTCTCTGCTAAAGCATGCATCTCTTACTTCTCATAGGATTTAAGAAAACAAAACAGTCCTGTTGAAATAATTTTACAGGATCCATTTGAAAAATATAATTTGAATAAACTAAGTATAGCAGAATGGGATACTGCTGAGTCTAAATACATGTTTTCCAAATATGCTTTGTTTTTCTGGTTATATACTTAGCAAATAGCTTATTTCAAATAATAAACCTTTACATTTACTGAATGCTCACTATATGCTAGATACTCAGGAAGAAGCTCAGGTATCTTAGAACATAATGAACACTTAGTAAATGTGTTAGGAAACCAGGGTTTTAGCTTTAGCTCCAACATTAAGTGGGCCATAAATGCCACATTTACAGTATTACTAGGAAATGAGCTGTCTATGTGAACAGTGCACACAGAAAAAATAAAGCAAACTGACTTGTTTCTTGGAGTTACAAATGTTACATTATTATGATGTAGTAATAAGTATTGTTTTTAAAAAGGTTAACCTTAGATAAACCCCCACAACTTTCCAAGGGAATGAGAACAACTTCTAAGTATTTACAATATGTATCTCCTCTACTCTCTGAATATAAAATTAGAATGTGTCATGATATTTGACCAAAAAAGTGTCCCCACCCACACAGTATCAATCTAGACTATCACTTAGCAATTAATTTAGTAGCCCAGTGTGGAAATTCCCCATGGAGAAAACAAAGCTCATCTCTGCTCTGAGCAAGAACCTGTAGGCTTCTTCTCGCAGGGTGGGCTTCCTGTAATTGGGTCTGGACCATGTATCATCTTCTCCAATAATGAAGGTCTTGATTTTCATACATGAAAGTGGAAAAGAAATCTTTTTTCTTGCTATATTTGTCAGTTTCTTCTTTTAATCAAATAAGGGGGGCCTTGGTTTTGGAATAGGCATACTACTAAAAATATTTATCAAGTGCCTATTACTATTACATGCCAGACTCTTTTCCAGGTGCTGGGGATATAGTAGAGACCAAAAAAAAAAAAAAGAACACACTCATAAGAAATAGAGCCCCTCTCCTCACAGGGCATACATTCTAATGGGGACACTACCAGATTTAAGAAAACATGACCATTTTGCACATGGGAGAGAGCCTTACATTGTCTCTAAAACAGCACAAGAAATTGCATGAAGGAAAATAGTCCGGCAAACACTAAAACCCATATTGGTAAACAGAGGGCTTCTGTTTGATGAAATCCTCAGCACCATTTATGAGAAAAACGGTCCCCTGACATGTTGAAAGGATCTTAGTGTTGTTTTTGTGCCAATGTCATGGAATAATGCCTAGCAATAAGCTACAGTAGATAATATACAGGTGTGTATGGAATGAACTGGATTTACATCGTAGCTGGAAAATCAGCTAATTCGTGGAGCTTCAGGTTTTCTTTGAAATATGGGAAAATGTTTTATACATTAAAAAGTTATATAAGCAGATTTGATTCTTCTTATAATTAAAAATTTGGACAAACTGCTAGGTAGAACTTCTCTAAAGAATGTCCATATTAAAAAATAGAATAGTGAACATTTTGGATTTATCAATCTTTCTTCATTTTTTTTTTTGAAAAAAAATTAAATGCTCATCAAAAATAATTAAAACAACACAGAAGTATATGTTTTCATAATAACAAATAAAAGTCCAATAAACTCCTTCATCCTTCTCCCTAGTTTGGTATGTATTCTTCCAAATCTCTTCCTATGAATATAAATTTTTCCCCCTCAAAAATGAGATTACACTACACATTCCTTCTTGAAACTTGCTTACTTCATTTTGTCATATATCACAAACATTTTTCCATGCCAGTGTATACATATCTACCTTATCAACGGCTGCCTGGTATTCTATGTTATGGATGTACCACAATTTATTTATTCTGTTATTTATTCTAATTTATTAATTTTATTCTATTCATAATTTATTCTCCTACTATTAGACAATTATATTGCCTTTCAGTACATACTACTATAAATAATGCTGCAATGAATATCAATCCTTGTGTTCTCATAGAATAATTTATGTAAGATATCTTCCTAGAAGTGGGATTGCTGAGTCAAAAGATTTAGTTTTGATCAGTTCTGCCAAGCTGTCATTCAAAGCCATACAAAATTATAACTCTTCTTCATGCCTTTTTATTTTCTTAACTTGGATTCTCTAATTACTATAGTTAATAACTATAATATGTGCTCCTCCTCAAATATGATAATGACAAAACCAAGCACTAAAATAAAATTTTAACCAAAACACAAAGATCAAAGAAAATTTACTAAAATTTACATAAGACTTATACTCAATCTAACTGTAAAAAGACCAGCTGAAAAAGAGCTAGGGAGAAAGAGCACTGTGCAATTACAGAAAACAAGTGCTGTACTATTTGAACCTATACCAAGAACACAAACTTTTCCGTGAAGCATTTCCTGTCATAATTGGACAGACAACTCCTTTAAACACAGACTGATTTCAAGGTATACTGCCTAATGTTGTTTTGAAACATGATACTCTTCAGTCAATACTATAAGAAATCACACTTTGGAAACTCTGGAGATACTACCTACTTTATAAACCACATTTCCTGTTTTTAACCCCCATGCCCTAAATCAGTTATCAGTCCTAGTCTACAGATAAAAATAGATTGAAAAATACTATAAATATCCCACAATGTACTTTTTTTGGGTCAAACTGAAACACTACATGAAAGAACTTTGGGGTATTTTTTTCTAAATAAATTATCTATTCAATTACACTCTGAAGACACATTATTGAAATGACTGCCTATTAAAAAAAGGCAACCAGAAACTATCAATATTGGCAGACAGACAGAAAGGCCTAAATATTTTGCAACAAAATTAGCTTTTGTTGGAATAGAGAAAGGGTTTTAAGTTCCAGGCCTTCATGTTTTAGTTTCTTCATTCCTAAATTGATCTCTTTTCCTAAACAGATAAATGTCTTTTGCCATATCAGAGATTTTTAAAATGAACACTTGAGGAGAGGATACCCTTCATATGTAGTATATGAATGAATAATCTCAACCTTTACAGTTCTCTATTTTCTTTCTCGAGATTTTTTTTTCTGGCTTTAATTAATATGATCTCCTAGTTTTTAAATATGAATAGGAAAACTCTGTCCTATGAAAAGAGAAAATATGGCCAGTAGTGAAAATAACGGTAAAATTATTTCATGGCTTATGTTTTCCATTTGTAAGAAAGGATTTATATTCATAACAGTTTAGCATTCATATACATCACAGATAAATAGCTTTCAAGTCTCAAAAATGAGCAAGGATATCACAACATCTCCCATTTCAAAGTTAAAGTCTGACTGGTAAAACAGTTTATGAATTACACTAACATAGAATATTACAGAACACTTTATATATTTAGCATAGAATATCAGTTTCATCATTTGAAACATGATACACTGAATTTCAGACCTAAAGGTAGCCATTTAATCAATTTAACATCAGCTAATAAATTGAACTCATTTGTTTCAATTTAGTCTTTTGGCAGAAAAAATTTGTTTCATTAGAAGGCAACTTCAATTAGCAAAGTGAAAGAGACAAGAAAATAAAATTCATTCTATCTATGCAAATGGATGCATTTTGTTTTACACTTGCAATGTTTTATTACATTTGCATATAACATTTCAAAACAGGTCTGTAGTAACTGTTCAATTTCAAAATCTCAAGTTTTTTTTTAATAAAATGACATTGATTAAATCAAAATTAATAAATGTTTATGAGAGAAGCCAGGCTGAAGAACATGGCACAAGAGCCTGACTGAATTAGAATCCTGGCTCCCCTAGTTGGCTGTGTGGGCCTCTGTAATTCACTGAACAAACACGCGGAAAGTGCTCTACCACTGTCTGACCCAGGAGAGATGGTACTGTCAATGTTATGGAGCAGCTGTTGCTTCCTTAGAACTGGAATCACCACTATGGAGCACAGCAAAGAAATAATACGGTAAACTCCCTATTCTCAACATATGGCTCCATATACAACTTAAGAAATAAAATCTGTTTCAGCCATTAAACTAAAAAAAATGTTGAAATTAAAAACAATGAAGCTGTAATAAAATTGAAGGCAGAGAAAAATATGAAAAGCCAATAGCTAACTTGGATTTTAAAGTCCAATTTAAGAAATTTTCTTTAATTGATGTACAGTTGATAAAAAATGTCACATTAGTTTCAGGTGTACAACACAGTGATTTAACAACTCTAAGTATTATGCTATGCTCATAAGTGTACTTACCATCTATTAACTTACAACACTCTCAGAATACCATTGACTACATTCCCCATGCTATACCTTTCATCCCTGTGACTTATTCATTCCATAACTGGAAGCCTGAGCCTCCCACTCCCCTTCACTCATTTTGTCTATCCTTCCATCCCTCTCCCTTCTGGCAAACAACAATTTGTTCTTTTTATTTACATAGGGTCTGTTTCTCGTTGTTTGTTTTTAGATTCCACATATAGGTGAAATCGTTATGGTATTTGTCTTTTTGTGCCTAACTTATTTTACTTAGCATAATATCCTTTAGGTCCATCTGTGTTATCACCTCACACCAGTCAGAACAATTAGTATCAAAAGGACAAGAAATAAAAAGTGTTGGTGAGGATTTGAAGAAAAGGGAACCCTTGTGCACTGTTGGTGGGAATGTAAATTGGTACAGTCACTGTGCAAATTAGTATGGAGGTTCCTCAAAAAATTAAAAATAGCAACAACATACAATCTAGTAATTCCACTACTGGGTATTTACCCAAAGAAAACAAAAACACTCATTCAAAAAGATAATATGCATCCCTATATTTATTGTAACATTATATACAATAGTCAAGATATGGAGGCAAACTAAATGTCTAAATTTTTTAGATTTTCCTAGATGTACAGTTTAAACTGTAGACAGTTAAATAGACAAAAAGTCTATTTAAAACTGTAGCAGTAGTTTGCAGTTCTACCAAAGAGGAAAGTTGTGGGGTTAAACTTTGTATTTTATTTCAGAAGCCTCTAAAAAGGAATTTTTAATATGTTCTTTTAAACAAATTGTGGATCACTAAATCAAAAACTAATGATGTATTGTATGGTGACTAACACAACATAATAAAATAAAATTTAAGAAAAAAGAAAAAAAAACAAATATTGTGTACAACCTTTAAAACATCAATCTTTGGATCAAAACAAGACCCAGCTTATTTTCTGCTTGTTGTAAATTAAGCAAACATGCTATAATAAAAACAAAATGAAGTGAAAAAAATAAGTATAATTTATAGTAAATACATAAATCTTATAACCTGATGAGTTTTTACATTTGTATACACACATATAACCACCATCCACATCCAGCATCCCAGCAGGCTCTCTTGGTAGTCCTTCCCAGACAATATCCCTGTCTAAAAGGTAATCATTATTCAGATCTCTCTCTCTCCATTGATCCATGTGTTGGCTTTCATATAAATGAAATAATAGACTCATACAGAAACAGATAGTACTCTTTTGAATCTGGCTTCCTTCCCTCAATAGTGTATCTGTGAGAACCATTAATGTTGTTGCATATAGGAGAGTATGGTCATTCTCATTGCTATACATATCTCACTGAATGACCACACCATGATTTATGTATCCACTCTAACTGCTGATAGACATCTGAATTGTTTCCAATTTTTAGCTATTTTTTTTATTTTTTAAAAGATTTTATTTATTTATTTATTTATTTGTCAGAGAGAGAGAGAGAAAGCACAACCAGGGGGAGCAGCAGGCAGAGGGGAAGCAAGCTTCCTGCTGAACAAGGAGCCCAATGCGGGGCTCGATCACAGGATCCTGGGGATCATGACCTGAGCCGAAGGCAGACGCTTAACTGACTGAGGCGTCTCAATTTTTAGCTATTTTAAATAGAGCTGCTATGAATATTGTTGTCTTTGGTAGGCATAAACACTCATTTTTCTTAGGTAATAGAATTGGGTCATTGCAGAAATGCAAATTTATCTTTAGTGGGCACTGCCAGTTTTCCAATGGTGAAAGACTGTGTGGACCACCAAAAGCACTTCACTGTCAACATTAATTTAAGTATAGTCCTGTTGGATATGGGCATACATGTCTAAAAGTAGCACTTGCTCTAATTAAAAAAAAAGGGGGGATTTGTTATAAGTTTTCCTTAGCAAAAAAAAAAAAAAAAAAAAAAAGCCACTGCACAAATCAAAAAAGAAGAGAAAAAAGTCCAAGAATATACACCAATTTTTCTTTTCATTAATATAATCCAACTTGTACTGTAGAGTACAAGAATGTTAATCTTTTTCATATCCACCATATTAAACTCCCTGAAGGTGGCTTTTTGTGATTTCATAAAACCTATTATTAAGCTCCTTCAATACACAAACTTGCTAAAAGTGATATGCATTCTACATATAATTCTTAAAGTTCTTGTTACTATAATCATAGGTTGTCACACCATTTGCAATCAGAAAAGACAGCAATTTCAAAAATGAAAAATGGATTTTCAAATATATCATATTTATGAATTTACTTTGGTTGTCACTCAAACATTTTTATCAGTATTATACATTATCACAAAATTGAAGTAAATTGATACAAAAGAAAATCCATATCCCAAGTAAATATCTCACATGATATAAAGATTTTATTAACACTATGTTTAACTCACTCCTATAGACACAAACTTTGTTGATGTCTATTGTTCCAATCACTTAAAATGTAGGCGCAAACTGAGTTTTGGATTCAAACAGTATCACTGTTGGATTGTCTATACAATACAGAGTTTACCACATTAATTAGCTTGCTGATAAATGATAAACTGAGGTAGAAAGAGAAAAGTCCCAGTTATGTCAATCACATGGTGCTCCAGGGCCTTCAATAATCCTTCACCTGGGCTGGGTTTCCTCAGCTCTGGAGGGGAGGATGTGTCAGGTGTCTGAGCCCCTCTCAGGCCTGTCAGTCTCCCTTCTAATGGAGACTCCCAGGAAATGTTCAAGATGATGTTGTTTTAAAAACCCATACTCAAAAGTATTCCACTGTGATACTCAACAGTTATCAAAATGGCTTATTATTAAGCTGTACTAAAGTATTTTGGGGTGGGCTTTTGCTGTTTAAGACAAAATGGTTAAGGAAGTTGCATGTAATTAATCCAATAAATATTTGCTAAACTGTTTATCTCTGAGGTTTTCTCCTAGAACTGGGGGAGAGACACAGAGATGGCATTTCATTCCCTTTCTTTTCCTCCGGTTTCAGGTCTCTTTTGATTTTTTTAGTGTGTATTTTTCTGGGGTCGTTGTTACCCTATTAGCATTTTGTTCTCTCATTCATCTGTTCTTCTCTGGACAAAAAGACAAGATGGAAAAAATCACCACAAAAAAAAGAACAAGAGGCAGTACCGACTGCCAGGGACCTAATCAATACAGACATTAGTAAGATGTCGGAACTAGAGTTCAGAATGACGATTTTAAAGATACTAGCTGAGCTTGAAAAAAGCATGGACGATATTAGAGAAACCCGTTCTGGAGAAATAAAAGAACTAAAATTCTAACCAAGTAAAAATCAAAAAGGCTATTAGTGAAGTGCAATAAAAAATGGAGGCTCTAACTGCTAGGATAAATGAGGCAGAAGAGAGAAATAGTGATATAGAAGACCAAATGATGGAAAATAAAGAAGCTGAGTAAAGAGAGATAAACAACTACTGGATCATGAGGGCAGAATTCGAGAGATAAGTAATACCATAAGATGAAACAATATTAGAATAATTGGGATCCCAGAAGAAGAAGAGAGGGGCAGAAGGTATATTGGAGCAAATTATACCAGATAACTTCCTAATTTGGGGAAGGGAACAGGCATCAAAATCCAGGAGTCACAGAGAACCCCACTCAAAATCAATAAAAATAGGTCAACACCCCGACATCTAATAGTAAAACTTACGAGGCTGAGAGACAAAGAGAAAATCCTGAAAGCAGCTCGGGACAAGAGGTCTGTAACCTACAATGGTAGAAACATTAGATTGGCAACAGACCTATCCACAGAGACCTGGCAGGCCAGAAAGGACTGGCAGGATATATTCAGAGCACTAAATGAGAAAAATATGCAGCCAAGAATACTATATCCAGCTAGGCTGTCATTGAAAATAGAAGGAGAGATAAAAAGCTTCCAGGACAAACAAAAACTAAAGGAATTTGCGAACACAAAACCAGCCCTAAAAGAAATATTGAAAGGGGTCCTCTAAGCAAAGAGAGAGCCTAAAAGTAACATAGACCAGAAAGGAACACAGACAATATACAGTAACAGTCACCTTACAGGTAATACAATGGCACTAAATTCATATCTTTCAATAGTTATCCTGAATGTAAATGGGCTAAATGCCCCAATCAAAAGACACAGGGTAGGGCGCCTGGGTGGCTCAGTTGGTTAAGCGACTGCCTTCGGCTCAGGTCATGATCCTGGAGTCCCGGGATCGAGTCCCACATCGGGCTCCCTGCTCGGCAGGGAGTCTGCTTCTCCCTCTGACCCTCCTCCCTCTCATGCTCTCTGTCTCTCATTCTCTCTCTCGCAAATAAATAAATTCTTAAAAAAAAAAAAAAAAATTAAAAAAAAAAAATTAAAAAAAAAAAAAAAGACACAGGCTAACAGACTGGATAAAAAAACAAGACCCATCGATATGCTGTCTGCAAGAGACTCATTTTAGACCCAAAGACACCTCCAGATTGGAAGTGAGGGGGTGAAAAACCATTTACCATGCTAATGGACACCAAAAGAAAGCTGGGGTGGCAATCCTTATATCAGACAAATTAGATTTTAAACCAAAGACTATAATAAGAGATGAGAAAGGACACTATATCCTACTTAAAGGGTCTCTCCAACAAGAAGATCTAACAATTGTAAATATCTATGCCCCTAACATTGGAGCAGCCAATTATATAAACCAATTAATAAAAAAAGCAAAGAAACACATCGACAACAATACAATAATAGTAGGGGACTTTAACACCCCCCTCACTGAAATGGACAGATCAGCTAAGCAAAAGATCAACAAGGAAATAAACACTTTAAATGACACACTGGACCAAATGGACTTCACAGACATATTCAGAACATTCCATCCCAAAGCAACAGAATACACATTCTTCTCTAGTGCCCATGGAACATTCTCCAGAATAGATCCCATCCTAGGTCACAAATCAGGTCTCAACCCGTACCAAAAGACTGGGATCATTCCCTGCATACTTTCAGACCACAATGCTTTGAAACTAGAACTCAGTCACAAGAGGAAAGTTGGAAAGAATTCAAATACATGGAGGCTAAAGAGCATCCTACTAAAGAGTGAATGGGTCAACCAGGAAATTAAAGAAGAATTAAAAAAATTCATGGAAACCAATGAAAATGAAAACACAACTGTTCAAAATCTTTGGGATGCAGCAAAGGCAGTCCTAAGAGGAAAGTATTTAGCAATACAAGCCTTTCTCAAGAAACAAGAAAGGTCTCCAATACACAACCTAACCCTCCACCTAAAGGAGCTGGAGAAAGAACAGCAAATAAAGCCTAAACCCAGCAGGAGAAGAGAAATAATATCAGAGCAGAAATCATTGAAGTAGAAACCAAAAGAGCAGTAGAACAGATCAACGAAACTAGGAGCTGGTTCTTTGAAAGAATGAACAAGACTGATAAACCCCTGGCCAGACTTATCAAAAAGAAAAGAGAAATGACCCAAATAAATAAAGTCATGAATGAAAGAGGAGAGATCACAAGCAACACCAAAGAAATACAAACAATTCTAAGACCATATTATGAGCAATGCTCATATGCAAGCAAATTAGATAACCTGGAAGAAATGGATGCATTCCTAGAGATGTATCAACTACCAAAACTGAACCAGGAAGAAACAGAAAACTTGAACAGACCCATAACCACTAAGGAAATTGAAGCAGTCATCAAAAATCTCCCAACAAACAAAAGTCCAGGGCCAGATGGCTTCCCAGGGGAATTCTACCAAACACTTAAAGAAAAATTAATACCTAATCTTCTGAAACTGTTCCAAAAAATAGAAATGGAAGGAAAACTTCCAAACTCATTTTATGAGGCCACCATTACCTTGATCCCCAAACCAGACAAAGACCCCATCAAAAAGGAGAATTACAGACCAATATCCTTGACGAACATGGATGCAAAAATTCTCACCAAAATACTAGCCAATAGGATCCAACAGTACATTAAAAGGATTATTCACCACGACCAAGTGGGATTTATCCCTGGCCTGCAAGGTTGGTTCAACATCTGCAAATCAATCAATGTGATACAATACATTAATAAAGGAAAGAACAAGAACCATATGATCCTCTCAAAAGATGCAGAAAAAGCATTTGACAAAGTACAGCATCCTTTCTTGATCAAAACTCTTCAGAGTATAGGCATAGAGGGGACATACCTCAATATCATAAAAGCCATCTATGAAAAACCCACAGCAAATATCATTCTCAATGGGGAAAAACTGAGAGCTTTCCCCCTAAGGTCAGGAACACGGCAGGGATGTCCACTATCACCACTGCTATTCAACAAAGTACTAGAAGTCCTAGCCACAGCAATCAGACAACAAAAAGAAATCAAAGGCATCCAAATTGGCAAAGAAGAAGTCAAACTCTCACTCTTGGCAGATGATATGATACTTTATGTGGACAACCCCAAAGACTCCACCCCAAAACTGCTAGAACTCATACAGGAATTCAGTAAAGTGGCAGGATATAAAATCAATGCACAGAAGTCAGTGGCATTCCTATACACCAACAAGACAGAAGAAAGAGAAATTAAGGAGTCAAGCCCATTTACAATTGCACCCAAAACCATAAGATACCTAGGAATAAATCTAACCAAAGAGGCAAAGGATCTGTACTCAGAAAACTATAGAATACTCATGAAGGAAATTGAGGAAGACATAAAGAAAGGAAAAACGTTCCATGCTCATGGATTGGAAGAACAAATATTGTGAAGATGTCAATGCTACCTAGAGCAATCTACACATTCAATGCAATCCCTATCAAAATACCATCCACTTTTTTCAAAGAAATGGAACAAATAATCCTAAAATTTGTATGGAACCAGAAAAGACCCCGCATAGCCAGAGGAATGTTGAAAAAGAAAAGCAAAGCTGGCGGCATCACAATGCCAGACTTCAAGCTCTATTACAAAGCTGTCATCATCAAGACAGTATGGTAATGGCACAAAAACAGACACATAGATCAATGGAACAGAATAGAGAGCCCAGAAATGGACCCTCAACTCTATGGTCAACTCATCTTTGACAAAGCAGGAAAGAATGTCCAATGGAAAAAAGACAGTCTCTTCAACAAATGGTGTTGGGAAAATTGGACAGCCACATGCAGAAGAATGAAACTGGACCATTTCCTTACACCACACACAAAAATAGACTCCAAATGGTTGAAAGACCTCAATGTGAGACAGGAGTCCATCAAAATCCTAAAGGAGAACACAGGCAGCAACCTCTTTGACTTCAGCCACAGCAACTTCTTCCTAGAAACATCACCAAAGGCAAGAGAAGCAAGGGAAAAAATGAACTATTGGGACTTTATCAAGATAAAAAGCTTTTGCACAGCAAAGGAAACAGTCAACAAAACCAAAAGAGAACCGACAGAATGGGAGAAGATATTTGCAAATGATATATCAGACAAAGGGCTAGTATCCAAAATCTATAAAGACCTTATCAAACTCAACACCCAAAGAACAAATGATCCAATCAAGAAATGGGTAGAACACATGAACAGATTTTTTTCCAAAGAAGACATCTAAATAGCCAACAGACACATGAAAATGTGCTCAACATCGCTCGGCATCAGGGAAATCCAAATCAAAGCCTCAATGAGATACCACCTCACACCAGTTAGAATGGCTAAAATTAACAAGTCAGGAAATGACAGATGTTGGCGGGGATGCAGAGAAAGGGGAACCCTCTTACACTGTTGGTGGGAATGTAAGCTGGTGCAACCACTCTGGAAAACAGTATGGAGGTTCCTCAAAAAGTTGAAAATAGAGCTACCATACGATCCAGCAATTTGCACTACTGCATATCTACCCCAAAGATACAAATGTAGGGATCCGAAGGGGTACGTGCACCCTGATGTTTATAGCAGCAATGTCCACAATAGCCAAACTGTGGAAAGAGCCAAGATGTCCATCGACAGATGAATGGATAAAGAAGATGTGGTAAATATATACAATGGAATATTATGCAGCCATCAAAAGCAACGAGATCTTGCCATTTGCAACGATGTGGCTGGAACTGGAGGGGTTATGCTGAGCGAAATAAGTCAATCAGAGAAAGACATGCATCATATGACCTCACTGATATGAGGAATTCTTAATCTCAGGAAACAAACAGGGTTGCTGGAGTGGTGGGGGGTGGGAGGGATGGGGTGGCTGGGTGATAGATATTGGGGAGGGTATGTGCTATGGTGAGCGCTGTCAATTGTGTAAGACTGTTGAATCACAGATCTGTACCTCTAAAACAAATAATACATTATATGTTAAAAAAAAGAAGATAGTAGGAAGGGAAAAATGAAGGGGGGAAATCGGAGGGGGAGACGAACCATAAGAGACTATGGACTCTGAGAAACAAACTGAGGGTTCTAGAGGGGAGGGGGGTGGGGGGATGTGTTAGCCTGGTGGTAGGTTTAAAGAGGGCACGTACTGAACGGAGTACTGGGTGTTATACGCAAACAATGAATCATGGAACACTACATCAAAAACTAATGATATAATGTATGGTGATTAACATAACATAATAAAATAAAAAACCAAACCAAAACAAAAAGAAACAGAAGTTTCACAGATTCATAATTACAGAACATACATACATAGTCCTTCTAATGTCTTCCTGACTAGGAGACACCTCTTTAGTGGAGTGTCTAAAAACACCTTTCACTACCTGACTGGTAAGATTTGTGATGTTAGGGAATTGGCTTACCTGGTGCTAACTTGAACAGAAGCAATAGTATTGTTGGAACATAAGAAACCACCAGGTAATGTGACTCCTGCTAACACTGCTTATCCAATTATAGAATGAACTTCTGGATGAGAGTTAATGAGACAGAGAGAGCACCAAAAAAGCCAGGGGCACATAGGGAGGACAGGAACAAAGTATGGAAAGAGTAAAAAACAAGTTTCTTCAAATTTTACATTATTTCAATATTTGAATTATCTCATTCCCTTCCAGTGGCTGACTCCACATCTGGGACAAGAAAGCACAGGGTAAGCATGCAACACCTCAACATACCAGAGAGCAAGGGAGAATCATGAAGCAGTACTTTCAGTAACCAGGAGACCATCTGAAGAGACTCCCCAGCCAAACAGGGCACAAATTGATTATTAAAAAATAATAACTACTATACTGAGTTGAAACTCATAAAATATGCTCAAACCAATAAAAATTTAAAAAAATTTTAAATTTTATTGATCACTTTGTTTTAAAGATTTTATTATGACAGACAGAGACACAGCGAGAGAGGGAACACAAGCAGGGGGAGTGGGAGAGGGAGAAGCAGTCTCCCCGCTGAGCAGGGAGCCCAACACGGGGCTCGATCCCAGGACCCCAGGATCATGACCTGAGCCGAAGGCAGACATTTAACGCCTAAGCCACCCAGGCGCCCCTTGATCACTTTTTCAAAATGTGAGGGAACCAACTCATTCTGAAAACATAAAAAACAGAAAGAATCAAGAATTTATCCTGCCTTTCCTGTAGGAACTATACTCTCAGAGTAACCGAATAGCTGATGAATTTTTTTATTTTTTATTTAGTGTTTCAGCTAACAATCATGAATTTGTAATCCTTAAGGAAATAACAGGTCACTGCAAGAATTCTCAAAGATGCTAAAACCATCAGATGAAAAGTTTATGATAAACTTTTGTTACGATAAAAGTTATGAATAAGCTTTTAATGAGTGGATCAATCTGATAACACTTGAATCCAATTTTCAATCTTAAGATCATAAAAAGAGAGACAACCAAACCCTATGTACCTCCTGGTGGCAGCAAACAAAATTAAAACAAAATGAAGCCTGAAACTGATAGAGCTATTTTATTAATCACAAGTTTATAGGAAGCACAAGGAACAGAGTAACATGGTAAATGACACCATAAGGAAGCAATCTGAAAAATCCAGAAAGTGAGAATACGTATAGAACAAACAATCTCATTTATTCAACAAATAAACTGAAGAAGGATTCCTAGAGGAAGAAAAGAAAAAATTAAGAGACATATCAACCAAATGCAACAGATAGAGTTGGCTGAATCCTGATTGGAACAAACTGCCTAAAAGGCTTTTATGATTTCTGAACATTGACTAGATATTTGATGAAATTGAGAAATTATTGTTAATTTTTTTCCAGATCTGATGAGGTTATTGTGGTTTTGTTTTAGGGTTTGTTTGTTTGTTTTTGTTTTGTTTTGTTTAGATCAGTCCTTATCTGATCTGTGTAATGGATGAAATGATCTAATGTCTGGGATTCATTTCAAAATAATATATCCCAGGGTAGTAGGGAATTGAGGGGTACAGATAAAAGAAAATTGGCCATGAGCTCATAATTGTTGAAGCTGGCCAACAGGTCAATCAAGATTTATTTTACTATTCTGTCTTGATAGATGCCTGAAATGTCCAAAATGAAGTTTAAAAAATGACTTACACTATTTATTTGCACAAAAGTACTTTAGTTTACCCTGATGCCAAACAGCATAGTTTGCAGCTATCAATTTAATACATAATACAATAAATGCTGCATGTAATGAAGAAAATATGTAGGCCACAGGTCATCTCAAGGTTAATAAATTTCACATTGAAAAATGCTTGGCAGACAAAAAAATTATAACCAAATGTTCAAAGCATTGTACAAATGGTTTTACGGAACTGACTCTAATACACTAAACTGCATATAAAAAAGGAGAAAAGTGTCTGAAAAAAAAGGTATGGTGAAATAATGAAACTGTGATTAAAAAAAATGACTGACTAGGACTATCCTTCTTAGGAAATGTAAAATTGCTTTTCTCACAAGTAGATCAAATACAAGTTTATTAAATCTACTTCATAATATTTTTAAATGAAATTAAGAAAAACAGTCCAAGAAATGAGTAAAACTAGTCTTTCAGAGTTCAGTAAAGGAAAAGATTATTGACTTAGACTTGTCTCTTTAAAGAGGAAGTTCACTCAATTAGCATTTGCTTTGATCAAAAGCAGAAGTATAATAAAGTGTCAAACCACTCCATGACTAGAAAGCAGGAAAGTTGTGGAAGATGGGTCATAAGAGAAAGATAAGAGAACCACTAATGTTCCAAATTCTGAGAAGGGGACAGATTTTTTAAAATGTCCAACAAATAGCAAAAGGAATGTGATGTTCATAATGGTGCCCTTAAAATTCTACAAGGCTCAAAGAATCTTCAGAATGATTTTAAAAAGGTAAAATTGCATTTAAAAGATCACTGAACACTACACCAAAAACTAATAATGTACTATATAGCTAATTGAACATAATAATAATAATTTAAAAAATAAAAAACAAAATAACATAAAAAATGTAAAACTGCTTTCCAGAGTAGGAATTGAGTCTCTTATATATGTTTAAAAAATAACGGAAAAACAGTTATTTCAGTTCAAGTACTTTGGTGTACATCACCGCTCAATTATGTGTGTGAGAGACATTGCTGGGATTTTAAACTAAAGAAGCAAATTATCACTTTAGAAACAGATTTTCCTGGCACTCTAACGACTGTAAGTTGCCTAGTTGCTCCTGCATTGACAATCAGTTGTTGCATGATTCTGCCGGCTGTCTGTGAGGAAGGAGGAAGGAGCCAAACTAATATTTTACAAGATGACACTCCACATCATTACAGACTGCAGTAAGTCTGAAAGTTCTCTCCCTGTACTGCAGTGTCCTAACAAACATCTGAATCAGTATTACAAGAAGTTTTTCTTTTCACTGAGCATATACTGCTTTTCTATCTATAAAAAAATAAATCCATAAGCAAAGGTATCCCCTCTGTTTAACTTAAACTTCAAGTTCTCTTCCCTTAGCTTCATTTTGAAGTTTTTGTTAAAGTATTTAAATGCACTTTTACTGCAATGTCATTTCTGACCAGCTCTGCATGCCCACCCCATACTGCCACCAAACATTACCTTCATATAATAGTACTTTATTAAAGATATCAATTCAGTGGAAAATATAGGTGTTTTTCCATTCTTTTTTTTAAAAAATATTTTATTTATTTATTTGACAGAGAGAGACACACAGGGAGAGAGGGAACACAAGCAGGGGGAGTGTGAGAGGGAGAAGCAGGCTCCCTGCTGAGCAGGGTGCCCGATGCGGGGCTCGATCCCAGGACGCCGGGATCATGACGTGAGCCGAAGGCAGACACTTAACCAACTGAGCCACCCAGATGTCCCTAGGTGTTTTTCCATTCTAAATAGTACATTATTCTATGGGAATTTAGAATGCTGCATTTCAGTCATACAAGCTCGCATCTGTTTCCAAGATTTTAAAGGACCTAATTATACTTTACACACTGGCCAAAGAAAACTATACATTTGTTGCCCTGTTTAAAGTTAGTCTAAGTTGAATTTACAGATACAGAAATATATGCATTTGGAACACTGAAGCTAGAATAAAAATGTGACATCAGCCTGTAAATCTCTCTACTCAAAGCCTGTAAAATATTTCCCTCATGTACAGATGGAAAATACATTTGCTTTTCATTCACAAATTCAGCAAATATTAGTTTTCCAGGTTGTTCAAGATAGAAGTTCCTGATTTCCAAGTTTAAAATTCAAATAGAGAAGCTGATGATACCCTATACGAGATGAAATCATTGTGATTCTTAAGTAAGTTAGAAGGACTCATATACTCCTTCAATATCCTGTGTTCAGCTTTGAAAATAAAAAAAAATATATGGGGAACCACGATAGTAAACTTGAGTGTGCCCACCTAATGGTCTTCATAGCTTCGAATATCCTTAAAATAAAAACATTTGCTTAAGGAGACTCCTGAAACTTTCTTAATCTTAGTATCTTTAACTGTGGTACATGCTTCTCTTTTTGTTTGTTTGTTATTGGTTGGTTGGCTGGTAGTGTGTTTGTGAGGGCAGGTCTTTTAATGTCTTGAGGAACCTCCATACTATTTTCCAGAGTGGCTGTACCAGCTTCCATTCCCACCAACAGTGTAACTGGGTTCCCCTTTCTCCACAACCTCACCAACATTTGCTGTTTCCTCTCTTGTTAATTTTTGCCATTCTAACTGGTGTGAGGTCGTATCTCATTGTGCTTTTGATTTGTATTTCCCTGATGGCTAGTGATGTGGAACATTTTTTCATGTGTCTGTTAGCCATCTGTATGTCTTCTTTGGAGAAGTGTCTGTTCATGTCTTCTGCCCATTTCTTGACTGGATTATTTGCTTTTTGGGTATTGATTTTGAGATGTTCTTTATAGATCTGGCATGTCAGCCCTTTATCTGTAATGTCATTTGCAAATGTCTTCCCTATTCTGATGTTGTCTCTTAATTTTGTTGATGGTTTCCTTTGCTGTGCAGAAGCTTTCATCTTGATGAAATCCCAAAAGTTCATTTTTGCTTTTGTTTCCTATGCCTTTAGAGACATGTCTTGAAAGAAGTTGCTGTGGCCAATGTCAAAAAGGTTGCTGCCTATGTTCTCCTCAAGGATTTTGATGGGTTCCTGTCTCACATTGAAGTCTTTCATCCATTTTATCTTTGTGTATGGTGTAAGAGAATGGTCCAGTTTCATTCTTCTGCATGTGGCTGTCCAGTTTTCCCAGCACCATTTATTGAAGAGACTGTCTTTTTTCCATTTAATATTCTTTCCTGATTTGTTGAAGATTAGTTGACCATGGAGTTGAGGGTCCATTTCTGGGGTCTCTATTCTGTCCAATTGATCTATGTGTCTGTTTTTGTGCCATTACCATGCTGTCTTAGTGATCACAGCTTTGTAATAGAGCTCGAAGTCAGGCATTGTGATGCCCCCAGCTTTGGTTTTCTTTTTCAACATTCCCCTGGCAATTTGGAGTCTTTTCTGGTTCCACACAAATTTTAGGTTTGTTTGTTCCAGCTCTGTGAAAAACGTCGATGGTGTTTTGATAGGGATTGCACTGAAAGTATAGATTGCTCTGGGCAGCATAGACATTTTTTTAAATTTTTTTTATTTTTATTTTTTTATTGTTATGTTAATCCCCATACATTACATCATTAGTTTTAGATGTAGTGTTCCATGATTCATTGTTTGTGTATAACACCCAGTGCTCCATGCAGAACGTGCCCTCCTCAATACCCATCACCAGGCTAACCCATCCTCCCACCCCCTCCCCTCTAGAACCCTCAGTTTGTTTTTCAGAGTCCATTATCTCTCATGGTTCGTCTACCCCTCCGATTTCCCCCCCTTCATTCTTCCCCTCCTGCTATCTTCTTCTTCTTTTTTTTCCTTAACATATATTGCATTATTTGTTTCAGAGGTACAGATCTGAGATTCAACATTCTTGCACAATTCACAGCGCTTACCAGAGCACATACCCTCCCCAGTGTCTATCACCCAGTCACCCCATCCCTCCCACCCCACCCCACACTCCAGCAACCCTCAGTTTGTTTCCTGAGATTAAGAATTCCTCATATCAGTGAGGTCATATGATACAGGTCTTTCTCTGTTTGACTTATTTCGCTCAGCATAATACCCTCCAGTTCCATCCATGCCGTTGCAAATGGCAAGATCTCATTCCTTTTGATGGCTGCATAATATTCCATTGTATATATATATATACCACACCTTCTTTATCCATTCATCTGTCGATGGACATCTTGGCTCTTTCCACAGTTTGGCTATTGTGGACATTGCTGCTATAAACATTGGGGTGCACGTACCCTTCCGGATGCCTACTTTTGTATCTTTGGGGTAAATACCCAGTAGTGCAATTGCTGGATCATATGGTAGCTCTATTTTCAACTTTTTGAGGAACCTCCATACTGTTTTCCAGAGTGGCTGCACCAGCTTGCATTCCCACCAACAGTGTAGGAGGGTTCCCCGTTCTCCGCATCCCCGCCAACATCTGTCGTTTCCTGACTTGTTAATTTTAGCCATTCTGACTGGTGTGAGGTGGTATCTCATTGAGGTTTTGATTTGGATTTCCCTGATGCCGAGCGATATTGAGCTCTCTTTCATGTATCTATTGGCCATTTGGATGTCTTCTTTGGAAAAATGGCTGTTCATGTCTTTTGTTCTTTGGGTGTTGAGTTTGATAAGGTCTTTATAGATTTTGGATACTAGCCCTTTATCTGATATGTCATTTGCAAATATCTTCTCCCATTCTGTCGGTTGTCTTTTGGTTTTGTGGACTGTTTCCTTTGCTGTGCAAAAGCTTTTTATCTTGATGAAGTCCCAATAGTTCATTTTTTCCCTTGCTTCTCTTGCTTTTGGTGATGTTTCTAGGAAGAAGTTGCTCTGGCTGAGGTCGAAGAGGTTGCTGCCTGTGTTCTCCTTTAGGATTTTGATGGACTCCTGTCTCACATTGAGGTCTTTCAACCATTTGGAGTCTATTTTTGTGTGTGGTGTAAGGAAATGGTCCAGTTTCATTCTTCTGCATGTGGCTGTCCAATTTTCCCAAAACCATTTGTTGAAGAGACTGTCTTTTTTCCATTGGACATTCTTTCCTCCTTTGTCAAAGATTAGTTCACCATAGAGTTGAGGGTCCATTTCTGGGCTCTCTATTCTGTTCCATTGATCGATGTGTCTGTTTTTGTGCCAGTACCATACTGTCTTGATGATGATAGCTTTGTAATAGAGCTGGAAGTCCGGAATTGGGATGCCGCCAGCTTTGCTTTTCTTTTTCAACATTCCTCTGGCTATTTGGGTCTTTTCTGGTTCCATACAAATTTTAGGATTATTTGTTCCATTTCTTTGAAAAAAGTGGATGGTATTTTGATGGGGATTGCACTGAATGTGTAGATTGCTCTAGGTAGCATTGACATCTTCACAATATTTGTTCTTCCAATCCATGAGCATGGAACGTTTTTCCATTTCTTTCTGTCTTCCTCAATTTCTTTCATGAGTATTTTATAGTTTTCTGAGTACAGATTCTTTGCCTCTTTGGTTAGATTTATGCCTAGGTATCTTATGGTTTTGGGTGCAATTGTAAATGGGATCGACTCCTTAATTTCTCTTTCTTCTGTTTTGTTGTTGGTGTATAAGAATGCCACTGACTTCTGTGCATTGATTTTATATCCTGCCACTTTACTGAATTCCTGTATGAGTTCTAGCAGTTTTGGGGTGGAGTCTTTTGGGTTTTCCACATAAAGTATCATATCATCTGCCAAGAGTGAGAGTTTGACTTCTTCTTTGCCAATTTGGATGCCTTTGATTTCTTTTTGTTGTCTGATTGCTGTGGCTAGGACTTCTAATACTATGTTGAATAGCAGTGGTGATAGTGGACATCCCTGCCGTGTTCCTGACCTTAGGGGGAAAGCTCTCAGTTTTTCCCCATTGAGAATGATATTCGCTGTAGGTTTCTCATAGATGGCTTTTATGATATTGAGGTATGTACCCTCTATGCCTATACTCTGAAGAGTTTTGATCAAGAAAGGATGCTGTACTTTGTCAAATGCTTTTCCTGCATCTATTGAGAGGATCATATGATTCTTGTTCTTTCTTTTGTTAATGCATTGTATCATGTTGATCGATTTGCGGATGTTGAACCAACCTTGCAGCCCAGGGATAAATCCCACTTGGTCATGGTGAATAATCCTTTTAATGTACTGTTGGATCCTCTTGGCTAGTATTTTGGTGAGAATTTTTGCATCCATGTTCATCAGAGATATTGGTCTGTAGTTCTCCTTTTTTTATGGGGTCGTTGTCTGGTTTTGGGATCAAGGTAATGGTGGCCTCATAAAACGAGTTTGGAAGTTTTCCTTCCATTTCTATTTTTTGGAACAGTTCAAGAAGAATGGGTATTAATTCTTCTTTAAATGTTCGGTAGAATTCCCCTGGGAAGCCATCTGGCCCTGGGCTTTTGTTTTTTGGGAGATTTTTGATGACTGCTTCAGTTTCCTTAGTGGTTATAGGTCTGTTCAGGTTTTCTATTTCTTCCTGGTTCAGTTTTGGTAGTTGATACATCTCTAGGAATGCATCCATTTCTTCCAGGCTATCTAATTTGCTGGCATAGAGTTGTTCATAATATGGTCTTAGAATTGTTTGTATTTCTTTGGTGTTGCTTGTGATCTCTCCTCTTTCATTCATGATTTTGTTTATTTGGGTCATTTCTCTTTTCTTTTTGATAAGTCTGGCCAGGGATTCATCAATCTTGTTAATTCTTTCAAAGAACCAGCTTCTAGTTTTGTTGATCTGTTCTACTCTTCTTTTAGTTTCTATTTCATTGATTTCTGCTCTGATCTTTATGATTTCTCTTCTCCTGCTGGGTTTACACTTTATTTGCTGTTCTTTCTCCAGCTCCTTTAGGTGTAGGGTTAGGTTGTGCATTGGAGACCTTTCTTGTTTCTTGAGAAAGGCTTGTATTGCTATATACTTTCCTCTTAGGACTGCCTTTGCTGCATCCCAAAGATTTTGAATAGTTGTGTTTTCATTTTCATTGGTTTCCATGAATTTTTAAAATTCTTCTTTAATTTCCTGGTTGACCCATTCACTCTTTAGTAGGATGCTCTTTAGCCTCCATGTATTTGAGTTCTTTCCGACTTTCCTCTTGTGATTGAGTTCTAGTTTCAAAGCATTGTGGTCTGAAAATAGGCAGGGAATGATCCCAATCTTTTGGTACGGGTTGAGACCTGATTTGTGACCTAGGATGTGATCGATTCTGAAGAATGTTCCATGGGCACTAGAGAAGAATGTGTATTCTGTTGCTTTGGGATGGAATGTTCTGAATATGTCTGTGAAGTCCATTTGGTCCAGTGTGTCATTTAAAGTGTTTATTTCCTTGTTGATCTTTTGCTTAGACGATCTGTCCATTTCAGTGAGGGGGGTGTTAAAGTCCCCTACTATTATTGTATTGTTGTCGATGTGTTTCTTTGCTTTTGTTATTAATTGACTTATATAATTGGCTGCTCCCATGTTAGGGGCATAGATATTTACAATTGTGAGATCTTCTTGTTGGAGAGATCCTTTAAGTAGGATATAGTGTCCTTTCTCATCTCTTATTATAGTCTTTGGTTTAAAATCTAATTTGTCTGATATAAGGATTGCCACCCCAGCTTTCTTTTGGTGTCCATTAGCATGGTAAATAGTTTTTCACCCCCTCACTTTCAACCTGGGGGTGTCTTTGGGTCTAAAATGAGTCTCTTGCAGACAGCATATCGATGGGTCTTGTTTTTTTATCCAGTCTGATAGCCTGTGTCTTTTGATTGGGGCATTTAGCCCATTTACATTCAGGGTAACTATTGAAAGATAGGAATTTAGTGCCATTGTATTGCCTGTAAGGTGACTGTTACTGTATATTGTCTGTGTTCCTTACTGGTCTATGTTGCTTTCAGGCTCTCTCTTTGCTTAGAGGACCCCTTTCAAGATTTCTTGTAGGGCTGGTTTCATTTTCGCAAATTGCTTTAGTTTTTGTTTGTCCTGGAAGCTTTTTATCTCTCCTTCTATTTTCAATGACAGCCTAGCTGGACATAGTATTCTTGGCTGCATATTTTTCTCATTTAGTGCCCTGAATATATCCTGCCAGTCCTTTCTGGCCTGCCAGGTCTCTGTGGATAGGTCTGTTGCCAATCTGATGTTTCTACCATTGTAGGTTACATATCTCTTCTCCCGAGCTGCTTTCAGGATTTTCTCTTTGTCTCTGAGACTCGTAAGTTTTACTATTAGATGTCGGGGTGTTGACCTATTTTTTTTGATTTTGAGAGGGGTTCTCTGTGCTTCCTGGATTTTGATGCCTGTTTCCTTCCCCAAATTAGGGAAGTTCTCTGCTATAATTTGCTCCATTATACCTTCTGCCCCCGTCTCTCTTTCTTCTTCCTCTGGGATCTCAATTATTCTAATATTGTTTCGTCTTATGGTATTGCTTATCTCTCGAATTCTGCCCTCGTGATCCAGTAGTTGTTTATCTCTTTTTTTCAGCTTCTTTATTTTCCATCATTTGGTCTTCTATATCACTGATTCTCTCTTCTGCCTCATTTTTCCTAGCAGTTAGTGCCCCCATATTTGATTGCACCTCATTAATAGCCTTTTTGATTTCCACTTGGTAGATTTTAGTTCTTTTACTTCTCCAGAAAGGGTTTCTCTAATAACTTCCATTCTTTTTTCAAGCCCAGCTAGTATCTTTAAAGTGATGATTCTGAACTCTAGATCTAACATCGTACTAATGTCCATATTGAGTAGGTCTGTGGCAGTCGGTACTACCTCTTGTTCTTTTTGTTGAGGTGATTTTTTCCATCTTGTCATTTTGTCCAGAGGAGAATAGATTAATGAGAGAACAAAATGCTAACAGGGTAACAACGTTCCCAGAAAATATACTCTAAACAAATCAGAAAAGACCTGAAGCAGTGGGAAAAGAAAGGGAAAGAGAAAAAAAAAAAAGAAAAAAAAAAGGAAAAGAAAAAGATAAAGACAAAAACAAACAAAAACAGAACAAAACAAAAAAAACCAGAATGTGATCAAATATGATCAGGGTGGTATATAGATCAGTGCCACACACTAGATTTTGGGTGTATTTTGGTCTGTTAGAAGAAAGTGCCTCCCAAAATGTTAAAGAAAGAAAAACTTATATATGTACAAAAACAAGGGTTGATATGATGAAGGGATGGAATATGACTGTAAAGATGGAAATTATACAATATTTTATAAAAGGAATTGATAAGTTGTTTGAAAAAAGAAAGAAGAGGATATAAAAAAAAGAGAAAAAAGGGAGAGAATGTGATCAGGCAGGGGAGGAGAAAAAAACCATACAATAGAGATTTAGGGTATATTTTGAAGAAACTATCTCAAAATTTTAAAGAGAGAACAACTTATATATATATGCCAAAAATACGGGTAACTACTATGAAGGGATAGAATATGACTCTAAGAATGAAAAATAAAAATGAAAAATAAAAATGTTTTTTTTTAAAAAAGGGATTGATAAGATGTTGGTTGAAAAAAGGAAAAAGAAAAATTCAAAAAAAAAAAAAAAAGACAGTTAAAAAAAAAATTAACTTTGAAAGACTAAAGAATCATGGTAAAAAAGCCATGAATTCTATGTGCATTATTCCCCTAGCGCTGGAGTTCTGCCGTTCTCATTGATCGGTAAACTTGGTCTTGGCTGGCTGTTCTCGCTGATCTTCTGGGGGAGGGGCCTGTTGCCGTGGTTTCCAAAAGTCTTTGCCGGAGGCCGAATTGCCCCACCCTTGCCCGGTCCGGACTAAGTAATCTCCTCGGGTTTCCTCTCGGGAGCTTATGTTCCCTTCAAGCTTTCCGTACAGCTTTGGAGGCGGAGAGTGAAAATGGCGGCCTCCCAATCTCTGCCTCGGAGGAGCCGAGAACTCGGTCCCTGCTCCTCAGTGAGCCCCCAGAGAAAAGCCGCCAGTCACTCCCGTCTCCCCGGTCTCCGGCCACACTCCATGCTCACCCGGCCTGTGACTGCGCGTTTCTATCTCTGGCACCTGACCCCGTGTGGAGTCTCCAAACCCAGCAGATTCCTGCGGTGCGCTCCCGCACCTCTCCTCCCGGGGGAAGAAGGTGAGTCTCCCCGGATCTGCTGCTTGTTGGGTCCCTGCTGGAGGAGCAGGGGTCCGAGTGTGCCGTGGATCACAGTTTATGGCAACCCCGAGCTGAGAGCCCGCGTCTGGGCTCTGTCTCTCCAGCTGGCTTCCCTGCTCCGATACCTGGGAGCTCTGCCGCACTCATGCACCCCCGGTCTTTCTGTGACCCCGAGGGTCCTGAGACCACACTGTCCCACGAGGGTTCCACCCCCCGCTTAGCCACCGGGGTGACATCCGTCAGCGGAGCCGACTTCTAAAAGTTCCGATTTTGTGCTCCGTGGTTCTATCACTTGCCAGAAGCGGCCGACAGAGGCCCCTCCCCCGCCGTCTATCCTCCCGAATATCGCCTTGGATTCACTTCTCTGCACGTCCTACCTTCCAGAAAGTGGTCGCTTTTCTGTTCAGAGAGTTGTTGCTCTTCTTTTCTTCGATCTCCTGTTGAGTTCGTAGGTGTTCAGATTGGTTTGATCCCTATCCAGCCGAATTCCAGAGAGGAGACGAAATCCAAGTCTGGTACTCCTCCACCATCTTGCTCCGCCCCCCCGCCGCATAGACATTTTAACTATGTTTATTTGTCCAATCCATGAGCATGGAATGTTTTTCCATCTTTTTGTGTCTTCTTCAATTTCTTTTATAAGTATTCTGTAGTTTCTAGAGTATAGATCATTCTCCTCTTTGGTTAGGTTTATTCTTAGGTATCAAAGAACACTGATATGAAGATTGCTACCCCAGCAATGGTTTTTGGTACAATTGTAAAAGGAATTGCTTCCTTAACTTCTCTTTCTTCAGTTACATTTTTAGTGTATAGAAATGCAACTGATTTCTGTGCATTGATTTTGTATCCTGCTACACTGCTGAACTACTGTATGTGTTCTACTAATTTGCGAATGGAGTCTTTTGGGTTTTCCACATAAAGTATCATGTCATCTGGGAAGAGAGAGAGTTTGACTTTTTCTTTGCCAATTTGAATGCCTTGTATTTCCTTTTGTTGTCTGCTTGCTGAGGCTACGAATTCTAGTAGTATATTGAACAAAAGTGGAGAGAGTGAGCATCCCTGTCGTGTTCCTGACCTTAAGGGAAAAGCTCTCAGTTTTTCCCCATTGAGAATGATATTTACTGTGGGCTTTTCATAGATGCCTTTTATGATATTGAAGTATGTTCCCTCTAACCCCATACTTTTCAGAGTTTTAATCAGAAAAGGATGCTGTATTTTGCCAAATGCTTTTTATGCATCAATTGAGAGAATCATATGGTTCTTGTCCTTTCTTTTATTAATGAGATCTATCACGTTGACTGATGAATGTTGAACCACCCTTGCATCCAAGGAATAAATCCCACCTGGTCGTGGTGAATAATCCTTTTAATGTACTGTTGGATCCCACTGGAGAGTATCCTGGTGAGTATTTTGACATCCATGTTTATCAGGGATATTGGTCTGTAATTGTCGTTTCTGATGGGGTCTTTGGTTTTGAGATCAAGGTAATGTTGACCTCATAAAATGAGTTTTGAGTTTTCCTTCCATTTCTATTTTTTTGGAACAGCTTTGGTAGAATAGGTATTATTTCTTCTTTAAATGGTAGAATTCAAGTGGAAAGCCATCTAGCCCTCGACTCTTGTTTTTTGGGAGGTTTTTGATTATAGATTCAATTTCCTTACTGGTTATTGTCTATTCAGATTGTCTATTTCTTCCTGTTTCAGTCTTGGTAGTTTATAAGTTTCCAGGAATGCATCCATTTCTTCCAGATTGCCCAGTCTGTTGGCATACAGCTGCTGGTAATACGTTCTAATAATTGGTCTCTATTTCCTTGGTATTAATCATGATCTCTCCCCTTTCATTCATGATTTTATTAATTTGGGTCCTTTCTCTTTTCTTTTGGACAAGTCTGGCCAGAGGTTTATCGATCTTATTAATTCTTTCAAAGAACCAGCTCCTAGTTTCATTGATCTGTTCTACTGTTTTTTGGTTTCTATTTCATTAATTTCTGCTCTGATCTTTATTATTTCTCTTCTCCTGCTGGGTTTAGGCTTTATTTGCTGTTCTTTCTCCAGCTCCTTTAGGTGGAGGGCTAGGCTGTGTATTGGAGACCTTTCTTGTTTCTTGAGAAAGGCTTGTATTACTATATACTTTCCTCTTAGGACTGCCTTTGCTATATCCCAAAGATTTTGAACAGTTGTGTTTTCATTTTCATTGGTTTCCATGAATTTTTTTAATTCTTCTTTAATTTCCTGGTTGACCTATTCATTCTTTATCAGGATGCTCTTTAACTTCCAAGTGTTTGAGTTCCTTCCAAATTTCCTTTTGTGGGTGAGTTCCAGTTTCAAAGCATTGTGACCTGAAAATACGCATGGAATAATCTCAGTGTTTTGGTATTGGTTGGGATCTGATTTGTGACCCAGTATGTGATCTATTCTGGAGAAAGCTCCATATGCACTTGAGAAGAATGAGTATTCTTCTGTTTTAGGATGAAATGTTCTGTAAATATCTACGAAGTCCATCTGATCCAATGTGTCTTTCAAAGTTCTTGTTTCTTTGTTGAACTTTTTATATGATCTGTCCATTGCTGTGAGTGTTGAAGTCTCCTACTATTAATGTATTATTGTGTTTATATACTATTGTATACCATTGCTTTTATATACTATTGTGTTGCATATACTATTAACATATTATTGTTTCTTTATTTTGGTTATTTATTGGTTGATATAATTGACTGTTCCTATTTGGAGGCATAGATATTTACAACCGTTATATTTTCTTGTTGGATAGACCCTTTAAGTATGATATAGTGTCCCTCTACATTCTTTACTAGTCTTTGGTTTAAAATCTAATTTGTCTGATATGAAGATTGCTACCCCAGCTTTCTTTTGAGGTCCATTAGCATGGTAGATGGTTCCCCATCCCCTCACTTAAAATCTGGAGGTGTGTTTAGGTTCCAAATGAGTTTCTTGTAGACAGCATATGGATGGGTCCTGCTTTTTAATCCAATCTGAAACCCATGTCTTTTGATGGGAGTATTCAGCCCATTTACATTGAGAGTAACTATTGAAGGATATGAATTTAGTGCCATTGTATTGCCTGTAAAGTCCCTGGTTCTGTAGATTGTCTCTGTTAATTTCTGGTCTATATTATTCTCGGGGTCTCTCATTGCTTACAGAATCCCCCTTAATATTTCTTGCAGGGCTGGTTTGGTGGTCACATATTCTTTCAGTTTCTGCCTGTTCTGGAAGCTCTTTATCTCTCCAACCGTTTTGAATGACAGCTTTGCTGGATAAAGTATTCTTGGCTGCATGTTCTTCTCATTTAGTACCATGAATATGTCTTGCCAGCACTTTCTGGCTTGCCAGGGCTCTGTGGATAGGTCTGATGTTATTCTAATGTTCTTCCCTCCATATGTAAGGAATCTCCTCTCCCCAGCTATTCTCAGGATAGATTCTTTGTCTGTAAGATTTGCAAGCTTCACTATTATGTCAGGGTGTTGTTACTGAATTTTAGGAGGGGGTCCTCTCTGCCTCTTGGACACCAATGCTTGCTTCCTTCCCCAGATTAGGGACGTTCTTAGCTATGATTTGCTCAAATATGCCTTCTGGTCCTCTCTCTCTCTCCACCCCCTCAGGGATCCCAATAATTCTGACTTTGGAATGTTTCATGGCATCACTAATCTAAGTCTATTTCCATGGGCTACTAGCTGCCTATCTTTGTTTTCTTCAACTTCCTTTTCATCAGCTTATCTTGCAGATCAGTGGTTTGCTCTTCTGCCTCATTTACCCTGGCTGTTAGAGTATCCAGTTTAGACTGCATCTCATTCATAGCATTTTTAAGTTCGGCCTAATTAGATCTCATTTCTGTCCTTAGAGATTCTATATTGTCACTAATGCTTTTTTCAAGACTAGCTGTTGACTTTATGATTGCTATCCTGAATTCTATCTCTGACATCTTACTTATATCCATATCCATTAATTCTGTGGCAGAGGACGTTATCTCAGGTTCTTTTGTGTTTTTGAGAATTCCTCCTCCTAGTCATTCTGTCAAGGGATGGTTGAGTGAATGAACATAGTCCAAAATATCAACCACGACCTAAGGAAAATGCACCCTAGAAAATATCCAAAGTGGGTGGAAGCTACCATACACAAGCAAAGCCAAGATGATCCAAAACAATAAGGGGGGGGGAAGAGATTATAATCTCTCAGGGTGGACAAAGCAGGATGATCTGTCTGTTCTTGACTGATTTTTGGTCTGTGTGTTAGATGACTCTGTATCCCCAAATTTCAAAGAAATCAGAACTTATATATATAATATCAAAATATAATTGAGTAGAATGAAAAATGGGCTAGTATACTGCATAAATTTATAAAACATAGATGTGAAAAAAATAAAAAAGTTGGGGGGCGCCTGGGTGGCTCAGTCACTTAAGTGTCTGCCTTCGGCTTCTGGAGACCTGGGATTGATCCCCACATCGGGCTCCCTGCTCAGCAGGGAGTCTGCTTCTCCCTCTCCCTCTGTTCCTCCCCCAGCTCATGCTCTTGTGCTCTGTCTCTCAAATAAATAAATAAAATCTAAAATCAAAACAACAAAAAAACCCCACATAAGTTGGGAAACAAGAATCTATTTGAAAAGAGAACAGGGTAAAAAAAAAAAAAAAAAAAAAAACCAAAGAAAGAAAGAAAAAAGAAATGCAAAATTTTAGCCTGAAGTATAAACAAGTCATGAGGGAACACCTGGAGCTCCCTATATTATTTTCCCCTGGCGATGGAGTTTTACAGTCCTGTGGGAAACGAGCTTATCATTCACCTGTTCTTCAGTCTGTCTTCTTGGGGAGGGGGCTGCTGCTCGGCTTCTCAGGTATCTTTGCCTGGGGTGGAGCTGCCCCACCCCATGTCAGGGGGATGGGCTTAATGTGAGCTGGTCCTCTGTGTGGCTTTTCTTCCCTGGCGACTTTCCGCTTCTCTATGGAGGGTCAGAGCAAATATGGCTGTGTGGGAATTTCTGGCCCAGAACTGCAAGGTCGCAGTCCCCTTTCTTTAATAAACCCTCCAGATCAAACCATCTCCACTTCTGTGGGTACCAAACTCCACAGACTTGTGCTATTGGTGCCTGCTGCAACTCTCCTGGAGGAATTCCAGAGACCCTCGAGCATCTCTGCGTTTTGTTACTTTGCAATTGCTAGCAGCCATGGGCTCACGCATGCACCCTCTTCCGCGGCAACGAGGTCACGCTGGTGCTGCTCCAGTGTCCTTTTGGGGGTCACACTGCCCTGAGAGCTGCTGCCTGTCGTGGGCACAAGCCATTTTATATCTCCCCTGGGATGTTAAACAGCCTGCACTTTCTAGTGCTTCTCAGGGTGGTCAGGCAGAGAGGGGTCCCCTACTGACCTGGATCATGGTTTATGGTGACCAGAGCTGAGAGTCCCTTCTGGGCTCACTGACCATAACCAGTATCCCCGCTCCACTGCTTGGGCACCGTATCAGTTCAGGCTCCCCTGTTCCTTCTGAGTCTCCTGGAATCCTGAGATCACAATGATCCACCTAGAATTCTGCCCCATTCATCCCCTGTGCCCTTTTCAGAAAGGTGTGTGGAACAGATTTCTAAGGGTTCTGATTTTTTTGCTCCGGTGTTATATCACTTTCTGGTGGCTGGCTTATGGAGGTTCCCTCCTCTGTTTATCTTCCAATATTTCCCCCAAAGATTCAAGGTTCCGCACCTCCTACCTTGCAAAAAGTAGTCGTTTTTCTGCTTGTAGAGATCCAGACAAATCTTCCTACATCTCAGGTTGAGTTCATGTGTGTTCAGAATGGTTTGATAGATATCCAGCTAACTTCGAAGGACCGCACATACTTACTTTTAAATTTAATTATTTTTTTGTTGCAGAAAAAGATACTGTGCTGTTTAATGTAAAAATGCTTGTCTGACAGTTCACCCCGAGTTGTAAATATATTTACTATATTTAATAATGCTAACTAATCTACCCACAGCTCATTATAAATGAAATCTAGTTTATCCATCTGACCCCACCCAAGCTCACATCCACTCATTTCACTCCAAGACTTCCAAAATAGCCTCTCTGTTTCATCTCTTAAACCACAACTATGCCATCTTGCTATCACCACATTAATAGTTTCCCTTAAAACATCACTTCAAACACCTTATTTACTTCTTGAGAAACTTTCAGGGGTTTGGAATTTCCAGCCATCTTAATTTTTTAATTTTCCAAATCCTATTTGTTCCTCAAGACACCTACTATATGCCAAATCTGATCATCCCAGCTAAAAGTAGCAGGGTCTCAGTCTGAAAGTCTTTGAGGTCATTCAGACCAACCAAGAATCCCTAATAAACAGTATATCTAGATGTTGTCTACTCATCATTGATGTGAACACTGGCATTTATAGAAAATGTATTTCTTACAAGGCCAATCACGTTTAGAAAAGTCTAACTACAACTGCTACCTATTTGATTTTAATTCTAATTCCTCGGCTATACAGAACTGATTTTTTTTTTTTTTTAATCAATTGGAAGGGAGGGGGCAAAGATGGTGGAGGAGTAGGGGACCCTATTCCAACTGGTCCCCTGAATTGAGGTGGATATCTACCAGACCAATCTGAATACCCACGAAATCAGACTGAGATGTAAAAAGATATATCTGGATATCTAGAAATAGAATATCACAGGTGGTTGGTTTCGAGGTATGAAGCGGGGAGTCGTGATTCTGTGCGCAGGTATCGGAAGTTAACCATAAGGGGGAGGGAGCCTTTGGGATCACTCACTGCCCAAACACAATAGCCTCCCGCGCTGGGGACCAGGCACAGAATTGCAGACTGGTAGCGGTGGGAAAAGTACTTTAGGGCAGTCCCCCGGACTGAAACCTGGAGCGGTGGGGCTGCGTGTGCGAACTGGGGGTGGCTGGCAGTTTTAGAAGCACAAAGGGCAGAGACGAGGCTGGACCTGGAAGTGAGGGGTGGGAGTGCTGCTGTGGGGTGCAAAACCGAGGACGCTGCAGCAGCACAGACAGAAACAAAGACAGTGTGACCTGGAGAGCTAACTGAAGAACAGACTGCGATCTCTGTTCAGAGGCAGAGGGTTGGAAACAGTCTCTTCTGCTCTGACACTTGGAAGAGATGTGGAAAGCTGCCAGGGAAAGCCGCCAGAGAACAAAAGCCCCCCAAAACCGGTCTGCACTGAGCCCATCACCCCTACACACACGGCGGGCAGGGCAACTCACCCAAACAGGGTTTCCTGGGTAACAGCACAGCAGGCCCCTCCCCCCAGAAGACAGGCTGTGAGAACAAGAGGCCAACAACCCTAAGTTCCCTATAAAACAGGTGCATCTTGCTTGGGTTGCAGTCAATAATTTGAACTCTGTACATTCCTTCAACCACCCCTCAACAGAATGACTAAAAGGAGGAACCCCCAAAATAGGAAAGACTTAGAGACTGTGACATCTGCCACAGATTTACAAATGGATACAGATATAAGCGAGATGTTGGAAATAGACTTCAGGGTAAAAGTTATGAGGATGACAGCTAGAATGGAGAAATCAATTAGTGGCAACATAGAGTCTTTAAGGGCAGAAATGAGAGCTGATTTGGCAGAAGTTAAAAATGCTATCAATGAGATCCAATCTAATCTAGATCTCTAACAGCTAGGGTAAGCGAGGCAGAAGAACGAATGAGAGATCTAGAAGACCAATTGATAGAAAAGGAAAAAGAGGAGGCCTGGGAGAAACAGCTCAAAATCCATGAAAACAGAATTAGAGAAATAAGTGATGGCATGAAATGTTCCAATGTCAGAATTACTGGGATCCCTGAGGGGGTGAAGAGAGAGGGAGGACTAGAAGATATATTTGAGCAAATTGTAGCTGAGAACTTCCTTAATCTGGGGAATGAAACAAACATTCATATCCTAGAGGCAGAGAGGACCCTCCTAAGATCAAGGAAAAGAGACCAACGCCCAAGCGTGTAATAGTAAAACTCGCAAATTTTAGACCCAAGGAAACCATCTTAAGGGCAGTTAGGGGGAAGAGATTCCTTACGTACAGAGGGACGAACGTCAGAATAATGTCAGACCTATCCAGAGAGACCTGGCACCCAGAAAGGGTACTAAATGAGAAGAACATGCAACCAAGAATACTTTATACAACAAGGCTGTCATTTAGAATGGATGGAGAGATGCAGAGCTTCCAAGACCGGCAGAATCTGAAAGAATATGTGATCACTAAGCCAGCCCTGCAAGAAATATTAAGGGGGGTTCTATAAAAGGAGAAAGACCCCAAGAGTGATATACAACAGAAATTTACAGAGACAATCTATAGAAACAAGGATGTCACAGGCGACATGATGACAATAAATTCGTATCTTTCAATAATCACTCTCAACGTGAACGGCCTAAATGCTCCCATAAAATGGCACAGGGTTGCAGATTGGATAAAAAGACAGAACCCATGCATATGCTGTCTACAAGAGACTCATTTTGAACCTAAAGATACATCCAGACTGAAAGTGAAGGA
Source organism: Halichoerus grypus (assembly GCF_964656455.1). Classification (NCBI taxonomy): domain Eukaryota; kingdom Metazoa; phylum Chordata; class Mammalia; order Carnivora; family Phocidae; genus Halichoerus; species Halichoerus grypus. Next base: position 118,328,807 of record NC_135720.1, read on the forward strand.
ATGGAGATCCATCTTCCATGCCAATGGACCTCAAAAGAAAGCTGGGGTAGCAATTCTCATATCAGACAAATTATATTTTAAGCTAAAGACTGTAGTTAGAGACATAGAAGGACACTGTATCGTTCTTAAAGGATCTATCCAACAAGAAGATCTAAAAATTGTAAATATCTACACCCCCAACATGGGAGAAGCGATCTACATAAACCAACTGTTAACCAAAATAAAGAGTCATACTGATAATAATATGTTAATTGTAGGACACCTGAATACTCCACTCTCAGCAATAGACAGATCAGCTAAGCAGAAAATCAACAAAGAAACAAGAGCGTTGAATGACACACTGGACCAGATGGACCTCAGAGATATACACAGAACATTCCACCTTAAACCAAGAGAATACACATTCTTCTCGAGTGCACATGGAACTTTCTCCAGAATAGACCACATACTGGGTCACAAATCAGGTCTCAACCGATACCAAAAGATTGAAATTATTCCCTGCATATTCTCAGACCATAATGCTTTAAAACTGGAACTCAATCACAAGAAAAAATTTGGAAAAAATTCAAACACTTGGAAGCTAAAGACCACTCTGCTTACGAATATTTGGGTCCACCAGGAAATCAAAGAACTTAAAGAATTCATGGAAACCAATGAGAACAAAAAGACATTGGTCCAAAACCTATGGGATACTGCAAAGGCAGTCCTAAGGGGGAAATACATAGCCATCCAAGCCTCACTCAAAAAAACAGAAAAATCTGGAATTCACCAACTAACTCTACACCTTAAAGAACTGGAGAAAAAGCAACAAACGATGCGTAGGCCATGCATTAGAAGAGAAATAATTAAGATTAGAGCTGAAATCAATGAATTAGAAACCAGAAATACAGTAGATCAGATCAACGAAACTAAAAGCTGGTTCTCTGAAAGAATTAATAAGATCGATAACCCACTGGCCAGACTTATGCAAAAGAAGAGAGAAAGGACCCAAATTAATAAAATTATGAATGAAAGGGGAGAGATCACGACTAACACACCAAGGAAATAGAAATAATTATTAGAAATTATTATCAATAACTACATGCCAATAAATTAAGCAACCTGGAAGAAATGGATGTCTTCCTCAAAACCTATAAACTACCAAAACTGAAACAGGAAGACAATGACAACCTGAATAGGCCAATAACCAGTAACAAAATTGAAGCAGTTATCAAAAACCTCCCAAAAAACAAGAGTCCAGGGCCTGATGGATTCCCTGGGGAATTCTACCAAACATTCAAAGAAGAAATAATACCTATTCTCCTGAAGCTGTTTCAGAAAATAGAAACAGAAGGAAAGCTTCTAGACTCATTTTATGAGGCCAGCATTACCTTGATCCCCAAACCAGGCAAAGACCCCATCAAAAGGAGAATTTCAGACCGATATCCCTGATGAATATGGATTCCAAAATTCTCAACAAAATCCTAATAGGATCCAACAGTACATTAAAACGATCACCCACCACGACCAAGTGCTATTTATCCCTGGGATGCAAGGGAGGTTCAACACTCACAAATCAATCAATGTGATAGAACACATTAATTAGAGGAGCGAGAAGAACCATAGGGTCCTCTCAATTGATGTAGAAAAAGCATCTGACAAAAAACAACATCCTTTCCTGATTAAAACTCTTCAGAGTATGGGGATAGAGGGAATATAACTCAAGTTCATAAAATCCATCTATGAAAAACCCGCGAATATCATCCTCAATGCGGAAAACCTGAGAGCCTTTCCCTTGAGATCAGGAACATGACAAGGATGCCCACTCTCACCACTATTGTTCAATAGAGAAGTCCTAGCAACAGCAATCAGACAACAAAACGAAATAAAAGTTATTCAAATTGGCAAAGAAGAAGTCAAACTCTCTCTCTTTGCAGATGACATGATACTTTATGTGGAAAACCCAAAAGCTTCCATCTCCAAATTACTAGAACTCATACAGCAATTCAGTAATGTGGCAGGATACAAAATCAATGCACAGAAATCAGTTGCTTTCTTAAACACTAACCACGAAACTATAGAAAGAGAAATTACAGAGTTAATTCCATTTACAATAGCACCAAAAACCATAAGATACCTCAGAATAAACCTAACCAAAGAGGTAAAGGATCTATACTCTAGGAACTACAGAACACTCATGAAAGAAATTGAAGAAGATACAAAAAGATGGAAAAACATTCCATGCTCATGGACTGGAAGAATAAACATTGTTAAAATGGCTATGCTGTCCACAGCAATCTGTATCTTCAACACCATCCTGATCAAAATTCCAATGACATTTTTCAAAGTGCTGGAACAAACAATCCTAAAATTTGTATGGAATCAGAAAAGACCCCGAATTGCCAAGGAAATGTTGAAAAAGAAAAACAAAGCTGGGGCATCACGTTGCTGGATTTCAAGCTATATTACAAAGCAGCGATCACTAAGACAGCATGGTACTGGCACAAAGACAGACACATAGATCAATGGAACAGAATAGAGAGCCCAGATATGGACCCTCAACTCTATGGTCAAATAATCTTCGACAAAGCAGGAAAAATATGCAATGAAAAAAGACAGTCTCTTCAATAAATGGTGCTGGGAAAATTGGGCAACTATATACAGAAGAATGAAATTTGACCATTCTCTAACACCATACACAAAGATAAACTCAAAATGGATGAAAGACCTCCATGTGAGACAGGAATCCATCAAAATCTTTGAGGAGAGCATAGGCAGTAACCTCTTTGACATAGGCCACAGCAACTTCTTTCAAGACACATCTCCAAAGGCAAGTGAAACAAAAGCAAAAAAGAACTTTTGGGACTTCATCAAGATAAAAAGTTTCTGCACAGCAAAGGATACAGTCAACAAAACAAAGAGGCAACCCACGGAATGGCAGAAGATATTTGCAAATGACACTACAGACAAAGGGCTGATATCCAGGATCTATAAAAAACTTCTCAAACTCAACACCCAAAAAAACAAATAATCAAGTCAAAAAATGGGCAGAAGACCTGAACAGACACTTCTCCAAAGAAGACATACAAATGGCCAACAGACACATGAAAAAATGTTCCACATCACTAGCCATCAGGGAAATTCAAATCAAAACCACATTGAGATACCACCTTACACCAGTTAGAATGGCAAAAATTGACAAGGCAAGAAACAACAAATGTTGGAGAGGTTGTGGAGAAAGGGGAACTCTCTTATACTGTTGGTGGGAATGCAAGTTGGTGTACAGCCACTTTGGAAAACAGTGTGGAGGTGCCTCAGAAAATTAAAAATAGAGCTACCCTATGACTCAGCAATTGCACTCTGGGTATTTACCCCAAAGACACAGATGTAGTGAAAAGGAGGGCTATATGCATCCCAATGTTCACAGCAGCAATGTCCACAATAGCCAGACTGTGGAAAGAGCTGAGATGCCCCTCAACAGATGAATGGATAAAGAAGATGTGGTCCATATATACAATAGAATATTACTCAGCCATCAGAAAGGATGAATACCCAACTTTTACATCAACATGGATGGGACTGGAGGAGAATATGCTAAGTGAAATAAGCAGAGAAAGTCAATTATCATATGGTTTCACTTATTTGTGGAAATAAGGAATAGCATGGAGGACATTAAATGGAGAAGGAATGGAAAAATGAAGGGGGGGAAATCAGAGGGGGAGATGAACCATGAGAGCCTATGGACTCCGGGAAACAAACTGAGGGTTTGAGAGGGGAGGGGGTTGAGGGGGATGGGTTTGCCCGGTGATGGGTATTAAGGAGGGCACATATTGCATGAAGCACTGGATGTTATTCACAATCAATCATGGAACACTACATCAAAAACTAATGATGTACTGTATGGTGACTAACATAATAAAATAAAATTAAATTAAAAAAATCAATCAATCAATCAATCAATCAATTTGAAGAGGGAAAATAAAATAAGACAAAATCAGAGAGGGGGACAAAGCAGAAGAGAATCTTAATCATAGGAAACAAACTGAGGGTTGCTGGAGCAGTGGGGGGTGGGGAGATAGGGTAACTGGGTGCTGGGCATTAAGGAGGGCATGTGATGTAATGAGCATTGGGTATAAGACTGATGAACCACTGAACTCTTCCTCTGAAAACAGTAATATACTATATATTAAATAACTGAATTTAAGTTTCATACCCATTCAAAATAGATAAATAAATCTTCGAAGAAAAAAAAGGATGGAGTTAAAGAAAATAGTATCTTTTACCCATTTTGAAAGAGAGAGAGAAAGAGATTGTGTGGGGGGATTGGCAGAAGGACAGGATCCGCAAGCAGAGTCCTCACTGAGTATTTAGCCCGACAGGGGGCTTGATCTCACAACCCATGAGACTGAGCCACCCAGGAGCCCCTATCTCCATCCTTCTAACATCTATTCTTTAAAAATGCTTAACTGGCCTCACCTTTGAATTATTTAAAGTTAAAAATGCAAAAAATAACATAACTATGCAGTGGCTCTTATAGAGTTCAGGCAGTGAAAATGTCTGAAAGACTCTAAAAGGTAGAGATCTTAAAATATTTATATTCTAACTGTTTTAGGATGCAAAAATCCTCAACAAAATGCTAGCAAAATCAATACAACAATACATTGAAAAAATCATTCACCACAATCAAGTGGGATTTATTCTTGGGATGCAAGGGGGTTCAATGTTCTGAAATCAATCAGTGTGACATCACATCAACAAGAGAAAGTATAAAAGTCATGTGATCATTTCAGTAGATGCAGAAAAAACATTTGACAATGTATAATATCCCTTTGTGATAAAAACCCTCAACAGAGTAGGTTTAGAGTGAACATACCTCAATATAATAAAGACTATGTATGACAAACCCACAGCTAACGTCATACTCAATGGTGAAAATTGAGAGCCTTTCCCTTAAGGTCGGGAATAAGACAAGGGTATCTACTCTCACCTCTTTTATTCATCATAGTATTCTAAGTCCTAGCCAAAGCAATCAGAAATCAAAAGGAAGTAAAAGGCATCCAAATTGGTTAGAATGAAGTAAGACTTTCACTATCTGCAGATGATGTGATACTATATACAGAAAACCCTAAGGACTCTACCAAAAAACTACTAGAACTGAGAAAGGAATTCAGACATTTCTCATAAAGGGTTAGTATCCAAAATTTATAAAAAACTTATCAAACTCAACACCCAAAAAACAAATAATCCAGTCAAGAAAAGGGCAGAAGACACAAACAGACATTTCTCTGGAGAAAACACACAGATGGCCAACAGACACATGAAAAGATGCTCAATATCACTAAATCATCAGGAAAATGAAATCAAAACCACAATGAGATATCATCTCATACATCAGAATGGCTATATCAAAAACATAAGAAACAATAAATGTTGGTGAGAATGTGGAGAAAAGGAACCCCTCACGCACTGTTGGTGGGAATGCAAACTGGTGCAGCCAATGTGGAAGACAGTATGGAAGTTCCTCAAAAAACTGAAAATAGAATTACCATATGATCCAGTAATCCCACTACTGGGTATTTACCCAATGAATACAAAAACACTAATTTGAAAAGATATATGCACCCCTATGTTTCTAACAGCATTATCTACAATAGCCAAATTATGGAAGCAACCCAGGTGTCCACCAATAGATGAATGGATAAAGAAGATGTGGTGTATACATATACACACATACACAATGGAATATTACTCAACATAAAAAGGAATGAAATCTTGCCATTTGCAACAATATGGATGGATCTAGAGTATATAAGAGCAAGTGAAATAAGTCAGAGAAAGACAAATACCACATGATTTAACTCATATGTGGAATTTATGAAACAAAACAAATGAGCAAAGGAAAAAAGAGAAAAATGAAAAACAGACTCTTAACTATAGAGAATAAACTGATGGTTACCAGGGCGGGGTGGGGGGGTTGGTGGGGGATGGGTGAAATACATGAAGGGGATGATTAAGAGAACAATTATCATGATGAGCCCTGAGTTATGTACAGAATTGCAGAATCACTATATCGTACACCTGAAACTAATTTAACACTGTATGTTAATTATACTAGATTTAAAATTTTTTAAATGTAATTTTTAAAAATACATAAATACATAAATAAATAAATGTAAATGGTCTAAATGCTCCTATCAAAAGACAAAGGGTGAATGAATGGATAAAAAAATCTAAGAACTATCTATATGCAGCCTACAAGAAACTCCGTTCAGACCTAAAAACACATACAGACTGGAAGTAAAGGGATGAAAAAAATATATTCCATGCAAATGGTGGCCAATTAAAAAAAAAAAAAAAGCTGAGATAGCAATATTTACATCAGACAAAAAAGACAGGACAGAAAGGAGAACAGTAGATAAAGAAGGGTATCATATAATGATATAGGTTATCAATCCAACAAGGGGATATAACAATTGTAAACATCTATGCACTCAACATAGGAGTACCTAAATGTATAAAGCAAGTATTAACAGACATAAGGAGAGAAACTGACAGTAACACAATAATAGTAGGGGACTTTAATACCCCATTTACATCAATGGATAGCTCAACCAGACAGAAAATCAATAAGGAAACAGCTTTGAACGACACGTAAGACCAGACAGACTTAGATTTATACAGAACATTTCATCCAAAAACAGCAGAATATACATTCCCTTCAAATGCACATGGGACATTCTTCTGCATAAATCACATGTTTCGACCACAAAACAAGTCTCAATAATTTTAAGAAGATTGAAATCATAGTAAGCATCTTTTCTGACCATAATGCTATAAAACTAGAAATCAATTAAAAAAAAAAACTGGTAAAAACACAAACACAACATGCTACTAAAAGACCATGGGTCAGTGAATAAATCAAAGAGAAAATAAAAAAATATCTAAAGATAAATGAAAACATAATGGTTCAAAATTTTTGGGACACAGCAAAAGTAGTTCTAAGAAGGAAGTTTACAGCAAGAAAAACTTCAAAATAAACAATCTAACCTTACAACTACAGGAATTACAAAACGAACAAATGGAGCCTAATTTTAGTAGAACAAGAGTGATAATAAAGATCAGAGTGGAAAATACGAAATGAAGACTAAAAAAAAAACAACAATAGAAAAGATCAATGAAACTAAGAGCAGGTTCTTTAAAAAGATAAACAAAATGCAGAACCCTTTATCAGGGTCTCATCAAGAAAACAGAGAGGACTCAAATAAATGAAATCAGAAATAAAAGATGAGAAGTTAAAACTGACATACAGAAATACAAAGGATTATAAGAAACTACTACAAAAAATTCCAAGTGAAATAACTGAACAATCTACAAGAAAGAGATAACTTCCTAGAAACATAAATCTTCCAAGACAGAATCAGGAAGAAATAAATAACTTGAACAGAATGATTACTTGTAATGCAACTGAACCAGTAATCCAAAAACTCCCAGCAAGCAAAAGTCTAGGACTAGATGGTTTCATAGGTAAATTCTACCAAATTTTGGAAGAATTACTAATCTACTCAAACTATTCTCCCCAAAAAATGATGAAGGAAGAATTCTTCCAGATTCATTCTATGAGGCCTGTAAGAGACTATCAAACAAAAACTACATCCATTCATGACGAAAAATCAGCAAAATGGGTTTAGAGGGAACATATCTCAACATCAAAAGGCCTCATATAAAAAAACCCATAACTAATATCTCACTCATGATAAAAAGCTGAAAACTTTTCCTCTAAGATAAGGAATTACAGAAGGATATCTACTCTCACCACCTTTACTCAACATAGAACTGGAAGTCCTAGCCATAGCAATCACAAGAAAAAAAAAAGACATCCAACTTTTGTTAAGGAAAAAGTAAAACTGTCACTATTTGCAGACGACATGATACTAAACATAGAAAACCCTCAAGACTCCACCAAAAAAAAAAAAAAAAATTAGAAATGAATTCAGTGAAGTTGCAGAATACAAAATGAATATACAGAAATCTGTTGTACTTCTACACACAAATAATAAAGTGGCAGAAATTTTTTTAAAAATCCCATTTATAACTGCACCAAAAATAATAAAATACATAGGAATAAACTTAACAAGGAGGTGAAAGACCTGTACTCTGAAAACTATAAAACACTGATGAAAGAAATTGAAGATGACACAAACAAATGGAAACGCTCATGGATTAGAAGAGTTAAAACGTCCATACTATTCAAAGCAAGCCACAGACTCAACGTAATCCCTAACAAAATATCAATAGCATTTTTCACAGAACTAGAACATGTAATCCTAAAATTTGTATGTTCCATACAAAAGACCCCAAATAGCCAAAGCAATCTTGAGAAAGAAGAACAAGCTATAGATATCACAGCCCCAGATTTTAAGATATATTATAAAGCTATAATAATCAAAACAATATGGTCCTGCCACAGAAATAGCCACATAGAACAAGGGAACAGAATTTAGAGAGCCCAGAAATAAACCCATCCTTATATGGTCTCTTAATCTATGACAAAGGAGGCAAAAATATACAATGCAAAAAAGAAATATCAGTCTCTTCAACAAATGGTCTTGGGAAAACTGGACAATTGCATGCACAAGAATGAAACTGGATCACTTTCTTCTACTATACACAAAATAAACTCAAAATGGATTAAAGGCCAGGGCATCTAGGTGGCTCAGTCAGTTAAGTGTCCACCTCTTGATTTTGGCTCAGGTCATGATCTCAGGGTCATGGGACTGAGCCCCGTGTCAGGTTCTGCACTCAGCAGGGAGTCTACTTGAGATTCTCTTCCTCTCCTTCTGCCCCTCCCCCTCCACTTGTGCATGCTTTCTCTCTCTCTCTTCCTCTCTCTCAAATAAGTAAATCTTAAAAAAAAAAAGGATTAAAGACCTAAATGTGACACCTGAAACCATAAAACTCCTAAAAGAAAACATAGGCAGAGGGCACCTGGGCGGCTCAGTTGGTTAAGCGTCTGCCTTCGGCTCAGGTCATGATCCCAGGATCTGGGATTGAGCCCCATGTCGGGCTCCCTGCTCATGAGTGGGGAGCTGTGGGGAGCCTGCTTCTCCCTCTGGCCCCCTGCTCATGCTCTCTCTCTCAAATAAATAAATAAATAAAATCTTTAAAAGAAAGCATAGGCAGTAACCTCTTGGACATTAGCCTTAGCAGAATTCTTCTGCATCTGTCTCCTCAGGGAAGGGTAACAAAAGCAAAAATAAACAATTGGGACTACATCAAACCAAAAAGGTTTTTTACAACAAAGGAAACATCAACAAAAGGAAAAGGCAACTAACTTACCGAATGTGAGAAAATACTTGCAAATGTTAACATCCATTAAAGGGTTATATCCAAGCTATATAAAGAACTCGTACCACTCAACACCAAAAAACAAACAAAAACAAACCCACAAATAATCCAATTAAAAGGGCAGAGAACCTTAACAGACATTTCTCCAAAGAAGCCATAGAGATGGCCAAGACACACATACGAAAAGATGTTCATCACTTATCATCAGGGAAATGCAAATCAAAATCACAATGAGGTATCACCTCACACCTGTCAGAATGGCTAGTTCAAAAATAAAAGAAATAAGTGCTGGTGAGGATGTGGAGAAAGGGAACATTTGTGCACTGTTAGCAGGAACATAAATTGGTACAGTCACTACAAAAAACCATATTGAAGGTTCCTCAAAAAATTAAACATAGAAATACACCATGACCCAGTAATTCCATTTCTGGGTATTCACCTGAAGAAAACAAAAATACTGAACATGAAACAAAAACATGAAAAGATATATGCACCCCTATGTTTACTGCAGCATTATTTACAATAGCCAAGATATGGAAGTATCCCAAGTGCCCATCAAGAGATGAATGGATAAAGAAGATATGGTACACAGATACAATGGAATATTACTCAGACATAAAAAGAACAAGATCTTGCCATTTTCAACAACATGGATGAACCTAAAGAGTATTATGCTAAGTGAAACAGGTCAGACAGAAAAAAACAAGTATCATATTATTTCATTTATATGTGCAATCTAAGAAACAAAACAAACAAAAACAGACTCATAAATACCCAGAACAAACTGGTGGTTATCAAAGGGGATATGGGTGGGGGGGATGGCTGAAATAGATGAAGGGGATTAAGAGGTACAAACTTCCAGTTATAAAATAAATATGTCATAGTGATGAAAAGTGCAGGATAGGGAATATAGTCAATAATATTTTAATAACTTTGGTGGTAGATGGTAACTAAACTTACTATGTGAACATTTCATAATGTATAGAATTGCTGAGTAACTATGTTGTACACCTGAAACTAATATAATATTGTATGACAACTATACTTCAATAAAAAATTAATAATTAAAAATTGGTCAATTACTTTATGTATATAAAAATGGTTAAGTTTAAATTCATTTGTTAAATATGTATAAGGAATATATATAAATATGCCTTTTAGAAAAAACCATTAAAATAAAATTTAAGTAAAATTTTAAAAAAATTATTTTTCTTATTTAATCTATTTTGAAGATGTGAATTTCCATGTGTATTTTTGCAAATGGAGAACAATAATATTCCTAATTCAGCTAAAATTTATCAAATGCAAATACTCAGAGCTCTTAATAACTATGGATAATAGAACAATTAAACAATCAGTTAGGTGACTCAGAACTAACCAGAATAATCTTTCCTGACATATACACAAATAAAGAGGTGACAGCAATTTAAATACCCAACTGTCAGGTTACAAAAAGCATAGCTATGGCTCTAACGGATATCTCCTCTTGAATCATGAAATTAATCAACTGGATTTTTTTTTAAATTACTACATACAGTATCGGAAACTAAATTTATTGCTAACTACAGTAATAAGTAATCAGTTACCTATATGATTTGCAAAATTCAGTTTTTCGAGAAACTCTAAAGATAATACTAAAGTTGTTAATTGAAATTATTTTGGAAGATTTATAGTCAAACTATTTTGGTTGTTCACTTTACATGAGGTCTCAACTTAAGTCAACTTTAAACAAACTAAAAATCACTATATGACTATGCAAGACTGAGGTTCGGTTAGTGATCATGAAGTCAAAACTACACAAAGAACAGAACTAAAAACAGTTCATAAAAGTGAAACGAACACTGACGATTTCTAAGTGTTTTTGGAATCTGAGAAAGAGTAAATAAATTGCTGACATTGCAGTGCCATGTGCCCTCTGTTCTTGAAAGGATGTTTATCTTTAAAAAAAATAATAATAAGAGGTAAAAAGCCTTATCACTTAATGTCACACGGCCAGCAGAATCTTAATTTTCGATTAAAAAATTATCCAGAGGCCACAAACCATTATTATTCACATCAATGGCTTGTACTAGTTCAATTTCATGGCTGAGAAAATATGAAGATAATAGAGAAGAAACTTTGAGTACCTTAAATAAATATTACAAAGGGAGGACCTGGAAACTCTGAATCATTGAATCACCTAATTAGATGAAGCAGAAACCAAAAATCCCTAATACCTGGCACTAGCATTCCCACACTCCTTGCCCTCTTGTGACTCCTCACTGAGGCCATGTCCAAGGATCCACCATGGAATAACAATGACCAGCAAACACAGCCTCTGAAGTAGTGACATGACCATGCCCCTTTAGAGATGAGAAAACTCCCTGAATTACTCTTTTCCAAAGACACCCTTTAAAGGGGTGAGCTGAAGAGAAAGACCTGTGTCCTACCTCATCAGGAATTCTGTGATTGCTATTTCTGGTCTTCAGCATGCTAAAGGCACCTGCTTATTAGGAGAAGCTCCAAGTCTGGGGTTGGGGAAGGAGGTGGAAAGACAGCTTTACTCTGCATCACTCACAAATAAGTTATGTTTCTCACGTAACAACTAGAGTTTCAATGGAGATAGATATGAGCAACTGTATCTGCACACTGAAGCTTAGTGACCATGTCTTGTTGCAGTAATCACTGAACATGCAGGAAACGTGGAGTGGTTACATATGATTTTTCCTATTCTCACAGAAACACCACAAGTAATTTCATAACCCTGAACATAAACCAAATAATTTAAGAATAATGTCAGTGCTAACAATTATGTCCAATACATGCTAATCACTGGAGAAAATATTACATTTAGCTAAATTCATTTAAACAAGGCAATGTCACACAGAACTGCTGATATGTTGGATATACTTTATACTCACATTTTAACTCAAATACAATTGTTCAAAATTTAGGGAATGCATAAAGCTAGCATCTTATCTTCACAGAAGATAAGAAAATGAATGCCAAAAGGCTTACTTTAATTCAATTCAACAAATATGAATATCTACGTGTACCACCTTAAAAAAGTGAATAATAATGGAAACTAGATTATATGATTAAGCCTCCTAATGAAAAGAAAATTGAGAAAAATCACTACAAAACCATATAGCAGGGGGAGGAGCAAGATGGTGGAGGAGTAGGAGACCTAAATTTCATCTGGTCCAAGGAATTCAGCTAGATAGGAATCAAACCATTCTGAACACCTACAAACTCAACAGGAGATCAAAGAAAAGAATAGCAGCAACTCTCTGAAAAGAAAAGCGACCACTTTCTGGAAGGTCTCTTCTGGTTTGTTTAGCATATATTTTTCTGGGGTCGTTGTTACCCTGTTAGCATTTTGTTCTCTCATTCATCTATTCTCCTCTGGACAAATGGACAAGATGGAAAAAATCACCCCAAAAAAAAGAAAAAGAGGCAGTATCGACTGCCAGGGACCTAAAAATACGGAGACATTAGTAAGATGTCGGAACTAAAGTTCAGAATTACGATTATAAAGATACTAGCTGGGCTTGAATAAAGCATGGAAGATATTAGAGAAACCCTTTCTGGAGAAATAAAAGAACTAAAATCTAACCAAGTCAAAATCAAAAAGGCTATTAATGAGGTGCAATCAAAAATGGAAGCTCTAACTGCTAGGATAAATGAGGCAGAAGAGAGAAATAGTGATATAGAAGACCAAATGATGGAAAATAAAGAAGCTGAGAAAAAGAGAGATGAACAACTACTGGATCACGAGGGCAGAATTCAAGAGATAAGTGATACCATAAGATGAAACAATATTAGAAAAATTGGGATCCCAGAAGAAGAAAGAGAGAGAGGGGCAGAAGGTATATTGGAGCAAATTATAGCAGAGAACTTCCCTAATTTGGGGAAGGAAACAGGCATCAAAATCCAGGAGTCACAGAGAACCCCACTCAAAATCAATAAAAATAGGTCAACACCCCGACAACTAATAGTAAAACTTACGAGTCTCAGAGACAAAGAGAAAATCCTGAAAGCAGCTCGGGAGAAGAGATATGTAACCTACAATGGTAGAAACATTAGATTGGCAACAGACCTATCCACAGAGACCTGGCAGGCCAGAAAGGACTGGCAGGATATATTCAGAGCACTAAATGAGAAAAATATGCAGCCAAGAATACTATTTCCAGCTAGGCGGTCATTGAAAATAGAAGGAGAGATAAAAAGCTTCCAGGACAAACAAAAACTAAAGGAATTTGCAAACACAAAACCAGCCCTAAAAGAAATCTTGAAAGGGGTCCTCTAAACAAAGAGAGAGCCTAAAAGTAACATAGACCAGAAAGGAACACAGACAATATACAGTAACAGCCACCTTACAGACAATACAATAGCACTAAATTCATATCTTTCAATAGTTACCCGGAATGTAAATGGGCTAAATGCCCCAATCAAAAGACGCAGGCTAACAGACTGGATAAAAAAACAAGACCCATCGATATGCTGTCTGCAAGAGACTCATTTTAGACCCAAAGACACCTCCAGATTGAAAGTGACGGGGTGGAAAACCATTTACCATGCTAATGGACACCAAAAGAAAGCTGAGGTGGCAATCCTTATATCAGACAAATTAGATTTTAAACCAAAGACTATAATAAGAGATGAGAAAGGACACTATATCCTACTTAAAGGGTCTATCCAACAAGAAGATCTAACAACTGTAAATATCTATGCCCCTAACATGGGAGCAGCCAATTATGTAAGCCAACTAATAACAAAAGCAAAGAAACACATCGACAACAATACAATAATAGTAGGGGACTTTAACACCCCCCTCACTGAAATGGACAGATCAGCTAAGCAAAAGATCAACAAGGAAATAAAGACTTTAAATGACACACTGGACCAAATGGACCTCACAGATATATTCAGAACATTCCATCCCAAAGCAACAGAATACACATTCTTCTCTAGTGCCCACGGAACATTCTCCAGAATAGATCCCATCCTAGGTCACAAATCAGGTCTCAACCAGTACCAAAAGACTGGGATCATTCCCTGCCTATTTTCAGGCCACAACGCTTTGAAACTAGAACTCAATTACAAGAGGAAAGTCGGAAAAGGCCCTTGGAAGCAAGGGCAAAAATGAACTATTGGGACTTCATCAAGATAAAAAGCTTTTGCACAGCAAAGGAAACAGTCAACAAAACCAAAAGACAACCAACAGAATGGGAGAAGATATTTGCAAATGACATATCAGATAAAGGGCTAGTATCCAAAATCTATAAAGAACTTATCAAACTCAACACCCTAAGAACAAATGATCCAATCAAGAAATGGGCAGAAGACATGAACAGACATTTTTCCAAGGAAGACATCCAAATGGCCAACAAACACATGAAAAAGTGCTCAACATCGCTCGGCATCAGGGAAATCCAAATCAAAACCTCAATGAGATACCACCTCACACCAGTCAGAATGGCTAAAATTAACAAGTCAGAAATGACAGATGTTGGCGGGGATGCGGAGAAAGGGGAACCCTCCTACACTGTTGGTGGGAATGCAAGCTGGTGCAACCACTCTGGAAAACAGTATGGAGGTTCCTCAAAAAGTTGAAAATAGAGCTACCATACGATCCAGCAATTGCACTACTGGGTATTTACCCCAAAGATACAAATGTAGGGATCCGAAGGGGTACGTGCACCCCGATGTTTATAGCAGCAATGTTCACAATAGCCAAACCATGGAAAGAGCCAGGATGTCCATCAACAGATGAATGGATAAAGAAAATATGGTGTGTGTGTGTGTATATACACACACACACACACACACACACACACACACACACACACACACACACAATGGAATATTATGCAGCAATCAAAAGGAATGAAATCTTGCCATTTGCAACGATGTGGCTGGAACTGGAGGGTATTATGCTGAGCAAAATAAGTCAAACAGAGAAAGACATGTATCATATGACCTCACTGATATGAGGAATTCTTAATCTCAGGAAACAAACTGAGGGTTGCTGGAGTGCGGGGGGTGGGAGGGATGGGGTGGCCGCGTGATAGACATTGGGGATGGTATGTGCTATGATGAGTGCTGTGAATTGTGTAATACTGTTGAATTACAGATCTGTACCTCTGAAACAAATAATACATTATATGTTTAAAAAAAAGAAGATGATAGTAGGAAGGGAAAAATGAAGGGGGGGAAATTGGAGGGGGAGATGAACCATGAGAGACTATGGACTCTGAGAAACAAACTGAGGGGGGTAGGGGGATGGGCTAGCCTAGTGATGGGTATTAAAGGGTGCACGTACTGAATGGAGCACTGGGTGTTATACGCAAACAATGAATCATGGAACATTATATCAAAAACTAATGATGTAATGTATGGTGTTTAACATAACATAAAAAAAGAAAACATATAGCAAACACTTGAAAGATAACAAACCAAGGAGTGACCTGCACATTTAGTAAAACTGTACAGTAATAAACTACCCGTCTTCATTCACTTAACATATACAGAACATCTTCTGCTATGTTGAAACTGTGCTAAACACTGAGAGTGTAGATATGAAAAAAATCAGCCACTGTGCTGAGTCGTCCCAGCACAGCAGAACAGCTTCAAGCAGATGATGATAGTTCCTATGTATAAGAGTGCTACAAGGAACAGAAAACTGCTTCAAGAGCAGGATTGATGGGGAAGATCAACCCAACCTGGAGGTGTGCAAGGAGGCAGAAAGGAAAGCTTCCCAGAGGAGGCAGTGCCTAATTATCAGGAAAGAGCAGGAGCGGAACAGGCATGGGGCTGTCAGGACTGAAGTGGCCCTGACTGCCTGCTGCCTAGAGAAGGGACGCCTGAGACGTACAGGGAAGGAGTGTGAAGCAGGTAACAGCCGCCGTAAGCCAAGTGTAAGCATTAGCAATGCCTAGGAATTTTAGGTTTTAGCCAGAGGGAGAATGGGCCATCCAGAAGGGTTTTAAGCAGAGGAGTGACAGATCTCATTTATATTTTAGAAAGATGAGTTTTTCAAAAAGTTAGAGGTGAACTTGAAACAGGAAAGACTGGGTGCTGGGACCAAGAAGAGAACCCTCAAGTATTCTGATAAGAAACAATGAAAAATGATGAGGGGCAGAACTCAGAAATGGAAAAGAGGGGACCTGCAACTAACTGCTGGAGGGGAAGGAGGGCCTTGGTTGATGTCTTCACCTCTTCCCACTGTTAAGAGGTCCAGCAGCAGAAAGAGCTGATCTAGAGATGATGAGAAAGTGAAAGTGATGAGCTTGCTTTCGGACTTGGTAAGCTGAAGAGGTCTCTGGAATGTTCCAATGGAGATGTCTACTAGGAAGGTTGATAAAAAGACCTTGAGCTCAGAGTAGAGAGATTAGGCTGCAGACAGATGCTGGAGGCACCAGTCAGTCTAATGAAATTGCTCAGAGAGAGTCTGAAGACAGTCTGGCAAGAATAGAGAAAGACAGAGTCCTGGGGCTATCAGCAGTGCAAGGTTTTGCAGAGGAAGAGAAGCCAATCCACAAAGGAAACTGAGGGCTACCAAACAGTAGTGGGATCAGAGATGCCACAGAAAGTCTCAGGAAGAGGGTTCAACAATGGAAGTACTACAGAAACATAGAATATAATACAGAGTGAATGCATCACAGATTCCCAACTACAGCTGACCCTTGAACAATGCGGGGATTGGGGTGCTGACCCCTGCACAACTGTAAATCCACATGTAACTCTGACTCCCCCAAAAGTTAACTACTAATAGCCTACTGCTGACCAGAAGCCTTACCAATAACATAAACAGTCGATTAACACATATTTTGTATGTTCTATGTTTTATATACTATATTCTTGCAATAAAGTAAGCTAGAGAAAAGAAAATGTTATTAAGGAAATAAGGAAAAGGAAATACATTTACAGTGCTGTGCTGTATTAACAAAATCCACATATAAGTGGAACTGCACAGTTCAAACCCATGTTGTTCAAGGGTCAAATGTATGGCATCAGAAGTGGCTTCAGTGAGAATAGTCTCAATGGGGGGGTGAGAGCAGACTTCTCAGGATGAGAGATCAAGTGACACAATAACATAGAGCTATCTAGCATGGAATCTTTGAGGGAAGACAACTTTTTAAAAGCTGGGTTGCAAAGAGAAGAGTGATGGGGAGTTATTGTGGGGATTGTGATTTAGAGTTAGAGTGACCACACTGCTGGTTTAGTGCCTAATGTTCTAGCCTTACCCACAGACTCTCAAGAGGTTATAATAATTTAGTTATCTTAAGATGGTTGAAATCTAGAAAATTAGAACCACAAGTAGTAAGTGATAATTATATGCAAGGCACTGAGTCAGATGTTATGAGGACACAAATAACTGAAACCATCTGTCTATAAGACACTTAAAACTTAGGATGTACATAAATGTGTGCATATGTGTGCAGGTGTGTGTATGTGTTTGCACCTGCATGGCCTGCCACGTAACAACTCCTTTATTTCTGAATATCTGGGATTGCTAAATTACTTCCACAAAGCTTGGCACAGCAAAACTAAGGCTTTTCTTTTCCCATGAGATAATTTTATACATATACACAAGGGGAAGTGCCCCAAATAAGAAAGGAAAAGTAGTCACTGGATGCCATCCTTCTCAGCCATTTTAGACAGAAGGTAGAGGCAGGCCAGTCAAGGGAGAAGCAGGAATCAGGCTGGTCCAGAGAGCTCAGCTCTTTTTGTCTAGTTCTTCTAAGACTGGGGAGAAAGGACAGGGCAGTGACATTTAGTTCACCAGCACTGGTCTAAGAACAGTAGGGGCAATATTGGAGTATTGTGCATTAATACCTTGAATAGAAAATAAAGAGATTTTATTGAAAAACCCTTCTGAGGAGCACCTGGATGGCTCAGTTAAGCGGCTGCTTTCAGATCAGATCATGATCCCAGGGTCCTGGAATCGAGCCCCACGTCAGGCTCCTGCTTCTCCCTCTCCTCCCCATCTGTGCTCTCTCCATCTCTGTCACTGTCTCTGTATCTCTCTCAAATAAGTAAAATCTTTAAAAAAATAACAAGAAAAACCCTTTTGATATCTATCCCTTGGAATTCTGAAACTTCCAGTCACTGCTCTATAAAAAAAAATAATTGAAGTCTACAAATGTGAAAAGAAATCTCCACACATCTTTGTTTAAAAATGCTCCCAAAATGGGGCAATAAAAGACAGGTAACAAAAAATATGTAATATTATGTATATGTACTAAAGAATTGTGAGAGAGGTTAAAAGGTGTAATAGGGATTCAGAAAAAAAAAAAAAAACAATCCTGTCAGGGTTGATGGGAGGAAGACTTGCCAGACAAACCACTTGTTTCAGAGATGGGCCCTGAAGCATGCACAGGCCAGCCAGGGAATTGATGACCGGGCAGCGAAGACACTAGCAGAGGCACCTGTGGGAGCTATAAAGGGGTCACTGGTGCAGTTACTGAACAAGTATTTACTGAGCAGGCATTAGGTACCAAGCAGTAGTTTAGATATTGATGATACAGAATTCAGGAGGCAAAATTTTCTGTTCATGAATTTGCAAATTTATGATGAACTCTTCTGGTGGCATTTTCTCACCTGACCTGATTAAGGATACTGATTATCACTCCTCGTCTAAGAATTCATGTTTCCCTGCAGAAATCCTTGCTGGGAATATAACATAATATATGGCACATGCCATATATGGCCATATATCCTTCTAAAATCCAAAAATACTGAAATTCCAAAAGTCATCTGGGCCCAAGAGTTTTGAAAAAGGGATTGTAGATCAAAAGCTCCAGATGCTATTGAGTGATCTTGAGAATGATAATTTATTGTTAAAAGTCATGTTTGTTCACTTAAAGTGGTAATCAAGCCACTAACTATGACCTCATGGATTTAGCTTTAATAAGTTCAACCAGTATAAAGGCCAGTGCTAGAACCACATGTATAGCACTCTCTCTTTTAAGTAATTACTTTACAAATAAAATGAGTACTTTTCACAGGTTAAAATTTAAAACACCATGCCAATTGTCCATTGGCCATGTCATTTCTTCAGGTTGGTGGCTGGTATGGTGATATTTAAGTTTAAGACCTAAATGACAAAAGGGAGTCAGTCCTATGAAGATAAAGGAGAATTACTGCCTAAGCAAAGGAAAAAACAGGCTTGAAGAGGTAAGGTGGAAGAACTTGGAAAGTTTGGGCAAGAAAAAGGCTCACTATGCTAAAGTGTAGCTGGAGAGAGGCCATGGGTGTACTCGTGAGTGGCGGGCAAAGTGCCAGGGCACCAGACTGGAGCCTACCCTGCACGGCATTGCACATTTTACTTAAGTTTAATAGGAAGATATTGCAAGGATCTTAAGATACAAATAGGATCTGACTTAAACTTTAAAAGGATATATTTGAGATATGAACTATAACCCAGTTTGGACATAGTAAGTATGTATATAGAAAAGTAACAGAATTTAAGGAAAAAAAGATTAATTATGGCCACATGTACGTAGAAAGCCTCAGATGACTATAATGGCTGTGATTTCAGAAAATAAAATACCTGTGGTCACATAAAATAGCTTTAATTTCATAATTTTGGTTTTTAGTTTTGATTTATGGCATCACTATATTGTTCACCTAAAGTGAACACTACACAATAAAAACCCAAAGGTGTTTAAAGATTAAACAATTTTATCACCATCTAATAAAAGCGTTACACAACTAAAAAAAAGTGTTTAAAGCAATTAGGTAAAACAGTGAAGATTAACTCAAGCCTGTTAACAATTCACTGTACACCTACATATACATCCCAAAAGAATCTATGTCTAGGGGGGCCTGGGTGGCTCAGTCGTTAAGCGTCTGCCTTCGGCTCAGGTCATGATCCCGGGGTGCTGGGATCGAGCCCTGCATCGGGCTCCCTGCTCTGCAGGAAGCCTGCTTCTCCCTCTGCCCACTCCCCCTGCTTGTGTTCCCTCTCTGGCTGTCTTTCTCTCTGTCAAATAAATAAAAATCTTAAAAAAAAAAAAAAGAATCTATGTCTTATATAAACATGACCATTTCTATATAAGACTACTTCTAGATAAAAATGTTACTAGGGAGCTTGGTTCTATGTATTCCACACTATTTCATACAAAGGAATAACTATCTGATCCATCAAAAAGTTTATTTGATTCAGCAAGCAATAGTTATTTTTAAAATACATATTATGAAGTGATTTAAGTGACTTTCATTTGATGTCACGAGATAATACTGGAACTGTGTCAGTCATCCTTCTGTGGTTCAATTTTCTTTGCTAAATTACTGTAATAATCATACTCCTACACATTTTTCTTCTATCTTTCACCTTGTCAACATTAATAATTAGGTCTTATACAGAAGTGACCAAATTTCTTATGTAAATTTTTTGATGATAGTCACAAAGTCATTGTATAAAACTGTCACTCATAGTCTATTCTATCTATGCAATAAAGACATATCCTGGGAAGCAAATATGCATTACTAAAATGATCAAATATTTTAAGGTATAATTAATTATTTTCTGGAATTTAAGAATAATTTTAAGCCTTAAGTTTGAATAATAAAAGGTACACTAAATTCCAAACTATCAAAAACGGGTGGGGCGCCTAGGTGGCTCAGTCGGTTAAGCGGCTGCCTTCAGCTCAGGTCATGATCCTGGGGTCCTGGGATCGAGCCCCACGTCCGGCTCCCTGCTCAGCAGAGAGCCTGCTTCTCCCTCTCCCTCTGCCTGCCACTCTGCCTACTTGTGCTCTCTCTCTATCTCTCTGTCAAATAAATAAAATCTTTAAAAAAAAATGGGTTTAAGCTAGTAAAAAGTTAAAATCAAACTAATGGTAAAAATATGAATTAAAAAAAAGCATTTTAAGAATACACTAATTGATAAAATCCGTATTTATTACTCTAGATGCACTGGACTACTTTTAGAGAACTTCAGTAACTTGAAACCATTTACCTGTTGGAGGCAGGCAGTCTTTCCAATCAAAATAGCCTGCATAAATTCCAGGTTCCAAGGAGCCCACGATAGGATCTGCTTTCAACTCAATGTAATTTTCAAAGAGTCTTTGGTCTAATTCTTTCAATGAGGCCATGCTAACCTATAAACACATAATAAAGAATAACTATGAGTTTTTTATTTGCGCATGAGGGAAAAAGTAAAATAATATAAATACTTCAGCATATTTTAAAAGTACCTATCAATTTTCCTACAGAAAAAAATGATTTTTATTTTATTTATTTTTCAGTAACGAAGACCATTTTCTGAACACAGCTTATTTAATAGGAATTAATCCCCATGTATGGACTACACATAGAAAGTTCAGCCCACGTGAACTGTGAGTTCCTGCTGGTAGTGGAAGTAGAACAGAATGGGGAAGGTAGCCTCAGTCCTACAAGTCTATGCCTGGTCTCACTGGCGCTCAAGAGGCCAAGAAGTTGCAGAGTAGGTGGGCAGAGTCCTAAATTTGGGAATAAAGAGTCTGTGAGCACAGGGGCCTCTGCAGTGGACTACTGGTGTCTGCTTCTATACCATATAGTCTAGGATCTATAAACAAGAATATATGTCATGCAGTGAAATTCAGCTGTAGAAAAGACAAACAACAACTTGAACTTAGAAAAATAATGAAAACCTCTAAGGAGACTAGTGTACAATACAAAACAAGACTTCATGGAGAGAACACACATGATTTTCAAAGCTAACAACTGAGTAGTTTAATTGGAGGAACCAATGGTCACTACGGAGACCAAAATTAAGTGCAACAAGTACTTCAAGACAGAGAGTAACAATGTAAAGAGGTGGAAATTATGAAGGAAGAGACTTAGAAGATAGACCCAGGAACTCTTATATGAAAGGAAACAGAAATTCAAGTAGAAGAATATGAACTGCCACAGAAGAGATAATAATTAAACAAGCAACAGAATAGGAATAAAATTTCTGGATCTAAAGACTGACTGCAATTTGAACAAACAGGTTTGCTGGGTTCTAGGCTAGATTTATGAGACACTGCAAAACTGTTAAAGTGCCTAATTTCTAAATAATTAAAAAAGAGAGAGAAAAAATTTTTAAGCTTCCAGCTTAAAAAAATGAATTACAAAGAAGAATCAGTCGGACATCAGATTTCTCAGATGCAGCACTGGAACTTAAAGTCACTGGAATAATATCCACAGGAATAAAAGGAATTCAACCCAAGAATCCTATATTGAGCCAAGATGTCATTCACTTAACAGAGTCTAAGAAACATATTTTTGGTTATACAAGGATTCAAAGAATATTTATCACTCATGTACTTGACAAAGGGCTGTATCCTAAAAATAAATACATCAGACTGAAAAGGATGAACAACTGAGGATAAGAGTAGCAGGCAGTGAACTTTTGAGTTCTCCTTCATCCCACTCTTTCTTTAATATTGAGAAACATAAACTTAGATGATTAGAGATACTCTAGACACGTGAAATAAAATACTAATACTTGAAAGAGAGGAGGCATCCAAAAATGAAATACTAATACTAGAAAAAGAGAAAATTAAACTCAAAGAAAAGCACCAATGCCAAAAGTGGGTTGTTTAAGGGGTTATTACAGTTTTATGTCAGTAAGTTTGATAATATAGAGGAAACTGAAAAACACAATTTCTAAAAATGTTACACATATCCTCTAATGCTTTCACATAAGCATTTAAGGAAGAAATTTCACACACAAACTTTTTCACAGAACAGAGCCTGAGAACACATCTCCAAAGGCAAGGGAAACAAAAGTGAAAATGAACTTTTGGGACTTCATCAAGATAAAAAGTTTCTGCACAGCAAAAGAAACAGTCAACAAAACAAAGAGGCAACCCACGGAATGGGAGAAGATATTTGCAAATGACACTACAGATAAAGGGCTGATATCCAGGATCTATAAAAAACTTCTCAAACTCAACACCCAAAAAACAAATAATCAAGTCAAAAAATGGGCAGAAGACATGAACAGACACCTCTCCAAAGAAAAGAAACAAATGGCTAACAGACACATGAAAAAATGTTCCAAATCACTAGCCATCAGGGAAATTCAAATCAAAACCACACTGAGATACCACCTTACACCAGTTAGAATGGCAAAAATTGACAAGGCAAGAAACAACAAATGTTGCAGAAGTTGTGGAGAAAGGGGAACCCTCTTACACTGTTGGTGGGAATGCAAGTTGATACAACCACACTTTGGAAAACAGTGTGGAGGTGCCTCAAAAAATTAAAAATAGAGCTACCCTATGACCCAGCAATTGCAATCCTGGGTATTTACCCCAAAGACACAGATGTAGTGAAAAGAAAGGCCATATGCACCCCAATGTTCATAGCAGCAATGTCCGCAATAGCCAAACGGTGGAAAGAGCCGAGATGCCCTTCAACAGATGAATGGATAAAGAAGATGTGGTCCCTATATACAATGGAATATTACTCAGCCATCAGAAAGGATGAATACCCAACTTTTACATCAACATGGATTGGACTGGAGGAGAATATGCTAAGTGAAATAAGTCAAGCAGAGAAAGTCAATTATCATATGGTTTCACTTATTTGTGGAACATAAGGAATAGCATGGAGGACATTAGGAGAAGGAAGGGAAAAATGAAGGGTGGAAAATCAGAGGGGGAGATGAACCATGAGAGACTATGGACTCCAGGAAACAAACTGAGGGTTTTAGAGGGGAGGGGGGTGGGAGGGATGGGTTTGCCCAGTGATGGGTATTGAGGAGGGCGAGTATTGCATGGACCACTGGATGTTATATGTAAACAATGAATTATGGAACACTACATCAAAAACTAATGATATACTGTATGGTGACTAACATAATAAAAAGGAAAGAAAGAAAGAAAGAGGAAAAAAAAGAAAAGAGAAGAAAGAGAAGAAAGAAAGAAAGAAAGAGAGAGAGAGAGAGAGAGAGAAAGAAAGAAAGAAAGAAAGAAAAGAAAGAAAGAGAAAGAAAGAAAGAAAAGAAAGAAGAAAGAAGAAAGAAAAGAAAGAAAGAAAAAAAGAAGAAAGAAAGAAAGAAAGAAGAAAAAGAAAGAAGAAAGGAAAGAAAGAAAAGAAAGAAAAGAAAAGGAAAGGAAAGGAAAGGAAAGGGAAAGAAAGAAAGAAAGAAAGAAAGAAAGAAAGAAAGAAAGAAGGAAAGAAAGAAGGAAAGAAAGAAAGAAAGAAAGAAAGAAAGAGAGAGAGAGAGAGAAAGAAAGAAAGAAAGAAAGAAAGAAAGAAAGAAAGAAACAGAGCCTGAGAACATTTCCTACTTTTTTTAATGAAATAAGCAAAACCTGATGTCAAAACCTGATAAGAATATTGCAATAAAAGAAAATTATAAACCAATAGCACTCATGAACAAAAACATAAAAATCTTAAACTATTGGCAAATTGAACCTACAAGTAAATAAAAAGAATATGTTATAAAGAAGTGGAATTCTTTTAATAGATGACAAAAAAAAGGACTTGATAAATATCCCCTCCCACCACTTAAGACTGTACTAGAGATCCCAGTCCATGCAATATAGTAAGCAAAAAACATCATGAAATTAGTAAAACTGTCTTTTCAAGACATACTCTAAAGCTATAATAATATATGTATACCAATAGCACAATATTAACACAATACTTAATAAAAGACAGATCACAGACCTGAATGTAACAGCTAAAACTACAAAGCCTCTGGGAAAAAAGTATTCAGGATACTGGAGCAGTAAAGATTTTGACAGGACAAAAAAGGCATTAAACATTTTTAAAAATGATAAATTATATCTCGTCAGATTTAAAAATTTCTACTCAAAAGACAGCATTGTAAAAACAAAACAGCAAGCCAGAGACTGGGAGGAAAAATATATATCTGACAAAGAACTCATGTACAGATTTCCAAAAATCACTAATAGAAAGGTAAACAGTCCAAGTAAAACATAGGCAAATGAATTGAAGAGGCACTTCCAAAAAGAAAATATCTGAATATGAGTATGTAAATCTGTAAGAAAAAGGGCTTAACATCATTTTATCAGAGTAAGCCAATGAAAGCAACAGAATTGGCTAAAATAAAAAAGAATGATAACATTAAGTGTTCGTAAGGACAACATGGAGCAACTGGAATACTCATACACTGGTATAAAATGAGAAATAAAATGAGGTACGCACTCTGGAAAACTATTCAGAATTCCTAATTAACTTATTCCATTGACCAGCAATTCCAAGATGAGAGAGTACAAATGTCCACAAAAGACTTTCACAGCGATGTTCACAAAAAGTTTATTCCTAAAAACCTTAAACTGGGGTGCTTGGGTGGCTCAGTGGGTTGAGCGTCTGCCTTTGGCTCAGGTCACGATCTCAGAGTCTTGAGAATGAGCCCTGCATTGGGCTCCCTGCTCAGCAGTGAGCCTGCTTCTCCCTCTCCCTCTGCCTGACACTCTCCCTGCTTGTGCTCTTTCTCTGCCAAATAAATAAATAAAATCTTAAAACAAAACAACAACCTTAAACTGGAAAAAATCCAGTGTCTGTTACCATGAGGCTGATTAAACAAATCTGAGTTATCCAAACTCAGCAATAAAAGAAAACAAATTACTTCTAAACACAACAATTTGGATGAATCTCAAAATTACTAAGGTGAAGCAAAAAGCAGCTAGACACAAAAGATTACTAACTGTATGGTTCCATTTTCCATGAAGTTAAAGAACAGGCAAGACTAATGTATGCTGACAGAAATCAAAAGAGTGGTGAGAAGGGTGCCTACGGACTGGAATGGGGCATGAGGGAAATATATCTTGAGGAAGGTGGTGGATACTGGGATGTATATATGCATTAAAAGTCACCTATTTGTACACTGAAGATTTGTGTTTTACTGTATGTAATTCATTCTCTAATTTTTAAAAAAAATGGTTGAAAATAAATGAATGGGCAGACAGATACTAGGCAAATGAAACAGAGAATGGAGTGGCAGTATTAATGTCTGACAAAGCAGAATGAAGGTCAAGAGTACCTCATAAACTTTGTTCTAAGAATTCAAAAAAGATAATTTATGAAACTTATGTAGTACATTTAAAGTACATCATAAATTCCCTCAGCTATCATTATTATATTATTATTATTTATTTCAACATGCCCAATTTTCACTAAAGCCTTGCTCACACTAGCTAATGAATACAGATGTTAGCTAAGTTTGCTTGACCCCTACTATGCAAGGATAAGGTCTGTTCATTAAAGCACTATCTAATAGTGATGAATGAAAGTTAAATGAAAAAAAAAATTCTTAAAGGAAATCACAGTCTAGTAGGGAAGAAAGGCAAGGAAACACTGATAAAACGTTCAAAGAACATCGCTGTTAAGGCAGAGAGGGAGTGCTTATGGGGTACTTCTAAGGGCACTGAGAAAGGCTTTCTTAAGGAAAAAAAGGTGCTAATTCAGTAATTATGCAATCAGAAATAGATGTACTCACTAAATTCCTACATATGAAAACTGAGGAGCACCTTTTAAAGTACTTCAAGTAGTTGGTAATAATTTACAGAAATATAGAATACATTAGGAGGTAGCATTTCAGATGCAGGAGCAAATAATACTGATGATAATTTATCATTATATCTTCTTAGGCAGCAATATACATATCAAAAGATATTCTGACAACATACAGCCTGACCTGTATAGCAGCAAGTGTGCATGCCAGACAGGTGCTGAAAAACACACACCTAAGTAGATGTCTCATCTCCTCAATTTCTATACAGTTGTCTTCAACTCACTCAAAACAGTTAAAGAAAAAATCATTAATTTTAATGTTCCAAATTTATATTTTCTAATTTACTATTTTAAAAACTTTTTGTTGAAAATGCTTCTTAAAAAGTATGTTTCTGAGAAAGAAAAAAAAATTTTTTATATTAATTTCATTTCAAAGATGACAGAAAGAGTACATTGAACTGAGTGACCTCTATGGAAACAAAATCATCAAACTATAATTAGAACATCTATCCAAGTGAATATGGATTCAGTCAAATTAATATACTTTTTAAAATTTTTTACAAATGGATGGCCAGACAAATGGCAAACTGACATTACTTTGTGTTATTGAAACATAACTTGTCAAATGTGGACAAAATAAATGCCAAGTAAATAATTAATTTTTAAAAATAAACTCTTAATCCCTGGTAGAGGTGGCACTATTAAAACAAAACAAAACAAAAACAGTATAAAACAGGATATACTGTCACCCTGAAATAGAAAGACAGACAATGTCTCTAGCACTTAGTGAGAGCCATCATTCCTCACTTCCCTCACCTTCCACTGTGATTCTAACCTGGTGACAGTACTAATCTTTATCATTCCCCGAACTTTTCTTTTTCTGTGAATTTTTTATAATCAACTTAACTGTCTCACATCTCATTATTGAGGCTTCTCATAACTGCTCCAATCTTCTTCTTAATAGGGATAGTCTTTTATTTGACTATAGACTGTATGTGATTTGGCGACCTA
Source organism: Halichoerus grypus (assembly GCF_964656455.1). Lineage (NCBI taxonomy): Eukaryota > Metazoa > Chordata > Mammalia > Carnivora > Phocidae > Halichoerus > Halichoerus grypus. The sequence continues at coordinate 118,356,584 of NC_135720.1, forward strand.
CATAGAACGATCTAAGGGGCATGGAAAAACTTTACTGCCACTACCTCCTACACTGATATTTGAACTTATACCATTCCAGAGTAAGTTAATCATTTTCCTTTACTTAGTAACAAAAACCAAAGTTTCTGGAAATGAAAAAGAACTGGAATAAAATGGCAAAAGACAGCAAATTTCAACAAGATAAGATACAAATGAAGAAAAAGTCAATGTGAAAAAGAGCTGAATGAATTATTCTGAATCATTACAGAGAATTAAAGATGGGTAGGGGAAACATGAACGAAAAATATAAGAGATGTGGAGAACAGAGTGAGAAGGTCTAACATATATCCCAAAGGAGGTCTTGAAGGAGAGAAAAGAGTGAATAGGAAAGAATAAATATTGAAAGAGGTAAGAGCTGAGATTTTCTAGACCTGATTAAAGATATCAATCAGTCGGGAAAAAAGGCCAACAAAATACACCAAGAGACACATTATGGTGGAACTATGAAATATTAGAGACAAAATAAAAAACATCTAAAAAGCAGCCAAAGAGAGACTTTAATATATATCTCTCAGTAATTGACAAATTAAAGACCAAAACACACAAAAGTAATGGATATAGAAGACTGAACTACAAAATTCACAAACTTCATCTATCATACATGGAATGTGGTATTCAAAACTAAAGGACGTAGTATCTTCAAGCAAGGGAGAACATTTAAGAAACTCATCATGTATCAGCCTGGAAAGCAAGTCTCAACAAAGTCAAAAACATGACATTCCTTGACCTCAGCATAAATAAATTAGAAATCTCTAACAAAGAGAAAACTAATTCCCAACATGGAAACTAATTGCTACCCACCCACCCACCCATAATTTGGAAATTTAAAAGCACACTCCTATATAGCTGTGTGTCAAAGAAAAACTCACAATTAAAATTAGAAAATACAGAAGGAGGAGCAAGATGGCGGAGGAGTAGGCGACCTAAATTTCATCTGGTCCCAGGAATTCAGCTAGATAGGGATCAAACCATTCTAAACACATAAGAACTCAACAGGAGAATGAAGAAAAGAATAGCAGCAACTCTCTGAACAGAAAAGCGACCACTTTCTGGAAGGTAGGACGTGTGGAGAAGTGAATCCGAGGCGATATTCAGGAAGACCGACAGTGGGGGAGGGGGCCTCCATCAGCCGCTACTGGCAAGTGATACAGCAGCAGAGCAAAAAATCGGAACTTTTAGAAGTTGGCTCTGCTGAGGAATGTCGTTCCAGTGACTAAGTCGGGGGTGGAACCCTTGCTGGGACAGTGTGGTCTCAGGACCCTCGGGGTCACAGAAAGACCGGGGATACCTGAGTGTGGCAGAGGTGCGAGGTATCAGAGCGGGGAAGCCGGCTGCAGGGAAGGAGCCAAGGAGTGGGCTCTCAGCTCGGGGTTGCCATAAACTGTGATCCGCAGCACAGTTGGGCCACTGCTCTTCCAGCAGGGACCCAAAAATTGGCAGATCCGGGGAGACTCCCCTTCCTCCCCCAGGAGGAGCAGAGCGGGAGCACACCGCAGGGATCTGCTGGGCTTGGAGACTGCAAACGGGGTCGTGAGCCAAGACAGAAACGTTGAGTCACTGGCCGGGTGTGGGCGGAGACCAGGGAGATGGGAGTGACTGACTGCTTTTCTCTGGGGGCTCACTGAGGAGTGGGGCCCCAAGTTCTTGGCTCCTCCGGGTGGAGACTGGGAGGCCGCCATTTTCACTCTCATCCTCCAACGCTGTACAGAAAGCTTGCAGGGAACAAAAGCTCCCAAAAGCAAACCTGAGCAGATTACTTAGCTTGGACCTGGCAAGGGTGGGGCAATTCCGCCTCTGGCAAAGACATTTGGGAACCACGGCAACAGGCCCCTCCCCCAGAAGATCAGCAAGAACAGCCAGCCAAGACCAAGTTTACCGATCAATGAGAACGGCAGAACTCCAGCGCTAGGGGAATATGGCACATAGAATTCATGGCTTTTTTTCCATGATTCTTTAGTCTTTTAAAGTTAAATTTTTTTTAACTTCTTTTTTTGAATTTTTCTTTTTCCCTTTTTCCACCAACATCATAATCCCTTTTTTAAAAAATCTTTTTTATTTTTCATTTTTAGAGTCATATTCTATGCCTTCATAGTAGTTAACCTTATATTTAGTATATATATATATAAGTTGTTCTCTCTTTAAAATTTTGAGATACAGTTTCTTCTAACAGACGAAAATATACCCTGAATCTCTAGTGTATGGCTTTGTTCTAGTCTCCTGCCTGATCACATTCTCTCCCCATTTTTTTTTTTAAATCCTCATCTTTCTTTTTTCAACCAACTTCTTATCAATTCCTTTTATAAAATCTTCTATAATTTTCATTTTTACACTCATATTCCATCCCTTCATTGTATTAACCCCTATTTTTGAACATATATAAGTTTTACTTTCTTTAAAATTTTCAGAGGCACTTTCTTCTAGTAGACCAAAATATGCCCAAATTCTAGTGTGTGGCACTGATCTATGTACCAGCCTGATCATATTTGATCATATTTTGTTTTTTGTGTTTTTGTTTTCATCTTTTTTTCTTTCTTTTTCTTTTTTCTTTCTTTCCCTTTCTTTCCCCCCGGTATCAGGTCTCTTCTGATTTGTTTAGTGTATATATTTCTGGGGTCATTGTAACCCTGTTAGCATTTTGTTGTCTCATTCATCTATTCTTCTCTGGACAAAATGACAAGATGGAAAAAATCACCACAAAAAAAAGAACAAGAGGCAGCACCAACTGCCAGGGACCTAATCAATACGGACATTAGTAAGATGTCGGAACTAGAGTTCAGAATGACAATTTTAAAGATACTAGCTAGGCTTGAAAAAAGCATGGACGATATTAGAGAAACACCTTCTGGAGAAATAAAAGAACTAAAACCTAACCAAGTCAAAATCAAAAAGGCCATTAATGAGGTGCAATCAAAAATGGAAGCTCTAACTGCTAGGATAAATGAGGCAGAAGAGAGAAATAGTGATATAGAAGACCAAATGATGGAAAATAAAGAAGCTGAGACAAAGAGAGATGAACAACTACTGGATCACAAGGGCAGAATTCGAGAGATAAGTGATACCATGAGACGAAACAATATTAGAATAACTGGGATCCCAGAAGAAGAAAGAGAGAGAGGGGCAGAAGGTATGTTGGAGCAAATTATAGCAGAGAACTTCCAAACAGGCATCAAAATCCAGGAGGCACAGAGAAGCCCCTCAAAATCAATAAAAATAGGTCAACACCCTGACATGTAATAGTAAAACTTACGAGTCTCAGAGACAAAGAGAAAATCCTGAAAGCAGCTCGGGACAAGAGATCTGTATCCTACAATGGTAAAAACATTAGATTGGAAACAGACCTGTCCACAGAGACCTGGCAGGCCAGAAAGGACTGGCAGTATATATTCAGAGCACTAAATGAGAAAAATATGCAGCCAAGAATACTATATCCAGCTAGGCTGTCATTGAAAATAGAAGGAGAGATAAAAAGCTTCCAGGACAAACAAAAACTAAAGGAATTTGCAAAAATGACACCAGTCCTACAAGAAATATTGAAAGGGGTCCTCTAAACAAAGAGAGAGCCTAAAAGTAACATAGACCAGAAAGGAACACAGACAATATACAGTAACAGTCACCTTATAGGCAATACAATGGCACTAAATTCCTATCTTTCAATAGTTACCCGGAATGTAAATGGGCTAAATGCCCCAATCAAAAGACACAGGCTATCAGATTGGATAAAAAAACAAGACCCATTGATATGCTGTCTGCAAGAGACTCATTTTAGACCCAAACACACCTCCCGATTGGAAGTGAGGGGGTGGAAAACAATTTACCATGCTAATGGACACCAAAAGAAAGCTGGGGTGGTAATCCTTATATCAGACAAATTAGATTTTAAAACAAAGACTATAATAAGAGATGAGAAAGGACACTATATCCTACTTAAAGGGTCTCTCCAACAAGAAGATCTAACAACTGTAAATATCTATGCCCCTAACATGGGAGCAGCCAATTATATAAGCCAATTAATAACAAAAGCAAAGAAACACATCGAGAGCAATACAATAATAGTAGGGGACTTTAACACCCCCCTCACTGAAATGGACAGATCAGCTAAGCAAAAGATCAACAAAGAAATAAAGACTTTAAATGATACACCGGACCAAATGGACTTCACAGATATATTCAGAACATTCCATCCTAAAGCAACAGAATACACATTCTTCTTGAGTGCCCATGGAACATTCTCCAAAATAGATCATATCCTAAGTCACAAATCAGGTCTCAACTGGTACCAAAAGACTGGGATCATTCCCTGCCTATTTTCACACCACAATGCGTTGAAACTAGAACTCAATCACAAGAGGAAAGTCGGAAAGAACTCAAATACATGGAGGCTAAAGAACATCCTACTAAAGAATGAATGGGTCAACCAGGAAATTAAAGAAAAATTAAAAAAATTCATGGAAACCAATGAAAATGAAAACACAACTATTCAAAATCTTTGGGATGCAGCAAAGGCAGTCCTAAGAGGAAAGTATATAGCAATACAAGCCTTTCTCAAGAAACAAAGGTCTCAAATACACAACCTAACCCTACACCTAAAGGAGCTGGAGAAAGCACAGCAAATAAAGCCTAAACCCAGCAGAAGAAGAGAAATAATAAAGGTCAGAGTAGAAATTAATGAAATAGAAACCAAAAGAACAGTAGAACAGATCAACGAAACTAGGAGCTGGTTCTTTGAAAGAATTAACAAGATTGATAAACCCCTGGCCAGACTTATCAAAAAGAAAAATGACCCAAATAAATAAAATCATGAATGAAAGAGGAGAGATCACAACCAACACCAAAGAAATATAAACAATTCTAAGACCATATTATGAGCAACTCTATGCCAGCAAATTAGATAATCTGGAAGAAATGGATGCATTCCTAGAGATGTATCAACTACCAACACCGAACCAAGAAGAAATAGAAAACCTGAACAGACCCATAACCACTAAGGAAATTGAAGCAGTCATCAAAAATCTCCCAACAAACAAAAGCCCAGGGCCAGATGGCTTTCCAGGGGAATTCTACCAAACATTTCAAGAAGAATTAATACCTATTCTTCTGAAACTGTTCCAAAAACTAGAAATGGAAGGAAAACTTCCAAACTCGTTTTATGAGGCCACCATTACCTTGATCCCCAAACCAGACAAAGACCCCAGCTAAAAGCAGAATTACAGACCAATATCCTTGATGAACATGGATGCAAAAATTCTCACCAAAATACTAGCCAAGAGAATCCAACAGTACATTAAAAGGATTATTCACCACGACCAAGTGGGATTTATCCCTGGCCTGCAAGGTTGGTTCAACATCTGCAAATCAATCAATGTGATACAATACATTAATAAAAGAAAGAACAAGAACCATATGATCCTCTCAATAGATGCAGAAAAAGCATTTGACAAAGTACACCATCCTTTCTTGATCAAAACTCTTCAGAGTATAGAGATAGAGGGTACATATCTCAATAATAAAAGCCATCTATGAAAAACCTACAGCGAATATCATTCTCAATGGGGAAAACCTGAGAGCCCCCTAAGGTCAGGAACACAGCAGGGATGTCCACTATCACCACTGCTATTCCACATAGTATTAGAAGTCCTAGCCACAGCAATCAGACAACAAAAAGAAATCAAAGGCATCCAAATTGGCAAAGAAGAAGTCAAACTTTCACTCTTTGCAGATGATATGATACTTTATGTGGAAAACCCCAAAGACTCCACCCCAAAACTGCTAGAACTCATACAGGAATTCAGTAAAGTGGCAGGATATAAAATCAATGCACAGAAATCAGTGGCATTCCTATACACTGACAACAAGACAGAAGAAAGAAATTAAGGAGTCGATCCCATTTACAATTGCACCCAAAACCATAAGATACCTAGGAATAAATCTAACCAAAGAGGCAAAGAATCTGTACTCAGAAAACTACAAAATACTCATGAAAGAAATTAAGGAAGACACGAAGAAATGGAAAAACGTTCCATGCTCATGGATTGGAAGAACTAATATTGTGAAGATGTCAATGCTACCTAGAGCAATCTACACATTCAATGCAATCCCCATCAAAAGACCATCAACTTTTTTCGAAGAAATGGAACAAATAATCCTAAAATTTGTATGGAACCAGAAAAGACCCCAAATAGCCAGAGGAATGTTGAAAAAGAAAAGCAAAGCTGGCGGCATCACAATTCCGGACTTCAAGTTCTATCACAAAGCTGTCATCATCAAGACAGTATGGTACTGGCTCAAAAACAGACACATAGATCAATGGAACAGAATAGAGAGCCCAGAAATGGACCCTCAACTCTATGGTCAACTCATCTTCGTCAAAGCAGGAAAGAATGTCCAATGGAAAAAAGACAGTCTCTTCAACAAACGGTGTTGGGAAATTTGGACAGCCACATGCAGAAGAATGAAACTGGACCATGTCCTTACACCGCACACAAAAATTGACTCAAAATGGTTGAAAGACGTAAATGTGAGACAGGAGTCCATCAAATTCCTAAAGGAGAACACAGGCCGCAACGTCTTCGACCTCAGCCGCAGCAACTTCTTTCTAGAAACATTGCCAAAGGCAAGGGAAGCAAGGGCAAAAATGAACTATTGGGTCTTTATCAAGATAAAAAGCTTTTGCACTGCAAAGGAAACAGTCAACAAAACCAAAAGACAACCGACAGAATGGGAGAAGATATTTGCAAATGACATAGCATATAAAGGGCTAGTATCCAAAATCTATAAAGAACTTATGAAACTTAACCAAAGAACAAATGATCCAATCAAGAAATGGGCAGAAGACATGAACAGACATTTTTCCAAAGAAGACATCCAAATGGCCAGCAGACACATGAAAAGTGCTCAACATCGCTCGGCATCAGGGAAATCCAAATCAAAACCTAAATGAGATATCACCTCACACCAGTCAGAATGGCGAAAATTAAGAAGTCAGGAAATGACAGATGTTGGCTGGGATGCAGAGAAAGGGGAACTCTCCTACAGTGTTGGTGGGAATGCAAGCTGGTGCAGCCACTCTGGAAAACAGTATGGAGGTTCCTCAAAAATTTGAAAATAGAGCTACCCTACGACCCAGCAATTGCACTACTGGGTATTTACCCCAAAGATACAAATGTAGGGATCCGAAGGGGTATGTGCACCCTGATGTTTATAGCAGCAATGTCCACAACAGCCAAACTATGGAAAGAGCCAAGATGTCCATCAACAGATGAACGGATAAAGAAGATGTGGTATATATATACAATGGAATATTATGTAGACATCAAAAGGAATGAAATCTTGCCATTTGCAACGACGTGGATAGAACTGGAGGGTATTATGCTGAGTGAAATAAGTCAATCAGAGAAAGACATGTATCATATGACCTCACTGATATGAGGAATTCTTAATCTCAGGAAACAAACTGAGGGTTGCTGGAGTGGTAGGGGGTGGGAGGGATGGGGTGGGTGGGTGATAGACATGGGGAAGGGTAGTGCTATGGTGAGCACTGTGAATTGTGTAAGACTGTTGAATCACAGACCTGTACCTCTGAAACAAATAATACATTATATGTTAAAAAGAAAAAAAAAAAAGCCGGAAGGGAAGAATGAAGGGAGGGAAATCAGAGGGGGATTCGAACCATGAGAGACTATGAACTCTGAGAAATAAACAGGTTCTAGAGGGGAGGGGGATGGCGGGATAGGTTAGCCTGGTGATGGGTATTAAAGAGGGCACGTACTGCATGGAGCACTGGGTGTTATACACAAACAATGAATCATGGAACACTATATCAAAAACTAATGATGTAATGTATGGTGACTAACATAACATAATAAAATAAAATAAAATAAAGGCAGATATCTTTAGCAAAAAAAAAAAAAAAAATAGTCCACCATTTATTCTAAGCTTTACCTCCAGATCCAATATATTACCTTGGTTTCAAAATGATATCAACAACTCTCTCTATATCTGTCTCTAAAATAAATAAATCTTTTTTTAAAGGGGGGGGCGCCTGGGTGGCACAATCAGTTAGGAGTCCAACTCTTGGCTTCAGCCCAGGTCATGATCTCGGGTCATGGGATCAAGCCCTAGGTCAGGCTCCACTCAGCACAGAGTCTGCTTGAGACTTTCTCTCTCTGCCCTTCCCCCCCCCCTCAAATACATAAATAAATCTTTGAAAAAAAATGGTATCAACAAGACTAGGAAGGATATCAAAGCCTACTTGTATTTCAACTTCATTCTATTTCTTTATGATGTAACTGAAGCAAGAGTTACTACTCATAACTTTGTAAAAACCTAAAGAGAACCAAACTTACTGCTTCTGTTATATGCAATTCCTAATCATTTCATATATTTTTAAATGACTAAAAAAACTGTTCAATAAATATATTTGTGTCACTATTGTTACTGCACAAAAACAAAATGCTCACTTTCTACAAATAATAATTCTTTACTGCAAGGGAGCCCTTTGCAATTCTCAACACAAAAATTTCTGGAAATAAACTCAACATTTGGCCCTACAGCCTTAAGTCACATTTCTCATCAGTATGATTAATCTTTACGAAAAGGCAGGAAAACAAGACAGAGCCACCCACTTTGACATTTTCATTCTTTGAAAAAAAAAATCCATTTCTAGTTCACAAACCGTAACTATCATTTGTAAAAAGTATGCAATCCATCAAGAGTACTTTTTGATTATAAGATTAACAAGATCATTATCTTTCTTATTTTTTGCACTGAGAAAACTGTAAAAGTGGTTCTACTTAGTTTTACTTAGAAATCTGATAAACCTTTGCCCAAGAACCAACCAACCTTTAATAAGAAGGTTGCTTCATTTCTTCCTTTTCTGCTTACTTGAAAAAATAAAAACAAAGTATAACATCTCAAGAAAAACCTACTCCATTGATTTACACATCACTCATTTTTGTCCAACTTTGCTACATCCATGGATTAGAGAGTAGAGAGCATGTATTTTTCAGGTGAGGTATTAAGCCTCCTATAGCTGTTGTAAGCCACTCTCGTGTGCATGAGTCTGTGTCTCTGTGCTTGAGCACTTGTGCCCATGCTTAAGTAGTAAAAAGCAAAAGCATCATTAGTTTTTGATATAGTGTTCCATGATTCATTGTTTTCGTATAATACCCAGTGTTCCATGCAGTACGTGTCCTCCTTAATACCCATCACTGGGCTAACCCATCCCCCCACCCCTCTCCCCTCTAAAACCCTCAGTTTATTTCTCAGAGGGTGGACTATTTTTCACACTCAGAATTAGGATTTTTTAATAATTGACATTAAATATTTTGAAATCATTTAGTTGTATAGTAAATGAATCAGTAAACTAGATTTAGATGATAGCATTTGTGCTGATTCTATTTATTATGAGTGAATCCATTAATATCATGATGTCAACCAAGTAAAATATCTTTCTTGCATTTATGGAGAAACACTGCCAACTGGTCATTTGGAAAGGGGGAGAGAAAGAAGAGATGTGAATAAGCAGGAAGAGGTTTATCTGCAGGCTCAGGGAGTTTGCTGTTGGCTCTAAAGTAAAAGTTTAAACTAAAAGGAGCCAAATTTGAGATGATTCTTAAAGATTTGGGTTTGATGCCTTTCTTTCCTATTTCCTTCCCTTACTTTGGGCAGCTTAGGTGGGGAATAAATCAGCTTTTGCCTTGAGAAAGCTTTGATCTAGAGAAAAGAAGAGAATATTAAATTAATGATTCAAGGTGAGTTACAAGAAGGGCAGGAATTATTCAAAGTCAAGGTGGGGTGAAGATGGAGAAGGTATATGGGTGTGGGGAGGGTAAGGAGAGAAAAGTACAGGAAAAGCAAAAGAGAGGATACTAAGAAAATAGTTTGGAAACTAAATTGATAAAACAACCAACTTGTTCATTTAACATAATTCATTTACCTGTGTTATTTTCTCTATTCCCTGGAAGTTGTGCTTTTCAAAATGTTCCGCTATATTTAGGAAGGTGTGACGTTCTAGGTAGCAGCAGTTACTTAGGACTATCAAAAGTCTCTGTTCCTAAAAGCAAAACAAATGTTTAGAAAATTACATTTATAGTAACAAACTGGGTAACAGTTATCATTTATTAAATTTAATTATAATCTCTTCATGTTTAATATCAGTATTCAATGTTTTGTTTCTCTTGGTCCCTTTTTTCCCCAGTAATAATATAGAGAGAAACAATATAATTCTATAATTCTATACTCTATAACTGCTTGTTATTATGTAATGCACTAAAGAATCAAATAATGCTGCCTTCGAAATTTAATAGCTGTATGGAAAAACAGCTAACGAGTAAGGTAGGTTCACAGCTGTTGTTCTTGTGAAAGGGGTTTACTTTACTGGTTATTCTATCTAATATTTTTTGCAGCAAAAAAAGCTATAAAAATGGATATTTTAAAATAATTACAAAAAATGCAAAAATTCATAGAAAATAATTTATAAATTTTTCATAACTTGAAAGAGAATTATAATGCCATCCATATGATGGGCTCCTCCCCAAAACTGGGCCTTCACAGATGCATTTATATAGAATAGTTTTCCCCTCTTATGGGGAGTGATGGGACAGAGGCTAGGGAACTCTCCCATAGTATCGGTTATGAAGAGGGCTAGGGCCTCATATTCTACGTTCTCCAGGTTCTAGCCATTTTAAGGTAATTTCTTATTAAAATTATCAGACCCGGGGCACCTGGGTGGCTCAGTCGTTAAGCGTCTGCCTTCGACTCAGGTGATGATCCCAGGGTCCTGGGATCGAGCCCCGCATCGGGCTCCCTGCTCGGCGGGAAGCCTGCTTCTCCCTCTCCTGCTCCCCCTGCTTGTGTTCCCTCTCTCGCTGTGTCTCTCTCTGTCAAATAAATAAAATCTTAAAAAAAAAAAAAAAAAAAAACCAGACCCCAAAGCTGATGAATAAACATCATTTTACAGTTCAGAAGAACTATCTTTGTAAACAAAATTCCAGGAATGGCAGTTATCACCGCTGTTGTGGCTCACCAAGAACACCTTTGCATGCTCCCTCAGTGTGAGAGCATTCTCTAGAACAACAGTGACTAATTCAGAGCTTTGATTCAAGATCCCTTGACTAAACACTAAGGCAAAACTACTTTCCAGGAAAAACTTTCAGCCATATTTTGCTTACTGTTTTGTATATAACTTATGTTAAAGTCAATATAATAAATAAGGAAAATAAACAGATCCCTATCTTGAGGTACACTCTGAACTCAGTTGCCAAGTACAGCTTATATCGCCCAATAATTTCATTTAGCTCCATCAAAAATTTTAAAACTTTCTAAATTTCTTTATTTAAAATAGTATTATCTTTATTGCTGGCACAGTGCGGCCTATTCAATGTCCTTTTTGGTCATCAACAAATACAATTAAAGGGCAAGGAATTATTAAAGTACCTTCAAACAAATGAAAGGTTGTGAATGGCCTTGAATTAATCTATGGATGGGAAATAAATTATAAAACAAGGGAAACAGGGCTCTGTTATGCATACCACTCCTCCACATTTTGTGAATAAATGGCAAGTGAGAACCAGAAAGAAAGCAGTAAACAGCACTGCATAGGCACACAGGCCAGTCTGGGGATGGGGTATATTCCCTCTTGCCCCATACCTGGTATTACCATTATGTGGTCTTCATAAAGAACATGAAATAAAGTAAGCATAAGGTGTCATCAGCCACTCTAAACATGCTGCACTCTGCAAAAATCTCAAGTGGTTTTTCAGTTATAAGATCAATTCGCAATTACCTTTTCCTCCAAACATTAACCTTATGGTCTAACAGACCCCCTGAGCCTGCCGCATCTTCTTTGCCCTGTTAATTAACTCTCTTTGATTTTTCTCCCTGTAATCTGCATTGTTCTTCCCCCAAAATGGAAAAATAATTTGAGTGATTTGAAGTCTTACTCTTGGTAACTGTATTTCTCTTCCCAAATCTAACCAATCAGAAGAAGTGAAAGTGGGAAATAACTGAACACTACAATAATCAAATTCTTAAACCCAAATGATTAATTAAAAGCTTATTAGCAACTTAGATGAATATGTATGTTTGAAAATAACAGCACAACCTATCAAAGGCAGTACTTGCCAATTATGTATTATTTCAATTATTTCTCACAGACTCTCTGAGATGTAGGCATTACCACCCCAATTTTGTCCAGGAGAAAACTGGACACCCTCGATGACATGCCCAAGATTATTCAGTTAGTAAGAAGAAGACCAGGAAGCAAAGTAGTTATCTTCTGACTCCAAACCTGGGCCTCTATCTTACCATAACTGCCTCTCTGCTGAATAACAGAACAAGGCCCTAAGAAAAT